>NC_092814.1:120576840-121276840 GCF_023375885.2 Dermacentor andersoni | reverse complement strand
TCCGAAAAAACAAGCGTAATTCTTCTCTACACTCATTGTGAACAGCACTTCTGGATTTACGGTGCACGCGATCTTTATACTTTAGGGCAGTTATAAAGTCAGATGAGGACCAGTGGGGATATTTAGAGCGCTTAGGACTGTCCTGGGAAATGTATTTGAGCAGGCTGCTCAAAACAAGGTTCGTAAACTGATCTACTTGGTCATCAACATTGGTTTTGTCAGTGACCAGTGAGCACTTTAGCAGGGAAGAAGTTTGGGCGCGTTGGTGGGATACATACAAACTGGGATACATAGCGCAAGAAAGACACAGGGACAAGCAGCGCTCGTCTCGTGTTCCTGCTTGTCCCTGTGTCTTTCTTGCGCTATGTATCCCAGTTTGTATGCACCAGTGAGCAATCAGTCTTGAGCAAGAAATCATACAAACCAACATAACCACCACACTTGAAAGCAAAACGAAAGGGTTCATTTATGCCACTGGAGGAGCTCTGCCTCAGGGCTGACAAAGAGGCAGTTATATCTTTAGCGACGGGTGAAACTTATCGAGATGCACAAGGAAAATGTACGAACGAGAGACATCTACAACTTGATGCATTCGAGAGGCAAAGGTCTTAGACTTTGCCACAGGAATTCGCGATCAAGTTCTGCTGCTGAAGGGTATAGAAGGACAAGAGAGAGAGAGAGAGAAAATGATAAATGAAAGGTAGGGAGGTTAACCAGGACTGAGCCCGGTTGGCTACCCTACACTCGGGAAAGGGAAAGGGGGACGGAAAGATTAAAAGAAGAGAAAGTCCACTGGAGATATCAGTCGGTCACTCAGTCCGGATCACAGACGCTGACTCAATCCGGTCGCTTTCAAATATCGCAGCAGCGCTTTTGTGGCCTTTTGTAGCTGTGATATGCGAGGCCATGATCCCAAGATCTTGTTCAAGGTGAACGGCTTTCCATCTAGCTGATTGAGAGCTGTGCAGAGGTCTTGCCTTTCATTTTCATAAGATGGGCAGTAGCACAGTAGGTGTTCTATGGTTTCCTCGACACCGCAGGCATTGCACTCGGCGCTATCAGCCATTCCAATCAGAAATACAAAAGCATTTGTGAATGCGACGCCCAAACGTAAGCGGCACAGCACTGTTTCCTCATTTCGCGGAAGACCTGGTAATAGCCGCAGTTGCATAGAGGCATCGAGGGAATGCAAGCGATGGTGAGTGAATTCAGGTGTGTGCCACTTCTCCAATGTCAAAGAGTGAGCTAGCTTGCCTAAGTGTTGGGTATAGAAGGACCATATCACCAAGAAGGACAAAGTACAGCAAGCTGTATCTGTTCTCTATGTAATGATTGTAATGTGAATATCTAAGCGTGCTCCCATCAATTCCAGGTGTATTAATATCACCAAGAAGGATTACTCTGTGCTTGCTATGGGAAGATATTACAACAATAACGACGACAACGACAGCAACAATAACAACAATAACAGTAATAATCTGTATTGCTTGTGTTTGACCAAAATACAATTTCAGGCCTGCCAAAGCCACAATGAGCTTGACGGGGCAGTGCCTGGCAGCTGCTGGACACGACGGGCAATAGTGGTGTTTGAAAAAAAATGAAAAAGAAAAGTCGACACTTGCGGCGATTGAAAGTATGAGTGTTGTACATGTGTGCACATCAGTGCCTGAATATACAGTCGATGAGTAACACTAAACATACACATATATACCTACAGATAGACATGCACATGTGGACCATATACAGATATATACATTCGCATGCGCACATGCAAATACATTTGATACATAAATGTACATAATAACCCCTGTATTACAAAAGGAAGTCATATACACAATTGTTTGGATTTTATTTTGCTATTTAATGAAAATATTTCCACCGGCAACATACTCTTTCACCATACCGAGTACGTTCTAAGGGTACGAAGAGAGGTACTCTAAACCGTACATGGTATATAAGACTGATTAGATCACAGATGCTTAAGAAGAACAGTTTCGATGAAAGCGGATATTACTGAAATCAAAGCGGATATTAAATTATATTTGTCGAGCAAGTAATGTCAGCGTCTTCAAGAAATTTGAGCCTAAGTTGCGCTACCTACCCTAGGTGTTCTTTAAAAAGCTGCTTTAAAGAAGTCGGGTAGAATTTAGCTATCGCTGATTGTCGAAATATGCGATAGCATTCTTATGAGTTTGAGAGGTATATATTTTTATATAGGTACAATGACGTCAGATCCAACATACATGCTTTAATCTAAGCGAAGCGAAGCTTTCGTGATGCTGTTATGTAAGTGCTATAAACCTGTTCATCTTTTGCAGCACATTTTGCAGCATATAGGACTTGCTGGACATATCATCACATCGTCCTAGTTCGCGAGAGCACTATTTTCATGATCGGCCCAAGTTTTCTTTAAGACATATTTAAAGTGCGCGAAGTCCGCCTATAATGCTGTGAGACTAAATTTCGCGCCGGGTCAACCCTTCCACCAAGCATCACTTGTACGTGGGGTAGGGTGGCACCCTACCTCAGATCAATCATTGAAGACAATGACCAGCATCCAAAGTACTCCGCTCCTGCGTCTGCAAGAGCGGAGTACTTTCCAGGACGCGCCTTGGCACAATGACAGTCGGCGGAAATGTATACTTAGGGATGTGAACTTGAGAAATGGAGACTATCAACGATGGCTCATGTGCAATACATTCATAATTCATTAATCGCTGTTGCAATATCTGTATGCAACGGGCCTCCATGCTTACACGTAATTTCATTGCCACATTACGCCGTGCGGCCACCAAGGCGAATAAAAACAAGAAACAGGAAAAAAATAAACAAAAATACGTAGTGTAATACTCGAAGTGTAAGGAGCTTACGTCTGTAAATGTAAAAGTAAATTAAAGGTGTAAATCGGGGCCGTTGGTTACTGATGTCTCACGAATGACAATGATCTTAGTCCGTGAGCAAAAGATTAGGATGGGCAGAGAGCTACGGTTGGTAGAATATCGATTGTACGGAAGCGATACAGTGGGAACCAGGAATGATCCGAGATATAGATAAAAATCGTATCTGCGATATAAAAAATGCTGCAGCAATTCTTAGAATTGTCTACTAATGCGTAACCATTCTTTTGCTGGACTACTACTTCGCTTTTGCCTACTTATTTAGCTAGCTTATACATGTCCACTCATCGCTACCAATAATCTATTATTGCACTATTATAACGATTACATGTGATAACTTCACAAATTATGTATTTATTTTGCAAATATAATGTACCTTCTGAGCCAAAGCGCTGTCACAGCAGTTTTTTTACGACCTTTTGTTTGTTTTTTCTAACGCTACCAACCATCTACTATTACACTGTTATAACAATTGTATGTGTTGCGTTCTTTATTTTTCTTTTTTTCTAACGCTACCAATCATCTACTATTACATTATTATAACGATCACATGCGTTAACTTCTTTATTTTTCTTTTCTGTTACGACCTTGACGCGGCGTCGGTGACGTAACCATATTTTTTATTTTTATTTAATTTTTTTTCTAACGCTGCCGATCATCTACTATTACGCTATTATAACGAGTGCATGTGTTAACTTTACAAATTATGCATTTATTGTGCAAATATAAGGCGTCGCGGGACGGACAGATTTTGCCGGGATACTCGATAAAGAATGCTTACGCATTAATAAGTACGCGATACGCGCGAGGAATATTTCTCGGATACAGATGCATACAAGATAACCACATATAATTCGCATCTGATACAAATACTCCCTTAATACTTCGACACGTTCATACAAATCTCATCGAAACTGTATTGTCGGGGCTGCTAGCAACTATCAATGACACTGCCTTGTAAATTGATTGAATTCTAATGTGGAGGCACTCGTGAGTTGTTAAAACATGTTTTACGAGATAATGCCAAAGGTAGGCAAAATATGTGCGTGTACGTAGCTTTCGCGTGCGTGCGTGTGTGTGCGTGTGCGTGCGCTTGTGCACGTGTGCGTGCGCGTGTGCGTGCGCGCGCGTGTGTGTGTGTGTGTGTGTGTGTGTGTGTGTGTGTGTGTGTGTGTGTGTGTGTGTGTGTGTGTGTGTGTGTGTGTGTGTGTGCGTGCGTGCGTGTGCGTGTGCGTGTGCGTGTGCGTGTGTGTGTGTCACACTAAATAGTGTGTTACTCTTAGAACATCTGGTTCATGGTTCGATCACAGAGAAAAAAATGTGGGCATCAATGTTCTAATCTTTATTATTTTTAACAGTGTTATGACCGAGCCCCTGCAGTGGTTGCTATGAACCGAAAGCGGGCAACTGATGAAAAAAAAAAAAACACGTGTTTATATTCACGCGTACGTTACACAGCCCCAGGTGGTCGAAATTTGACTGCAGTACTTGCTTCACTAAGGGCAGCCCTTCACAGCTCGCGGGTAGTTGCTTTCAGACGTTTAAACTCTATAGACTATAGAAATTAACTACATACCCGCCATGGTTGCTCAGTGGCTATGGTGTTGGGATGCTGAGCAGCCCAACACCATAGATTTAGGTGCACCATAGATTTCGGTGCACGTTAAAGAACCCCGGGTGGTCGAAATTTCCGGAGTCCTCCACTATGGCGTGCCTCATAATCAGAAAGTGGTTTTGGCACGTAAAACCCCGTAATCTAAATTAACTACATAAAGCTCTCACAGGGCTTTCTCGCTTCCGCCTGCTACGCCATCTATGATAGATGCCTCATTCGCACCGAGGGAGCTGCACACAGCCACAGGCTCCTTGCGGCGCCGCTGTGCCCCATGCCCGGATGGAATCACCAGCCAGATGATTTCGACCCTGCCTGAGGATTGGAAGAATAATCTCTTGTCGTTCTTTAACCACGTACACCTGGTTAAATGTAGATGTACCGTCATCTTGGAAGTTGGCATGAGTTGTGCCGATACATAATCCTTGAAAGAACAGAACAGCCCTGAACTGTTGTCGACCGGTTTTCCATCTTCCTGCGTGGTGAAGCTGACGGAAAAGCTCGTGTGTTTCAGACCGATATGGTAGCTCGAATATCGTAAGCTTCTTCCAACGTGTATGGCTGGCTTTCGTCAATATCTCAGAGTGCAGGACAACGTCCTCGATTTGGGAAGCCACATCAAACATCAACAAGCTAACAGGTTCTACACAATTGCGGTCTTACTGGGCGCAACAAAGGCCTATGACAACCTCCTCTAGTGCTCAATAGTTGATCGACTAGCTGTCATGGGAGTCACATGCCAGCTATTACCTTTCATTGTTATGTTTACCAGTGGGCGGGAAATGCAGGTGAAACTAGGGATGGCACTGAGTCCAGTGAGAGCAATTTCGTGAGGTTTTTCACAGGGAATTGTATTGCCACTCTGATGTTTAACGTGACCATGGCGGATTTACCAGATGCCTTGAAGAATACATGCAATACAGTACATGTGTCAATATATGCGGATGATATCTGCATATGGCTATACGGATACCAGCACAAGGGCCTGGCAATGGTGGCTCAACGGACAGTAGTGTGCGCACAAGCGCATGAAGATTAGCCTCGGAAGCACAACAATTCATCAAACATATCCCGTACGATATGGTGTAGTCCTTGATTCCAGGATGTACTAGAGACGTGCTGTAGAGACCATGGTTTCGTCACTCGAACCGCGCTTGAATGCAGTGTGAGGGATGGCCTGTGCTGGGGCAGTCATCCTTTTTCGATGTTGAAATTACGCTCAGCACTGGTGGTGAATGGCGTGCTTTTCCAGTTGCCGTTAATATCGCCATCCAAGTCCAAGCACGGTTGTCGGAGTCTCTACATCGGAAAGGTATCTGGACAACTCTTGGTGTGCCAAAGATAGCTGCTAGCAACAACGTCTTGCACGAGTCACAGTCGTCTTCTTTCCGCCTCCTTGCATCTCAGCGTCTGTACTTGCAACTGTGCCACCTCAGTGAGACTAAGTCAGGAAGAGCGCTTCTCCAGATACTATGAAGGCGGACGGAATCTCCCCTCTTTGTGGCACAGAAAACACTTCGTGTACTTGGCCTGCAATTTACACAAAATTTAGAACGTCAGAAGACACCGTGGTCGAGCCGTAGTGTGAAATGTCAACTAAACCTTCCGCATATTCGCACCAAGCGACTTTCACCTGTGGCGGAAGCAAGATCTCTGGTGCTAGAACGCCTCGAGAGAATGTATTACCGCCATATCCAATTACACACTGACGGCTCTGTTTACAAAGAAAACGGAGCTAATGCAGCGGTTTACGTGATCGTTCCTGGTTCTCCGGGCATCATGCATGGGCTGCCAAACTTGACCGAGTCGTGAATTTACGGCTTGTGAGAGTGTTGCCATTGCAGCTGCCTTGCAGAAACTGAATTCCTATATCAGCATCAGCCTGTAGTTCTCTTTTGAGACAGCAAGGCTGTACTGCAACTATTACTGCGCGGGCTTCCCCTCCCCAAGACGTAATGCACACTGCATGCAGTGTGCATTACGTGCTGTTAAATAATTGCAGAAATTCGGATTTATCATCGCGTTTCAGTAGGTACGTTCTCATATCGGCGTAGCAGGAAACGAGGCCGCTGCTAACAGACTGGCGCGCAAAGCGCTGCAAATCAAGCCCACAAAGAAGGCTCCCCAGGACGCAAAAAGTGACAAGAAGAAGGCTATCTTAAGTCACTTCCGTTCGTTGGGGTCTACACCACATCAACGTTGTGTGATTAAGGACTTAGCAGAACAGATGCCGCTCTCCTTTATGGCATCCGCACAGGGTCAGAGCAAACACCAGCTTGGCGGTGCAACACAGATCTTGGCCTATCCTTGTCGTGTGTACACTGTCAAGCTCTTCGTGACATAGAACATTATGTACTAAAGTGCTCTGAATTTGAAGTAGAACGTAATGAATTAATAGATGGACTCAAGTGCAAGTCGGCACCACAAAAGGACATTGGATATTTAGGAGGGAGGTGCTTCGGCTTCTCCTAAAGTACCTCCGTGATACAGGGTTGGGAAGTGAATTGTGAGCCGCATGAATCGTCGAGGTTCGGAAAACATTCAACGTATTGGGCTCCGAGTCAATTTGTTTTTGAAACCTGGTGTTATTTGTTGTACTGCGAAGTATTTCAGACCGTATCGTGGTTGATAGGCGCTGTCCAAGTGGAGAGATTGCCACAACTTTTGCAAAATTACATCCGCCTACAGAAAGCTGCACACACCAATCCTCCTCCTCCTCCTCCTCCTCCTCCTCCTCCTCCTCCTCAGGGCATCAGTACATCAGCACCTGTATCTTAAATATACTAATACCCACCTTCTGTCTAACAAGATAGAGGTTCACAGGAAGATGGATGCTTGAAGTGACTAAGAGTGGTCGAACAAGGGATTTCTCTGGAGTCGCCGTTTCCACGAGGGTACTTTCGTTCGTCAGAACAACTGCCTTCCTGCGACATCTTGTTCGACGGCCACTGTTGACCATTTTTTGTTTCATTTCGATACAGATACAAGTACGCGAACGATATGCTAAGATAGTAGAGCATGTTAGCATATCGTTACCGTTGTATACCACTGGGATTTCCGATACCACCTGCCGCCGACTGCATATGTGCTCGGTCATTACCACGCATATGCTATGCCAAAAATACTTAGATGCACGTATCTTCGATACTGTCCAGCCCTGCTGGCAGTGGCAAAATTTCGTTAAAATATTGTTGAATGAATGAATTCTGGGTTTTTACGTGCCAAAACAACGGGTGCATTATAAGGCTGGGGACTCCGGATTAATTTTCACCGTCAGGGGACCTTTCACGTGCCTCCAATGTACGAAACACGGACGTTTTTGCATTTCGCCCCCATCGAAATGCGGCTTGGCGCGGCCGGGATTTGATCATGCGACATCGTGCTCAGCAGCACAACACTGTAACCGCTAAGCCACCGCGGCGGGTGTTAAAACATTGCTAAGGGTGAAAGTATAACTCGGCTGCAAGTGTGAGGTCTGTGGATGAAAATGGACGACGAAGAAGTGCCAAGAGCAGCAATAGAGGTTGGAAGCATGTTGGAAGCAATGGCCGACAGAATGAAGCAGAGTGGTGGTGGTGGTGATGATGATGGTAGTGGTGGTGGTTATGGTTAATGATGACGCTTACACAGAGATAATTTAGAACACATGCTGCGTCTCAGTGCTATTGAGTGCCTATGTGGAAATATTATTGCCGTTCTTAATTATAGTAATGCGTTAATCTTGAAAGTTCATCGTCGAGAAATATGGGTCCGCCAAATCCGCGGGTTTGGCTTCAGTGGCAATGCAAAGCAATTGAGGCAGTTCAAAGCCCACATGTCATGCATTTAATTATACATAACACTACACTCACAATCCACAATGATTTACAAGGCGTTGGTAAAGAGGCCCTATTTTAACACAATAGATGGCTCATGTGGCGTATTTTTTCTAAAAAGGCTGATCAGATTTTTTTTTAGGTGTGTCAATTTTCAAGTGAATAGGGTACATGTTGTCAGACAAGTCACTAATACCGCAGGCACAAAGGCAGACCATAGGCGTTTCCGTATCGTGTTCTAACATGGGGTAGAACAAAACACTCTATTTCTTAATCAAAAGTATTTTAGTACGACGATTTGCCTAAAGAGAGGAGAAATTTGTCATGCGCAACATAGCAAACATATTAATGCCTTCCTTAATATTCATACCACAACATACAGAGCTCGGAATACTTGTTAACGCAGAGTTAAGTTTCTCTCTCCTGAAAGAGGAACAAAAATGATAGCAACAAATGCCATATCTTAACGCACTGTAGGCAATTATCAATAACAATCTGCTTAAGAGCTCAAACAGGGCAGAATGCCTTTAAACGAAAACCCAGGACATGCGGTTTTACGAAGTATTGCACGTATCTGATGTATGACCAGACTTGTCCACATTACAGAAGAAAAGTAACCTATCACAATTACAATTACTTCATTCAAAAACGTAATTGATTGCCGTTACCAATTACTATCCCCACGAAAGTAATTGAGGAATTACTCAATGGTAATCGATTACTTCTACGTTACTTTTCTCCGAACGTTTATTAAAATCGTATGGATACAGTAATTAACAGAATGAGCTGGCCTGGCTCTTCCAGCGCGTCCTCTGCAGCCATTCATACACTGCTTATCGGCACTAACAAATGCATTTAAAAGTCGACATTGGTCATCGATCCTCGTTTTTCTTGTGAAGACATCATCAGCGACACTGAAAACTTGCTCGAAAAGGAAAAAGAAAGGGAAAGACAGGAAGGTTAACCAGTTCGCTCAATGTGCGCTGGGTCTAAGGCTGTGTTCTAGCGTACAGTCATCTTGCACACAACATCGTAGTTACTCAGCTATGAAGCGCAGCGCTTCATTGTTGCTGGGACGTGGAGAAGACGGTCCCGATTGGGCCGATGTAAAGCTGAAAAAATCGTCCGTTTGTGGTTTCCTACAAAGACATACCAGCACTTGGGGTGGGATCGGAGATCGTTGTTCGAAACGCATGTTCAGTTTGCGTTCAGTTTCGCCTCATGCGATTATCCTATAGGCCACGCCGAGTCGGGCGCGGCTGACGACTCGGCGCGGATTAGGTCAATTAGCCCCCCCCCCTTCTTATCCCCCCCCCACTGCGGCGTGCCTCATATTCAGGTCATGGTTTTGGCTCGTAAAACCCGAGAATTTAATTCCTTTCTTGCTTATGCATACTGCGGCATGATACTAACAGCGTGTCCTCCGCGTATTGGAATGCGCGGCGCAGCTTGAGGGTGTTACTAAGGTCATTCACATGTATAGCTTAAAAAGAAGTGGCTCCAAAATTGAGCCTTAGGGGATTCCACATTGTAAACGAACTGTTTTGCTGTTTAGTGAACCAGGAGACACTACTTGCGTTCGGTTAGTTACGCAATATTTCAATAGACATCGAAAATGTCGAAATCAGCAATTGTATAGCTTCTCGAACATAACATGCATGGTCAACGGAATCAAATGCCTTTGAAGCATCCCCAAAAAGGGCACAAGCTACTCTATTATTGTCAATGGCGGAGTTCAATAAGTCTCATAAGCCCTCTAAAGTAAGCTGGGTGCCTCGGTCTCTGACAAAACCGTATTGATTGTTAGAGATGCGGCTCTGACTCTTCAAGAACGCAATAATTATCAACTGAAGGTGTTTTTCAAGTATTAGTGCGATACTAGAAAGTATAGAAATAGCGCGATAGTTTTGCACAGTACCTTTGACTGCCCTTTTTTGTTAAGGAAATACACGTGCCATTTTAAAGCCATCTGGTACAAGTAGTGCATTGATATTGCAGTATGCAGACGATACACATGTTATTTTCTCGTGCAAATCAATATTCTGATGCAGCTTCTCATTTACAAGAAGCAGCAATGAAGGCAATGGACTGGTTCGCCACAAATTTAATCGACATTAACGAATTAAAAACGCAACTTGTCTGCTTTCGAAGTCCTTTAAAGAGAGTACACTTGACTAGGGAACTAATATTACATAATTCACATTGCAGTCCATGTTCTTGCGATCCTATCGACTACACATCATCCGTAAAATATGTCGGTTTGCATTTTGACAGCGATCTATCATGGAATTCGCATGTTTCTTATGTCTGTCAAAGGATTCGCTCAGTGCTTTGCTTACTCTATAAAATCCGTCACCTCATGCCGATATCATTAAGGAAAACCACCACGCATGCGTTGTGCTACAGTGTTGTCCGATACGGAATTACTGCCTACGGAAATTGCGCTCTTCGTTGACAAAACAAAATTAACTCACTAATGCACTCTCTTTTAAAAGTTATGACATGTGTCTTAAGGGCAACACCGACATCTTTAAGGTATTATCAATGCCAGATTTTTCTTCGGTTTTACTGCATACAATAGCCCTGAGACATTTCTGGGACAATCGTTTTAAAGTACCTTATGTAATTCCCCGTAGCCTTAGACCAACATGGCGTTATCAAATACCTCGTTGTGCAACAAAATACCGCAAAAGAATGCGCGGATACTATGTTCCTGCGTTGTTTAAGTACTTACCTTGTAACATGCTGCAGCCCACAAGCTCAAGAAAGCATTAAAACGTGCGGATTTGATAGGTTATAATATATAAAGAAATAGACCCCACTTGCCCCCTCCTGTGTTATGCTTAAAAAGTGGCTTTGGTCAAAAATGTAACGAGACAGTTTGTTTCCGCAAATGTTTCATGGAGCATTTCCGATTTTTTTAACTTATTCTGTTTATAATCATGTACTCATTTTTACTGTGCCATGCAAACTAATCCTGTGGCATGGTGATAATTGTACGCGCCAGATGCGCTTCTCGAACCTGTATGTGCGCATATACCTACACGTATTATAAATACGTATAATGTGTGTATTAATGTATGTATATACATATATCGCTTCCCTGTATTTCTTCGAATACATGAATACTTTGTTTAGCGCAAAACGACAGAGACAAGAAAGACGACAGGACAAGGCGCTACTCTCAACTGACATCATTTTATTGCGTCACTCCTTTATAGACCGCTCAAACCAGAGGAACATGTGCAGTGAGCGCCATGCGGTGGAGCCACCAACATCCGATCCCAAGAGCGCACTCATGCGACAGAATCCAAAAAACCAAATTCAGCGCTGTACAAGGTTAAGGAAGGCACACTAATGCACTGTGACCCCAATGACTGAATGAAAAAAGCTTCCGATAACTCTCGGGCGGTGGTGTCACGGCTCTTTTTCAAAATCGTGGTATCACGAAACATGGGTTTGCACTTGTATGTTTTACAATGCTGAGCCAAATGGGAACCTGTGCCTGTTGGTATGGATCGCTCATGTTCTCTAAGGCGCTCGTTAACACCGCGGCCTGACTGCCCTACATACACTTTGCCACATGACAAGGGAATCTTATAAACCACACCGACTCTGCAATCTACAAACTTCACGTGGTTCTTTTCACAATCAGGTTTTTTACTTGTTTTAGAAATACGGCTGCACAACATTGACAGCTTCTGAGGAGCGGAAAACACTACCGGAATTTGATATCTAGTGGCGACATTCTTTAGATTGTGAGCCACTCTGTGGCAATACGGCACAACTTCAGGCCTCTTCTTTTGTGTGATGCGGTTACTTTTGTGCCGCTTCCCTTTCAGTTTCTGAAGCAATACCTCCGAGACTGACGTCACCACCACACTTGGGTAACCAGCAGCCTGCAGCCTATTTAACTGAGCAATGACTCATGTTCGCAGAGTGATGACAAGATTTCATTAAGGAAGATTCTAAACACATCAAAGCAATGGCGCGTTTCACAGTCTTTGAGTGCGCAGACGCGTAAGGTAAAAGTTCCTTACGTGCACGTGGCGAATACATCCAACAGGCGTGGCCTGTTTGTAAGGAAAGCTGCAAATCTAAAAACTGGAGTTTTCCGTCCCTAGATAGCTCATGTGTGAAAGTTAAACCTTTGCCATTGTCATTGAACAGAGTTAAAATATCAGCTACCGTCACGGAGCAGTCATTGTTAGTCTGTTTCATCACAACAAGGAAATCGTCAACATATCTAAAAATTTGAACTGAGTCATTGTTTAAGGCACTCTTAAGAGCGCGGTCGACAAACGATAAAAAGATATTACAAAGAGCAGGCGCCACACATGAACCAATACACACACCATTTTTCTGGATAAAAAGGTTGTTTTCGAACCGGATAAAAGTTGCACTTAAATAAAATTCAAGAAGGGACATGAAACTTTCCGAAGACTACCCGGTCACATTGCGAAAATCTACCTCGCCACTTTCTTCGATGCACGTCATCACACTGCGAAATAGCTCATCATGCGGTATTGAATAGTAAAGATCTTCGACGTCAACAGAAAAAATGTCGGCTACTGAATGGTTGTCTTCCAGAAAGGAAACAACATCGAAAGAATCCTTTATGCCATAACGATCGTCAATAGTTAAATGCTTCAATTGTTTTTGCAAAAAGCGGCTAACCAAAACCTGCCAACAGTTGTTTTCACTGACTATTGTACGGAAAGGCACATCCTGTTTGTGCGTTTTTGCAGTGAAAAAAACCTCTAGAGCAAGTACCTTACATTGTTTTACATTTTTCACAATCTTGGTGAGACCCATATTTTCCAACAAAGAAATGGCTTTGCGTTTTACCTTCTGAGCTTTCTCATTTGCCAGAATGAAGTTCTTGTTGACAGCCTCAATGGCTTTTTTGTTAAAGACAGCAGACGGAGCTATCACAAAACCGCCCTCTTTGTCACTGAGTAACAGCCGAAGTTCATTGTCTCTAAAGAAAGATACTGTCCTTTTGATCACAGCTGTCGAAGGTGGTGCTCTCCCGGTGACGGTCCTGACGGTGAGATTGCAGAGTCGGTGTGGTTTATAAGATTCCCTTGTCATGTGGCAAAGTGTATGTAGGGCAGTCAGGCCGCGGTGTTAACGAGCGCCTTAGAGAACATGAGCGATCCATACCAACAGGCACAGGTTCCCATTTGGCTCAGCATTGTAAAACATGCAAGTGCAAACCCATGTTTCGTGATACCACGATTTTGAAAAAGAGCCGTGACACCACCGCCCGAGAGTTATCGGAAGCTTTTTTCATTCAGTCATTGGGGTCACAGTGCATTAGTGTGCCTTCCTTAACCTTGTACAGCGCTGAATTTGGTTTTTTTTGTATTCTGTCGCATGAGTGCGCTCTTGGGATCGGATGTTGGTGGCTCCACCGCATGGTGCTCACTGCGCATGTTCCTCTGGTTTGAGCGGTCTATAAAGGAGTGACGCAATAAAATGATGTCAGTTGAGAGTAGCGCCTTGTCCTGTCGTCTTTCTTGTCTCTGTCGTTTTGCGCTAAACAAAGTATTCATGGATTCGCACCAACTAGCCCGCCAACGCATTGTGCTGTATTTCTTCATTTCCTTTTTTTTCTTTTTTCCCCCTTGAGCGTGACAGGCAGCATACAGTTTGTATGCTGCCTGTCACGCTCTGCCAGTCAAGCCCATGTGGCTTTGGCAGGCCTGATGAATGTATTATGTTTTATAGAAATAACGGAAGAGTTTATTAGTTTATTATAATAATAGTGTTAATAATTGTCAGCACTACAGCCTTTAGGTACTCAAAGTTCCTGCGCAGTACGTCAACAGAGGAATTCGGACCTGGTGGTTTCCGGCTATTAAAGCTGGACGTAATGCTATGACGATCATTTCCAGAGTACTCTGGTAATTAAAAGCCCAATCAAACGTTGATGGCAATGAAAAAAGTAATTTGGTCGGGAGCGCACGTGCTCTGTGAAGTAGGAGCGAAAAAGGTGTTAAGTTGATCTGCTAATGTTATCGATGTTGTTCCAAAGTTCGTACTTAATTTATTTCGTCAGCCGCTAGACTTTATTTGTTCTTGCTTTTTACCCTGGGCGCACACCTTTTGTGGGAAACATACGCATTTTATTGCAAAAATTTAACCTTTAGATGCAGCACAAAAATCCAGAACGTTGAACAGCATTAAACTGACAAGCTAGCAATTACTTTTGCAGTGACTTTGATGGTGTCGATTTTGCCTGGCATGGAAGCTTGTCTGGTTAAATCTGCACGAAGCAAGTATCTCTTGTTTGTTTTTGACCGCCTGAGAATTTCCGAGTATATCTTTGGAGGTGGAAGAGAATGAATTTTCGCGAAAAATATTTTTCGTAAAATGTGACGAAACTTTCGTACAATCGTAAGCTTACGAAAAATTCGGGAAAGTTGGCAGGTGCTTGTCATAGATGCAACTATGATCATATTAAGGGCCCGCCGGGCGATCTATTAAGGGTGCGCAGGTCACGACAAAGGGCATATTTCTGAATTACTGTTAACCAGGACCATTTGGTATACTTGCACATCAAGCAACCATAACGAAGGAATGGTACAACAAATAGAAAAAATAATAACAATAAAATAACAGAAAGAAAAGAGTCACTGAAAGAGGGAACGCGCAAAAAGCCGGTCGTGCCGCCTATTTCCGTGGAGGTTCCGAATGTAATTTTAGCCTCTGCGTAATATACGTCGTATATCGTATACGCCTGCGAATGCAACATTTGTCCCTGTACGCCGACAACTCTCAGGTGCGTCGTCCCTGAGAGCACATATTACACGTTTTACCAGTCCAGCCGAGCTGGATATATAGGAGCCCGTCTGGCGTGTCTGCGCATCCTTAATGGACTGCACAGACGGATCTTGACGCGGTGACTGTGGACAAACGCTTGCCAGCCACCGCTCGTGGACGGCAGTCGCAACCGCTTGAAAGGAAACACCTTGGAGCTGTCTGTTCGCCGTGCCTCGCCCGAGGTCAGCGTCTTTTCACTATCAGGCGCGCATGCAGCAAGCTGCGCCTTGGGTGTCCTTAAAGAGCCCTCTTCCGCTGTGTGCACGTGGTCCTCGCGACCCCGACAGGTGACGCACTGCCATATTGGCGGCCGCGCGCGCTTGTCGGAAACAAAACACACGTATTCCTCGGCATTGACGCTGCGGAGAAAAAGAAATTACGGCAGAACCCATCTCACGATGAATGACGACCATAATGCGAATAGCATTCAAGCAATGTCGCAACACGCCGCATTGCGCAAGCCCCGTTAGAATCTGTACTGGTCATTCTGAGACCTCCGATGTTTCGGGTATACGCGACATGCACAGACTCCGTTATCGGCACATCTTACTGTGGCACTCGCTTGCCAAAGCTGCACATGGACATGGCTATATGGCGACGACTGTATGGCGACGATGCAGTGACGATGATGGAATGACGTCAACACAAAGTGAAAAGCGGTACGACAGCGACGACATGACGACAATCAGACGACGATTATGAAATGATGGTTTAGCGACGACATGCTGACGACGACGGCATGAGAACAATGGGACGACGACAAAGGGTGACAACGACAGTATAACGACAACCGGATGACGACGATGGTACGAACCTCGACAGCATGACGACGATGGTGAGTCAACGGATGTATAACAGAGACTGTGTGATGACGGCGCAATGTCATGACAGCGGCGGAATAACCAAAATTGAACGACGACATCATTGTTAAGAGGACGAAGAAACAATGGCATCGATGGAACGACAAAGGTGGTATGACGACTAAGATATCACGAAAATGCGATGGCGTTTCTGAAGTGATGACGATGTCAGAACGGCAAAGTGAGGACAACGGCATGATGAGAGTCGGATGACGAAATTAGAATAGCGACGATGGAACGACCACGACGGCAATACGACGACTGAATGACAACGAATGATTTTCGACGACGCAATGACGACTGCAGCTAGTTCAGTTAAGATCGGCCAACCACGTCTGGTCGACATTTTTGAATTCCATGAAAAAAATATATAATAGTTTTTGTGGCGGCAAAAGTGATGTTTCCTAACAAAAAAATCCGAAGCCACCTAAGCACTTCTTATTGGTTGTGAAGGCGAAATTTAATGTACAATTGAACGCTGCTGAGCGGTCCTTCCAGTTATGCCCTCCTCCCGGGTAAGCGAGCGTGTTGAGACGCTTGGCGCGTTTTGATTTGGCCTTGCCGAGGAGCAGTTGGAACGCAGGCGAGATACTGCGCGTGCAAGGAACGCGAGAGCGAGGGTGATTTGACGTCCCGGCGATGCCGTATCCTCTCACGCTACACCTGACGCGCAACTGCAGCAGCAGGTGTTCCCTTTCGCCTGCTCTGCTCCGTCGAGCTGGCTCGTGCCGTGGCGTTGCAGTCAGTGGGAATTTAGGTGCCGTTTCGTTGCTACAGACGCCGGACGCCGGCTTTCTCGCTGCAAATTATCGGCACTTTCTCCAAATTATTGCAGCAGTAGTTTTCACGCTATAAACGAAATATTTTTTTCTATATAATGTTAGTTTAACGTTCACAGGCCAAAATATTTACAATTGATCTTGTCGGGAGCTTCAGCTATAGAAAAAAATAATTACAAACATAGCACAAACTTCAGTGTGGCTGATATTTCCACCATTTCTTTTACATATCCAACAACAAATCTAGGGGGCTGAAATGTTTTGCGCGCTTCAAATGAATTAATGTCTTATTTTATGCTGAAGTTTACACTTCTGTCCGTTTTCTTTCATGTACAAATTGGCACCCAATGTGCCCTGTCGGAAGTTACGAAAAAATTGTTGAAGAGGAAGCCCAATTTTATTCATTTAGAAACCTTCCCAGTGATCTAAGGCATACGCCTTACCAATTTATGAAATAGTATTTTGGTTTTTGCTGTAAGTGTACATGATATCTTGGAACAATTACGACCCATTTCATAGGGAAAAACAGCGCAAAGTTAACACGGACGGACAGAAGAAACACGAGTACGAGTGCTGACTCGTAACTGATGCTTTATTGAAATCACGTGAACCTATATACGTAGTTATCAAAAATTCCGATCCTCAAAATAAAAGAAGAAAGGAAGAAAACAAACACCACTCCTACGATGAACTGACCGATTCACGGCCTTCGGCCATGGACCCCCAGAGTGGGCTGCGCCATTTCACTAAGTAACAAGAACAAAAACCGCAAACAACACAGCAGCAGCGCAAAAACGTATAACCGGCTCAAAGCTTACCACGTGGCGGGAGAAAGAAAAACCATACGTGTGGCATAGCACCGTGGAACAAATAATCGTTGCCTGTCTAAAAACACCACTTCTTTCTCAGTGAGGGCGATGGTCGGCTGACTTATGCACAGGTCGTCTGTTTTGCTTGTGTGGAAAGCTTCCACGGTTTTACGTCTGTCTTGATCACGGTGTGCACACAAAATTTCTGTTTCATTAAACAGTGGCTGGTATAAACAGTCTTTATAATAAAGGACCAAGTGTGAAGATGCGTTGCTTCTGAGCGCGTAATCCAGCTCCCTCAGTCGAATGTTTACGTTCCAGCCTGTATGCCCTATGTAGGCTTTTCCACATGACAAATGCCGCCCTTTTCCACAAATGTTGGCTGATCTTAACTGAAACCAGCCGACTACAGCATGACAACAGTATGAGGACAATGGGATGGCGACGGCTTGACAAGAGTCCGATGGCGACGACGGCATCGCGACGACGGTATGTCAATGAACGCATGACGACTGTATGAAGACAATGGCATGACAGGAGTCGGATGACAAAGCTGGAATGATGACGATGGAACAGCACCACGACGGCATCACCATCACGAGCACTTTCCTATAGTGGCCCAAGCTAGCAGACGACACTGGGGCTTGACGAGATAGATAGATAGATAGATAGATAGATAGATAGATAGATAGATAGATAGATAGATAGATAGATAGATAGATAGATAGATAGATAGATAGATAGATAGATAGATAGATAGATAGATAGATAGATAGATAGATAGATAGATAGATAGATAGATCTAAGCTCAAAACTCCTGAAGTGGACAAAGAATGCTAATCACATCAAAAGGCAAGAATCAACGTTTTCTTTTGGTGCGAGAGTGTACACTCCCAGGGTTCTAGTAGGAAACATAATTACCCAAGAAAATGGACGAGAAAACGGCGCCGCGGCAGCTGAATTGGTAGAGCATCGCACGCGTAATGCGAAGACGTGGGATCGTTCCCCACCGGCGGCAAGCTGCTTTTTATCCACTTTCATTTCCATTACTCATCATTAATTCATTTAGTAAGTACAAGTAATTTCCCCTATGTTGTCCTTGGTGTCTTTGTTTGTTGGCTTCTTATCATATGCTTATACATACATACATACATACATACATACATACATACATACATACATACATACACACATACATACATACATACATACATACATACATACATACATAAACGAGAAGAAAGTGGGTTAACTAAGGGGCCCGAATTTTAATAATCACATCATGAGAAGCCAACAAAGACACCAAGGAAAACATAGGGGAACTTACCTGAAGTTTTAAACTGAATTAAATAGATTACAAATAAATGGATGGAAATGAAAGTGATTAAAAAAACAACTGGCCGCATGTGGAATATATACAGGGTGTTTCAGCGAACACTTTCAAACATCTTTAAAAGTTGCCTGTGGCAGATATGAAAGTTCTAGTTCATGAGCTGGTCTACTCGAAGCGGCGGACAATACCTGCACAATAAATTGAGATCCAAAAACGACTAATTAATACAAATTCACGAATTAAGTTTTTAACTAATTACATTATGGCCCATGTTGCAATTTACAAGTTCTAGCCATGGAGTTGGCAAGGCGGGGCCACTTGGAACGAATTCTCAGGACGACACCAGTTTCGAGATATAAATTCCCGAACTTTGTGGAAAAATGCATTGTCGTTCCAGTTAACTTGTTAACAAAACATCGTTTCATGCACTGAAGCACACAAGTAATTGGAACGCCAATGCATCTCTCCGCAAAGTACGGGTATTTATATCTCGAAAGTGGTGTCGTCCTGAGAATTCGTTCGAAGTGGCCCCACCTTGCGAAGTCCACTGCTAGAATTGGTAAATTACAATTTAGGCCATAAGAGAATTAGCTAAAAGTTAATTAGTTAATTCTTGTTAATTAGCTAATTTTGTATTATGTATATATCATCAGCCTGGTTACGCCCACTGCAGGACAAAGGCCTCTCCCATACTTCTCCAACTACCCCGGTCATGTACTATTTGTGGCCATGTTGTCCCTGGAAACTTCTTAATCTCATTCGCCCACCTAACTTTCTGCCGCCCCCTGCTACGCTTCCCTTCCCTTGGAATCCAGTCCGTAACCCTTCATGGCCAACGGTTATCTTCCCTCCTCATTACATGTCCTGCCCATGCCCATTTCTTTTTGTTGATTTCAACTGAGATGTCACTAACTCGATCGTGTTTGTTCCCTCACTCAATCTGCTCTCTTCTTATCCCCCTTAACGTTACATCTATCATTCTTCTTTGCATAGCTCGTTGCGCCGTCCTCAATTTAAGTAGAACCCTTTTCGTAAGCCTCCAGGTTTCTGCCCCGTACGTGAGTACTGGTAAGACACAGCTGTTATACACTTTTCTCTTGAGGGATAGTGGCAACCTGCTGTTCATGATCTGAGAATGCCTGCCAAACGCACCCCAGCCCATTCTTATTCTTCTGGTTATTTCAGTCTATATATATATATATATATATATATATATATATAGGATATTATAGGTATAGGATATGTATAGGATATATATATATATATATTTATATATATATATATATATATATATATATATATATATATATATATATATATATATATATATAGGATATTTCATACAAATAATTTATCGGCGTATGTTATACTTACTGCTGTACTTTTTCTGTTGTTATTTGCAAGTGTACACGTGCATGTACTGCTGATTATGCCCACGTGCGCACGCCCATAAAAGCGGGTGCGCACTTGTACCTGTGTGTATTCTGACGAAGGCCGTGCCACGGCCGAAACGTTACAACATTAAAAATGGTATTTTCGTAAGTGTGCTCCTTCGTTTATTCAACTACCTATGCACCGGACCTACAGAACGTTTCCTTGAAATATATATACATATATATATATATAGGGAGGTGTGTGTGTGCGTGCGTGCGTGTGTTGAGGTGCAACTTTGGGACATTAAACACTGAGCCCCACAAAGGTCTGAAATCACGCGAATTTCTCAAAACCTGGGTGCACACACCGGAGCGACCGCGGAGGCCCTCGCAGACAGCTGCTTGCTCGCTGTGCTGCTGCTCTCACTCCGTCGGTTGGCTGCAAACACGCGTTCTGCTGCCCGGGGTCGGGCGCCGACGTCGACAAACCGGCGAGCTGTTTGGCAGCGGCTGTTGCTCCATCGTTTCGCGGAACTGTCGGTCGACGGCACTGGCTGCGTGAAGAAATGCGCAACCCTCCCACGTGGCGCTGACTCGTCGAAATTCTAACCGAGCAGTTTCGAATGAGGGGCGGATATGCCGGGTTGGAAAACATGCCACTCTCCACCTTCGTATATCTCCGGCACTTCAACAGGTTGAATCTAGCGTTTTTCGGTGTTCCCAGATCTGTTTTATTTACCACAATCGAGATAGCTAGGCATAGTAAGCAAACCAGCCAGAGAGCATTAAAAAAGTATCCTGTCCATCACCCCGCCATTTTCTGTGGTTGTCCGTAGCAAACGCCGAACGCGGCGCACCGTGGTATTTGCTTGCTGGTGTGGTCGGTCGCGTCCCTCGGCACCACGCGTTCACTGCCACTGCGTAAGCTTTTCCGGTACTTAAGATATTAAGCGTGGGTGTAGCTGCCTCGAATGACACCGCGCGCAGTGACCGTTAAATCTGGGCCGACAACGAGAACGAAGCGTCGAGGCTGGCCGTGTTCGATTTTGTTTGCGGTTGTTCGAAGCAGCCGAAAGATTATCCCAGGTGTCGAAAGATTCTGAATATTATTTTAATGCTTTTTTTTCTTTTAAATCTCCGGACTATGCCTAAACACAAGGAAATAGTCATATCATTGTGATGGCCTCATCGAGCAGCCAGCTTGCCCCATATATATATATATATATATATATATATATATGTGTGTGTGTGTGTGTGTGTGTGTGTGTGTGTGTGTGTGTGTGTGTGTGTGTGTGTGTGTGTGTGTGTGTGTGTGTGTGTGTGTGTGTGTGTGTGTGTGTGTGTGTGTGTGTGTGCGCTTGAAGAAGGGGTAATTAGCTGTAGTCAAAATTGAAATGTAGAAAATAACGAGAACAAAAGAACTGGGTTCGCCTCACACCGACTATAGCTCATCCTTTCGTTCACTTTCATTTTATTCCCTTTGAACATTATTTTCTACATTTCAATTTCAACCACAACTAATCATCCCTATGCATGGAGGAAGGAAAAAACTGAGAGGCCCTACCCCCTCCGCGCGCTTGAAGAAATGTGTGGAGGAAATCACATGAGATTGTTCGCTGAAGAGGCCATGTTGTCGGGGCACCATGGCGGTTTTCTTATGGTGGTATGTTGTCACCAAGGAGGTTAAAGAAAAACTGCTGGAGTGGAAGCTCTCGTAGCTTCTTACCAGGAAAGGTGAAGCCAATGCTTGCCCCTCAACCTGAAATAGATATTGTGGGTGATCTCCGCTTACAGATTAAGTGATTTGGCTCTTTTAACGTAATGCTAGGCTAATTAGAAAATAAAAGCTGGTTGTTACCAACAAAAATAATAATTTCTTCTGAATACTGATGACACTCTTCCCAATACGATATACCAATATGTTCAGGTTTCACACTAAAACCAGTAATACAGAGACACACGTAGACAAGTATCCGTCTAGTAAAATAAGCCATGATTAACCAAGTAGCTTGATTAACTCGTGGGAAGTGTGCGAAAAGCGCTTCTTCACCATTTTTTTATTGTTTATATATAGTTTTATCGTGCCCCTCGTGCGGCTTCACCTTTGGGACATCGTTTCCACTCCAGCAGTGTTTCTTTTATCTCCTTGGTTGTCACACACCCCGTGAACGAGGCGCAACGCCAGGCCAAATTCCAAAGCCGGCTTATCAGCCTCCGAAAATAACCCCACGAAAGCATGGACAATTAATAAGAGGCCTTCTGGTGCGCCAGCGAACGCCGGTTGTGGTCCAAAGACCGAGTCAGAGCCCAGAATTGTCAAAACTCAACCGTGTATATTCTTCAAATAAGGCATTCACATTCACACATGCACACTTCGGCTAGACGTATCACAATGCAATTCAGATGGGTATTAACAAAACTCTGGAAAATAATTGACGACAAGCCCTAAAAGTTCAACACGTACAGTAGAGAATGAACAGGAGCACCGAGTGTCCACTCGTATTCACCCGTGAGGGTCTTGAGCCAGACACCCTCGGCGTAGCTCGAGGCAAATCTCGAAGGAACTTCTTCTGGAAATGCAGACGCTCGAGAAACACGTCGGCCAGCTTGCCGGGGAAGGCCCTCTTCTACGGACGGTCGGTCTACGCGCCGCATCTCTACACCGGCGCGGTCTGATCTCTCTGATTCCAGCCCGGTGATTTTATCGCCTCCGCCGGCGTTTCTCCGTCCTGCTCCCGTAGCATGAACAAAGCCTGGGAATCTAGACATTTCTCGCGTTTTCGGCCGCGACCACTGAAACATCTTCCAGGAGAGTGGTGACTCATCCGTCAGCGCACGCTAGGGCTGTCGCCCTCCCCTCTTGCTCTGCTCGTCATGTGTCGAGGTCGAGGTCCTTTTCTTACCTGTGCTACCCTCCGACAACATGAGGTTCCTCAACAGGCAAGTTGCATCGGTTGAACTCGAGAGACTGTTGCCAAATGGCATTGAGGACGTACGAGTCAACCCTCGGAAGAATATTGTCGCGGTAGACATCGCCCAAGCGTCGGCGTTAGATTCTCTGCGAGCTGTCACTGTTCTCGGCGGCATGAACGTCCGTACCATCATCCCGATGGGAAAGGAGACTACTACAGGCGTCATATATGACATTGATGCGGCCATCTCAGGCGAGGATTTACCACTTTTGATAAAGCCTGCCAATCATGGGACCCACATACTACAGGTGGCCCGTCTCGGAACTTCCAGATGCGTGAAAATTGTCTTTAAAGGTGACTGCCTTCCATCGCATGTGAAGGTAGGTCATTTTCGACATGCTGTCCGGCCCTTTGTTCCCAAGGCGCTTCAGTGCAGAAACTGTCAGAAATTCGGCCACGTGAGCGCAGTCTGTGGAAAGTCTGCTATATGTTCCCGCTGTGCAGTACAACACTCTGCAGGCAACTGCCAGTCAAAAACTTATGTGTCCGAACTGTCAAGGGCCCCACGATGCCTCATCAAAGGATTGTCCTAGAGTTAAGCGAGAACTCTCCATCTTGAAGAAAATGGTGAGGGACCGGTCGACTCATCGTGAAGCAGCTGCTGACGTCAGGCGACGTCGTTCTCGTCGCAGACGCTCATCAAGGAATTCTGCTCTCCGCACAAAGAATACGCGTGCCGCACAGCCTCTTGCTGTTGAATCTGCTCCAACCCCAGGGCAGAATGTGTCCAAACCGCGTATAGATAACGGAGCATCTGAAAAGAATGCCGTGGATGAGGAATGGCCACCACTGCCAAGGATAGGCCCTGTGGAAAAACCCCAACAAGGAAAGGCACCACAATGCTCCACCCCTCACCCAGATGAGCTGACAGAGCATGACCGCCGAATTGTAACAATGCTCAAGTCTGATAAATGCGATTCGCACGCTTGTGGGCAACTCGAATACGCCAACAGCTCGAAGCGCAGTTCAAGTGTTGGATGCCCTGAGCCCAGTGCTTGCAAATCTTGCATAAGCACAATGGCTCTTCCACTGCCTTCACTCCGTGATGAAGTGCGTAGCGCGACGATTTTCCAGTGGTATGCCAGAGGACTTAAATCATGGATTTCATGTTTCCGCCAATACGTTTTCACGAACCGATTTCCTGTAGTGGTAATATGTGAACCGAACGTGTCGAAAGCGCTAAGACTCTCCGGATACGAAGCCTTTATGGCGTCGACGTGCGGGCAATCCAGCAAAGTAATTGTTTACATCCGTACAGAACTGACTTACATCCCCCACTCAGTGCAGCCTCATGATGGAAACAAATACGTCTGTCTCCGCATTACAAAGAATAAAGTGGCCTTCACCCTTATCGGCGCCTACATATCCCCATATAGTCGGTTCGACGGCGACCGATTGCGAGACATCCTGACGGCGACTACTGGACCCTGGATTATCACGGGAGACTTTAATGCTCATCACTTGGCCTGGGGAAGCTCCAGAATAGATTCCAGGGGCCGGAAACTTGTGGAATTTGCTTCCGACCATGAACTTAGCATTATGAACGATGGCAGTCCGACGTACTTGCGTGGTTCGAACTATAGCAGTTGCTTATACTTGACCTTGGTGTCACGGCAACTTGGTCAAAATGTTCGATGGTTCTCTGACATCGAGACTCATGGTAGTGACCATATTCCCACCTACTTAAGTATCACTGGATTTGGAAGCTTCTCCTCTTGTACTTCCCGACAAGCATATATAAGATGGTCAACGTATAAGACAAAGGTGGAAGAGGCATGCAAAGAAGGATTTACCGGCACCATTGAAAACCTTATTACAAGTGTACTGGAATCGTCTAAGTACACATTTACATCCGCTAAAAAACGTACGGATTTTGACATGGAACTTGAGCGAATTCGAACGATTCGCAGAAGAGCCGAGAGGCGATACAGGCGCACGAAGTCAATTCATGACGTTAGAGTCGCTCGACGTATACAGAAGAAAATCCAACGTCGTATGGACAGGTTGGAGGAACAACGGTGGAGGACGTTCTGCGAATCACTTGACCCCCGCAAGCCACTGTCTATCATATGGAGGACGGTGCGCGGCTTTGGCTCGTCTCCACAGCAACGACACCCATTCTCAGCCCTAGCCCTCCATCAAGGCCGCTCACAGGTCGATATAGCCGAAGATTTCTGTGTGAAGATTGCGGGCAGTGTGGTCACCATCAATAGTGAAATTCTGGGTGAGGTTCCTGCGACACGCTTCCCAGAATTGAATGTGTCCTTCTCACCTGAGGAATTGGACGCTGCTCTGGCCTCATGCAGGCGCTCATCGTCGCCAGGACCAGACGGCATCACCTACGCTGCTTTATGCCACCTAGGTGAAGATGGCCGAAGCATACTGCTGGAATGTTATAACCAGTCATGGAATGATGGCGTCGTTCCTGAGCGGTGGAAGTCCAGCCGCTTGATACCACTCCTGAAGCCTGGAAAGTCGCCACTTGACCAAGCGTCCTACCGACCCATTGCACTGTCCAGCTGTGTTGGGAAGGTCATGGAAAGAATGATTCTCACCCGCCTAGAATGGTATATTGAGCGCCACAACGTATACCCCGATGCCATGGCTGGTTTTAGAGGAGGCCGTTCCTCTATTGACAACGTCATCGACCTAGTCTCGTCTGTACAACAGGAAAAACACCACAAGCGCATATCGGTTGCACTATTCCTCGACGTGAAAAGCGCCTATGATAATGTAACGCATGAAGCCATCCTTGATGCACTGGAAAATAATGGAATAGGTGGACGCATGTTTCGGTGGATTCGGAGCTATCTGTTCAAAAGATCCTTCTTTGTGCACAGTGCAGATGGCCGAACTGCTGACCATTACACTTACCGTGGCGTCCCTCAGGGTGGGGTTCTTAGCCCCACTTTGTTCAACCTTGCAATCCTTGGCCTTGCCAACGTTCTACCACATACAGTAAACCTTTCCATATATGCTGACGACATATGCATATGGGCCTCGGCAGTTACACGTCTCCAGGTGCGTGCACGGCTCCAAAAAGCAGTGACCCTAACATCATCGTACCTGCGTGCGCAAGGCCTCAGCATTTCGACCGAGAAGTGCGCCTTAGTCGCCCTTTACTCACAAGCCCATGACCTGGTACCCCATTTCTATTGACCACCAACCAATTTCCTACGCAAAAACTCACCGATTCCTAGGTGTTATTATAGACAGAGACCTTTCATGGAGCCCCCACATCACATATTTGAAGAAGAGGCTTACTTCTATCTCCCATATACTAAGGTTTCTTGCCGGTAAAACGTGGGGCACATCCGTGGCATCTATGCTTCAACTATACAGGACGCTCTTCCTAGGATACTTGCGATACAGCACACCAGTGCTGTCCAATGCTAACAAAACTAACATCCATGTCCTACAGAGCATTCAAGGCCAAGCCCTTCGAACATGTCTGGGGCTACCTCGAAATGCTTCAACAGTGGCAACAATTGCCACTGCGAGAGACCACCCAATAAGGACCTATATAGATATCGACGCACTCCGGGTGCATGTTCGCCATATATCCAGAGTCCCTGACCACCATCTCGCTCGATTGTCTGAGAAAAGACCCAGGGCAGCGTTCTCCAGATCAATTGCGGCTAACCGGCACTCTTTGTCTTTGAGGCACTCACCCGCAACAAGAACGCCATCCCCTATGTGGGGCTTGAAGAAGCCTCCTGTGTACCTTGCTGTTCCAGGAATAGTGAAGAAAGCTAGCCTGACCACCGCGGCTCTCAAGCAGATCACATTGGAACTTCTGCATTGTTCATACGCTAACCGAATTCATGTTTACACGGATGGTTCCGTGTCGGAAAATTCTACGGGCGCCGTTGTTCTACCATCTCAATCGGTCGTCATCAAGTTTAAGACATCACACGTAACGACATCTACAGGCTCTGAACTGGCCGCTCTTCGCGCTGCTGTCGAATACATTGAAAAAGAACTGCCCAACAAATGGGCAATATTTTGTGACTCGAAAGCAGCCCTCCAGAGCTTGAGAAGTTTACGACGTGGCAATTATGAACAGCTGGTGTCACAAATCAACGAAACATGCCATTGCGCTTCTGAAAGAGGACATGATATCATATTTCAGTGGCTGCCGGGACATTGTGGCATCGTTGGTAATCACCTCGCCGATGACGCTGCCCGACGTGCCCAGGCTGGCTCACCGACACTCCTTATACCTTTATCCATGCAGAGTCGACGCTGCAAGAGAGCTTCGCAGTCTCGCTCGTACAATCACGTTAGGTTGCTGGCATACACCACAGAACTCTAAGTGTCGTTTACACAGCCTCGACCCATCACTGAAACTTACATTACCAGCGAACCTTCCACGACGTGACGCAACACTGCTGTGTCGGCTGTGGGTAGGAGTAGCATTCACCAACTCCTACAGCTATCGTATTGGAATGGCGGATTCACCAATGTGCGCTAAGTGCAAGTGTGAAGAGACCATCAGTCACCTTCTGTGCCACTGTTCTCGATTCAATAATCAACGCGAGACTCTCCAGTGTGCCTTAAATAGACTGGATGACAGGCCATTTACGGAAGCGAAGATCTTGGGAGCCTGGCCTCACAGTTCATTGGCCCAGAAAGCAGTTCGAGCGCTTTTTCGCTACCTGAGGGCAACAGACTTGAGTGCCCGACTATAGACATCCTACACCTAAGTTCTCTCTCTCCCTCTTTCACTCCCCATTCCCCTCCCCACGTGTAGGGTAGCAAACTGGACTCAGTCTGGTTAACCTCCCTGCCTTTCCCTTTCCCTTCTCTTTCTCTCTCTCTGAGAGGGCGTTCCGGCACGCGCCCTCTCTCTCTCTCTTCTCCTTCGAGCATCTTGTCGACGCTCTTGTTGTTGGAATGGGAGACCCAGCTGCGCTCGACGGACCCGGCAGAAGATCGCCACTGACCGGGCCGCCCACGTCATGGAACTCCATGAACTCACAAACGCGTAGTGCAGTGGGGTCGTGGGGTCCCTGGGACATTGGTGGCCCGAACCCCTTGGTCAAATAAAGTTGTTTCTCTCTCTTTCGTGTCGAAGATGTTGGTGTATGCACTTTCTCCCTCTGTCGGAGCTGCTGCGTGGCCGACGTGCTCTTTTGCTGGCTTGGGTGATACGCGGCGCGCGCTTTCATTACGCGCACTTTTATGACATATATGTGCTCATGCGTGCGCTGCCCCCTAGGTTTCGTACTGTGGCAAAGGCGTCGTGTGTGCAAGAATTGCGTTAGTCTCCGTACTTTGCTCCGCTGTGTTGTCTAGACCATGCTCTCCCGGCTGCCGTTGTGGCCATGTGGGACTGGAAGTAAAAATCGAGAAACGAGCCCGCATGCAACGCCGTACACCATGTGCCACGCCACGGACGAAGGACAATCTGGGAATATATTTCCCGTCTTCGGTGGATTCATGCTAACGTGTCATCACAGACTGAAACCGCTGTGCTTCAGAATATATATACGATGAACGCCTTGCGGGTCAGTGACAGCTATTCAGTGTTCCCGCTATTGACAGCGTACGATGCAGTTGTGGCATGCACGTAAAACAGCCATGTGGAAGGATGGGAGAGAAGCGGCTGCTGCGAGTAATTAAGGGATGAACCCTCCTTACCCCAGATATCTGTATGTTCGAGGGGCACAGGGAAGCGGAGGTTCGCGGATGAGGTGCAAGAGTGAACAAGGCTCGGCAGAAGAACCTAAGCCTGCGCGCGCACCAAACGGCTGATGGTCGCACATTGGCCCGGTCAACGCGCTAGCCGAACGCATATGTGCTTACTGTTCGGCGCCGCGGAATTTTGTTTCTGTGAAGCTTCACTTGCCATGAGAACAATATACAGGGTGTCCCAACTATCATGCACCAAGATTTAAAGATAAGCAAATGCCACGTAGCTGGACAGGACGAAGGTAATGTTTGCCGTCGCTTGAAGATACTAAGAGAATTTTGTTGCATATACCGCCCAATTGCAGAACTAGTCTTAATTAATTAAGTTCTGTTCTGAAATATTATAACCAGATGAGAAGTGTCAATGAGAAAATGGCAGATCAACATGAGAAACTACCGACACAGCTTTCTGTTGCTCAATACGTGCTACATAAAAGCGTTTTTTTCCGAGCGTGAAAGAAGCCCGCGTGGCCATTCGCGCAGCCGCTCGAGGCACCTTGGGTGTATTTGCGGCCCCCTCCCCCTAACGCACAGAGAGAGAGAGAGAGAGAGAGAGACTGACAGACAGAGAGAGTAAGAGGGGCGTCGCACCGCCAGCCGACGCGCTGAGTCTTAGCAATCCAACAATATGAAACGGTTGCAGCGGAGTTCGAGGCAAGTGACACTCTGATGAACATACGGACGTATGGAGAGTTTGTCAATGCACAAATATGAAAAATGCAAAGCCTCCCGCGGTTGAAACGGAAGGAACAACTGGTGGGATGGTGAAGTAAAAGCAGCCCTGGAAGCACGACGGGTTTAGTCAACAGGGCTCACCGCAACGTAGTCAGGTCACAATGCGTCTTGGCATGTAAGAGAACCTGGAAAGAATATCTTGAACGGAATAGGGGTATGCAAGCGATAGTCCAGCGTAAACATGCCGAAAGCAACGAGAGGCAACTCAGGACAATTACAGAAGCAGGACATAATTAATGTCAGCTGCAAGTTTTGGTCGTACGGGACATCCGTTGACAGGAAACCTCCAAGCCCAGTGCTGTGCGATTCGTCAGGGAACAGGGTTTTCAACATCGGCGAGCACATCGCTGTCCATGTCCAACAACTACATGCGATGCCACGGCCAGAGCCAACTGAGCAGTCAGTGATGCCCAAGAGGGCAGCAGATGAGGACCACCCTCCCCCGAGTGACATAAAATGGGAGGTATCGCGTCGCGAGGTGGACTGCGCCATCTCTGGCATTGGAGCAAACAGTTTACCAGGCCTGGACGATATCCCAGCAAGCCTCGCGAAACATCTTGGGGGAAAAAAAGCTCGGGATAGACTAGCTAAAGTGTTCACGGGTATAATAGAGGGTGACCCGATACCTGACGATTGGCACCGGGGACGGATGTGCTTGATATCCGAGACAGAGCCTTCGCAATAGTCATAAAAGACTGGCTGACCTCATGGGCGGAAGCAAACCATACTCTCACAGGGCTGCAATATGACTTCCGCAGAAATAGACGTCAGGAGGACAACCTCTTTATACTGTCACAGTGCATCGGACATCGCTCGCAAGGAATCGCGAGGCCTCGTCAGTTGCTTTTTGTACGTCGCCAAGGCGTATGATAGCGTGCCGCACTCTAAGTTGCGCCAGTGGATGGAAGACATAAGAATGCCAGCAGAACTTGTGGAACTCCTGAGGCGTCTATACTGGGACAACACTGTCGTCGCCAAATTCGGCGACGTCCATACTGCCTCTGTGGCAGTGCGGAGAGGACTGAAGCAAGGCTATCTACTCTCTCCAGTATTGTATATGTTATACCCATATTGTAACGTAGATTGAAGTGAATACGTGCCATCATCCAATCCGAAACTGACTTCAAGCTTCAGTTCTCTTGGGAGGGCATGCCAGAAGTATGGACAATTCCAGATCTTGCCTTTACCGACGACCTAGTACTGTTAGCTGATGATGTACAACTACAGAAATTGGTTGATATAGCAGCCAACCATCTCAAGACCCTTGACCTTGAAGAACACGGCAGTGCTTAGGTGGTGGGACCATCCAAACAGCAACGACCTATCGATACCTGGGTGTTACACTCAGCACCAACGGTGAGCGCCAGTAGTGCTACACGGAACACGAGGCACACTTGAGGCAGTCCTCCCAACGTGCCAGCAACATCTTACTCAGACTATATATTTATGTTGGGGTTGTTGCAGCGCTAATTTATGTCTCGAACCCGGCTCCATAGGGTAGCGTGGCGGAGGCTTCGGGTTGAAGAAATCAAAAGCTCGTAAGTTCGGAAATCGAAAACCAACAGGTTTACTGGCACTTGAACAAAACTTATTTACATCGTTGAATAGGAAAAACAACCCGCCGTGATTGCTCAGTGGCTATGGTGTTAGGCTGCTGAGCACGAGGTCGCGGGATCGAATGCCGGCCACGGCGGCCGCATTTCGATGGGGGCAAAATGCGAAAACACTTGTGTACTTATATTTAGGTGCATGTTAAAGAACCCCAGGTGGTCGAAATTCAAGCACAATAATTAAACTTGAATAACTTTGCTAGCATTTTTTGTCGTTTTCTGCAGCGAAGAAGTCGCAGTTTCGTCCGAAAGGTGAAGCATTGATTGCGATAGCAAATTAGAAGGCAACTATACAAAGTAAGGATAGTAGTTTTATCATCCGTATAAACTTGTAAACATTCGATTATTAACTAAATGATCAAGCATGGTGTCGGCGCGCACGGGCAAACATGAACACATCACACTCGATGACCGTGGACACGCGCTGTCAAAATGCTGGCGTGAGGAAGCGTAGCAGTAGCAGAAAGCGAAGTGACCTTCGTGCTGCCTATCGCTTCAACGCAAACTGGGCGGCGAGAACACAGCACGCACAAATGTATAAGCCGTCGGCGCACCCCAACGTTTTCAATATACGGCCCGCGCCAACCGCGCATAAGCAGTTGCTACCAGAGTACAACGCCGTACCTCCTCCTCCCCTCCCCCCCGTGCCTTGTGCGCGACGGAGGACGGCGCGCTTCCTGCCCGCTTTCCTCCCATGGGCGCGCGAGATTGAGCCGCGATCATAGGCTCCCCTCGCACGCTTTCACTCGCACATACAACGCGCGGCGACGGTGTTACCGCCCTTGGACTTTATACGGAACATCACGGCGACGCCGACGGCATAAATGCGCCTGGAGTGTTCATATAATTCCTATCGCAATAAAATGCTAAGTAAACTTGAACGTGTTTTATTGAGGCATTTTGTTCATTGCACAAGCCGTAGGCATAGCGACGGCCAGATTAAGACAATGAAATGCTGTTGAGAGACTCAGAATTTTGTGCATGAATTTCACAACTTGGGATGCTACGTCACATTTAAGAAAGGCTGATTCAGTACGCGTCAGTCCTTTCCACTCTGCTTGATATGAAGTGGCAACTACAAAATAATATGCGCCAACTTTGAAAAACGTGGCTATTAGCCCCGAGACCTGTCAATGGCGCCCTCTCGTGTGTGTGGCGTCATGGGGGGGGGGGGCAGCCGTGGAGTCGCCCCCCTCATGATATATATATATATATATATATATATATATATATATATATATATGGAATGTTCTAGGAGACTATTACCTGCGAAATCGAGTGGAGTCGAAGTCGTTACAACGCTTACGGTGGACTGCTCCTGGCGTCGTCCGCTAGTCATCAATGTGTACACGTGGCGTGTACGGCGCGCGGTGGCTTTTCGTCATGGCAGTTCCGTTGTCGTGGCTCACTAATAATGATTTGTCGGTCCTTTTTTGTTGATGAATTGCATCTTTCGCCTAATGTGTCTACGCTGTAATACTGTGTTTGGCTGTGCAGCGCGTGCTGCGTGTTCGGTCGCTGCTGCGCCGTTGGCCGCAGACGTTCCCATTTTGTTGTTGCCCAGCGCGTTAAGCATATCACGAAAGACGTTTGATGCAATTCTAAGGAAATCACGTATTCACTGTGGTGCGTTAACGTATGCACTGCTTTAGCGGCATTTCAGCACAATGTGCGGTCTGGAACGTATGATGCATGGGCGGACAAAATTAGTGGGGAAAACAAAGTTATGTAGTCTTCTGCTGCAGTGCTGACCTTCGCAAGATAATTTTATGTAAATTTGGTTACTTTCACCATGATACAGCTCGCCTGTGCATGTTAGTCGGCAGTTAGCGTAACCCTTTCTTTCTTTGCTGCTGCCAAGGTATATAGCGAGCACATTGCACGGGTGAGGTTCGTCCATCGATGACAGTGCTATTGCGTAGTAAAACACTGTTTTCAAAATATTTTGTTCTGTAAGCGCGACATACGTATTTAGAACTAAAACTGTCGCGTCAGCACCTGTATATAGTGGTGATGCTAGCGAATGACTGACGCCACTCAGATAGAGCCATGTACCCAAAAAGCTCCGTGTTTATTAGACAGCCGCTTTTTATCCCTTTTTATAAGTGACGTCACAGGGCCCTCGCACACTCGTGCTTGGCCAGAACCGAGATAACCGATAACACTACAAAAACAAGAAAATTGAGGAGCTTAGGTTCGCTGGTACTTGACCGAACAAATAGTTGGAGCGCTAAACACACACCACATTTACACACACTAAACACACCCGCAAAGGCACAATAAAATGTTCACAGGCTTTCCGGCGTTTTACTTCTCTTTATAACATAATACTTTTATAACGCTGATAAAGTGATGCTTTCGGAGTCGGAGAAAATACGCATCGAAACTAGCGTGACGCGTGCTTTATTAATTTAAGTTGATGTATTTTTAAGCAGCATAAAATATTAATGAAGGTCTTGCGTAAGTTCTTGTCCTTGCATGTATAAAAATTCAATCATTTGCTTGTTACGTGCGACAATCCCTAGTATTTCAGTGATGTATATCCAGTTCCAGCTTCGCGCTATTGGCTAGTCGCTCATAGCACTTCCAGGCGACGAGCGACGAATTCTAGATTTCCAGAACCGAGCGACCTGTTCAAGCGACGGGCCGTTTTGTCGCTCGAAGCCATCGCTCGTCGCCGTCGCGCACAAAATCGCTCTCATGGGGTTTAGCCTTTATGCTAAGCTAAGCATAAAATTTTTCCTTTATAAAGTCGTAATGCGATTTATTTGAAAGACAATAGTGTAAAGCATGATTGACGATTGCAAAACGGGATAAACCGTGGTGCATCTAATGTTCGAGATAGACTGCTTGTCAATAAAATTATCATTTCTGTTCTTGTCAGAAAAAGTTTGATGATTGCAACACCAAGTAATCATAATTATATACGAAATCTAACGTTTGTATTCACCTACAATGCCTCTTAACCGACGCGAAATTTTGCGCACGAGCCCTGCGATCGAGCGTCATTTCCAAGTGTGCATAGACTTTCAGACGACCATGGAGGAAGGAAAAAGATATGAGGGAGCATACCGCAACGCGATTGAAGCCAAACCTGTCAGCCCAACACGTGATCGCACGTCCAAGTGCGTGGTTCGTTTTAGTGTTTCCGCTATGCTGGCAGAGCCACACTAGGGCAGCTCAACAAGCGCGCTCTGAATAAAAAAATCACCGCCCGAGCACTCCGTGCAGATGGTTAACCAGCGAAGCTGAAACGTGCAGACCCTTTGTTTATCACTGGGTTAATCCCAACGGTTCATTGAACGACGGCTTGGTAGACTGCCGGATCCTCGGTATAGCAGTTACTGCTCGGCTGCACGAGCCTGTTCTTGTGCCCGGGCTGCAGCGTCGGCACGGCGTACACGAGCTCGTTCCCGGTTCTGCTAGCGGCGTTGCTGATCGAAAGCTGCCTGCTCCTCAGGAGTACGTATGACGCGCAACCTACCCATTTCGGAGCCGGAGAGAGAAACTGCTGCGCGCGCGCGCTATGCTGCGGCGGAGAGCAACGCGAGCCCCCGCCGGAGTTTTCCACAGCCTCCCCCCCCCCCCATACACACCTAAAATGTCATTACCACAGTTTTGTCACCCAAATCATTTGAGGTTTCTTTTTACTTTCCTTGACCTTTTCAGTCAGAATTTTATTGTGGCTAATAGCTTACTGCATCATTGTTGGCGCGGACGTGCACGACTTTTAATTCATACTTTCGCTTTATTTCTGCAAATCCCGACAACAGGAGGACAAGCGCATTAGAAGCCCTAGCGGCGTCTGCCTTATCCGTATTTTCTCACTCCAACATTGTTTTAAATTTCCACTGTAAACACCATGTACATAAAGAATATACTTAAATATGTACACAGCACAAAGTTATTATATTTCTGAAAGAGAGGAAGGTAGCCAATTAACCATTATTTCTAAAGATATGGATAGCATATATGCCTTGAGAATGACTTACAGACTTCAGTAACCCCTTCGGCAGAGTCTTTTGTCAACGGCGTGCGAAATGCACGCGAATAATATGTGTCTCAGTATTGCTTCTCTTTCATGCAAGCAGCGCTAACCGCTCATGAAAAAAATACTCTTCTAATAATTTCCAACATTTGTTAGGGATTCAAACAGCGTCACTTGCACGGAGAGGTCATAAATATATATAGGGTATTCCAATTAACTGTCGTGCCGCCACATTTTAAAAAAAGGAGCAATCGCGTTACACAAAAAAAACTTAGTGCATATTGTTTCCAGTACAGGGGAGTATAGCCGCTAGTAATGTTTTCGTTGCTGAGAGTTATTTAGGTAATTGTAATTATTTACCTACCTTTAGACGTTCTATCCTCATTATCAAAGTGTCAGTGAGTCATATGTATACGCACAGCCAAGGCACATCTAACTGGGATATCTTCAGCGACGTACTCATTGCGTACGAATTTTTTCCGTCTCATAAATAAACACCGGGAAATATGAAAAATACCACGCGACTGCTCTCTCACCTGCCTCATAAAACAACCCGCTCGAACAGGCTCCCTCCGAGTTAGTCAGAACAATATAAAAAAAATAAAGAAAAACATCGTGATCAAGTCTTATCTGCCGCGCTTCGGCCGAAGTCGCGTTTGGTGTTCTTTGGAAACAAGCTGTGATAGCTGTTGTCTTAGCGTAGATAAACTGCCCAGATGTTTCCTTTTTTTTTTTTGCCACAAAAGTGAATTGACAACATCAGTGCAAAGGTGTAAAGGTGCGTTTTGTTTCGTCCGAGTCGCCATGTCTTTCTCTACTGAGCAGAAGGAAATTGGGAGCTGCAAATGGCAACAAGTATAAGGTCGCAAATATATATCAGTCATGTGACTGTGGCGGTAGACCAAACGCTTCGACCGTCATCAAAAATTATGAAAACCTAAGACAAACCGGCAGTTTCCAGAAACAGCGGCAGAAGATTTCATCTTTGAGACCTAGCCTACGCACGGATGTTCTGCTGTTTATGGCCTCAAACCCTCTTGCTAGCGTGCGGGACGTGGCCGCCAGGTACCAATTTCTGAGTCACCAGTTTGGAGGATTCTAAATGACGGCCTTTCACCCGCACCACTTTAATCAGCACTAATGCTTGGAAGATAGGGACCTGTAGAATAGCCTAGATTTCTCGAATTGAGTCCTCACAAATGCAGGCGCGTCACCGGACTTTTTGAGCAACATGATCCAACTCGAAGGAGGATCAGGCGGAACAATTGCCGGCTATGTATGCCAGGCTAACCCCGCCTGCTTCAACATCACACCACCACCAACATCACGTGCACAGATGTAGCCAATTTCCGCAGTCTCGCAATTTTCGCAATTCACACTGGGTAAAGTGCAATCGGCACAAGTACCAGTGGTCTTTCAATGTGTGGTGCGGAATTTACGCCGGTGCTATAATCAGTCCCATCGTCGATCACACACTGACTGGACAGCGTTACGTGGACTAAATCCTTGAAGGAGTGGTTGATGAGTTTCTCAGCGAAGTCCCCGAGCATGACAAAGGGTGGCGCAAAGCCCGTGTACGATACATTGGCCGCATGCTTGCAAACATCCCGGAAACACATACTTTATACACGGACACATCACGCACTCAATAGGGCTATACCTCGGTAGTTTTGGATGGCACCGAATCCCTGAGAGACTCTGCTACAATGCGCGGAACAAATGCGGCTTACGGAGAAATTCTCGGTGTTGCTCTTGCAATTCGATACGCCATCCGTGTTACTGAGGAAGTGCATATATTGACGGACTCGCAACAGGCATGCCGGGCGTTCCTATCAGGACATGGCATCCCGAGAGCGGTGCACCAAATTCTCAAACAGATCCCGCAAAAATACACCAACCACACCTCACCGCATCCATTTACTCTGGACCCCTGGTCATACCTCGCTGCCGGGTAACGAACGCGCACATGCGGTTGCCCGAGAAATTTCCCTCCGGGCGACTCGGCGTGGTGAGGCGACTAGTTCAGAGTGGAGGGGTCCCTTGCTCCGTTACAAAGACATGCTCCGTCATTATACACGCATTCGTCGCACCCACGCCGCACCACCGCCGTCTTTCTCGCGGGAGGAAGCAGTGGCATTACGCCAGTTACAAACCGCAACTTTTCCAAATCTTGTCTCTCTCAATAAATTCTACCCACACTGTTATGCAGATCGTTGCCCTGGCTGTGGCAGCTCGCCCACAATCTTCCACGTCACGATTGAGTGCACTGCAAACCTCTTTCCTCCCTTGCCAACTCTCCTGTACCCCCTACGCGACAAAGAGCTGTGGGACGATGCCCTCCGCGACGGACCTCCCGAGGTCCTCCGAGCTGTGATACAACGGGCTCGAAACATCGCCGGAATCATCTTAGGGACCTTGGACTGAGGGTTCCTCCCGCACTGCTCTCGCCATTCAATATTATTAATAAAGATGTTTTACTCTCTCTCTCTCTCAGCGAAGTCCCGCTGTCATGTCTTCCACTTCTGTGATATCAGCAAGGTGGAGCCCCAGCACACAGCAGCAGCTGACCACGAAACTTGCTGGATGCGACTTTTCATGCGCAATAGATCGAAAGGCACGGGCGTGTAAATACGCCGGCTAGGTCACCTGACCTCCCACCACTCGATTTCTTTCTTTTGGCTAATGTGAAAGATCACGCTTACATGATCGAGACAACGATGTCAGACGAGCTCAAGCCAAGGATAATGGATGTCTGCGGTAGAATTCCAGCGTCGGTCATCAAGAACGCCACTGAAGATGTGATAAAGAGGACTCAGTACTGCATAGCTGCAGAAGCAGACCCGTTCGAACACGTCCTCTAGGCAGCAGCTGGTGTTCAACGGGGTTTGCGAATTCATGGTTAGTATGGGCACACTGAAATTTTATGGCTTTAAATGCGTAAGCATTTCTATCCTTACCCAACGCAAAAAACCGTCCGTCCGTCCGTCCGTCCGTCCTGTAAGATCGCTTTCAACATAGCGCCCGCAGCAGCGAGCGAATTCACCGGCGTGCTGCCTCTCGCTTCAACGTACGGCCAACGAAGCAGCGAGAACACAGCCCGTGCCGCAATCTGCGGGATTTCATGCCGGGATTTTTCAGCTTATAAGAGTTTTTTAGCATCACTAGCTTATCGCTGAAATCAAGCAATTTTAATATGATAGGTCGAGAATGCCCAGGGCGCATTCTGCCTAACCTATGGAAGCGTTCAATACGCGGACAGTCAAGGGAGAGCCTGTTGAAAACGTTCGCAACCTCGGAGTGCAGTGTGTCACGATTCTCGTTAATATCTTCTGGTATGCCATGAAGGATTATGTTATTTCTTCGTGAACGGTTTTCGTCATATTTGGCAGTTAGTTCGGCAACAGTGCGCTTTAGGCAAGCCGCCTCAGAACGAAGCTGATCAAAGGCTTGATCAGACAGTGCATTGGAACAAGAGGTTTCGAGAGCCGCCAAACGCAATTCCAAGGCATCGAAACGTGTGTTCACAGCATTTTAGATTTCAGATATGTCTTGCGACATAGTTTTCTGACAAGCAACTAAATCGGAAAGAACCTTCACAAGGGAAGGGTTATCGTAGCTAGACATTGCCAGCTCGGCCGACGCCTCAAGGGCGTTAAGAACGCTTTCTGAGATTCGTCGGGCTTGCCAGTTTTAGACGCCGGTCTCCTGGGGCAGGGGTTAAGCTCAACGTCACCGCTCAGGATAAGAAGATTACAGTTATCTGCATGGCTTCAAAAATCGCTTGAGTCTAAATATAAATAAAACAAAGTACGTCATTTTTAAGCCAATTAATAAACATGACTGCTACCCGGTTAACATTAGATTTGAAGGACGCTTGCTGGAACAGGTTACTGAGCAAAAGTTTTTAGGTGTCTGGTTTAACCACAACCTCTCAGGGAATACTCACGTTATTCAACTATAATCAAGCCTGTCTCTCACCATTGGGTGCATTTACAAAGTACAACATCTAATACCCAAACGTTTAAAGCAGGCACTGTACTATTCACTGGTTTACTCTAGAATGAGTTATGGAATCTTGACTTGGGGAACAACAACAGCTACTAACTACTACAAACCTAATGTTTTACAAAAGCAAATTTTGCGCATATTGGAAAATTTTAAAGGCAACAAGCAGTTATTGAGAACACAGCCGTTATTTACCAAATATAACATGTTGAAGGCTGACCAGGTGTACTACGTTAAGCTTTTGCAATGGATCTGTAAATACAAGTTACATACTTCCGCAGTGCCCAGCTCAAGTTCATACAGTACCCGAAACCCAAAACGAAAAATGCCGCAAGTTAGAACCAACTATGGGAGGCAAGCATAATATTTTCAAATAACCAATTCTCTAAACAGAAAAGATATGCAAGTGGACTTTAATAAAGGTGTACATACATTTAAGAAATACTGTAGGAAGTTTCTTGTGAACAGTGACATTATGTTTCCATTACTCTAAATTACCTCAAAAAGTGCGCTTTGTTCTCCCTTGCCATGCTCCTCTCAGCTACTGCAATTTTGATACACGGCTGTGAACTTGTGCTTGGTTTCTTTGTCTTGGTTTTTGCGATGAGTACCATGGCTATGAATGATGTTGTTGAACGTGCTGACTGGTAACTGAATTGCTGTGTTCTATATTTATGTTGCAGACATTATGTTGCGTATGTAAATATTTTGTACCAATTATTTGCTGACTTTATATTCGATCAGTGACTAGTCCCCCTCTTTGATATTGCCCACTGTCTGAACCTATGATATCTGTCTGACTGAACTTTGTTGCTGTATTTTGTCTGTGTATATTGTGCAAGGGGGCCGGGGCCTTTGTCAGGTGCTCTGTCGCCTTTAGCCTCAGCCCCCTGTTAGACTGTGTCTGAGGAAACAAGAAAGAAAGAAAGAAAGAAAGAAAGAAAGAAAGAAAGAAAGGTAATCGACGACATAAGAGAAATTGCACATGAGTCTACTACGAAATTACTGTGGTCAACACAGCAGCAGCAGGAATCTATTATCGGATCAGATACAGTACGATTTGTCCAAGTAACGTGAATGTGCAAGCAAGAAGCGTTTAGGCAACACGCCGAAGCTGCTGCTGCTGCATTGCCCACTGCCGGGACGCTGGAACGACGGAGCTTTTATACTGATGAAGCTTGATGTCACCGATCCGATGGCGTCACCTGTCGGAGTTGCCACGCTAGGAGCATCCACGGGAGTGCGCAGAATCACCAGGGAAGGAAGAACGTGGGCAGGAAATTCACGCCGATCATACGCCTGGACGATAGGGCTGAACCGTGTCGAATTGCCGGTAATCACCACGTGTTCGACCGGTGTAGGGTCAGCCATGCCCCGGAGACGAGCGGCATGCCCAGCAAAGAAATCCAGGAGCTGTGCAAGCAAGAAGAAGCGTTTAGGCAACATGCTGAAGCTGCTGCTGCTGCTGCATTGCCCATTCTATTAGTCATAGCGAAGTATAAAGCAATTTCACCAAGGAAGATTGCACCACCGAGAGACGCCAAAATCTTGGTGGTGCGAGGCCGTCACTTCAGTGAACAATTCTTCCAGGTCATACGGAGTTTCAAGTGCGACTGTTATTAAAGGATATATATATATATATATATATATATATATATATATATATATATATATATATATATATATATATATATATATATAGGCACGTACCCAGGGGGGAGGCACGCCCCCTCCGAAATTAAGCGGAATAGCGCCCCCCCCCTCTCCCCGCCCACGCCACCACTCCTCACAAACGTGCCAATCAAATCGAAAGTCAGCATTATCCTGCCTATTTCACTCCTTTTGGGTGGCGCTAGTTATCGGCATCTCCTGGGGTGTGAAGACCAGTTTTCCCATCGATTCGGTGCCCGCACGATTAACTCGAGATGCGTTCAGCTGTCACGACCTATTGCAAAGGTCATGCGCATCGCTGTTGCTTCGTTACTTCAACCTTCTATGTTCAGACTGATCCAGGGACCAGGAAAGGGATTCGGTTCGTAGTCAGCTGGTCTGTATGCTCGAGGAACAAGTTGCGGCCGGAGAAAACGCCAGTTGCTTTAACTTTTACTTTTGCTTCATTATTTTCTCGAGTGACGGCTCGCCGAGACGCTGGCAGATCCTCGGAACCATATACCAGTGATATGGGTTAGATAAGATGGAAAATAAGATCATGCGAAACAGCGTCCATCATCAAACCCTGCAATGACTGTTAAAACCAGAAGCAACAATATGACTGTAAACCGTTACCTCGTCTGGTTTTTCTCTAATTGCATAGAACTTTTCCTGCAAAATTGGCAACTGGAAACAAGAATCGCAAGGAGTTGAGAAATTAAGCGATCTACTAAGGGAAAGAGCCGAGTAAAAAGCCAAACAGGAAGGAAAATCGAAAATTGACAAATTTAACCGTTGTTCGTGAAAATGTTTATGAATCAACTTCTTTTTACTTAAAAAATCGCCGCCCCTTCCAGTCCGTGAAGGTGGTCGAAAAGCACATCTGTTTTAGTTACACCGGGTGTTACACCATGCAAGTCCAACTTCGCAAGCAGTCTATATCGTAAATATTTTGTTTCACCATTCTTTCACCTCATTTTTGCCTTAGTGGTAGGCAGCTTCTTCCTCAGGAGTACACACTACTCGTGGTCTCCCCATAGTTGTAGCTGGGGCATAGGCTGGGGTGGAATGTGCGGAACCACTAATCCAAAGCTCCGTATATTGGGCGGAGAGCACACCACTGAAGGTACGGGCGCTGCAATCGTTTTGACGATTGGTTGGATTGGTTGGACGATTGACGTGGCTGCCGGAAGGGACTTTAGGCTGCCGGCGCTTCTTGCGCCAGCAAGAAGTGCCGGCAGTCACGCGTTCCTAGTATCGCGTTTCAATCGCTGGGCACCATAGAGTTTCATATTAGGATAACTGGAGAGAAATCTGGCGCTGCGATCGTTCAACCATCATGGGAATGATGGGAAATACAGGCTACGTATTGGCATTCTGTTGACTGGCAGACTAGTCTATAAGTATTTTTTTGGCAGTTTTGGTTTCGCTCCAAGCGCAATTGCTATAACCAACAGTGGGACAGTGCAACGCAAAGCTCTCTCTCCCTCTCTCTCTCTCTCTCTCTCTCTGCCTTTGTTCTGTCGCTCGAAGTGGCGATAGCGCGCTGCGCCAGCGGCTGGGACGATGTTTGTGTCGCGGTGTGGTGTCGAAGCCCTGACGAGAAAGCGATGGCATCGTAAACGTTGAAAGAACATGTTTTGACCGTTTGGATCTTAGTTTGCTAAGTGTGTTAGGTTGGCGCTGTAGCGTTACGTGCTCTATCAAACTTGAGAATGGGAAAAAGAAGACACTACTGATACAAAACAAACAGTTGTACTTCTAGTGGCTTGACAATAAAATTTTATTGAGGGCTTCATTACGCATTGCTCATTTATGTGCTCATTGAAATGCGTGTTTTAGGACTTTGAGAACACGAACTTACTTGTCGTAGGAAAGGCTGCTGCTTCCTGGCTGCAGTCTAGTGTCGCAAAATGGGTAAGTGCAAAGCCACGCCGTAACGCTTCGGAAGTGGTACGTCAACACAAAATAAAACGAAGCATACTCGTAGGAGGCCTCAAGCATCCCTGCTAGCAGTGCAGCAGATGTGCTTAAAAGTACTTGAAGACGTTCAGCAATCGTGACACCGACGCAGCCTTTCAAAAGAGCGAGAGAGTTTGCAAGTGCCTGTCGTCTGCGAGAAAAGTCTCGCGTTCGCAGCGAGCAGGCGTCGTAGCAGACGACACTTGTAGCATTCCTCTCAAGGGTGCAGCACTTTCTCACAATACAAAATTTTTATTTCCATAAATACTTGATGAGTACTTTATATAAGTACAGCACGGTTGTTACTGCTGTTGTAAAAATAAATAAATAATTATTCTCTGGCGTTAAATCGAGAACAGAATTGCACGAGAATGCATACCCTGGTGTGTCCTGGTGTAAACCATAATGAAACCATAGTACACCGTGCTTCGATCTCAAAGTCATACAAAGTTTATGTAACGTTTTGTGCATTATATAAGATATTGCAGAAATAAAATGAGATTTTACGCGATAATATTTGAGTATAGCTTCGTTTACTGCGCCGCCAGCAAACGCCGCTAGTCTAAAGATCGAAGTCAATCCGAAGTCTGTACTTCCCATCATTCCCATGTAGGTTGAGGCAACGCCAGGAGAGCTGTATCACGGCCGCTTATCCAGCGGCCGTGGCTTTATAAACGGTGGCTAGGAGTACCCCCGTAGACCCTAGCGCCACATTTCCCTCTAGGGTATTTATTTTGAAACAGTATGCTGGGCACTGTTCGTTGGCCGCAAACCGCCAGCATAACATGGGTTTCTTTCGCGGCAGGGTGGAATCAATCGTCGATGACTCCGATGCCGACCTGGCTCGATCATCAGAAAATGCAACGTGTACGTGACAACCGTACAAGATTCGCGTTTAAGATAGCATTCTCACAGGAAGAAAGTAGTCACTCTAACCCCTTTCCCCCGGTTGATCTCTTCCTCTCCTGCTAAGTCACACGGCCTCGTTTTAGCGAAGTCCGGCAACGACTGCACAGGGTCCGCATAAACAACTTCGCTATAAAAGGAAGTAGAGAAATTGCTACCGGAAGGGAAGAATAATTCCATGTATTCTGAATGACGCTGCTACAGTTATCAGTCGAGCCGCTTGACGTAGTCACTTCTCTGCTGTGCTTATGTGGTGGTTTTTCTAACATTGTGTGGTGGGCGCAGTACGTCTAGAACCGCGGCGTCCTGCACTCCACGCGGTTGTACGGGACTGGCGGCCGCGCATCGTTACGCAACTTCCCCAATAATCTTAAATAATAATAACTCTAATAACTCTTAAAGGCGCAGCTTAAGCGTCCTCCAATTTTTTTTTCAATTCTCTTTTGTGGGTTTACGCGTGTTTATGGAGAACGGTGGGCATTATTCACATTTGCACTAGTAAAAGTATCCCCCTCATTTGCATAGAAAAGTTACCTTGGGTTGCCCCCCCCCCCCCCCTACCCGAAAAAAAATCCTGGGTACGTGCCTGGTAGACTCCCTTTAAAACGAACTCGAATGTACTATGAAAATTTGTTTGTCTGATCAGAAGTTCGTCTTATAAGAAATAATTGACAACATGACCAGGTGCATCCAAATATCTTGCTTCAAAACGGTAGATGAAGTAGACTTACAACGGCGGGAAAATGACATGAAAAACATTAATTTCATCATCATCATCAGCCTGTTTTATCTCCACTGCAGGACGAAGGCCTCTCCCTGCAATCTCCAATTACCCCTGTACTGCGCCAACCGATTCCAACTAGCGCCCGCGAATTTCCTAATTTCATTGCTCCACCTAGTCTTGTGTCGTCCTATAGATTGCGTTTCCCTTGTCTTGGTAACCATTCTGTAACCTTAATGGTCCAACGGTTATCTAACCTGCGCATTACATTACCTGCCCAGCACCATTTTTTCTCTCTTTATGTCAATTAGAATATCGTCTATACCCGTTTGCTCTCTGATCCAAACCGCTCTCTTTCTGTCTCTTAACGTTATGCCTAGCAATCTTCGGTCCATCACTCTTTGCGCGGTCCTTAACTTGTTCTCAAGCTTCTTTGTAAGTCTCCAAGTCCCTGCCCCATATGTCAGTACTGGTAAAATGCACTGATTGTACACCATCCTTTTCAGTGATAATGGTAAGCTTCCAGTCAGGAGCTGGCGATGTCTGCCGTATGCGATCCAACCCATTTTTATTCTTCTGTGAATTTCCTTCGCATGATCAGAGTTCCCTGTGATTAATTGACCTAGGTAAACATAGTCCTTCACAGACTCTAGAGGCCGACTGGCGATCCTGAACGCTTGTTCATTTGCCCGTCTATTTATCATTATCTTTGTCTTCTGCATATTAATCTCCAATCCCACTCTTACACTCTCTCTGTTAAGGTCCTCAATAATTTGTTGTAACTCGTCTGCATTGTTGCTGTCATCGGCTAACAATGTCATCGGCTAACCGAAGGCTGCTGAGATATTTGCCGTCGATCCTTACCCCTAAGCCGCCCCAATTTAATAGCTTAAATACTTCTTCCAAGCACGCAATGAATTGCATTGGAAAGATGTGTCTCCCTATCTGACCCTTTTCTTTATAGGTATATTCCTGCTTTTCTTGTGTAGAATTAAGGTAACTGTAGAACCTCCGTACATATTTTCCAAGGTATTTACGTAAGCGTTCTGTACTCCTTGATTACCTAATGCCTCTATGACTGCTGGTATCTCTACTGAATTAAATGCCTTTTCGTAATCTATGAAAGCCATATAGAGAGGCTTATTGTACTCTGCGGATATCTCGATAACCTGATTAATGACATGGATGTGATCCATAGTAGAGTAACCCTTCCTGAGGCCAGCTTGTTCCCTTCATTGTCTAAAGTTCAGTGTTGCCCTTATTCTATTGGAGATTATTTTGGCAAATATTTTAATAATACTGGGTGTAAGCTAATGGGCCTATAATTTTTCAATTCTTTACGTCTCCCTTTTTGTGGATTAGTATAACGTTTGCATTCTTCCAGTTTTCTGGGACCCTTGCAGTCGACAGACACTTCGTATAACGAGCCGCCAGTTTTCCAAACATTATGTCTCCTCAATCTTTGATTAAATCGACTGTTATTCCATCTTCTCCTGCCGCTCTTCCTCGTTTCACGTCTTGCAAGATCCTTCTGACCTCAACGCTAGTTATAGGAGGAGTTTCTGTATCCTGTTCATTACTGTTTCCAATTGAGGTATCCTGACTCCTCTGGGTACTGTACAGGTCAGTATAGAATTCCGCTGCTTTTACTATATCTTCGAGATTGCTGATGATATTACCTTGCTTAACTTTTAGCGCATACATCTTGGTTTGTCCTGTGCCAAGTTTCTTTCTCACTGATTTCAGGCTGCGTCCATTTTTTACGGCTTCTTCAGTCTTTCTCACGTTATAGTTTCGAATACCCCTTATTTTCGCCTTGTTGATCAGTTTTGACAGTTCCGCGAATTCTATCTTATCTCTTGAGTTGGACACTTTCATTTTTTGTCGTTTCTTTATTAGGTTCTTTGTTACTTGGGAGAGCTTGCCTACTGGTTGCCTTGGTGCCTTGTCTTCCACTTCAGTTGCTACCTCTGAAGCCAACCTAGTTACGGTTTCATTCATTAGCTCTATGTTATAATCATCTCTCTGTTCTAAGGCTGCATATTTGTTTGCAAGTACCAGCCTGAATTTGTCTGCTTTTACCCTTACTGCTTCTAGGTTGACCCATTTATTCATGACTAATTTTGCTCTTTCTCTCGTCAAATTGAGATGAATCCTAGCGCTCACTAACCTATGATCACTGAACTTTACCCTACCTACCACTTCTACATCCTGCGCTATGCTGGGGTCAGCAGAAAGTATGAAGTCAATTTCGTTTCTTGTTTCACCATTAGGGTTCTTCCAGGTCCACTTTCTGTTGCTACCGTTCCTGAAAAAGGTGTTCACTATTCGAAGCTTATTCCTTTCCGCGAATTGTACCAACATCTCTCCTTGAGTGTTCGTAGAATCCACGCCGTAGTTGCTAATTGCATGTTCGCCAGCCTTCTTTTTGCCCACTTTTGCATTGAAGTCGCCCATGACTACAGTATACTGAGTTTGCACTTGTATCATCGGTAATTCAACATCTTCATAAAACTTATCTACTTCCTCATCATCGTGACTGGACGTTGGAGCGTAGGCTTGTACTACCTTTAATCTATACCTCTTACTAAATTTGATTACGACTACAGCTACTCTCTCATTAAAGCTGTAGAATTCGTCAATGTCGCCCGCCATGTTCTTATGGATTAGGAATCTTACCCCGTATTGCTTCTTATCTAGGAGACGTCTATAGCAGATGACATGTTCGTTATTCAGCAATGTATAAGCCTCACCATTTCTTCTAATCTCACTAAGGCCGATGATATCCCAAACAATGTCTTATAGTTCTTCAAAGAGTTCTGCTAAGCTAGCCTCACTCGAGAGGGTTCGGGTGTTAAACGTTGCAAGGGTCAGTTTCCATTGGCGGCCTGTCCGGACCCAGAGATTCTTGCACCCTCCGCTGCGTTACAGGTCTGACCGCCGCCTTGGTCAGGTGCTCCGCAGCTGCTTGGGATTGAGGGCCATTGCGTAACTGAGTGAGCCATGTGGGAGGGGAACGTCATAGTGGAATATGTGGAACGTATTAGAAGGCTGTTTTCAAGTGGTACTCTGGCTTGGTTTCATCCAGTCCGTGATGAATGTTTGTCGTTTCTGTGCATATAGGTGAGCAGCCACAAGCGACATCATCTCACCTAATTACCTTAAGAATCCTTCTGTGCTTTCGTGCTGCTGGAAAAAGTTCACTAGAAAGTTCAAGTAGGCCCGTGCCGCCTCACAGGTCATCGGTGCAGGCTCCGAGGTAGCGAAAGTATGAAGGTGGTGGTGGTGGTAAAAACTTTAATTCATCAACAGAAAATGATTTGTGAGATTACATGTGGGAAGTCATGATGGCTTCGTGAGGTGGCCGTCAGAATGTGTCTTACGGCGATTTCTAAAGCCCAGGTCACGGCCCGCAGTTGAACCGCGGGTTCCGAGCTGGTCACCGCAGCCTCCAACTGCTCTCGGTTTGATAGCTGCCATTCGGCTCTAGGTTTGATCTCAGGGCACTCGTGCAAGATAGGTGCTAAATCGGCTTTGTCGGCCTCGCATAGCGTACATTCGGGGGAGTGTATCCCAGGGTAGACTATGGATAGTTTGTACGGGTTGGGGAAGGTGTGTGTTTGGAGTTGCCTCCGCGTCGCCTGCTGGTTTTTGGTTAAGGATTTGTCAGGGGGTGGGGATTCCAGTTTTTCGTTTTATAGTATTGCGTAATTTCGTGGTAGGTTATCATGCGCTCTTTTGCTCCTCGCAGGATCGATTGGCTCACTGCCCGTTTAACGAGTCCTCGGGCGAAATTGTGAGCTGCTTCGTTCCCGGGATGGGACGAGTGCGCAGCGATCCAGATGATTTTGATCTGGCGGGGCATGAAATGTGTTTTCTTTAGAACTTGTAGCGCCGGTTCGTGGATTCTGCCTTTGGCAAAATTACGCACTGCCGTCTTGGAGTCGCAGAAAATTATTTTGGCTGCGGTATTTGTGATAGCTATTGTTATCGCGGCTTCTTCCGCTTCTTCCGCGTGCCTTCCAAAAATGGTGACCGCGGTGATTGGTTTGAGGTCCTTTCCTACTACCCCTGCGGAGAAAGCGTCGCGTTCTCCGAGTTCGGCTACGTCTATGTAGACCGCCTCCTCGTGGTTTGCGTAGTGTTTCTGGAGTGCTTTGGCCCGGGCCTGTCTCCGTTTGGTGTGATGCTCCGGGTGCATGTTATTTGGGATTGGGTCGACCCTGAGGCGACTGAAGATGTCTTTAGGTATGGGCCCGACGTTTGCTTGAGTGCTCTCGTACGGGATGTTTAATTTCCTTAGGATGTGTCTTCCCCGCAGGTGTCTTCGTTAATCTTTCGTATTGGGCTGTTCTGTGTGCTTCAACTAGTTCGTCGAGCGTGTTGTGGACGCCCATTTTCAGGAGTCTCTCGGTGGATGTGTATCTCGGCAGGTGGAGCGCCACCTTGCAGGTTTGTCTTATGAGGCAGTTTACCTTTTCCTTCTCCACTTTATACAGGTTGCGATATGGGAGGGAGTACACGAAACGGCTGAGCACGAAAGCCTGGATTAGACGCCTAAGATCCGCTTCCTTCATCCCAAAGTGTTTGTTGGCGATGCGTCGGATCAAACGGTTGGTTTGGTTCACGCATGCCGTAAGTTTGTTGATAGTCACTGTGTTTTTGCCGTTGCTTTGTAGGCGCATACTTAGTATCCGGATCGTTTGGACCTCGAGAACTAGGGTGTCGTCCACGTATATTTCTATCGGGACTGAGGTTTTTGTATGGCCTCGTGGATTGTACCTCATGACGAGAAGTTCCGATTTTTGCGGGGAGCACGGTAATCCTACCTTTATGGCGTGTTCTGAGACTACGTCTGCTCTAGTTTGCAGTAGGTGCTCAATCTCTCCATCGTTCCCTTTGGTGACCCAGAGTATAATGCCGTCTGCGCGTATAGGGAATGCGATAGGTTTGGTATTCCTTCGAGCAGCTGTGCCATGGGCATGAGCGTGACATTGAAAAGGAGGGGTGAGAGTACCGATCCTTGCGGCGTTCCTCTGCTTCCCAGTGTGAAAAGGTCGGATATGAGTGACCTGAAGCGTATCTCCGCCGTCCTAGCAGATAAGAAAGTTTTGACGTAGGTGTGGGTTCGCTCGCCTACTCCTAGATTTTATATGGCTTCCGTGAGCCTCGTGCTTGACTTTGTCGAATGCTTTGGTTAAATCTAGAGTTAGGATTGCTTTGGTTCGTTTGCTGTGAATAGGGTTGATGACCTCCTCCGATAGCCTGAGCATGAGGTTTGTGTGGAGAGGTGTTGTCTAAAGCCCAACATTGTGCTGGGAAATAGTTCGTGCTTGTCCATGTGTTCTTGCAGGCGATTTAGAATCACGTGTTCTAGCAATTTGCCCAGGCATAACGTGAGGGAGATAGGTTTCAAATTTTGTATTTGTAGACTCTTCCCTGGTTTCGGTATGAAGGTTATCTTTGCGTTCCACGCTGCCGGCAGCTTGCCTTTTTCCCAGCATTGGTTAAAGAGTTTTGTGATAGCGTTGGTTGATTCCTCCCAGGTTTCTCAAAGTTCGGTTTGTGATTCCGTCCACTCGCGGGGCAGAGGATGTGTGGAATTTGTGTAGCACCGCCCTCACCTCTGCCGTCGTTATTTCCTCGTCCATTCCTGGATTCGGAGGTCCTTTGTACTCGGGAAGCGTTTCCTTGTCGGAGGTATCTAAATATCTACTCCTGAGTTCGTCGAGGAGTTCGTCGTCTTGAAGGGGGGGTTCGTGTATAATGCGGCCGATGTTCTTGTTGTGTGCCGTCTTACAATTTTCAGGCTCTAGGAGGTACCTCAGTAGGTGCCGCAAGTCTTTTAGGCCCAGTTTTCCATTCATCTGGTCGCATGTTTGACCCCATTGTTGTTTGACCAACTCTTGTGCGTGGTGTTCTATTTCTTTAACTAGGCGAGTAATTTTGAGCTTCAGTCTTCTGTTGTGTTTTTGTTTGAGACATCTCTTTTGAAGGCTTCCGTGTGCTTGCCACATGTGTAGTAGTCTGTTGTCTATTGCGTGTGTTTCCGCTGTTACTGGTATGCTTTCGGTTGCGGTTTTGACGTCCTTGCCTAGCTGTTCAACCCATTTGTCGAGGTCATCTATGGTGGCGGGTTCGTCTCGTGCTTTGATGAGCTTAAATTTTTCCCAGTCGATGATCGTGATCCCTTTCCTCCGTTTCTTATTTAGCGATGTGGCCGGGATAGTGGTTTCGATTATATAATGATCGCTGCCTAGGCTACAGGCGGTGTTCCTCCATTTCCCTTCTCCCACGTTTTTACTGAGCGTGAGGTCGGGGCTGGTGTTCATCTGCACATTGCTTACTATCCGCGTGGATTGTAGCGGATCGTTCAGTAATGTTAGGTCTTCGTCTTGGATGTAATTCCATATTGCCATGCCCTTCTTGTTGTTTATTTCATAGCCCCAGGCCATGTTCCTGGCGTTAAAGTCGCCTACTAATAATAGCGGCTTGTGTCCATAGAGCCTGAGTGTTTTAACTGCCTCTATTATCGGGGGGTGGTTCGATCTGGGGGCGCTATATACGTTGAGAATAAATAGGCTCGCTTGTCCTAGATCTTCTGTGGAATTATTTCCACGAGGAGGCAGTCCGCATCCTTCGTGTCTATTTCGTGTTCGACGGCGGTCAGGTTTCTGTGGACCAAGACGGCCGCACGCGAGTTTTGCGCTTCCGTTTTTTCGTGTGTTTTATAGTTTCTGAGTTTGGCTTTATTTAGCGTTTCTTGCAGTGCTATGATGTCCGGAATTTCCGGCTTGTCTAAGTTTTGGATGAGGAGTTGTAGGTTATTCCGCTTTGGGCGGAAGCCCCTGCAGTTCCACTGCCATATTTTGATGGGAACGAGGTGAAGCGTCGCGGAGGAGTAAGGTAGGTGAGGCGCGCTGTGTTGACCTCCTCTAGCAGTTGCTACAGGTTTTGTTTGCGATACGGACGTACTGGATTGCGTTTTTACAATTGCTAGCAGGTACAGCGGGGCGTGGCGCTTTTGACGGCGCTCGACATTTCTGCGCCGGCGCGAGTAAGAGTGGGTGCGAGAGAAAAAATCTGAGGGCCTTTGCCAACACCTCCTAGATAAGAAGGCCTGAGTGCTCGGCGAGTGACGTCACGGACAAGAGGCCGGTGGCGCCCTTAGGGATACGGGTTGAATGAAGGGATCGCGGCTTGGTTCACCTAGCAGCAGTATGCTTGCATTGACTACTCCACTCTTTTTCTTCAGTCGAAACTGCGGAATGAGCAGCAGAACCCTTACAAAGCATTTATTTAGAGGCACAGATACAAAACAGCTTTGTAAAGCTTGAGCAGGTATTGATGCCAGCAGTTTTTTATGGCGTCGCTCTTTGTCGTCTTTGTAATGTACGTTTTTGTGAACTATTATTATTATACCCCACACTTTTATACCTATTACTTCAAATAAATTGAATCCATAAAAACTTTTCCTTCTGTATTTTTGTACTTATGGTTTTTATGGCGCGGCAATGATGAATATAGCGCATTCGATTAGCTTCACAATTGCGTATGAACAATTTTATTGGGGACAAATGTACTTATTCCAATCTAGATTATGCTTAAACGAATAATTTCGCTCTCGACGCCCTAATTACCGCAGTCCACTAACTTACAACAACTCAAACAAGTTTAAAATGGGATATAAAACATTCGTGCAACTATTTACAAGGAAACAGCTGCCTTAATGCGCAGAGTTTCAGCTTTTCTCTTCCTTGCCTTAGCATTGGCATGCAATATCTTGTCATTCATCTTGAAGCAGTAGCTCTTCAATAAAATATTCGTGCTACACCACAAAAGGTGCCTTAACACAAATTCACATTTGTGTCCATCTTCACAGGCGTCGAACTATGAGGAATCATCACTTTCTGTAAAGGCACTTTCTGTAATTGAGCAATTACCCTTTCCGTATTTTTCAAAAGTAACTATTTAAAGAAGTTCTGAACATCTTACCCTGGAGAGCGGTAATACAATGAAGTCTGCACGTGGAAGCGCCCTAATCCAGGCACTCTGGGCTCCTTCATCTTGCCGAAACTTGAAGACATGATTTTTCTGCCCCGATTTGAACATGTAATTGCTCCGGCAATTGGGCATGCAGCACTTATTAGGCATATCTTGGCATGACACTCCACATTCCGGGGCAATGAAGACTCGCAGTACACACAATCGCAAGCACAGCACAAGTGTTGAGACTACATGCACTGGTCACGTCTAGAAAAAATGTGCGTTCGGAAGCGCTCAACAGCATGGAAAAGCATGCCGGGACTTGTTTGACCTCAAAGCTATTCAAGGAGCGGCATGGCTCCTGGGCTCCCAATCGAATTGTTGTCGCCGCCGTCGTCCCCTCGGTCTTCTCCGAATAGCCGGTGTTAATCATTGTATATCTTCCACGCTTCACTTGCAACACAGGTGCGATGCTCGTAGCTTCGTATCACGCTGCACGGAACTTCTATGTAGGCTTCTTTTGCGTGACGTAGCTCAAGGGGACAGAGTCAGCCAGAAGGCCTTAAGTTCTCTAGAGGGTGTTGCCTTTGCTCCTTGAATATGTGACTCTGCCTAGGCAGTATACGGTGGAGAAGTTTCTTTGCGCGTGTAGCGTGCGTTTGTCCCTAGGCGTGCCGGCATGGCGGAGGGGGTCGAATTTGTTTACGCTCCGCCGCTGACTGCACGCGCTGTGAGACAGTCGGCACGGACGCCCCATTTAGTGATCAATGTCTCTGAAGGGGCAAGGTTCTAACTGTGTTGTATAAGACGCGGGTCACTTTGTTAGTCGCGGACGATAGATTGCATTTTTACAAGCATTGCTCCAGGAGGGCACATGTAACCGGCAAACCGAAAGCAGGCGGCGCAGGATCTCCGGGTCACCCAAGCGGTAGCGGTGGTTCGAGCTGGAAGCAGGGCGGCCCGTGGGTTGGGGCCGCGGAAGCCGAAGCGTGCCAGGGGGTGCCCGCATAAAAAATTGGCTGTCTGCGATAGCGGACAGCAGCGTCTGCGAGCCCCAACCCACGGACCAGTCCAGCTTCTAGCTTTGATGTCCCCCTTGCCGCTTTGGTGTCCTGGAGGCGCCGGCAATAATGCGAAATAGTGACACGTTGTTTTAGTTAGCAAACAACACGATTGAATAAATATAATTGCATCGAGCCGCCAACTTGCGATGCTAGTTCAGCATCGGTTCAGCACTACCGCGCCCCGCGACTTCTGTCGGCGCGCCTAGGGACAAGCGCATATAATACGAGCTAAGAAACTCCTCCGTATACAGTGCCTAGGCAGAGTCGTATATTCAAGGAGCAAAAGTCCCCAAATTTCTCTCTCGCACCCGCTCTTATTCGCGCATGCGCGCAAACGTCCGTCGTCTCCGCAAGTGCCACGCCCGCTGTACCTACTAGCAATTGGAAATAGGCTAACGGGTTCGCGTCGTGATAAGATCGTCCTCGCGCGCCGTATGCTGTGTGTACGATGGAAAGCGTGGACGGTGAGCCGACGATGGCGGCTCAGTCTCGCGTGCGCAAGGGATTAAAGGGGGGAAGAAGCACGCCGTCTTCTGTAGCGTGCATGGCACCAGGGGAAGGGAGAATGGGGGCGTTGTACGGTTTTCTTCGGCCGCGCACGGTCGCGCGGGCTTTATTTGAAAGCGATCTGCTTAGGGGGCACCGTCTATGTGGACTGATGGCTCGAAGGTTTGCGTGCGCTATGTTCTCGCCACACAGTTTGTGTTCAAGCGATAGACAGCACTCAGGTCACGTCGCTCGCTGCTGCTGCCGCGATTCCTCATCACAGCATTTTGACAAAGACCGTCCGCAGTCCTCGAGTTTGATGTGTTCATGCTTGTTAATTTCGTTAGTAAGCGAGTGTTTACAAGGGGGCATTCCATTCCGGCCGCTGCTGCGTAAGGCGCGACCATGCGAGCCCTGTCTTGAATATGATCTGCGATGCGGGCAGTGTAGACGTCTAGGCGCACCGAGGGCCGATAGCTTCATGTGCGCTATAGTACCCATACGCTTGCGCGTCACCCGCGTCCACGAAATGAAACGTCACTGTAACTTTTTGTTTCCTCCTCTTCTTTCCGCATCTGTCCGAGGGTGATGTGCGCCACAGGCCTCCAGTAGGGTGCCTCGATGCGCGCGCCCCCGGGCGCGGCGCATCAAGGCACCTTAGCCTCCATGATCGGTATCGGTGGCGGTCACCCCGAATGTTCGTCTTAACCGAAAAGTGTGTCCAAAACGGTTCGTCTTAAGCAGATTTTTCTGTGCATTGAGTCTACGGTAAACCAAACACACATTCCCATGTTCGTTATATGCAAGAATTCGGCTTAACTGAGCTCGTCTTAACGAGAGTTCACTATATATATATATATATATATATATATATATATATATATATATATATATATATATATATATATATATATATGGGGTTCGGAAAGCTGGTCGGGCCTGTAGGGATGCTCGACTCTCACGCGCACCTAATATGTTGTTTTATTGCATAGCTTCTGTCTCCTTTAATCCGGCTTCGCCGCGTGGCTTTACTGCGGCGGTCGGTATGCTGGCAGGGTAGTACGAGAGATGGCGCGAGTGTTGCTCTGCTAACGCCACCTAACGCCGGGGTTACTTGGGCGCAAAAAGGAGAAGGCTCTTCCACACCGAAGGCTATGCACAAGTTTCCCTGAAGCGGACTCGATCAATTTGCACACATCGGGCGCAGGAATTGCATGTGAAAATTTTTACCGGATCCTCTGCCTTGGATTACTGCACACAACAGCAAATCCTAATGTCCTTTCTGACAGTAGGCTATCTGTAATCAACTAAAAAAATCTGGTATATGGAATTTGGAATTTTTAAAACAATTTTTTTCAGTCTCTTGCGGAGGCTAGGAAAGGGAAAGTTAATTATGCTGTCTAGCATTGCAGCTGCCACCTGTGCTCGTTGTTTACCTTTCTTGCACCGCTTCTCCTCCTCTAACCTCACTGTTCAAACGCAAAACATTCGCAAATCATGTTTTTCTGTATTTGTGGATTTATTCACTCACCACCAATGCAAGCGCTCTGTGCTTGCCAAAAAGGCAGCAGGAGCATTGGAACAAATCGCGGAAGCAGACGACAACGGGTTATAACTAGCGCTACTCTTCCCGCACATTCTGTCCCTAGCGGCAAATTAGTTGAACTAGCCCAGGCGTACTGGGCAAGGGACATCACATGGTTGAATTAAAGCCCCTCAATTTTTCAAAAGTAGCGCCATTCTTAGATCTTTCCGCCACCCCGCTCGCATGGCGCGTCCTCCTCCACGCTTCCTGTCGCCCCAGCCTCCTCCGCTCCCCCATTGGCCAATCTTTGTCACGTGGAAGCGGGCGCCGCGCTTTTGTATATTTTTTTCTTTCCAGCGCGGAGCAGGCGCCGCGCTTTTGTATATTTTTTCTTTCCAGCGCGCGCCGACCTCCATTGTTGGGCCTGCGCGACGAAAGTACGGCAGGCGGACTGACGGAGTGCGTTAGCGTAATAGAATGTGCAGGACCCAGAACTTAATTGCGATGCCATGCTGCTGCGCCTTCGGTTGCCGCAACAGACACAGCGAGGGCGAAAAGCTTTTTGCTTTGCCTTCCGGCGGGCGCAACGCAAAAAGAAGTGTGGATTCGCAGGATCGCGTTCTTTGCCACTTCGAGGAAGTGGCAAAGAACGCACGGCTTAGTGAAGTAAGGGCCACGGCTACTGACAACCTCTTATTTTGAGCCTAGTTGACTCCTTCCGCTTCGAAAAAGTGGGTGTTCATGCTCTGCGTGGTTTTTAGCGCGTTGTTTGACTTTCTTTTTTCGAATGTGCTCTCTTTGTTTCATGTAGTATCGTCTTGCGGTGAAATGCACGCATCTGCAGCTGGCCTGTGACATAAAAGTGGCTTTATTCAGGGTGTGTTTTGAGCTCCACCAGAAGTTAGCACATTCTCGACGCTATTGCAAGGCTCACTATGACTTACGATGCAGTCTTTTAGCTTCGAATGTACGCCCGCATGTATTGATTTGGTTTGTGGTGATTAATGTTTTTAACCTTCCGAAGCGACTAAAGCTAGGATGGAGGTCGTAGTGGATGGCTCCGGATAACTTTATCTAGCTCGCCTGGGGATGTTTAACGTGCACTTTGATCGTAGAGTCGTACGTGGGCCGGTAAATTCCTCGTTGGCGTTTCATAATACTCGCGCGCTAGCGCTGCTTTAGAAGTTGGCGCCTCGGCGCGATTGTATTTCTTCAATAAATTTTATTTACTAGTGTAACAACTTGTCATTATTTCGTATTATTGACGGCGCCTCCAGGGCACCAAAGCGGCAACGGGGACACCAAAGCTAGAACCAGCGCTGGATGGGGCTCGCCGAAGCCTTTGCATGCCAAGGGGGTATAAGATCGCGGACAGCCAATTTTGGATGCGAACACTCCCTGCGACGCCTGCATTAGTGTAATGTTACGTGCTCTTCAGAGGCCTCCGTTAGCCATTACATGCGCCCTCCTGGAGCAGTACTCGTAAAAAAAAAAAACAATATATCGTCACGATTACCAAAGCACCCCGCAATGAAAAAACGGCCCTGTTGCCAGGCATTGCTGACCGCACACAGCCGAAATCTCTCACGCGCCGACCGAGTAAAAGTGTCCTGCAGGTACGTGAATGAACCTACGAAACCACGTACATATACTTTCACGCTGTCAACACCTGAAACTTTGGTAATTACGCGCATGTTTGAGTACACCGCGTGCTTGCGTCGTGTTTCAGCAACACGAACTCTCAACGTCGCGCGCTTTACGCCTTAAATACGCCTTGAATAATGGTCATTTTCTCTATTTCCTCCGCAATTCTAACACGAAATTCTAAAGGCCAGTTACCGACTGACGAAGAAAGATCTCGATTGAAAAAACTGCTTCGCAGGGCTCGCACGAACTTTTCTGCGGATTTCCTCCCGTAGCGTGTTAGCCGTCGTCTGCTACGGCAGGCCCACCACCGGCGGCGCCACCGTCGAGGCCGCGCCGAGCGGAGGAGGAGGGAAGTGAATGGCGCTACTTTGGGAGATTGAGGGGCTTTAGGTTGAATTAAGCGTCTTTCATTTCTTTAGATCACTATCATCATCACATGGTCTGGAGTTGAGCAGGTCGAAAGCATTCCGAAAGTACCAGCGCCATTGACAACCAATTCGTTTTCGAACGTTTACTCGGCAGGGTCGAACCAAGTCAGGCCTGTTGGCATCAGATTTTCTGCAAAGGTATATTTTACACCAAGTAAGAAATGGTGAAGATCGGACTACAACTTCGAGCGAACTTGGAGAACCTCGCAAACTTCAAGCCGTGCCCAGACTGCGTGTGGCACCTTCGATTGAAATGCATGAATTGTGGCGAGCAAACTAGCGCCTGGCAAACTGTCGAGGCCGCCAACCGATCGCCAATGAAAGGTAGTCGCGGCGATGCCAATTTAGTGCTGAAATGCAAGTTGTGCAGCCGAGAGAACAGTATGGATGTCCTCAACGACAAGATACAGGCGTACGATGCTGAAAACTCCTCGCAGTTTGTCACCGTTATCGTCTTTGAGTGCCGCGGCGTGGAGCCGGTCGCTTTCGACGCCAGGGATGGCTTCACCGCTACAGCTGCTGAAAGTGGAACCATTTTTGACGAAGTGAAATTCGAGAGCAAGGAGTGGGCCGAGTACGACGAACAAGGGAAACAGGCCGTTGGAATTTACGACCTGGAGCATCAGTTCATCAAGGTGAAGTAGGCCGCGCATTAGCCCCCTGCACCTGGGGTGAACGCTTTTCTAGTTCTCCGGCACGAAGCAAGGGACGCCGGTGATGGGCCAGAGAGACGCTTGGCCAAGTTCGAGACTGAAACTGCGTGTGTGCCTTTGTGCAGCTTTTTTTTTTTTTTTTTTTATCGCTTTTCTGACGGTCAGCCAGCCGAGAAGTCACAAGTGGTGGATGACTTTTTACACGCACAAAGTTGTGCTTAGTAAAATTTCCTGTTACTAGCCGATTGTTTCTGTTGCCAGTACTCGGTGCTCTGTTTTGCCTTTAATGTAGCACGAACAATACGCACATGGTTTAGCGCTCCATTGGCAAATAACGCATTGGCAACCAGTGGCGTGTTAGACTGGTGATAAGCAAGTTTCACGTACTATTGTTTGTCCATGGACGCAGAGGGGCCACGATTCTCGAGATCACTTTCGGCACGCATTCACTGTATAAGCCATCACTCCAACTAGACGTCGTGCGAAAGTATCCCAGAAAGTAATTGGGAGAGTACGAGGCAGGCAAATATATTACAATCACTATTTTACACATACTGCAAATAATGTAAAACTGTGGCACGAGACGTATGCACATTTGTAAAACGCCAGCTCTTGGCAAGCAGTAGTTGTTGCCTCAAAACATGGCTTCATAGGGTTGAGCCAAAACAGGACAGTTTCCCACAACTGCTGCACTTAACGGGAAAAGTGCAATTGTGTTACGCCTATGTAGAAGAAATGAGCGAACATGCTTTTACATGACCACAGTGTAAACCCCAGGTGGTTGAAACTCATTTGAAGTCCCCCACTGCAGGGGGTTGCGCCTCATAAATCATATTGCGGTTCTGGCATAAAATCCATAATTTAATATATATTTTTTTAATGTGAAGTTATGTGTGAAGGGAAAAATTCTGAATACAAAGCAGGGAAAATGCAGGAAAATATCTTGAGTGAATGAGCGATTGACTTGAGAGAAACAAATGCAGGTTAATTAGGCGAACAGTGAATGGAGCATTTCAGCATCCCTTTGCCCTTGCTTTTCGTCCAGTTATGCACTATACGGCAGGGTCAATATGTTGCAACACACTGTTAAGTGCTCAATTACACTGGAGTGCATGGTGAAGACAAGCTACATGTTTGTAAACAAACTAAAATAGTACTGGTAGAATGAGCAGCTAACTACACTAACACAGGTCTTCAGTTTGAAAAATCTTTTCAAAGTAGCTTTTAGAAACTGCCATGTCTACTAACCCTTTTAAGAACACAGGCAGAATCATATCGTGCCTAAAGCACAATGAGTGTGTTCATCATCAGGTGGTGTTCACAGAAAGTCTGACCTGAAAGCTGAGAAACGCATTGTAAAATATAAAAAAGTGGGACTTTTTTCCACTTCAACTAGGCAATTTTTATCAAAGCATAACGTGTGTCTTCGCTGCCCACTTCTATTTCATCATGGCTGCTCATAAAGGATCAGAAGAAGCCCGTGTGCACTAGTACACTTTAGAAGCAAGCAATGCAATTTTCACATGCTTCCGCCGAGTTTACTGAGCACCCTTTGAACAAGCATTGTCTTTAAGGGCTGCCCAGTACCATAAAAGTTCCCTTAAAAAAAAATAGATCCTTCTTTGAAAGCCTCAAAGGCTACATGCTTGCTGTGATGGGTGGATGAGGGTAACAGGCTAATCAGTTAATGGTAGCAGTGAGAATGGCAAGTTGCGATGCCCAAGGTCACAAAAATGCAAAATGCACACCGTTGTCATGAATAGTCATTTTTACACATTCTTTATATGCATATATGGGTAAAATTGGGTTTGACATTTCCTGCAACATATGTAACACGCTCCTAAAAGGAGTGTGCTACAGCCCCTAATAATGTAACGAGCTGGTGGTAACTGCTAACAGAGCCACACAGACACTCGCAGAACTTTTAAAACCTTGCATGAAAACTAGATAGCCAGAATGAAAAGTACTTGCAGGTTTATCAAGCACACACCTTAGATTGGACAGTTAAGTAGACAAAAGACAAGCACTAACTCGCAACAAAAGTTTATTCGGAGCATAGAGCACACATAAAAAACAAGGTGCACAGACTACATGGCGCATAGGAGGCCAGGAATATTAGTCATCTTGCAATGCATACGAAAAAACTCGTAGCATTCTTTCTAAAAATATTTGTTCATTACTGTGCAACAATACAGATGTGTCACTGATGCATGGCTTCTTATTCTTTGACGTTAATTTGTGCACAAACTGTCTTCACTCTTACCCAGATTTGTGTCTACTTCACTGTCCCAATTAAGGTGTGCGCTTGTTACACCTGCAAGTATAAACCAGCTAAGCCTAGCAACATGTTCCATTAAAGAATGAAAAGTCCTGGACAAGTAAAATGTGGTTTGGTACATGAAGTACAATGTCTTTATTATACATTAAAATGACAAACTGTGATGTTGACAAACATGGAGAAAGAAAGAAAAGGACAAAAATATATATAAAATAGACCACTTGGAATCTAGCTCAGAGGTAGTTGGATGGCCTATTCTTGGTTCTCAGGTTCTTTTCTATTTCAAACTGGCGAACATCAGCCCGCTGCAAGAAGGCTTGTTTCTCCAGGTACCTGCACATTTGGATGACAAGTATAACTTGTGCATGGACCAGGATGTTGAGACACAAGACAATGCAGTGAACACAGGCACCGTGAACCTCATATAGGGTGAACTTAAGACAAGAGAGTTTTAGTTTAGGGGATGCAATGCACCCTAGAGCTTGGGTGCATTTGCGTTTGAGTACGCAAGCAGAAATACTTTATATGTTAGCGGCCCCAAACGCAAGCCGCACTGAGGTGGCATGCGCTCGCAGTGCCATCAGTGTCCGATAGTTGCTGCGCTATCATTTTCTAAAATATGAGAACAAGCATATGATGTAAAGTACATTAAACTATTTTTATTAAAAGCAGTTAATATATATAAGAGTGATGTGTGTCGATACTAGGAAAAAGATTTGTAAGATTATCTACGTGCCTACGTTATGACTGAGGCCGAGCCGAAGCAAACCAAACATACGTTTGGTAAACTGTCGTTAGGCGTCTCGTGCAGCATAATCCATTGTGAGTCTATGTTTTGTTTATTTAGAGCCTCCCACAGTTTTTCACTATTTAGAGCCTCCGACAGCAGTGAAACAACAGCTGGGAGGGCCGCACGCGTGCCGGAAACACTGAAAAGTCCTGTTAGAAGCGAGAAAATTACAAGAAACCGTGCAGGAGGCAGCATCGCGCAGTGTGAGGAATGTGAATGCTGCACTTTTTTTCGGAGAACGAATCCGCTCACTGTTCACGGCCACTGCCGGAGCACACATGCTGAAGCCGTTCTAGCGCAGCGAGGTGCAATTTCAGTCAATTTTCTGTTTTTGGTGCAGTTTGATGCAGGAATTTGCATTTGTATCAAAATGGTGCAGGAGTCCCACCTCTGCTTGAAGCGCAGTATGAGATAGATAAAAAATTCTGCAGTTTTAACAGGACTCCCTTATACATGCTACACAAGTTGATTGAGAACAATCATTCAGAAAATTTTATTAATACCATAAAACACTAGTACAGTGAAATTCCAGTAATTTGAAATTTCCTAATTTGATTTGAAGAATAATTCAAACTGTTCAGTTGGTCCTGCCAGAGTCACATGTACTATTTGAATAAGGAAGAAATACTGCAGTCCAAATTTCAGAACTGCGCAATGGTTATTTTGAACAAAATTGCTTGCTTTCATGGACAATCTTTCGGGCAACCAGAGTCAAAGGCTAACGTCCGACGCATAGCTAGCCACTGTAACTGTGTAGCGTGGAAATGAGCTTTCCAGTTTCGCTTGATACGTTAGGCTTACAGTGCATGCGCTGCCCTTCCATGAAAGGGGTAAAGCACTGTGACATAGTATCATCATACAACTTCTGCCTTTGTAAATCTATTAAATTTAAGATCAAGTCATTTAATTAGAAATCAAGCAAAGCCACAAGAAAAAAATAAGTAACTGACAGCTGGCACAGCGCATTTCCAATGCTGTTAAAAGCTATTTCTTGGCAGCCTTTAACATCAAACAAAAAGCACATACATCTGCACCGTCTCAAAACAGATACATTGCATTGTAGAATGATAAATGCTCATGTATTGAAATGCCAAACAATTTCAAAATGATGCTGTTCATTACCACTTATCTACCTTTCAAGAACTACGAAATTTCTGGAACTGTAGTAGGTGAGACACATGCTTGATACTAATTGGTGCTAACTGATGCTAATAACACTTCAGGAACCCTGAGCATTACCTAGGCTATGGGGGTTGCCAAAATAGCAAGGCTCCAGATTATGTCAGACCAGATGGTGTTTCTTATATGTTTGCCTAAATCTCACTATATGCACATTTTTTTCATCGTGCTATTACTGGAATCCAGCCACGGCAGCCAGGATTTGAACCTGTTACTTTGTGCTAAGCAGTAAAAGTCCAATATTGTTTCTGCCCAAATGTGTAACTGTGTCCCAGTGACAGCAAAGTAACCTGGCTGATGTGCAACAGCTCCAACGAAAGCACTTTACTTACCCATCTTTGCCTCTATTGTGACTCTGCAGATCTTCTACAAGGCCCTCAGTCTTCTTGTAGTTGTCCCAGTCCAGCTTAGACTTTTCCTGTGCCATTATGAAAAAAGCCTTTTAGCTAAAATCTGGTTGCAAAATTACTGCAACTGCAATTCAAATATTCTTTAAGGGCCCATGGTGTGTATGTGACCAACACAATTAAATTCTACACTGCAGTGAAAAATACAGGGGCCTCTCAATGTATCCTTGTATCTTTAGAGCTCAGCGGACTATGAGCTGAAGGCTTGTTTTTCCCAACAGGAGCAAGCACTGTGACGATATGGATCAAGACATTACAAACTACAACTCTTCATATATCGTCTGCAACACACAGGCCACCGTCAGGCTGATGAGCTATGTAAAGCGTTCAGAATTTAGGACTTTCACCTACTCTTCCAAGCAGCTACAAGAATGCGGTTACATTAGACGGACACGAAACCAATCTCCCAACAATACTGATTAGCCGATACGCCAGCAGATGGTGTTGCCAAAAACAGCTGGTTTGTCTCGCTAGGCAGACAATGATGCTGAGGCAAATGATGTTTATGCTGGCCATTTTATGTGCAATAGACTTCTGTTAACTGAACTCTGGTTAATTTGATTTTTCGGTTAACTTGATCTCAACCGAACGTCCCGGCAGGCGCCCATGCATTTCTATGGGCCTAAAGTTTTGTTATTTCCATCCTAAAATTGGCCTTTGCTGGATAATTCGAACTTGACCAGCCAGCACGCTCGTGCATGACCCTTACGATGACCCCAATAGCAACCCCTTTAGTGGCAGCATCTGTCTCGGCGGAGCTTGGGGACAGTGAATGTGGTGAAGACGTGTCCAAAAAAATTTCCCGGTGAAAATGCACATTTATTGCGTGCTCTAGGAACATTTTCAAGCAATAACCGTAGCTCACAATGTCTGATTAGGGTAGTTAACCAATTCTAACATGTGCCTTTTTTCTTCCAAGAAAATTGGGCTGAAAATTGCCTGCACGATGCAATCAGACACGAAACCAAGACAGGCTTCACAATGTTTGTATGCTTTACCGCATAACACGTATGTATGTATTATGCCGAAGCTGACTTTAAGGAACGTGCAGCAAAGCTGACTTTGGGAAACCGGCTGCCATGGTGAAACACATTTAGACCCTTGGCCATTTTTCTTGCCAAAAAAATCGGCTGCACGTTAGATTTGTACTTTGTTTAGGAGTTTGAATGTAATTTATAAGTTAATTTCTCTGCTTTTGACACATGGAAAACTGGTGCGCTCGTTCTTTGGGGGCTGCTAGAATCGGGCAAATACTGCCAAATGAATCAGCGGTATGTTTTGGCCTTTTGGCCTTTTTTTCCGCATCATTTAATTCAACCCGCCGGATAATTAGATCAATCTCACTGGTCCCGTCAAGGTCGAATGCAAAATTATATAAAAGGCTAAATGGTATATTTGGCTAGTCGGTTTTGAGTAGTGTTCTGAGAGCTCTTGGAACAAATTTCCCTAGTTCATTCAGAGCACCATGTTCCAACTAAGTGTGACTGAAGGCACTGTGAACTTTGTGTTGCGAGTTGCAACTGAGAGCGAGCAGAGTTCCAGTCAAGTGGCTGCTGAAACTTTCATTTGTGTGGTAGTTGCTGGCATGATTCTGGAAGTTTTGTTTTATGCGTGCCTGCCTTGTGCGTCCACCATATTTAAACAGAAGCAACACTGATGTGCTTCCACTTCTGGCTTCCAATTGCGCTTACAAATGGCCGAACATTAGGCTTGGGCAACCTTCCTTGGGCTTTGATCTCAAGTGGGCTTTGTAATGTCGCAATCCATGTCTAGGTGCAGTATGAACCAGTTGAATGTACGATTAAACCCAAAAATGTCGCCACAGCCTTTTTCACTAAATTGAACAAAAAGATGCACAGTTTTCTAGCAAGGCATCCTAGGCAAAAAATATAGCACATCAAAAATTCCCTGATTGAAGTCTGTTAAGTTCATGTCCGAAATGTACGAAAAAAGTGCAGGTTTAAACAACACTTTACCACCTCTATGTGGTAGAATTGAGGAAATAAAAACATAGCAGGACCAACCAGTGTACTAATTTTTTGCTTCTTGTTGAACAGCTGATTTAAGACATTTCCAACACCACCAGGCTTCCTTTTTCTGAAAGTGAGAAGAAAAGAAAAATAAGTAAAAAAGAAGTGCACGTGTAAACATTCAGACTGCAACGTATCCCTCCTTCCTTCTTTTTTTACATACAGCAAGAAAATGCAGGTGCCTTTTTTAATCAGACCTCTGTGGAACTTTTGTTACGGTTATCTTTGCTTGCATAACCAAGACATTCACTGCAACCAACAATTACTTATTGCCATATGGATAAATGAAATGCAACGAGAGCATGGCTTGAAAGACAAAGGCTTTTAAACTATGGTATGAGTTCATTTTGCAGCCCCAGTAGCAAACTACTCTCGATTCTCATATTTTTCTGTGTACTCAACTGAGGCTTCACACAGGTTTTAGAAAAAAGGACAAAAAGAGGACATGCAAGGCATCACAAGGCACTGTCAACTTATTTTCAAGGATGCCACAAGATTCTACAGGGGGCTGAATTAGAAGATTTTGTTTAACTCTTGTTTAACCTGTTGGCTGGAAAGCATGTCTTCAGACCCATAATTTCAGCAGACCCAGTATGATCCTCATTAATGCTGGCAGTTGCAGGTATAATGTAAGTGATCCCTGCCACTAGATGCCTAAAGAGTATGTTTTTGTTACCTAGTTAAACATGAACTTGTTACCTAGTTAAACAATTTCCCAGCCACTGTCAGCATGTTTGTGGCATTGAAAAAAAGTTAGCCTAGTGTGCGAGAAGTCTGAAGCATAGCCTGAGCTTTGCTAATGGCACCGAAGTAAAGCACGTGGTGCTGAACATGCAAGTAAAACCTTGTAACAGGCATGTTTGGGTATTTGTAGCAATGACTGCTTTTAATGAAAGCTCAGAACAGAACCCGGCCCAAAAAATAGTTAGCTTTGAAACTGCGTGTGATAGTACCACTACTTGAGGTACAGACTGTAGGCGCAACTGTTACAGAAGGCTTACTCATTCAAATGCTTCTAATATGACAACTAGCAAGGAGTTTCTGGTACATTAATAAACATTCCTTCCATGCCATCCTATTATTCCGAACTCTGACTGAAAATGGCCAGATTATTCTATTGCGGAATGCTTTACGAAAATCACTGCAGACAATGTCTTAAGCGCTTATTTATTCAAAATATCTGCATAGGTATTTCTGTATCTGTATAGGTATAGTATAGGTATTGTAGCAGCGCAACTATCGTCTCCAAAGCAGGTGAAGCAGATGGGCTCATGTGCAGGTAGCGCATGTTAAACATGCTATAGTGCACTCAACCTGAGCGGCCACGGTGTCGGCTGCTCCCGAGATCCTGCTGCACCATGGCTGGCTGGCCTAAAAAAACCATGGCTACGGCGCCTACGTCTTCGTGCCGCCTCCCACAAATTGGTGACCTGGACGACCGAGCCCAGCCGTGCCAACGTTAGCACACTGACTCTACCAAGGTGAATGATATGGCCTCACACAATCCGACAGAAGTACCGCGGTAGAAGGGTGCCCGCAAATTCATCGACATGCCGGACATCTGGTTGATCCAGCTGGGCAGCCTTTTCCTTCTCAGCAAGGTTCCAGGCTCTGGGTGCGTTCCAGGCTCTGGGTGCGTTTCAGGCTCCTGCCGTCATTCCCCGGCCCCAACACCTACGCAGACTTGCGGGCAGCCGTCCCTGCTCACTGCGTCACCTCGAGCGTTCACTCACAAAAGCTCTTGCCATTTGAACCATCGTGTCAGTCTGCATCTTGCCGTTTTACATCGCCTACATCCACCTTTGCCGATCGTCAGCACACGCCGCCCCAGCACCAAACCTCTACTCGGTTATGAGCCTCCTCCCTACCTCAAACGCAGCTGTGCAATGACTATTTTCAAGCAATTCACTAGGCCAAACATGCGCGCTTTCAGCTACTCTTCGGCCCGCCTCTCTCCTTCCTTGGACATTTTCGTGAACTGCCTGCTTCCCGTACGAGGGCACCTCACTCACTACAGATTCAGAGGCTCTCTCACTGGCTCCACTAGGTACAAATTTCCCTATCATAGGCATGGCGACACCACAAGCATAACCTTGGCGATGCCTGTAGCGACCACGGCAACCCTGATACGATTGGAATTCGAGATTTCGCCACAAGCAGCAGGTGGTGAGCCTTCCCATGTTGTGTGCTCACACCTTCTGCAGATGCATGGTCTACCGAAGTTTTACAGGAGCAGCTCTGTCATCTGGTTTCTTAAGCTCGAGCATCGCTTCTACATCTACATTGTGAGTGATCAACACTTGCGTTATCTCGATGCAAGTCCTGAGCTGCCAGACGGTCTACTTTTGGAGCTCCAACTTGTACATGCCCGGGCATTTACGAGAACCTGCGGCAGGTCGTGATTTGATACTACGGCATCACTTCGGCAGTGTGGCCATCACAACCTATGCTGACAGTGCTGTCTGGTACATCTCTCTGGGATTGCGTGAACTCGACACTACCAACGACGTCATCAATGCACAAGACAATGCAATTTGTGTCTAAACCTGGTGTTCTTACGGCACCGTCTGCACAGTTTACCTGGACTCCTTTACCTGGACTTTACCTGGACTCCCACACATATTTCCATTGCACTTCGCACTAGGAGGAGGGCCCTGTAATGATGAGACTATTGCCTCCAAAGCAGGCGAAGTAGAAGGTGGACTACGTGCAGGTAGCACGAGAATAGAACATGCTATAGCGTGCTCGACCTGAGCGGCCATGGTATCGGCCGTTCTCGAGATCCCGCTGCACCATGGCTGGCCGGCCTAAATAAACCATGGCTACAGCGCCTACATCTTCGTGCCGCCTCTCACAGTATCAACCATTATTGCAAAATTACAGTGTCCCTTAAGATCTCTCTTAAGAAGTGAATGGCGAAAGCCTACTCTTCCTTCTATCATTCGCCTCGTTCTCTTGGCCTCTTCTCTTTCTCTTCTTTCTTTTAGTCATTACTGCTCACTACTAAGCATTTTCAGTCATTCGTAATCAATTGTGGCCATAACAAGCCGTTGTTAGACATGTTGGTCATATCATAGTCATTAGCAGTCACTTCAGTCATTATTAGTAATTACTCATCATTACTAAGCATTTTTAGTCATTTCTAATTAATTGTAGCCGTTACAAGTTGTTGTTAGACATATTGGACATTTCGTAGTCATTACTAGTTGTTACAAGTCATTACTGCTCACTACTAAGCGTTTTTAGTCATTTGTAATCAATTGTGGTCATTACAAGCCGTTGTTAGACGTTGGTCATATCATAGTCATCAGTATTCATTCCTAATCAATTGTAGACGTTAAAATTTGCCGTAGGACATACTGGTCATATTGTAGTCATTACAAGTCATTGCTGGTCATTACTGGGCATTTTTAGTCATTTGTAATCAATTGTGGTCATTACAAGCCGTCGTTAGACATATTGGTCATTTTGTAGTCATTAGTAGCCATTTTAGTCATTACTACTCATTACTAGACATTTCTAGTCATTTCTAATCAAATGTGGTCATTACAAGCCATCGTTAAACATATTGGTCATTTCGGAGTCATTAGTAGTCATTACAAGTCATTAGTAGTCATTATTAGTCAATACTAGTCATTATTAACCTCTACCAATCTATTATAATGTTATCATTCACTAACTGTCGCTATCAGTCATTTTATATTCCTTAATCTGTCTTCATATGGCGTGATGACACCTCGGCGCACACTTCGGCAGTCAGGTCTGCTGACACAGACTTCACCATGAGCTTTAAATTATGGGGTTTTACGTGCCAAAACCACTTTCTGATTATGAGGCACGCCGTAGTGGAGGGCTCCGGAAATTTCGACCACCTGGGGTTCTTTAACGTGCACCTAAATCTAAGTACACGGGTGTTTTTCGCATTTCGCCTCTATCGAAATGCGGCCGCCGTGGCCGGGATTCGATCCCGCGACCTCGTGCTCAGCAGCCCAACACCATAGCCACTGAGCAACCACGGCGGGTCTTCTTCACCATGAGCTACGGAGGAAGACATTTAGGAGGTGAAACTTCCGTCAGCGCGAGCGAGTGCGGGCGACCAGATAAGGTCACAATTGTATGCGCCGGCGGGGCCATATGCAGTGGCGGTGCCATGCGGCTTATCGTAGAAGCTGCAGCGGAAAAAAAAATGCAGCGCCCGGGCAGGCGGCTCTGGCGCGCTCTCCGGCCACTTCCTTCATGCCCTCAATAGACGTCAGGTGCACACGGCCGAATGGGAGCAACACGCTCGACCGGTTGCCCTGGCAACCGAAACGGCGGTAATTTCTTTCCAGGCCACCAGGATGATAATGGCTCTGAGGGCTTGTGACCTTTTCTGGTCGGCGCAAACAGCGGAGTTTCCACTCCAAAATGTTTCTTGCTCCGTGCCATGAGCCTAGAAAGGCTTTCACCTTAAAAGTGAAGATTAACAGCACTGTATTATATGTTGTGTAATAGGTGTAAAAAGAGAACAATGAACTTGATGTTAGCCTGCAGAGTGCACTTTGAAATACTTCGATGAGTCACCTGTGTCCTCCACATCAAAAACGTCTTACCTAGAGATATCAAAAACGGGAAGCGAGGAAGGTGTACAGGGGCCTTGTTTACGTTGAGTTTACACCACTGTCTTATTATGCCAAGTTCACCAGAAGCATAGCTCTCAGTAGACGAGGCAAGTGCATGGAGAAACCTCAATGTCGTCTTCACTCAGAGTACACTTAATCTTTGGAAACACTCGATTAATTGCTAAAGTCAGGTTTTCTCGTTTGCAAAGAAGCGAACAAATCTAGAGCAGCCGGTGGTGCCATTTTTAAAGATCTCAGTTGCTAACTTCTTTTATTTCCTCTGCGAGAATTACTTCACTCCTACTTGTACCATTACACATATTTTTTGCTGCCATCTACACACAAAGCACGACAAGACACTTAGAGGAAGCCAGTTTGTCCATTGCATTGCTAGCAAATGAAAAATACTGTCAACGAGCATAGCTCTTCTAGAACGCATGGATGAACCCAGATCATCCAAGGCACAGAAAGAATTAAATAGCCCTAATAACCATTTCTCTCATGCACAAATGTTCACTTCTCTGACAAAATTGAATGCAGGAAAAAAGAAAGGGGAGGGTGGGGTCACATGCGGCTAAGAAAACACCACTGAATTAAATGCAGTCTATTGGAAAGAAACTGAGATTTGAGGCTGTAAATACTACGCCTAACCATCGCGCTGGAATGGCTCCTTGAATTCCCCATGGGACTGTGCAAAAGTTTTCCATGCTTCTTCAAGCAGAGAGCAGTGCTAATGTCCACAAGTTCAAGTTCATGCTTCTCTTGACAATCGCAAGAATTTTCCACACTCCTCTGACAATAAAGGGGCCTTGAACAACTTTTTAATCACACTCAAGAAATGCATTTGAAATTAAAATAGACTATTTCATAAATACTTTGCTGAAAAAAATGCTTGAATGCATTCAGCAGAAGTGGAATTATTGGCGATAAACCATCCCATTCATGGTGCTCCCACTTCTTCAATGAATTGCACTGCAAAGGCATGAGAGTGGTGGGGTGTGCCCACAACACTCTAGTGAACATCCCTGTGGCGCACATTTCAAATTTGATTATGGATGCTTGCGCAGACACTGCTTCAGATTTTGGCACCTACGATGTGCCAAATGCAGTTGTCATAAGCGAGCTGCAGCGTGCTCAGCCAGCTGTCGCAGCAGCCCGTGGCAGTCACAGTGTCTACACTACGTAGCAGACCGCAGCTACATGCAACTGTAGTGCATATGCACAGCATTTGCTTTGTGCACGACAGGGCTTGAGTGCAAGCGCTCGTGCTCATGTGCTCCAGTCTGGTCGTGCTACATGGTGCAGACCGGCTTTGTCCTGCACCACCTTGTCCCACAAATAGTAGCCACATCCAACTTGTGCATTTTGAAGTGCTATCAATAGCTCAATACAAAATGAAGTCTGCAAAGGTGTTTAACCAGAAGCGGCCCAGGAATGAGCACACGCTGGCAAGCATGTGTGTTGTCTGACCTTAAGTGTCGCATGGTTCCAGGCTAGTTGACTGTTCGAAACTAGTCAAAATTAGCGAGACCCAATGGCTACGACACCAATAAGCAGGGTGGCCAAAGTTTAATTCCTACACTGGCGGCCGCAGCCGTGCGTGAGCAGATGATAGTCAGCTTCTTGAAATGCATAAGTATTATAGAAATTCGAAAGCCCATTTTCACTTAATTCAGCCTATTTATTAAACTGCGTCAGTAAACATACAGCAACAGTAGGAAGAAGCCCACTGATCCAAAGTCTTCTTGATGATGTCAGCTATTGACCAATAGCAGCTGCGCATAGCAATCTGCTATATTATGAAATAAAGCAGCCGAAAAAAGCAAGGAAGAAAGTGAGCAGGCTTCTGTTGAAAAGAGAGAGTTTGAGAAAAAGGTGACTTCACCTGCGAGCTCCACGCACCACACACGACTGTGCAATTTGGCTGAGATGTTCACAGCAGCATGTGCTATCTGGGGACTGTTCTTTCACCAAGCCCAAGGGGTGGTTCAGGACCCCCTTAAGGTGTATGAGAAGCTTTGCGACTGTCATCAAACTAGTAAGAAATGTGGAAAGCTATAGACTTCTTTGATATTTGTAATTGGGAGCAACATACAATGTTGTTTGTTGTCAACCTTACAGTCGACAACAAACACTTATTCAGCAAAGCTCTTGCACTAAAGAGAACAAATGGCAGTTTTTATGGACTGAAAACAGTCAGATTAAATCAACCGTAAACCAACCAATAGCAGGATCTTCCGAATAAACTGGGAGGCTGATTTTTGCATCTTCGCGTAGGTATAGCTTACTGCTACATTTCTTGTCCTGTGGATTGATTGCACACTCATCCCTGAATATTTTTCATAGTGTCTTTGCTATCACCAGCCAAAGTTAAACCATTGCTCACATCTTCTAATATCTCTATTCTTCGTATCAATGCACGAAGTTTGTGCAAAAGCCATGATACCATTGCAGCATTCACTGACTCACTTAGTCAATTGTTTTCATTTATTTGTGTTTCGGACACATAGCTTGATACTGCGGATAGTAATTTCTACGGTTTTTGTCCACACCAAGCAGAATACTGCTACCATATTTCGAATTGATATGGTGGTCACGCTATATTTCTTGCACCTCATATTAAGTGTAAGCATAGGCTTGATCTTTTTCTTAATGTAAATCACTGTATGGACTGAAACCGACTTACAGTCGAATTCTCATAATCGTAACAGTTTTATTCTTGGTTGTGTCTACCACTCCCATTCTTCATCTATCCCTGATTTTCTGATGAACTCTCCATGGTTCTGCAAAAAATTTTCTTGAATATAAGCAAGTCCTAATTGTCAGTGATTTTAACATTAACTTACTTATGTTGATAATGGAAGTGTAACACCTTACACAGACTGTTTTGCTGCTTTCGGACTGGAATCATTAATTATCTCACCCACTAGGTGTTCTATTCATGGTACCAACACGCTTCTCGACCATGCTCTAACATCGCGCCAACTCCAAACTCTGGTGCCATAGATACTCAGATCACAGACCATTTTCGAATATTCATCTCCTTTCAGGCCAAAATACCTCAGTCCGAGCCTTGCTACTTTTCCTCTAATTTTGACCGAGATAGTTCTGTTAACACTATAACAAATATTGATTGGCCTGTAAATGCCTGCATGATCCCAATCAAGCTCTTGAAAATTTTTTTTCCATATATATAGAAGCCATTCGCGCTAACACAACTACCGTCAGATGCAGGAAACACTTTAAAGGGCCCCTCACCAGACCCCATAGCAAATTTTGGTTATATGCTGGAAGTTGTTACGCATCCTCTAGGGAGTGTTCTGCCACAAAAATTTTTCAGGTCGGCTCATTAACAGCCAAGACAGAAATATTTCTTTGTCGCGAACCCATGATTTCAGGAGGCGAGCTTCACCGCAAACATTGATGCTCTCTCCACTTGCCCCGTCTAGCCTCTGCAAGCGAAATTCCTTCACTGCGTTCTCCTATACCGGACCTAGAGGATCGCATGATACATACATCACAGGCCCTGCCTTCATTTTTTTTTCTCCTCGCTTTCCTGCGGCACGGCACACTTCTGCTGACAGTATCGCGTGCAAGTTGTTGTGATTGTCGAGTGGTATAATTAAGCGCTACACGAATACTAAGGCAGGCACAAGCGGATCACAGAGCTTGATTCCACGCTGGAACACAGTAGAAAATGACATAGTTTCGGTGTCTGAGCAAGCAACTGCATGATGTGGGAACAAGCAGACTAAACGGAAGTACATCTCTCTTGCTGCAGTGCGAAGTAAAACAAAAACATGTAGACGTTAGGTTTGTGTGTTTTATTATTTCTCTAAGCTTTAATTCGTCTATTCAAGCAACATATTACACAAATAATAGATGTTGCCTAGAATAATTCTCGAAGTCACGTGTCACCACGAGCGACGTCACAGCGAACCCGCGTACGTAGGAGCACTAGCACGTCATCCTCCGGCTTGGAGCGCAGTGGCCGCAATGAGAAGGGAAAACGGCGTTCGGTTGAAAATCTCGGCTCTTTCCGCGGCGCGTAGCAATGTAATACTTTGCAGACATGATCGTTATCGCGCACTGTATGCTCTGTGCTTGTCAGCTCAAAATGGCCAGACATGGTGAGGGGATCTTTCAGTTTTCCGGTGATCCTTGGGTAACGAAAGCTTTACTGACTAGTCTGAGAAAAAAGAAAACCTACAGAAAAAGACCAAAAAGAAACCTTCTAATGTACGCTTAGCGGCACATTATAAAAATTATTGTAACATTCTGAATAACTTACTAAAGAAGTCTAAATGACAGTATTATGTAAATGAATTTGCAAAACACAAGAACAATCCCAAAAAACAATGGCAACTTCTTAATGCGTTCATGAATTTACCCAAGCCCGGTAATACTGCTGACAAAATAAATTACAACAATAAAACTCTTACTGATTGTTCTAGCATGGCAAATCGTTTCATCGACTACTTCTATAATATATACAGCAGTCGTTAAATGACCGCTACTTATCTCATTTATCACTGCAATCCTCCTTTTTTTCTCTTTCCCACAACTGCAGATGAGGTATGCTCCGTGGTATTAGCTCTGAAGAATACTAGCCCTGGCTTAGATAACATTTATGTATTTCGTCTAAAACTTGTTGCACCACTTATTTTTGATACACTTTGTATTATAATTATTCATATTTTTAAACGTGGTATTTTTCCAACTTTGCTTAAAAGGGCTAAGATTATTCCTGTACATAAGAACGCTGATAAAATGGAGGTGTTTAACTATCATTCTATTTCTATCCTCTCGTCGATTAGTAAAGTTGTCGAGAAGTTATCTGTTTTGTAAGCGCCTAAATATTTAATTTAAAAAATTTTATTTGTTGCAATCTTCTCAATTTGGTTATCGCGCTGGCAGTTCGGACTAACTTAGCTTTAATATCCCTAACCGACTACATTCGTCACACGACTGATACGGGTAACTTTGTTGGTTCGGTATTTTTGCACTTCACTAAAGCTTTTGATACGATTAATCATAATGCACTTTTTACTAAGCTAGAAGCCCTAGGAACTACCAGTCCAGTACTAAAACTCCTAAAAAGTTACTTTCATGATAGAGAACAAAGATTTTTCTGAAGGGGCTTATTCTGATACTCAAGTTATTAATCAAGGTGCACCACAAGGCTCCATACTAGGTCTCTTACTATTCTCCATTTATATATTAATGATTTACCTTCGTGTCTTAAAGGGATACTAAAGGTTACTATGAAGTCACGTTAAAGTGATAAAGCAATGCTCTGGAACGTCTAAGGCGTCAATATAACTGTGAACAGAGCTTTAGTAATCGAGAAATTGAGGTAAATGCATGACACTATTCGAGACACCCCCCCAGCAACATTCCAACAGCCCGATGGCGAAGGCACTCCTCATCATAATTTATGTCACTAGTACTCAACTACTCGTAAGATCATTTCATTAGGTTACAAACGGAAGAAAATGCTACTTGTCTACTTCTGTTCGATTCTAAGAAAAAATAACATTTTGACGTTACTCTTCAGTAGTATCGGTGGTCGAAAGGTTTCGTTTTCACTCGAGTCTGCGCCGCGCGCGCGCTTTGGAGTTTCAGTTGTTTCGTTATCACGTCGTGCTGCGCTGGTTCTGCTGGCTTGCAAAACATGCATTTGGAACAAGCAGTGAGAATGCCACGTCCATGTGATGTCGTGGGATGTGCGAATGGTCTGCGGAACTTGGCCAAGTGCAGTTGCAGCGGCGAATGCAACGTTACTTATCATTGTGTGCCAATGAGTGAACCTCGCCGTCCGAAGAGGTTAAGTGCCGTACCTCTGCCACAGCGTGTTGTCAAAGAGCCAAAAAATCGCATAGTGTGCTCGCTGCACTTTCGTCTAGAGTATTACGAGTTCAACGCCGACTTACTGAAGTCGTGTGGAGTGCCTTTCCAAGCAATGCTTTCCCGTAGCGCTCTTCCGTCGGTCTTGCCTGCATTCTCCGAAGCGCAAGAACAACTGCAGGTCGAAGACGGAGCGGTGAGTGCGGCATTTGGTTTTCACGAAGGAAAAGCTACAAACGTGCAAATATGTACAGCCATGAAATATAGTTGCTGTCATAGTAGCACACAACGACGCCAGCAGCGCGAGCCCTCAGCAACAGGTCACGTTCATCAGTGCTTAAATCGCTGAAGTCGAGCCCAGCATCACGAGCCAATGTGTCGTTGTCAGGGTCGTCCATTGCAACGAGCGTCAAAGTTGATGTCATAAAATAAAGAAGCAGCTTATCGTCGCGTGCTTTCCCTTCCGCTAGCCACCATAGTACCGCTTTCGCACTACTGTCGGCTCTGTGTTGGCTGTTTCTGGCCGCGCGTTTGCGTTTTGCGCAGAAAAGCCGTAGCGCCATGTGCAGGCGCCGTTTTACTCACCAACGGTGCAACATCACTATGAGACCATGACGTCACCACTCCTCGATCGAAGGGCAGGCGATTTGAACTGTGCTAGAGATACGCGGACGCTTCTGAACGCATTTTCTCTTAAAATAAGTCTCTTCTTTGCACGAAACAAGGGTTTCGAGGTGGTATTTCAACAGTCCACGTTGACTTAATATTAACCTTTAGTGTCCCTTTAAATCTGCACATTGTGTACTATATGCAGACGATACTTGTGTGACAAATCTTTAACCTTAATCCTTAAACTAAACAATGAGCTTGAAATACCAAATGCATTTTTGAAGCGCTACGCAGAATGGATGTCCAAGTTCTTGCTGATTATCTTTGTAAAATCATTGCAAATGGCCGAAGTTCCAGTGAAATGGAAAACTGCTAAGGTTATTCCTATACATAAATCCGGTAACCTTACCAGCACAGCAAATTACCGACCGATCTCACTTGTACGGCCGGCAAAATCCTCGAACATATAATCCTAAAACACACAGTGTCACTCAGAGAAAAAAATAATTTGATTTTCCCTAATCAGCATGGCTTTAGAAAAGGATTGTCTATGACTACTCAATTGATTGAGACAATCCACGACTTAGCGCTTACAATGGACAAATGGAGTCAAACCAATATGATATTCCTAGACCTATCTAAAGCATTCGATCGAGTTTCCCATCCAAAGTTACTTCAGAAACTTATCCACTACCTCAGTGATAACAACATCACTAAGTGGATAAAAAGCCATCTTGCAGGTCGACGTCAATATGTATGTTTCAAAGGCTACCCTTCGGATTGCGGTTATGTGCTATCTGGCGTCCCACAAGGAGCCGTTCTAGCTCCTATCCTCTTTCTTCTTTTTATCAATGACTTACACATTAATACTAATGCCACTGTAAGAATGTTTGCAGATGACTGCGTTATCTACAAGGAAATAACCTGTCATGAGGACCAGATAACCTTAAACAGTGCACTTGAAAATATAACACAATGGTGCCAAACGTGGCAGTTGGTGATTAACACAGAAGAAAGTTTGTATGACAGTGACGAAGAAAAGAGCGCCCATTACCTACCCATATTATTTACAAGGACAGATGTTAAAGAAAGTAGAAGAGCATAAATATTTAGGCGTCATAATTTCATCAGATCTTAAATGGGGCAAGCAGGTAACATATACTGTTAATAAATCAATGGCAGTTCTATACTCATTAAAACGCTCGCTTAGATCTGAATCAATAGATACTAAACGCTTAGCATACCTGTCACTAGTTCGCTCTATACTGGATTATGGAATAGTATGTTGGTTTCCCTTCAGTAAACAGTACATAGCAAAAATGGAGAGTGTACAAAGAAAAGCGATTCGATTTATTTTTAATAAGTATCGCCGTCTTGACTCCCCCACAGAACTATTAAGGAAAGCTGAACTTCCCAATATACAAAATCGAGCTCGACTACTTCGTCTTAAGTTTCTTTTCCTTCTTCTTAATGGCAGTATGAAAATCAATGCAAGTGACTACTTACTACCGACAGACACACGTGGTTCTCGAACAAAACACACCAAGCACTTAACAGAATACAGATTTCACAACGACATATTCAGGTACTCCTTTTTTTCACATGCAATCCGTGAATGGAACATGTTGCCTGATGACATTGTCACCTGCACATCACTCGAAACTTTTATCGTCAAGTTATCAAACAATGCTCTGTAGCTACGACCTGCACATAGGTGAGCTGCGTCGCTTCTCAGTGTCTTGTATTCTGCCCTGATATAACTACCTGCTGAATCTTGTCTCTCGTGCAATGCACATCCAATATATTTACTTCTTTTTTTCTTTGTTCTTCTTCTGTGTGCTAAACCTTCCAACATGGTGTTTACTAGTACTATTTCTCCCCGCTCCTTTTATAGAATTTGTATAATGAATATAGAGTGCATATGTACTGCCTTGTTCACCTAAACTTATCTATGCCTGCGCCTACTTGAACTGTGTTCTCTTGAATATGTATCCTGCCCCTTTCCTGCAACAGCCTCAAATGTGAGGCTAGCAGTACATTCAAATAAATAAATAAATAAATAAATATTGTTGCATGGTGTTCTTCCAATCATTTAATTATCAGTCCTACCAAAACTCAATTCATGATTTTCCGATCTAGCCAAAGAATACTACCTGGCATGCTTGTGATAACTCTAGATGGTCATCACATTCCCATCTCCGACTGTATGTCATTTTTGGGGATCAAATTATATTCCAACCTAAAGTTTTCTCAACATATTGTCCTAATTAAGCAAACGTGTACCTTCGATATTAGAGCATTAATCAAATTGACAGCATATTTCTCCAAAGACACATTATTAGCATTATACTTTGCTTTTACTCACAGTCATATTACTTGCGGCATTCTTTCCTGGAAAAATACATATTACTGTCATATCTAATCTACTCAGCACTTACAAAACCAAGCAATACGCATTATCCCTAACAGTGGTTCTTTTGCGAGTGCTACTCCATTACTTCGTGAAAATAACATCCTTGTTGTAACGAGCTTGCTCAACAATTTTATAATCCATAATCTATAATTATGTTTTCTAAATTAGTTAATGAACAGCTTTCATACGAATTGATTGATTCCAGGTACCTCATTAACAATAATGCCAGGTTTGCACGTAACTCCACTTTTCTACTGCGTATAGTTAATTTCAAATGTGGAAAAATGACATCATCATTTGCTGTTATAAAACTATGAAATGGTTTACCCAACATCATTAAATCTTCATACTTTCATGCATTTAGTCATGCCCTTAAGCTTTTTTACATGTATAACTAAGTTTACATCGTTCATACACTACATTTGACATTTCCATGTATTGACAGTATTTTCATACACTATAGGCTTGTATACTGACAACTGTTTTTGTTTATTTAATTTTTCTATGTTGTATTTTTCAAGATTGTGTTTGTTTCTTTTACCTAGCTTGCTCATCTTTCATACGTCTCTCCACTGTTATTATTAACCGAGGGCCTGTTGCAATCTGACTTTTGGACCCTTGTCTGTATATTGTCTCTTATCCATTCATTGTGTTTAAAGAATAATAAACTGAAACTGAAACTAAACAGCAGTGCACATTAATGGCAAGGAAGAAAAACTACCGTGGGGGAAAGAAAAAAGATATGAAATTGTAGTTCTCAACCAGCGTGCTTCAGAATCAAGAAACAAAAGCATTTGATGCATCTTAATTCTTCAAGCGCCATGGCTGAGTACGTGTAAACAGTCGAATCTGGATATATCAAATTTGAAGAGGATCATAAAAAAAGTTCAATATATAGGTAATTCGACAAATAAAATAAAAATATAATACAAAAATTTTCAAGGGCATTTTACAGCTGTTTGTTCTACACAATCATTGGTTATATGTGGGCTCTATATATCCGGGTTCAACTGAGGATGTATTGTGCAAATATTACTTTCGGAGATACTATAGTCTTGGCCGCACCTTCGCTATCGGCACGCACTGATTGGCTGGTTGGGCACTACGTCATCCGACTTTGCTCAAGCAGCCAATAAGCGCACACCTGATGGCGATACTATCGCCGAGGCGACTGTGATTGTCGCAGAATACGTCCGCTGCACTCGTCTTGTCACTGATGCAGATCACTGGCCATGCCCAAGATAATTTGTCAATATGCTAGTAGATGGTGCAACCGTGGACTGGTTGTGTCATCTACTCAGAAGTTGATTTAACTAATATTTTATGGCAAGCTTTGTTTTTATACAACAGATGGTGCAACAAAGCTTTTCAATTGTCGTCATTGCTTGTGTATTGTTTTCTGACATGGCAGGCAGGTGTAAAAAGCCTGCCCATTTCTTTTAACGATGCAGATATTAAATAATTTGGCATTGAAGTGGAAATGAAAAAAATCTTCCTAGGATTTCGATGTTGATTATGAGGGTGCCTTCAAGGGACAATGACAGAGATGAAGAGGCCATGTTGCCTGAGTAGCACTAATTATTCTAATTAAATCATTAATTAGCCTTTCTTAATTTTCTTTCGAATGTTCAGGTTTAAATGTTCAGCAACATATCACCGATAAGTAACAGTTGAATTTAAAGCCTGCTAATGTATTATTTAGAGAGATACTGAATTTATTGAATTTATTGCACTCTGGAAAAACACGCGGAACTCAAAGGGTCAAAACTTGCCTGAACGTGCCTGAACATAGCCTGTTACACCGCTTCCAGAGTGAATATAGAATACCTATGGCCAACCTTAACATTACTTCATATGATGGCATTTACACTTATGCACACAAAGTAGAGAGCTGCCATGGCAACAGTAAGCACTATCAACAAACAACAATGTACGAGTATTATTTTATACTTTCTCGATCTACAATGCCTTTACAACGCTTTGGACAAAGCTGGCACAAACCAATTCAAATTGCTAAAACACTCATTAGAGAATGTATGATTCATCTACACAAGGTTTTCCATTAAAGCATAGCAAAGACCATTATTTCAGCAACAATGGTGGCTTAGACAATTGAAGCTTGTACACACTGTGCTTCACATACCCAGTCAGTGCTGGTGGTGACTTGGCCTGTCCAGCCACCTCTTCCTCCTCTTTCTTTGCAAATAAGCGTGCTTCCTTAGAATCAGCTGACACTTCCTTGTCCACCCTAAAAGAACCGAGGAAGACCAGTTACAGCCACTGTCAACATAAAGAAGGATTCAAGAGCAGCTACCTGTCGACACTTAGTGCAAATACCATGAATGCTATTCTTTTCCAAGCACTAACATAAAGCACCATGTACAAGAGTGTAACATCATGGCACCGACATTAAATGACAATCAGCTATACAATGATGTAAGCTTGGCCCTGTCTTTTCCCTATTCATTACATATTATCCACACATAGACTAATTCATACTTTATAGAAATGTGTTACATGTTTCATAAACTAATTAGTGCATGCTAAAGCAACTGGTGAACGTCATGAGTGAAAAAAATGTCCATAAAAATATGCAGGTGAAATAGCCTTTCGGCTTTGTTACTTTCCAAGTCGGACATCTCACCAATCTGGAATGTATTTGATGAAATACAGTTGGGCCCACTAAATCGGGGGACTTTTTAGTCGCGTCACCGGGGGGGGGGGGTCATTCATTATTTCAACTTCCGGTGGGACCGGGAGGGTTTCGTTCAATCTTTCAGGCCCTGTTCAATGAGTCCTTTTGCAGGACCTTGCAGCAGCAGACTTTGCTTACTTAAGCTATTTGTCGGAGTAGCTTCGCTCAAAACATGGTCCAGACTGACGGCCCTTCACTAGCAGCAGGTGTTGCAGAGTTGTGTTGCACATTGATGAGCGGAACTCAGCCCTAGTTTTTCACACCGTGCTAAAAATCTTCTCACACTCTGCGCTGCTATGCGGTATCACGAGTAAATCCAGCATCACCTTAGCAACTTGGTGAAACACGTTTTCCATCAGTGTTTTTCATTTTTCCAACCATCGACCACTGCACGTCCCACCTTTCTTCATTGAGAATGTCCTCTGGAAGTCTGTGCAACTGTAGTGTGGCAAACTCAGCTTCGAGAACATCTAAAGCGTCTTCAGCAGATTCAGTGGAATCTCGGGGCAGCAACTGAGGAAAACGCTGAATAAAGAAATGAAGACTCGAGAGCGATGGCTGCGAAATGAATTTCAGGTTGGCCACCTCCGCATTCTTCAGAGTTGCGTTTCAGATTTGTGTCCACACACATAGCGCTTCGTTTCATCGCATTTGGGAAATATAGTTGCTGACACTAAGGGGTAGGTTGTGTTCCAACGAGGAATGCCGTAAACAGGCACTCCACACATATAACACTGTCGTCGCACTTGTTCCGGAGAAAGTTCACTATGTTGCCTTGCTGCTCAGCAGTGCGAACATAGCTTTGATGCTTCGCCGTGGAAACATGCAGTTTCAAGTCGCCTTTGACACCGCGAGACACGCTGACGCCGCATCCACACGTTGTACAATATGCAAAATGTTCTCCTTTTTTTGATGTCAAAAAGCACGGAAATTCAGAAGTATAAGATCGCAAGAACTTCTGTAAATACCTTTTCTTGGGCTTTGATAGCGCCATGGCATCAAGCACACGAGGATTCTAAATTTACACAGTGCACTGCACACAGACAGCCTAGCCAGCACTAATCATAAACACAAGCAAACAAGATGCACCATGGAGGAAGACATACATGAAATGAAAGAGCTACATTGGCTCTGGCTTTGGTCGGCTTACTAGGCACCGTAGTCGGCTGCTTAGTCGATGATACCCACGGTGCTATTGCAGCCGTTGTTGGTGATGCTGACGATTACGGTGTGGCTTTAGGTTTCGCAGTGCCGGTTTCGCAAAAAGCATTATTGCGCGAACGGAGACCACTTTTCGGGAGATATAAGACAGTGATCGTACAATCCGAAAGTTCAGTAAAAAATCAGGAGTCTCCCGGGCGAATCGGGAGGGTTGGCAGGTATGCAATGTGAACACTTGCTTAGCGTGAAGTTTCTCAACGACAAATAAACATAACAAGAAGCCTATAGAGATCTTTCACTTATAGTGACCCAGCTGCTGCGATGGTTCAGTTCGCATGAATGGAAGCAACTGTTTTTACACTGGCGTCATAGCGGCATGACAGGGAAAGTGAGATGCACATGGAAACTACCCCTAGCACAAGTTGACAGGTGGCCACATTAACATCATCATTCCGACCTTAAAAACTCCCTACTGTGTCTGCTGGACGTATCAGTGTACCATACCTCCAGTGGGCCATGCGGTGCTATCTACACACCTTGATTTTCTTGACTGATTTTTTACTCTTGACCAACCTTGGGCCATTGCATTTCCCCCCAACTTTTGAAGCCAGTTTTGGTTCATTACAACTCCTGCCACAAGAAGTGTCTGCTTTCTTCAATTTCACAAGATTCCCAATGTTGGCAATAGTGTTGAGTTTAATTATGCTGTAATTTTACTATGTACTGCATAAGATTTACAGCAATTTTTATGACAACATAGTGCACTGCACCACCACCACTAATTTTCTGGCTTAGATTTAATGGACTCACGCAGAGAGCCTGAAAAACCTACTGGAGTATTTCCTGAAATAAATGCCACATTCTTTATTTTCTAGTCAAGCACTGGCCTTGCACCCTGTCATGCCTGTAAAGGCTGTATTAAGGGCAAGTTTGATTAGAATAACGTTCTTATACACCCTTTTGCAAAACATAGCCTATTTTACGCTGGCTCTATTGTACACCATTAAATGTCCATGTGCTAACTCATTTACATACCCAAGACAGTAACTTAGATGTGCACACACATTTTGTGGAGTGTCATGTATGTTTACATCATATATGGTGTGATCAGACCTCTTATGTAAACATCTCTCACTGATTAAGATGTGTAAACAAGTGGATACTCTTAGCAAAACAAGTTGGTCGCAATAAACAGAATGACAACACTATGGCCAGAAAGCAGCACCGTGACAAAACCAAATGAGCAAGCCGAATGCTGGTTTATGATATAGAGATAACTGTACAGAACACTTAATCATATATGGGTGTTCTATATTTTCCATATTGATTCCTTACACAGCACGTAACAATCAAGCACCTTCAGAAGTCTTTATTGGGAGACTTTGCTATTTCAATTTACAATGTAAAAAATTATTGCAAACTGGGCAACAAACATATACACGACAAAATAGCTCGACAAATAGGCTCTCTTAATGCTCACTTGATGGTCTCTCCAGCAAACTCCAGTAACTGAGTAATCTTCACTTTCTTATCTGATGGGGGTGTTTCTTGGGGGCTTGTGGTGGAAGATGACGGTTTACTAGGCTCCTGCAAATAAGATGTTAGAAAAGACACGATAGTCGTTTCACTTAAATGTAATTTTTTTTTTTAGTGGATATACTACATCAAAAGCTTTCCCTACAAAATAATCTATAGTGCCTATATAATCAAATTTCATACCCATCATTGGCTAATAAATTGATTGATTGATTCATTCATTGTGTTTACCCCCATCTAAATTAACAGAGGTACCATGAAAGATGCTGCCAATGGAGGGCTGTGGAGTAAACTTTGACGAGCCCAAACACGATACATGTTTCGCATTCTGCTGCAATCAGAATGCAACCACTGCAGCCATGAATTGAACCAGAAACCTCGTACTTAGCAGCAGAATGTCTTGGCCATCCAGTCACCACAGCTGGCTAAACCCATAATCAATTATGAATAGTACACAAAACAAAAATTCACATGAAAACATAGCAATTAATGGCAAGTAAATGACAGGAAAAGGGATAAGATCCATTTATGCATTGCTGATTTATGACTCTGAAGATTTAAAAAAGCAATAAATGAATAAAGAATCAGAAATCCTGTCTGCTCTGGCAAAGCAATATTCGTCGATGTGCATTCTATATTGCTGCCCTTCTGCAGTGCCATATGTGGCGCAAAAAATATCAAATGCTCTGAAAGTGACCCCAGACATCGTAAGCAGTTGGTATTTCACCTATGGGGTGTCCCAGTGATGACTTAAGAATTTCTGCAATAACTGACAATAAGAACATTAATTCATTTCTTATAACTTTTAAAATAATACTAAAGCACCTTTCAAATTTTGGAACAGAACTCAGAAAATGCAGAAGGCATTGACTATGGCAATCAGTTCTGTGAGAACCTGCAAGATGGAGAAAGGTTCATGGAAGGGAAATTTGTCATAAACCCAAATGTAGCAGAAAGCTACAGTCAGAGTAAAGGGAATTAACACATTTGCCCTTTTAGTGGAACAGGTTTCATTATTTATATGCTGCCTTTCGTGGCTGATCAAAGTGTAAATCTCTGCTTCAACTGAAGGGATAGCAATGTTTTTTTGTTTGTTTTTTCACATGGCTGGACAGTGACATACTGTTGTAAGAGTGAAATTCTGTGTTCACTACAGGCCATGGATTCTGTCAGAATACGTGTATCAAAACGCAATAATGCAGGCACACATCTCTTGCCATTCAACAGCTGGCATTGTGAACATATACATGAACACCCAGCGCACTCTAAATACTTGCCTGGGCTCAGCACTTTGCGACACTAAATTTGAACTTTAATTTAAGTTCAATGTCTTTTTCTTTGCAGCCAATAAATGCACGGCTGTATCATAATTTTGCATTGATCCTAAGTACTGCAGCAGTTCAAGCAGCTTCTATTGAACTCATACAGAAACCGCAACAAGGTGAATGCAGTGTTCATGCCGCACGCCTTTTGAATGACAAACCTAGAATAATCAACAGTGACATCTCAGCTTGCATTCAAATGGTTCCGGGTGCCAGAAGAAAATTTACAAACCCCAGACAACATAAATGTAATTCAAGCAAGGCAGTCGGCAAAGTTTTAGCGGAGACATGATCATGCACTATGGATGAAGTTGCAGACTACAGTCACTAAAGACTGAAAGTGCAAAACTGATTTTTTAAAAATATTACCCTTTCCAAGGCAGTAGTCCTTTACTCTCTTTATGGAATAAATTAATTTGAAATATAACAGCAAAGCTTAGAATTTTCTAGCTTTCGATCACATTAACTATCTTTTGTGGCTAAATTCAAAATAGGGCCAACAGTCGTTAGAGTGACCCAACTGCACCATCCTGTGCACAGAAAGGTGACAGGGATTTGAAGAAGCCATAAGAAAGCATAAGTAAACTTCATAGCTGTAGTTAGGACACAAATCAGCGCCTTGAAATTTGGAGTTTTTCAAGTAAACCCAAATGGTCTGCTTTTCTTATGGGCGAGTGTTTTTCAGATTTTATTGGATTAATGTAAAAGTGCAGAGCCCTATTTAACTGCCCTGTTCAAAAAGCACTACAGGGCTTAAACATTTTGTGACGACCAACATGCTTCATGTTTCATTGCAATGCTCCATGCCACCTCAACTCGCAATGCTGGCAATTTCGAGCCATGTTATGCAAATTCAGTGAATTCACACTTCCAAAGCCTAGGGTGCACTCAACCTTGCTGAAACCAGAAACTATTTTGCTCACATTTTGCAATCCACAAATACTGAAATGCGCACATGCTGTGGCCAGCAATCAAGCCCAAGGACCTGCAAGTCGCCATATCAGTGGCACAGCTGAGTAGCCTCAGGAACGGTTTCCTTAATGACGAAGACCTGGCTTCATATATTTTAAAAGTCAGTATAACTTTTTAAAAAAATTTCACATACTTGGCATCGAATGTTAAGACAAGTACTTAACTTACAGCAACTGCAGTCACAGCAGGGATAGTTCGTTTCCTTGGAATGGGTTCAACATCTCGCAAGAAATCAGACCACAGGAGGTCTGCTTTTTTCTTCTCCTCTTCAGGAGTAAGCATGGAAGTAGTCTCCTCTGCATCACCTGCCGTATTAGGGCTGACACTGTCACGTCCTGGACTATCTTCACCCTCCAGGCAAATGCCGCCTTTGCGCTTTCTACAAAAGACAATGAATGCATGTAACGAGATAAAAATAAGACAAGTTAACATGCTAAGCAACAAAGCAAAAACACTCAAGAATAAGCTATGAATAGGTTTATAAGTAATTCTTAACATCACAGCCATATATAGCTCCATAATATATCATGACATGTGCCTATTTCACGCATCCTCACGGAGTATGATTGAATAGTCTGAAAAACTTTTCAGTGCTATTTGTAACGACCTGGCAAGTTGCAGAACTCTCCTGTAACAACCTGAAAGGACACTACTGATTCTTGCACTTTGAAAGCATGTCTCTCTGAAGAGCATTACATTCCTGACTTAATTGAAGAGGCGTGAATACGAATGAGAGTGGTTCACAGGAATGTGGAGGCTTGAAGTAATGAATAGGGGTTGAACAAGGAATGTCACTGAAGCCAATGTTTTGACAAGGAGACTTGTCTTCATCAGGGCAGCAACTGCTTTCCTAAGCAGCAGTCATATACTATGTGTAGCTTGCTCTCTCCAATCCTCGATTGGGAAAGGAGAATAAGCCGGTGTGAAGAGTAAGGTAAAGAAAGTCAAATTGTTTTTCAAGAAGGGAAAAGGGAGGGGGCATAAAGGGGGAAATTGGGGAAGGGGTGTTATAGAGAGGCCACAAGTAGAGGTTCTGCTGTTCGTACTTCAACGAAGCAGGGGTGACAAAAACAAACGGGTTAACATGTGCAAGTAGACACTGAAAATACAGCACGCCAAGTCACCCCGCAAAACAGAAAAATAAGATATGCTTTTTAGACAATTGAAAAAGGGTTAAAAAACTGAGTTGCACTAAGATGCATTTAGTTGGGAGTGAAAGTATGAATACACATCTTATCGAAGGCTGGGGGAGATAGAAACAAGCTACAAGAGGATACAGGGTCAACTGGAGGTCACTGAGAGACCTTCAACCTCCAGTGGACATTAAAAAAAAAAAAAAAAGGCTGATGATGACGACGTATATGTTTAACGCATGGAAAGCACAATTCTGCCATTTCAGATTAATTATCTGAAGAGGCCGACATTATTTGAATGGCCAGTCTCAATGTACATGCAGCTAATTAAAGAAACAAATTTAACTTTTTATTTGTTCCTTTTGTTATATTATGAAATTGTGAAATAAAGTCACGCCTACTCAGCAGAGATCTTAAGACTATCACCATTTTTTACATATCCTTCTGCAAAATTCGGTATGAAGTATATTCAGGTTAATGTAACACTCCTCCCAAAACCTTTCTCTAACATTTCGGAACCACAATAACTGTAATGCCAATATATATTTTACCACCCTTTTTTGGGACAGATACCTTTCAAGAGATGCTTGTCTTGGGGTTTCTGCTAAGGAGATATGACTTCACTACTTCTCCATTGCAATTTTGCAACTTCAACAAGCGAATATTTAAAAAGTTAATTAGTGAATGTTTTTAATTATCTGCATCAAGATTTCAATTTGTCGTGGAAGTAATGTGTGCCTCTTCATACAGCTTTATATAGCCACTTGAACAGGCCAAATTGCTTTGTACTTCACAGACAATTTGCAGAATCGTGGTCAAACTAAAAACAGGCAGTACCGCTCACAGCGAAATGGAAACATTGTGCACTTACACGAGCTTTCACAATCACTCACTGTCAACCCATGCGATCACTGCATCGAGACATTATCGGCTGGGGTTTTATAGACAGCACCACAACCAGAGTTATTTCCCACCATACTATCACGGTGATTGCACTTTTCATGTAAAAGTTTGGCTCAGCACACCCCATTGCAGTGACCATAAACAGTGGTTGTGCAATAAATTTTGTGGAGAGACAGTGTCTGTCTGTGTTTATAGTTTACTCAGGAACATTAATTTGACAGTTAAAAATTATCTCGTTTAGAAGGCATTAACAGAAATGTCCAGGAGGAAGCACTCTGCAGTGCTTCATTTGAAACTATGTGGAGCACACCTTAATATCTCTCACACTGTGCCCAATAGCTTCGCACTGTTTTGCACACTTTGTGCCATTTAGAAAGTATAATTTTTGGTTTCAGGCTAGACGCCATCAGTACATCACATATTTTTGTCCTTAAAATTTTCTAAGTTCTGGTCAAAAAAGATAACTTAACAGAGCAAATCAGTAGTTTTTGATCTCTTGACAGATATAGTCAAGAGTTTAATGGATACTGACAGGTATCCAGAGTAAAACTTGGCACTGATAGGTGCCCTCTATAGTGCTATTTACACTGCCAATTTACAAAAACAGTGGTTCTGCACAATTTCTTCAAATGCTATAGCCTCTTGAAATCCCATGCCATTTATTTATGCATTTATTGCTGCTCTTAATGCATTCATATATATGATGGCTGTAACAGTGCTTTTGCACTCACAGTGGGAGGAGGAAGTATTTGAAATCAAAGGTGTCATACACATGCTATACTTTTAACCAATTTGCCATGTTTTAAAATGACATGTTTCTTTAAAGAATGTCAATTTAGGCTTGTTAGTATTCTACATTATTCTACTAGCACACAAAATACAATACGCCTCAGGATAATGTAACAATTCTATGCCAATGCCACTCCTTTTCATGCTTTGTCAGTAATCAGAGTGGCGCATCACCTGTATTATTGACGGGATCAGCTGGCCACAAACAGTGGATTATAAGTAGAGACTAGAACTTTAGGCGAAATGCCCATTTTTTTCTGATGTCCTCATCGTGTCTATTTAACATATAAGCAGGAACTATGGGTCTAAAAACATTTTAGTGGCACTTTTGTGCCTATAAATGCCTATTTCGATGTAGGTGCCTATATTGGATTTCTGGAGCTTAAAAATGCCTTTGTCAGTGTTTTGTCCAAGCCTCACTTTTGTTTATAATGTCATGACCAGCTGGGAAACTTCGCCGAAGGCAGCCAATTATTACTATAAACACTTTAGCGGAGTAAAGGCTGTTATTAACAGCTTTTCAGCAGACTAGAGCATTGCTGCGAGGAGGGCTCAAACAACACTAAGCAACAATACACACGAAAGTCACATAAAGTACTTGTGCGCTCACTTCACATTTTTAGCCAACATCATCGAGAATGCTCAGGTGCAAATATGACTGGGAATGTGGGGCTCATTTTGGATGTTCAGGAAAAGTTGGCCACTATCCTCAATGGACCTGTTGCTGACAGAGTTTGCTCTAAAGTTCAGTCTGTCTCAGACAAAAGTTCTGGGTTTTTCAGTTTTGAAAGAACTGTCAAAGGCTCTGACTAGCAAACATCCTAGAATTCCAGAAGGCATTGGATCGTAGATTATTCTGAAGTACAAATATGCACCCCTAACAATGGCGGATGCCGAATGTTCCTTTTCTGCATACAGACAAATACTGAGTGAAAGAAGTGTTAAACCAAAAATATTGAGGTGGTGCTTGTTTTGTCACTGCTTTCGTAACTACTCTCATGGTGTCTATAGTCGCACTAAATTTCGGATAAATTTTGTTACCTACGCAACTTGCCTTATTTCTTTTTATCGAAAAAAAAATTGTGAATTTCACGAAACGGGGAGTTAGTGGGTTGTGCTCATTAAAAAATTATAATTTATTGTCAGATGCACAGGGAAAGTCATTGGAGCCCATACATGCTTAAAGAACAGTATTTGGCACCCACATATGCCTTAAATGACAGCTTCAGTCTGGGGCAAAGTGTTGCACGCGAAATGCAAAGGTTGTGGGATCGTTCCCCACCTGCGGCAAGTTGTTTTTTAATCCACTTTCATTTTAATTAATTTATTGTTTCTTTATTTCATTTATTAAGCACAAGCAATTTCCCCTGTGTTGTCCTCAGTGTCAGTGTTTGTTGGCTTCTTATGATATGACTAATAAAAATCGGGCCTCTCGGTCAACGCCCTTTCTTCCAGCTTCAGTGCCTGCTATACATGCCTAAAACAGCATGTTTAGTGCCTAGACATCCTATATCTAACGATAAGAGTGACATTGAATCGAGCGGAAGGAATTGCTACATTATACCGGCCTAGAACATCACAATAGACGTGGAGAAAGTGCAGAGCTTTCTTCGAGTCTATTGTAGTGTCTGTCTCTTTTGTAAGCTAGTAGGTTAATATGGATATACTATTTCGTTCTTGTCTGATTAAGCTGTGTTGAATGATAACACCGCAACGTAGGAAGCCAGGATTTAGATACAGTTAGATCCTCACCTTGACGATTGCTTTTTCCTTGTTACCTTGCGCTTCTTCGTGGCAGGTACCTCAGCGTCACCCCCAGCGTCGTTTTCAGCATCTGACTCATCGATGTCGCTCTCTTCGGCTGAAATATAGTCAAGTGACGCTGTGCAACGGGAAATCAAAAACCTTTAACACACACGCACACAGACGAGCTTCCAGGCTGTGGCATCTGACGAGTCAGTTTCACATAAGTGACGCCCTAAAGATTTAGAAAAAATATAAAATCTCCCCGGTTTTACAGATTAGCACAACTGTAGCCAGATTAACAGAACTGTTACCCGTTTGATAAAATGCAAAATGATACAAGCTCCCCGTAGAGTCGTAACAAAGACTGGGGGCAATGTGGCCATAGCAAATATTGGTGTTGCAGAAGTCGGGGAGCGCGGTAGCTCTCTACTTAGACAAATTAATTAGGGGATAAAAGAAAACTATAAATGAAAGGTGCCCCGGCCCGTACCCTCTACTTAGACAGGTAGCACCAAACAATGTCGCCCCTCCTTATAAGGTACATTAACCGCTAGCACAGCTGATTCAAACGGTATGTGAGCTACCGACCGCGCTTACGAGCCAAACGCTTCCGAGGCATTATCGAATAAATGAGAAGATGACAGTCTCGAGATTGGCGGCACGCACCCGATGGAACGTAGTCGTCATCTTCGCTTTCAGAGCTGTCGGCCGGCTTCGTCAAGTCAAAAGTTGACATCCTGCAATTGAGGAAACTATTACTCAGTGTTTTCTTCTCTCGTCTCTTAACAGCTTGCTCAAAACGTGTTTCGAATGCACATCACTGATGCATTATACGAACGAGAATTGTTGAAGCACTGTACACCCGTAGAATAAAGAACAACTTTTGGAACACCTCTGGATCGATCTTGGGTTGGCTACTACGCAACTGCGGGTAAACGGCTACGAACTGTTGGACGGCTGTGGTCTGCTGTTGCAACTTTGACCATGCTTCGTGCTGTTTCTCTATGATAACGCCATGGACAGCGACGGGTTGCACGTAATTTAAACGCGTGTTTACGTCAAGTTTTAACAATTTGTTTAGCAAAGACAAGGACTAAAAGTTTCATGTTCGTGTCGAGAGCACTGCGACAGCTTTGTAAAGCTACGAGTCCACTTCACTTTTTGGGTGAGCGTTTTCTTCAAATTGTGATATCGAGCGTCGCAGCCCGCTGCGAGCGAGAGGCTCTTATCGTGCAAACTTGTGTAACCTAGCAACGATGAAGCAGGAAATCTCACTTTTTTTCCCCGTATGATGTGCAGCTCCGCATCAGCACTATGCGGAGCGGTTGTGTGGTAGGCAATACAGCGCGCTTCTGCGTGCAGCGAACCACACTCGGCGAAAGGAGAACATTTTTTTTTTTTTTCTATGATCTCTCGACATTAATCTCATCCGTGTGGCAGCGCAATTTTTTCTTGAAATAAATGAAGAACGTTGTGTAAAAACACACAGGTAATTACTATAGCGCTAGTTTAGCAAAATTAGGACACCCGGTGGTCTCAGTACTATCCGACTGGTGGCAGTGGTATGGTGTACTGTGGTGCAGCCGACATCGGCGGTTGCGACCCGCGCGTTTGAAACGCGTGGTTAATGTGTAGCTGTGTGAGTTGTATGTTGCTGGAAATATAATCGTGACGGGGTGCGACGACCTATTCAGCGTGTGCAGGAAAGCAGTCGTAGTAACGATGTGTACGCACTGACAATTTTGCATGCGCTTTCTAGAGAGTAGAGCAGTCCAACATAGTTTCGTTTTCGGAACTGTGCACGTGCCTAACATACGGCCGACCCACGCGCATTATTTTTCTCTTTAAATACTATTGCGTGTAAATAACTTGTAATATTGTAGATTTTAGCGTGATGCACGTGCCCTTCGCTTCGGCGATATGCTATCTCGCCCGGCTGTCAGTGGTCGAGCGGTGCTCAGTCTGCGTTATCACCATATATAGCCCGGCCTATCGTGAGCGAGGAATGAATAGAATCGAGCGAAAGGAGTGGTTACATTATGCCAGCTCTGCTTGGTATTCCGCTTGGAAAATCGTTCTCGTGTTGTCTTTCGGCACGTATGCTTTAGCACAGGTTTCTAATTGCGCCAAAACCTACCAGGGTAAGGGTTTGACAATAAATGCCAGTATGTGTAATGAGATTCGGTAATCGTAGATGTGGTAGTTGTGGCGTCGGTTGTGGTTAATGCATTAAAAGCAAATTTTTATATGCCTCGTGTGAACCTCTTGCATGTTATCCACTCCCTATTGTGTATAGGATGGCTTACGCGAGATTACTTGCTTGCTCGAGATGACTTACGGTGACCGGATCTGCATGCATGTGATTGGCAAAATTTTCATATTGATCCTGCAATATTATGGTTAGTACTAAATTATTTTTAATTATATGTTAGTTCATTATGAACAGAAAACCACACAATGTTTAATTCTAATTTGGCAACCGAAGCTTAAGTACGGTTTAGCATGAAGCACATATGTAGTTTTAGCCTAGGCATGATTTTTGCTCAACAGTACAAATACCCCCTCCCTCTTCCCCATAAAGAAAGCTATGTGGCAGGTCTTACTCAAACATTATTTCATCTCTTTGTGTTAATTATATATTGCACGCGTCTTGATTGGTTGGGTTTCAAACAGTAGCCTAATTTGGTTTTCTTTTATGCTAACAGATGTTGTAGGTGACGCTTCACTCCTTAAGGCTGCAGGGAAAGGCCATACAGTGAAAGTAAGCCCGAAATTCTTGTGTAGTAGCAATTTTTTTGCAAGTTCTCCCAGTGACTATGTCAAAAGCTGTAATGGAATATTACATCACTGCTAGCATATATTTGGATCAAATTGAATAGTTCAGACAATCCAGGACTCTCTAAGGCTCAGTCATGTGCCAATTTGCCTCTTTGGCAGTGGGGCTCAGTAAAACTTAGCCAACAGTTTGCTACTGCCGTTTGCTTTCTCAGATTCCTGTTGTCTGTTTAATATTGTTTGTGTGCTCAGTTACCATAATGTGCACTGCATGAATGGGCGCATTGACACACTAGGTCTGTTCGATTCGGCCAAGTTTCTCTGCACCTATTCACGGTGCACTGCACCTAGACCCTTGATTCCCTGAGGTGCAGCATTGCACCCTGCACCCCTGTGCTCGATTGAACGGGGTGCAAGGCAAGGTGCCGCCGCGGTGCACTGCACCCTTAAACCTTGCAGCGGGTGGGTGCAGCCCGGCACCCCCTGCACCTTTTCGTTCGTGGTGCCGTGCACCTTTTTCTGAATCGAACAAACCTACTCTTTTAAGCTAATAATGTGGAATTACCAAGAGGTTACTTAGAAGTGCTCACTAATCATCTAGCTTTTGTGTTAGTTTAGTTTTGTGCTGAAATGAAACAGCCATCTACTTTTTTTCTTTTGTACTCTCTTGTGCTTCATATGAATTCCAGGTGGCAGTGGAAGGCAACATTGGTTCTGGCAAGACAACTTTCCTTGAAGGTTGCCAACAGTTTGTTGACACAACGGTAAGTTTATTGTCACTACCTAAAGCAAGGATGCACGAATATTCTTTTTTGTTTTTCATGTAACAAATTGACTGTCAAGATATCCATTTACCTATTTGAATTGAATAGGAAGCATATTATTACCTGCCACAGTGGCTCAGTAGCTGTGGCGTTCTGCTGCTAAGTACAAGGTCACAGGCTTGATTTCTAGTTGTAGCAGCTGCATTCTGATAAGAGCAGAATGGAAAAACATTTGTGTGCCACACTTAGGATGCACAATAAAGTGGCATTGACAAAAAAAATTTTTATCCTGCTCCTTTCTTTTTTTTTATGCCCTGTAACTACAGTGTCATAGTAGAAGTCTTTGAACATGCAAAAAATTGACAGTTATATCCGCTTCTAAGATGACCATTTCAAAATGCCCGCCAAATAGACCGTGGCTTCTTGGCATATGGTTTGTTTACAAAGCATCTCTGCATGTCACGAAAATCTGGAGGTATTGATCTCAGTTTTCAGACATTCAACCCTGCAATTTAATAAGTATATTATTTTCCAAATACTAGCATATAGAATATCTAGTGAATGTTATTTCATGTATAGGGAGGAATTTTGAATTGCCAAGAATGGCATAAGGCATTCCTGGAAATTCAAATTCATGAAGGCATAAGGCACAGAAAATCTTCACTTTGGCCTCATCAATAGAAAATGTAATGTTGCATGGAATATTTAGCAATGCAAGAAATTTTGGACTACTAGTAATCACCAGATTGCCACTCACAGGATGTTTAACAACACAGTGGTTGCATACAGTGGAAAAAAAAGCGCAAGACCCCCCCCCCTCGCCCACCCACCCTCACCTCCATGTATTCTGGCAGTACTCTGCAATACATGCCATCAGGTGGCGAGTTATAGAATGTTCCGCACAGGCTTAAAGGCCAGCTGCAACGAAATATTGCATCATGTTTAAAAAGCCAGTTTAAGATTGTGTAAATATAGAGGAGCCTCTGTGAAAAATTTGACATTCGAAATTTGAATGGACGCATCATGAAAATCTAGCAAAAATAGACATTTTTGATACTGAAACTGTAAAAAATGCTGTCATTCCTGCTCGCTGTGTGTGACACATGACCTAGAGTGCACGACTCCTCGGCATGACCTCCGCGGCTGCCTGCAGCGTGCTGAAAAAAAATCTCGGAGGTGGTGGGCTGGGACTTGCCTCATAGCAACAACCGCCAGGTACACGCATCGTCTGCGTAGGTGCTGTTTAAAAAAAGCTATGCAATTAATTACCAGCCCTGCAGCTTCGACAACATTGTTTTAATAGTATATACTACTCATTTATAACAAATATAGCCATAGTGAAATTTCGTTGCAGTTGGCTTTAACAAAGTGGCAGATTGTAGGTAATTTTTTTGGTTTTTTTTTTTCATAATGGCTGATAAATTTTATTTTCATGCAAACCTTTTACTGAGTAACCTCAAGATCTTCAAATAAAATAAATTTTCAAATTTTGTGATCCACTTAATGTAGATACCACAGCCAGACATGTTACTTCTTTACCACAATATGTTAAAAATATGAGTAGCCTGATATATGTTTCCATGATTCATAGAAAAAAATAAGGACCTGCCATCTGCACCATATTGCAGTTTAAGAGCAAAAGAAGGTTTTTCTAAATGCACTGCATGATAGTGTGCTTGATAATCAAGAGTGAGCCATATGTGAATTGGACTTTTCCTTGATGTTGTTCCTTCTTTTTTTTTTCTTTTTTTTTTCACATGTTTTTTGCATGCAGCCTCTTGGTGATTGAGTGAAATAACAGTGGCTAGTCATGCTCTGTCGTTATGTTTTCTGTGGCATACTTTGTTACCCCAAAAGCACATTTCAGTCGACAAGCACAACCAACTAGCACCAACTTTATTATGTATGTGTATATAAATATATATGATTGAGAAAGAAAGGAAACCGAGGGGACCATTTTTTTTTTTATTAATCACAATCATAAGATTCTTACTAATATATATATATATATATATATATATATATATATTTATATATATTATACATAAAAGACCCCACAGTCATGTATTACATTTGCAGTTAAGGAAACAAGTGTAGGTGACTTCCATAATTCAACTCAAGACTGCGGAGTTTGATGGCACAAACTAGGAAATATAATTATCCTATAGAAGCCTATTGAGGGTCTTGTATTGCTTGTTGCGGCCTTCGTATTTAGTGTGTATCTACTTTATCATGTGGGATACTTGCTAAATGTAGTCTAGATGTTGTTTCTGACTGCTGTGTTCATTTGGGAGCAAGTCTCTTTACCCTCCCTATGACAACAGTTTCACAGGTTCAGTTTTTTTATATAATCATATTGAAATATCGCATTTGTCTGTACTAAGATGTCTTGTTCAAAGCATAGGGACTAATAAATATATAATGATGCTGAATTTCCTTTATTTCAGTTCTTCCTACCAGAATTTTCTTTTTTTTTTGCATTTTACTAAAGTTATTAATCTGACTGTGCAGGTACTGATTGAACCAGTGACCATATGGAGAGATTTACAAGGACAAAATCTGCTGGTATGAACACAGCTTATTCTCAATGAGTTCATGTGCTCTCAGTGTCTACCAATCACCACTTAGCTACATGGTCATATGCAGCACACATTGATATTGGTGCTGTATATAGCTGGCTCTTCTGTAGCCTATTTCCCCTAACTTCCATCTCTTAAGGAGCAACATTTTGGTAAAAGTAATTTAATCTACAGTCTTAGAAATTTCCCTAGAATAATTTAGTGCAATGCCCTCACTTGTTTTGCTATTTTTAAAGTTAAATACATTCAGCAGCCTTTTGGCATCTACAAGCATTGGTGTTCATTTTGGGCATTATTGTTGTCATTTCATTGTATGCTGCAGGTACAGTGCTCAGCAAATCAAACATGATACTCGGAGCACGTGGCTGCTGGTACTTGTTGCGCCACCGGTGAGCTCTTGTGAAAGTGAGCTGGTGCATTGTGATATACGCTGAGGGCAAGAGGGTGGGTGACTCATGGAGGCTGCATCTGGCTGACAGTCATTCGGTCTGTGTTTTGCCGTGGCGCTGCCGGAATGCTCCAAGCCATGGTTTCTGTACCACACTCACATGGTGGGAGAAACTGACAGCACGCGTGTTTCGCTGCACGAATGAGTATTCTTTCACAATGTGCTAGCATGGCTCATGGTTTTGTAGTAGGGCCAAGGTGCTTAAGGCATACTGCGTGCTGACTAAAACAGAGAGATGAATGAGTGCAGAAGGAATAAATATTAACTTTCATTCTTAAAAACACAGGCTTCCCTCACTCATGACTTTATGCACGCTAGATCTGCCTACTTGGCTTTGGCCTCCTGTTATACTAGTACTTCATCATGTCGCCTCTAGCAGCCACAATGGCCACCGTCCGGTGGGGAAGGCTGTTTAACAGGCAGATGGTGAGGTCATTATGGGCCAGACGATTCCAGTCGGCCTTCACAGCCACGCACAGTTCGTCAAACGAGGCCGTGGGAAGCGGTTGAGAAGACATGGACCGCTTTATGGCAGCCCGGACATTTTCCATTAATTATATTCATGTCAGCCCCTTGCGGTGGCAACTCTAGCACCATAATGCCTCTTTGCTCCAGGAACCAAGTCACCGACACAGTCATGTGGACAAGGCTCCTGTCTTGCTGGTAGTAAAAGAAGCCGTCCGAAAAGGGCTCGTCCAAGACGTGGGGGTGCAGTGTGCTGTTTAGGAGATCTCTGTATGCGGCAGCATTGAACCAGCCTTCAAGATGCACCAAGCGCTCAAATCTGTTTTTTGATATGGCTCCCCAGACGCTGACGGAGCAGCGTCCGCTGCTGGCCACTCACTGAAGATTTCCTCCCTGAAATCTGTGAAAATGAAGGAATGTTTGTCAATGATACTTTCTTATTTGGGCGTGATATGCATACACGAATTACGAATACAGTGGTGCACAATGAAAGCATTGGCTGCATATGGTAAAGCGTTCGAATGACGGAGCACGCCAATGAGCATCAGTGTGTTTCGGCGGTCGATAGCCCTACATCGATAAGGTATTCAAGCAGCTGCTCAGTGAAGCCCTGCCGAATTATGTTTTATGTACAACGGAGAAGCATGAAATGCTAACCGATATGCAGTTTACTGCGTCTGCTCAAATCCTTCCCTCTTTGTGAGTGGCAAGCAAATTCTTCAAGGAAGGCAATGCATACGTAGAGTAACTATATGTAGCAATACATAGGTAGTCATTATATCATAGCTTAGAGATTACTGATTACTTCGGTTACCCATTCTCGAGTTTGGGTGCTAGAAGAATGTGAGGTCATTTTTGATCTCCTTAGCGGTCAAAAGTGGGTTGTACTTTTCAGCGTTCAGGATGCATCCATCTTCGTCGGACGTCATTGCTCTCGGTTGGCACCCTCAGGGCAGGTTTTCTAGGCGGCCTTCATGGCAATACAGATTAATAATCCTGCCAATTTGAGGAATATGCATGCTCCATAACTGTCGCAATTTGTGACTGCGACATGCCTCTGTCATACATGGCAACTATTTGAATATGCTCTGCCAAAGATATACCTAGCATAGCTGATCCAGTATGAAATTCCGCATGAATAGTTCTGTCCTTTTATAAGAATTTATGCAGTCTCGCGATTGATAAGGGTGGGTGTCTTTCGTGTCCAAACTATTAGATAAGACGGGTAAGTGTTGGTCATTGTCCGAATTTTCCACCACAGGGGCTCAAAGCATAACATTATCTATTGGCAGCAGCAATGCGTCATGCGCTGTGAGCACATGGGACGGGGGGTGTACGATAGAATGTCTTGTGCTGCTTGGTAAGCGCCTAGGCCAGTCTCATGCCACCAAAAACGGTGATCTCGTGGACAACGCCTTTCTCCTCTATGTTTTTTACTGGCCTTTTGCTGACGACTTCTTCATCATAACGTAGATCGATGCCTGTTCATACAACAGCATCAGTTTGCCGGCTTCGGTTGTACGGAGACAGTTCGTGAGTGGATGAGTGTATCACAAGGCTTTACGTGTGAGAGAACAATCTACTTATGCGGCTGTCTGGCGTGTTGTTATGCCCACACAGATATTAACGCAAGTACAATAAATGAACAGAAATCTTGCTTCACCGAGCACCGAGCACTGTTTATTAAATCACTCACTTATCAGGCATATTTCGCAGAGAGTAAGATTGCAAGGATACAATTAAAAATTGGATGGAACAGTAAAACCGTGAAACTACAACAAAACCTCAGAGAAATGGAGAAAATTAATATACTGTGCGATACTTCTCTTTCAATAATTTTGCAGTGTCCACAATAAAGAATACAGAAGATAAACTGAAATACCGTATCCATTTAAAATGCTTATTCATGAGAAAAGTATAATTTCTCGCTGTATCTGTTCAATAATGTTATTAGGCACAGTGTCATTTTGGGAAGGCAGGAGGGGAGCCTTGAGCAACGCCATAGCCTCCGACAGCAGCCTACCTGTTTCAAGACCTGCCCCTGCAGATGTTGGCTGTTGTGGCCGCTCGGTTCAATATAATGAAGTGTTCGGCTAGAGTCCCAAGGTACAAAACCTTATGCAAAGGGGTCAATGCTAAAAGCGCTTGCAGTCTCTTGCTCTTGTTATTTTCTTTTCTTTATTATATTTTATTTTCTTCTGCGTTTTCTTACCTTTTTCTGTAGTAAGTCCTTTAGATGGTTTTCTGTGCCCATTTTTCGTGTTTTCCTGAGCACGCAATATGTTGTGAGCACCTTAACTCTACTCTGAAACATTACGCCGCTCTAGCACATCGCGAAAACGCTAATTAAAAACCTTTGTTGTGCACACACAACCAGCCTGTCACAAAAGTACGACTGTGGCATGTCCGCTTTGAGCAGCGTGGCAGGCGCTGACGTCAGGGCCGGATTAAGAAAAATGGGGACCCTGGGCCAATGCGCATGTAGGCCCTCTTTCCCTATACTGACCCCTCCCCCCCCTCCTGTCGCCTGCTATCCTACTGGAAATATGCCATGTTTCATTTTAATTCCACCAAATTAAGAAGAATGAAGTGCAATCAACGGGATTATTATTATTATTATTATTATTATTATTATTATTATTATTATTATTATTATTATTATTATTATTATAAGGAAAACATCAAAACTTGCTCGAAACGCGTGCTGTTGTAAACACCAACACATATGTTCACTTTGTGATTAATCTGTATTCTGTTTTCAGCAAAAGCAAGGCTTTAAGGAAAAGTTTAGTGCACTCAAGACGAACAAGAATGTAGAATAAACAACACGGCTCAGATGTCGACCCTTCTGAAGCTAGGCTTTGTTTGCATCACTAAGTTTAATCCCGTGAGGAGACGCATGGTTGTATCCAAACCATTCTTTATTAAAATTCAAGCATCCGAAACTGCAGTAATCGTTATACACGTTACTCTATAAATATGCAGTAGATATATACAATACTTAAGGCAATACAAATACCATAAAAATGCACTAGAATACAGATGAAAATTACCAACTGTAATTACAAAACATTATTTGAAAGTATTTTCATTAAAGGTAAGACAAGCAAGGATGACACCAAATAAACGGGGCATTATCAAAAACAACATATATACAGTTCTTTATAAGCACGCTAAATATCACAAGAAGAACAAACATGAGACGAACAACGAAGATTTGGATATCTTGAATTGCACTGCTCAGCATTTCATTGGCAATGTGGAGGCTGGGAGGTGACACAATGAACTTATTGGAACTATTCATGTATATTCATGTGTATTCATGTATAGCGCAAACAGTCTTCTTTTAAAATGGCATCTTTCGCGCCTTCGCTTTGGCAAAATCAGATATACAGTCGCAGACTGATTTTTCGGACTCTGAAAATTCGGACATGCTTGATTGTTCGGTCTGCTTCGCGGCACCGCCATTCTCCACATAGACCATAATGTATAACAAACAGCCAAAAGTTCGGACACCTTGCAGCCTCTCGTCTGATTTTTCGGACACTCCTTGAGCCAACTTGATCGAGAGCACCATGCACCGACTCTGACCGGTGCATGGTTCGACTTGCTGAACGCCATTTTTGTTTTGAATGGAGCCTCCTTGCTGCCCCACGAGGTGGCGCTACTGCAAATCCCCTCTCATCATCATCATTTCTGCCTGGTTCGTAGCTACAGCAGTTCTGGTCTCAGCTTTCTTCATGCACGACGCTGCAAGTAGGCCACCTTTTTCGTTTGTGCAACTGGTGTCAGCGTGACGGCGTTTGCTTTGTGTGCTGTGTTGAGGTTGCGGTGATGCAACGCAGCATACGGAAACATGGCGTCAATTGTCTAATGGCGCTGACAGTGCCTGTGCAGACTGCGCTGGAGAATGCCGGCAAGCAGGTACCAGGAGGCCTAGGATTTGTCGCCTTCCAGTGTGCTCCCTACTGACTCCGTAAATGTTCTGCCGAGACCTGTGCAGTGGTTGCATTGCGCTTCCGGACACTGTCTCATTTGACAGTTTCACAGGTGCTGATACTGCTGTACTGACATGCGCAGAACTCGACGACAGCGAGATCATTCGTGAGGTTTCTGCTGTGCCGCCGGACGATGACTTCGAGTCGGAAGATGACGCACCATGTGCTACACTGCCGTCGCATGCGGAGCGTGTACAAGCAGTGACTGTGCTTTCAGCCGCTTGTAGTGACCGTTCGACCCTCTCCGAGATTCAGGCTTATCTGATTGCGCCTAAATGGAACAGCATGCAACGGAGCATTCATGATTTCTTCAAGCCTACTGCCAAGCCCGAATAAGTGCGTGGAAATAAAGGATTTCTTCTTTTTTTTTTTTCTTAATCTGCTTTTTCGGACATTTCTGCAGACCCTGTGAGGTCCGAATAAACGGTCGGCGACTGTAGTCTGTTCGAAGGATGGATCGAGAAGGAGGTCACTTTCAATGGACATGATAGCAAGCAAGTTCACCTTGTCGTCAAGGGGGCTCGAATGAAGGCAATTTTTTATCAGCGACAACTTGGAAAACCATTGTTCGGTCTCACAGTTTGCCACGGGTATGCTTAAGTACATTCGCAAAGCAATAGAAAGGTTCGGAAACACATCAATAAGCTTTCTTTCGTGCAGCAACTTCATTATTCCCAGGGGACTCATGTCCTGGCACACAGAGTTGTGCAGAAAGTTCGCAAACTGAACGATTTCAGCGGAAAATGTCGGCTCCAAATCATTTTTGCAGGTTTTCACCAACTTCTCAGCCTACTGTGCCAGAGAGGCCTCGCTCCCAACTTCTGTCAGCAATTTTAAGAATCCGAACCTTTCGCAGAGTTCAGTGTAGGCAGCCTTTCGCACTCGCAAAGCAGAGCCTAGACTGTCAAGTACAACAGTGTAGGTCTCTACGATAAACTTTTTTTCTAGCTTGTAGCGCACTATCGCTTTTTCCGTCCGGGTGCTTACTCAAAACGATGCGTTTGCCCTCATCCTGATAACATTGATTGGTGCTTAGCGTGCGTGCTTTCTCTTCGAAGGTATCAAAGAGAGGTCGCAAAGAAATAACAAAGCCTTCTGGAGTGCTCAGCTGGTCTACAGCAGTTGAAATGTCTAGGCCTGGTTTCTGAAGTGCTACGCTCGTTTTGTCAAAGCGCTCCAAGATTTCACTCCAGAAAATCGGCATGAATGCAATCTCTAGTTTTGTCATTTTCTTCAAGCGAGAGTGCGCTTCGTTCCTAGTGTCACCGTTTTCTTCCTCGTTCTTTGATATAGCTTCAAGGCAACACAAGAATGCATTGAAATTTTTCAGAATGGCCTTACATGATTCAGCGTGTCTTGACCACCTGGTCCCAGAGAGACTTTTCAAAACAAGCTGCTGGCCAGTTCCGCCCATGCTGTCCAAAAGATACCTCCATCGCTTAGGTGAGGCAGCAAAGAACGCATAGTCTTTGAATTACAGTGAAAAGTTTGACTGCCTCAAGGCAACTGTCAACGCTACATGCGCCAACTAAGTTCAGTGAATGACCAGCACACGGGACGTAGACTGCCAATTCGTTCAGGTGTTTGATTTGAGCTTGCAGTACTTTGTATTTTCCTGACATATTACTCGCATTATCATAAGCTTGGCCCCTACAATCATCAATTGAGATGCCATTGGTCGTCAAGAGGGACATCACGGTATCGAAAAGATACATGCTGGTATGCGATTCAATTGGAACAAACCCAAGAAAGCGTTTGTACACTTTCCCATTTAAATAGTATCGTAAAACAACTGACAGCTGATCAACGTGAGTAAGGTCTGGAGTCGAATCAACAATTAAAGAGAAGTATTTTGCGTGTTTCACTTCGTCAACGAGACGTTCCTTGACAGCCTTTGCCATATGCTCAATAAATTCATCACAAATGGTTTTTGACAGATACGATGGGGAACCTTTACCTTTCTTCCCATAGCGTTTGATGTGCTCTTCTAGAAAGGGATCAAAGTTGGCAATGGCCTCAAGCACTCCCATATAATTGCTATTCCTCGGTGAACCAAAAATCTCCTCACTGCCCCTAAACGCTAGGTTGCGCTCAGCTAGAAGCTTAACTAAAACCACTACGCGCTTCAACACCTCTGTCCAGTAAGCGGTCTCAGTGACAAGATGCTTAACCAGCTCCTTGTCAATTGTGCTGCTCGAGTTAGAGCGGGCAAGGCATGCTGCCTCGTAGTTCCAGTGCTTGACGCTATTTTCATGTGCGCAAACCTTTTCTTCTGCTCTTTTCCAATCTGAAAAGCCATGCGTGGTGAAAGCACTGGGGTTGCGTGAAATCGAAAATAGTTTGCACATGAAACAGTAAACGGAACCTTTGGACTCCGAGTACATTAACCAGTGTCGCTCGTACGCCTCCCCACTTACAGCCTTGCGCACGAAAAGATGAGGTGACTTATAGCGTTTCTGAGTTTTGTATTGCCTTTCGGAAGACGGAAAATCTTCTGCCTGATTTTGAAAATAACATGGCCCTTTCTCAAGGCATACACTCCGAAAGCTGTCAGTAATAACGTCCGGCCGATTAGCAGGGTCACTTCTGCGAATCTCGCAATGTACCTCTTGCTGCGGGGGTGTCTGTACTTCTCTGTTGCCGCAACGAGAAGCCGTCTCATTCGTCCTCTCAAGGCACACTTTGTGGGTGGGAACATGATTATTTGAAGCCAAACTAACAGGGAACAAGTGAGTCGGTTCTTGGAGTGTTGTTTTCTGGCACTCGTCAGTAGAAGGAGGCTCATCGGGGAGGTTTGGCGCCTGTTGATCAGCAGTAGTAGAAATCGGGCATGGCGGACCGGACACTTGCAACTCAGTGGCAGGGGCCCGGCTGAGTAGCATAGACGTTGCTGACTCAAGAACAGGACAGGACTCGGTTAGCGTTGGTTGCTCAGAAATATGGACGACCGAGGTTGGCATCGTTTTCACAGGATCCAGACAACCAAGATGAGTCAAACCTTGCTTCTTGCCAGGAAACCGTGGTGATGGAGTTGGCAAGTCCTACACAGAAGCTGTCGGTACTATTGGGAGTTTGACACGGACTCTGAGTAGAGCGATCATACTGCTCCGTGGAAGCTGCATTCAGTAGATACTTTGTCATCTTTAGTAGCTTCTTTTCACACTCTTCTCTTTGTAACTTCACCTTTCGTTTGGACGCACCACTTTGATGCTTCCGATCGAGCATTTTCGCATGAATGGATGCTAATTGTTCACCGGGCACTTCGTCAGTCCGACGCGACCGCAGGTATCCAACGGTGGCCGTCCCGATGACTGGCGCACGCTGCCTGGATGGTCCGTGGCTGGCCGAGAGTGGTGCGTCCCCCGGGAGCTCTTCAGCGGGCGGGCTTATTTAACCGGGGGCTCGGGTCTGAATTGCAGCCCGCAATCAACTTCCTTTTATAGACGCGCGCCGCATCTGTCTGTTACTAGCGCCAAAGCAGGCGTTCACATATGCATATAGTTCCTTGTACAAATTCCCTCCTTCTCCATACAAACTCACTCCTTCTCCCGTTCTGGTCTCGTCTTCCTATTGGCTAGGAGCAATCGTCTGTTCTGGGAGGTTCTCGATTTTTCTTTTGCCCTGTCGACGCCGAGCGCGAGAACGAAGGGGAGAGGGTGACTCCTAGCGCAGGCGAAGTTACGCACCCTTTGTCGCCTCTGAGTCATTTTTTTCTACTTTCTGGAAAGTTCGGTGGCCAGTCTGACTTACTTTTTTCATTGAGCGCGCGAGGGTGCGCAGCCACTAGGCAGGAATGGGCCCTGGAGACAGGCCTTTGAGTCCAGCTCTCCAACTTCCCCCTTCACTCTTCCACAACCCTAGACCGAACAGTGAACACTCCATGCCCCACGGCATGCGGACAAAAGCATGTGTGATGTCTTCTTTCCTTTCCTGCCTAGACTCTGCCATCAGACTCATTATTATCTGCTATCGGACTTATCCTCCCTCGCCCAAATTACCATCATGGTAAAGAAAAGTCGAATGGGAGGCACTGTTGGGTACTGCAGCACATCCTTTCTATGAGAAGGACAGCGGCGGAACTATTTGAGAGGTGGAGGGTGGCGTGGTGGTGACGAGGGGCAAGGGAGATTTAGGTCCTCATCTTACATTACATGTTTTAGGTGTTTCCCCTTGCCCGTCCTCTCCAGACAGCACTGGACAGATGGACTGACAGGAAACTACGAAAACTCTTCGAAGCAAACACACCTCGCTTCGTAAGAAAGAGGGCCCCGCCGGGGTGGCGGGGGATTCCTGTTTTTGCAGCTCGACAAGCTCTCCTCAAATTATCAGGCTAAACGCATGCTGCTACATTAGGCGGGGGGCCCCATCTGCTCGTTCTGGTTTTCTCGCTTCATACATGTCGCTTGAAGTTCCGTTGTCCATGGTTCCATATACTAAACAGGTTAGAATAAATGGGCCCCCTTAGCCCCCCCCCCTTAATCCAGCGCTGGCTGACATGAGTGAGGTACAGAAACCACAGCTTGCTGTGCTCCGGCAGCGCCACTGTAAAACATAGACTGAACAGCTGTCGGCCGGATGCAGCCTTCCTGCGTCGCCAACCCTCTTGCCCTCAGCATATCCACAATGTGCCGGCGACCATGCACTCTGAGTATCACATTTCATTTGCTGAGCACTGTACTTTTAGAGGCCAACTGCAATGAAATTTCAAACCGCGTAAAAGGCCTACATTCTAATAGTGTAGCAGATGAGCAGCCTCCATGCGTAATTTTGCATTTAAAATAATCACGAAAAGGTTGCAAAAATTGTTGTTTCTGATACTGTAACTAGTGGGGGGGGGGACGCTTTCATTACCATTTACCAGAAGTAACGAAGGACCCAGAATGTTGAGAACCAGTGTATTTTATGGGCATGATTTCTGAGGTTAGCTGGTGCCCTGAAAAAATCTCTAAGGTGACGTGCTGGGATTTGTGTCATATCGGTTAACCATAAGGTTCATGTGTTTTCTGCTTATGTGCCATTTAAAATAAGGCTCTTTATGAGGAGAATAGACAATTATATCAGCCACCCAGCTTTGCCAAGAATGCTTCAGTAGTATATACTACTCATTTGTATCCAATTCAGCCAATGTGAAATTTCATTCTAGTTGGCCACTAAGTGCAGAGAATTAGCTAATTCTTGATATCATCTGTGTGAGGCATCTAGCAGTTTGTCGAGCCTGAAAGTAAAGGTTGCATTCAAATACTGTAAGATAGCAGCGCACACACCAAGTTGCATGGAGGGCTTAATTTCATTTGAAATGTTTGCCATCAACTTCTACCATCTTTACCTTTAACAAACAACATTGTGAAGCATTCCACATGTAATAAACTGAATAACCGGCATGAAGCTTTCATAATTATGGGTGCAAGTTGTGCACTTTTCTTTGGGCTTCCTAGCCCACATGGTGCTCATACTTATACCAGGATGCACAGAAAAAAAAGAAAGGAACACTTGGCGTACGAACTCCTAATGATGGATGTAACGTTACAAGAGATTTGGGGTCACATGTTGCCACTATAGTGTGCAGAATGAATGTGTTACTTCTTGCTTCATCCCATTGGCCATTGAAAATGTCGTCACTATGAAACAAGGAAATGTGCGGGAATGACGATAGGTTATAGATGGCAGAGTAAGTGCATGAAAGGCGCAGTGCTGAGATTGTTTAACGCCATAACTATAAAGTCGCATTGCTACAGCAATGCATTAATAATTGTGTGTTTGAAGAGGTGCTCATTATGGATGGGAGGGGGCTAACCACGAGGCAGAACTTTGCCCCCACCAAAAAATGGGCTCCTTTGCCAGCTCGTATCGTCCATGAGCTAGTTGCAGAGGCTCCAAGCACCTCAAATGTAGCCACTCAAAATATAGCAGACACACATCATGTCGGCTCTGTATTCCATTAATGTTTTTGTTGTGCAAATCGCCAAAAAGCCACCCACTATTGCACACCAACGGACTCAGCTCGTTCCCAGGAACAAGTGGATACCGAAAACCAGGTGGGATTCCCATTTTTCAAGCCTCTAGACAATATTTTGGCCAGACCTTGTGGCGGGAGAGCTGCGAGGACACGCACTGGAGCCAGCTTCCTCAACAATTGCCGATCATTTTCTCAATAATGGAAGTCACCGTAGAGGGGCGCAGCATATCCCAGGAAGAAATGGATATAAGCAAGGGATGGAAGGAGGTCAGGCACAGAATATCAGACCGGCAAGCCTCCCAACATCGTGAGAGCACCTTGTTGCCGACGCGGCTCGACAAGCGCAACAATAACTCGTGGAAAGGCAGGCTAGAGCAAATACACAAGGCAAGCAGAATGCCACATTTGCAAAGAGGGGATTACAAGATTGTGATCAGACCGTGTGGAGGACTAAAAATATCCGAGCACGGTATAGTTCACCTCACAGCGGCGATACAAGATGCGGCAGGCATCCCTCGAGACGAAAGGGAGGAAGACATTGTCTGCCCCAACAATTATCAAGATATCCTGATCGTCAGTACATCGGATCAAGGGCGTGCAAATAAATATAAGGAAGTAGCACGTATCATAATTCAAGACATGTTTTAAGAGACCAATGCTTACGAGACAGCGCCTGACATGACGGCCAAAGGAGCCATCAGAGGAATCCCACTCGACAAGGGCCCAAGAGACATCACAACAGCGGTGGTTACGAGCAAAAACCCAGTGGCAATAGCAGCAAAGAGACTCAGTAATAATACCACAGTGATTGTGCTCAAGGACACAAAGTGCCCACGTACGTCCGATACAGGGCAGCGCTACTCCCTTGCTCTCTGTACAGGAAACAAGTGGATTTCTATCACCAATGCAACAGACTTGGACACAGAGGGGATGTATGTCCCAACCTCGACAACAAGATTTGTGCGGGATGTGGAACACTAAACCCAGATAAGACCATAGGTGCCAACCTAAATGTCAATTATGCGGCGAGGACCATCCGACCGCAGACAAGACGTGCAAAGCCAAATTCAAGAAGCCCTTCATCGTTAAACAGAGACAATGGCACAGACTGCAACGAGTACAACAAGGAGAACATGAAAACACTACTTCAAGAGGAGACAGGACAGCGTCTTGTGGAACGCGTGGCCTCCCAAACACCAGGGAACGACGCTCCAGATCTAGAACAAGGTCTCCATCCACTACCACATCCTTATCCCGGTCCGGCTCCAAGACACCGGGGACACGACCCGGGTCCAGATATAGGTCCAGAACTAGGCCATTCTCTTCAGCAAACCAGACAACCACAGTGAGCTGGGCAGACGTGGTCGATGGCATGCGCCTGGGGCCTGGCGGGGGACTGCCATTAATAACGAGATAAAGCAACTAAAACACAAGAACATGCACTTGAGGATTTTGCTAGCACGTATGAGCAATGAAATAAAAATCCAAAAAGGAAGGAAAGAAAACAAATAAATCGGGTAACTCCCGCTCCACACGCAAGCACGAAAGCCATCTGAAATCCCGGACAATAAGATGGACGAAGGGGATGACCCCCCTCCACTCAAATGCAAGGCCCAAGCCAGAAGTGATGCACAAGATCACACAGTGGTAGATAAAGCATTAGCCGATATTCAAAAGACCCTAGAAAGATACAAAAGTCAAATGAAAAACGGGACGAAATGATGAACCGAATGGCTAAGGCAATAGCAGCAATTATAAGTAGATTAGACATCCTAGAGGCAAACCAGTCACCAGGTAATGGACTCCCCTCCGTTGCCCCAGAAGCACCACAATCCTTGCCTACTTCACAACCACTTAATTATGTAAGATCAGCTTCTCTCCAATCTCCTGTCTCCCTCCCATGGTCGCACCCGAAATAAAGCGCGCTAAAAAAGGGTTCAGGATATGGCAATGGAATTGTAGAAGTTACGAAAACAAGAAGTCAGTTTTGCAGCAGTATTTAAAAGACAAAGAAACACTGGACGTCATAATTCTGCAGGAAACACACGGGATCGCAAAGCTAACAGGATACAGATCTTTTGGTTATGCCAAAGGGGAGACCAGAGCATTAACCACGCTGGTAAAAAGAAACATTACGTGCATGCAACACAACACAGGCATAACGCACATTGAGAATATTCTATTGGAACTCACCCCGCAAAAGACAGGACGTAGTTTATTTATTCTCAACATTTATAGCAACCCCACGCTACATAAACATAAATTCAAGAATCTATTCGAGAAAACACTCAAACTTGCTGGAGAAAATCTGTTAGGTATAGGAGGAAACTATAATGCCCCCACACACCACGTGGGGATATTCATATACCAGAGCAAAAGGAAGGGACTTGTGGAACGACTCACAAGAATTAGGCCTCATGCTCGTTACAGACCCCACCACTCCAACTACAGTAGGCACAGCTCTAAACAGGGACACAATCCCTAGACCTAACATTTACCAAGAATATTGAAAAGGCGACGTGGCACAACACACTGGGAGATTTGGGCAGCGACCACTGCATATCGGAGTTACACGTCAGAGAAGGGCCAAATAGACTCAAGAAACGACAGATCACATTAGTAAACCGGGAACTATTTCGTGGAATGCGAGAGACAACACAGTGTCATATGTAAGAGGCATGGGGCACAGAGAGAAAAGAAGAGGACGATATGCGCCGACCGGTCCGAACCGCACGAGCCCTCGATGCGCATGACCCGAGGTGTGATCGGGGGAGAAGCAGCGCCAAGCTGGGATTATTGATGTGGCTCTGGGCCAAGAAGGTTGGAGCGCCAGCTTCGCACTGGCCACGGGAGCGATGGAGGTTCGGACTGGCCCGTGACGCTGGCTATCCAGGGTGTAGCTGTCGACCTCGGTGACGTTCGAGCGAGGCTCCCTGGACCTGCTGCAGCCTCCCACGGCGCTGCCGGGCACTCCAGGAACTGGATCCCCCTTCTTCGGCAGACCAGCATAAACGGTAGTCCCCGGGGCTTCTCGTTGGCACTCGGAGAGGTAGCGGTGGAGCCCAGCGGTAGGCTTAACCAAGAAGACCGGAGTGCAACATCACCAACATAGTTCGGGGCACCGACATCCGAGATGGAGGAGCTGGCCAGTCGATGCCACGACAACAAAGCTTGCAAGTCGGCAGGAGCACCAACTGGGATCAAGAGCCAACGCACATTGGACTTGGAGTTACGTGCGACAACGAAACTTTGTAAGAGCGTTCCTTTTTGTTAGCGTGCAGCCATAGGCCAGGCTTGGCGGACTTTCGTGCGAAACGCGCTAAGGACGCACGTAGGCGATGATAAGGGCATTGTTTTGGCTATGCAAGTGTGGAGTTTTATTTTTTGCCAATTGAGTTTTGACTTTTCTATTTCGAGTTTGGGTAAATTAAAATCTGTTTGTTGTGCTCGCCTGCGTCTCCCGAATCCATCTCTCCCAACATCCGCACGGCCCCGAGATAAGTGACACACAGCACCGATCCATCGCAGACATGGACTAAGTACAATGGACTAAGGAGCTCGGCAATGACGTCAAAGCTGCCACAAAAATAGCAGCACCTGAATCTAACTTGGAGAAATGCAACAGCAGACTTCTCCACATGTGGGAAGCTAAGCAGTCGCTTCAGAATAGACTTAGAGGTCAGAAGCATAACAGAAAGTTAAGAAAATGCATAGCGCTCCTCAACAAAAAAAAAGCATAGAAGAACATGCTAAGCAATTGACCAAACAACAATGGGACGAGGTATGTAATTTCATGGATGGGCAATTAAGCACTGGCAAAACCTGGCACATGCTCAGGTTCCTGCTTGACCATGAGAATAACAAGAAAAACCACATACAAGCCATTAATAAGTAATACACGCATATAAGGGCACAGAAGAGGAATTTCTCATTGAATTAGAGCATAAATACTTAACACAGGCACCCCCTTGCAGCTATCCTAGCTACAATGGGAGTACAAACGCAAAATTAGATGAGGAACTCACAGAGGCAGAAATGGCCCTACAAACATCGGTTGGTATAACCAACAAGACTTTCAGGAACCTTGATGATGAATTGATCGCCAAACTAACAGAATACATAAACGAGTGTTGGGTAAAGGGAGAAGTGCCAGCTCAGTTGAAGAAAGCGACGATAACGCTCATTCCAAAACCTGGTAAGGAGCTTGAGATCGACAACCTCAGACCAATCTCCCTAACATCCTGTGTCGGAAAATTTATCGAACATGTAATTTTAAACAGAGTAGATAACTTCTTAGAGGATAATAACATATATCCAGACACAATGATAGGATTTCGCTAAAACCTTTCGACACAAGATGCGATTCTTCAACTTAAGCATCAGATAATCAATTATAAAACGCGCTCTACAAGGGCCATCTTGGGCCTTGATCGTGAAAAGGCTTTTGATAATGCCAACCATGCAACCATATTGGAAAACATCGAACGAATATGACTAGGGCAACGGACGTATAACTACATCAAGAGCTTCCTATCAGATAGGAAAGCAGTCATCTCCATTGGAGGGCTCACGTCGCCCAAGATCGACATGGGGGGGGGGGCACGCTGCAAGGCGCTGTCATCTCCTCGATGCTGTTTAATCTCATCTTGAAGGGACTCCCTGAAAAATTTAATCACATAGAGTCCCTAAATCATACAATTTACGCGGACGGTGTTACTATCTGCACCTGTGATGGCAGCGACGGATCAATAGAACGACGACTCCAGACTGCAATTAACACAGTAGAGGAACACCTCATAGCAACCTCACATGCTCTACAGAGAAATCTGAACTTCTCTTGTACCGCCCCACACTTAGGGGCAGGCTTCCCAAGGGATATGACAGAAACGAGGCTCATCAGGAAATAAAGCTACACACCAAGGACGGGCAGAATATCCCAATAGTCAACCAGCTCAAGATGCTGGGTCTGGTAATCGAGAACAAAGGCACAAATGGGGAAACCATAAAGAAGTTAGATGCAAAGGTAACAAACACCATGAGATTAATCAAACGAATTACTAACAAGCACCAGGGTATGAAGGAAGAAAGTATCATAGGGCTGATACAGTCATTCGTAATCTGTCAGATCACATACATAGCAGCCTTCCGCATTTGGTTTGCAGCTCAAAAGACTAAAATTAACAACCTGTTAAAAAAGGCATACAAACTAGCACTAGGGATTCCCATCAGTACGAGCACGGATCTCTTGCTAAAGTTAGAACTCCACAACACACTGGACGAACTCATAGAAGCACAACAAACATCTCAGGCAGAACGACTAACCAAAACCAAACGGGACGGCGGGACGGCTTGGAGCTCAGAGCTCCAAGACCAACTTTGGGCCGTCCAGCGAGCCATGGAGGCCGCACGGGAGCAGCAGCTCCTAGTGGCCATTTAGGTGGCCCCAGGCCTAGGCCCCCCAATCGCCGGATTCCAAATAAAGTTATCACATCACAACACAGATAGAGGATGAGGAGGCTTGCATATATTAGTTGGTGATGTGAACGTCAACAATGCATGACATATTCCAAATTACGTCTCATTGTTATCTATGAGTGCCACAGGAGGCTGGACACTGCTATGCAAATCGGCATCCCCGTCAGCAGTTCAGCTGGGGCAATTGCCACCTGCGCACACCTATGCACTCCTGTTACTGAAACGTATTTGGCGTGTATTCATTACTTTGTTTGCTTTTCTTGAAACAGGAGCTGATGTACAAGGAGCCGAAGCGATGGAGCCTTGCATTCCAGACCTACGTTCAGCTGACAATGATGCAGTTGCACTTGGCACCTGTGCAGACTCCAGTAAAACTTATGGAGCGGTCATTGCACAGTGCACGTTATGTCTTTATCGAGAACTTGTACTGCAGGTGAGCTATTACAGTCTGTTACATTTCGCTGGTGATATCAGTCAGGTCAGTCACTTGGTGTCAGTGCATTGAATCCTTCATGTATTGAAGCACCTAAATTATACTAGCGCAACAAAGCATGTTGCTGTGTTTTGTACTGGTGCTGCACAGGAGTTGATTAAAGCAGCTGATTTTGTCAATGTTTTTGCTAAGAACCACTCAATTTCTGCATGAAAAAGCACTCTGTTCATTATGCAAAAAGGTGAGGCTTGGAGACAGGACACAAGAGAAGTGAAGTGGACAACACGAACGCCGAACATGAACACGAGCACGGCGTTCGTGTTGTCCACTTCTCTTCTCTTGTGTCCTGTCTGCACGCCTCACCTTTTTGCATAATGAATCCTTACCAACTAGCTCAGCTTTCTGTCATTCTAAGCTTCACTGTGTTCAGGTGTGGATAATGTCCTGTCAAGAGAAAAAAAGCAGAGGGCCCGTGTGGGAGGACAAGACAAATGTGACATGCAAGCAAACATTAAAAATGCTGTAGGCATTAGTCTTAAAGTTAAATCTGCAAGGAATGTCCGAGAGATCAATCTGAGCCTGAGCCTGTTTCATTCAGCCTGACTAGGGTCTGTTATTTTATTTGTTTTGTAATTACCATTAAGTAATGGGATTGGGAAATATTTATTAGTTTACTTATTTGGAAAGCAATTTCCCATTTGTTGATGAAGACATGTTGATTTGAATGTTTACCTTTTCATTTCTATGTGATATTTGTATTGTTACAACCATTACACATAACATGTTACCATACTTTTAGAACAACTAACCATACTTTTAGAACAACTATAGGAACTTTTCTGCTCCTTTTCTCCTTCTTTTTTCCAATGCCTGGGACATGGCTTCATAATCACATCTATAAAATTGTTAATGCCACAGTGCAAACTAATGTTACATAAAAAAGTTCTAACATATATGTGTACACTATGGATGTCAAGCCAGTGTTGTCACAAAGAATGTGTGACTGTCATACAAATATGTGTCAATTGTCCAACTAAGTGATTAGCCCAAGAGTGTAACTGGAAGCTTTGCACAAGTAGTGAAATTTGTTACTACAGTTGACTTGCGTTAATTCGACCCTGATGGGACCGACCAAATTGATCTAATTATCTGGCGTGTTGAATTAAACAAGATGTTGAAAAAACGCCAAACACACCGCTGATTAATTTGGTGGTGTTTTCCCAATTTTAACACACTCCCGAATCAAACACGCACCCGCTTTCTATGTGTACAGAATAGAGAGCTAACATCGAAATGACGTTAAAGTTCTAAGCAAAGTACAACTCTAATTTCTACCCACTTTTTTTTTTTTTTTTAGCAAGAAAAATTAGCAATATGCAATGCACAATGGCTGCCAGTTTTCTAAAACCAGCTTTGCCACATGGTGGTTGTCAACTTTGCCGCAATGGACGACCGCACGCCAAGTTTCGCCCGAGACGCCAGCGCTCGTTTCTCCCCTGGCGGCACGGTTTCCCTTCCCACGGGTGTGTGCTTCCGCCGCTTCCCTTCGCTCGCGCTGAGCCCGAGGAGGCTCAGGCTGAGCTCGCGCTGCACGCGAGAAGGCTTTTGTTTGCGATGGCGCCTCGCCGGAAGACTGGTAATTACTGCTGTGTTGTGAACTGCCATAACAGCAATGTGAACACGAAGGGGCTGCAGCCGCCAGTGGAATTCTACCAATTCCCCACTAAATGGTACGAGAAAGGCAGACGACAGATGTGGATTACCGCAGTGCGCTGAACAAAGTAAGTAAACAACTTTTGTTGCATGCGCTAGCGGTGGTCAGAGTTCACGCATGCCGAGAAATTTAATGTGTGCACGATGCATTGAACATGACCGCAGCTCATTCCTGCATAACCACTGTACTCATCGATCGAGTTGCTGTACAATGCCGGCGTGACCAAGACGCGCGCGTCTTGGTCACGCCGGCATTGGTGAAGCAGAATTACAAATGCTATCAACTTCGGTCTCTTAACCACTATTATAAAAATTACCAAGCATTTTACGCTGCTTCCAATTTTCTACGTTGTAGGGGACGTGCTAGTTAAAGTTGTGTACGCATGTCATATTTTATCTGTGCAGTGAAACATTTTGTGTATTTCCGCACAGTGCCGATGGAAGTCCGTGGTCGCCAACAGAGAGTACAAGAATTTGTAGCAGACATTTTGTGGGCAACTGCAAAAATAACTGCAGCCAACACCCGTCGTATGTGCCGGCCATTTTTCCGGCGGCGTACAAGAAACGGACACCTGACCCAGAAGTGGCGCAGAGGTATGATGGCCAGTGGAGTGCAAAATGCAGTGCACGTTTTAAAGCGTCTTGCTTAGACAAAGGATTCTCGCTTCCGTGCTTTGTGAGAATTTGTTCCGCGCGCGTCCTTGATAGTTAAACAAGGCTAAAAATAGAAAGGAAACTGTGCAGGACTAACTTCAGCTCGCATAGTCGCCGGATTTCTGCTAGTGCAGTCACTCAAACAGTATCAAGACAGTCCACGCTACTTCTTTTTCATACTAGAAGATGGCATAACCCAATTTTTGCCTCGGTGCACAAGAAAAACAAAGCCCAAATTATCTGGGCCGTGCAGTAGTTAGCCAGGAATTTTCCTCAAGGATAAAATATCCGGTTTGCTCCCCCCCCATCCCTCTTCTGGCTACTCCCCTCTGACCGTCTGACTGTGGTGAACTCTGTGGTATTAGATATGCTAAAAGTTGATTACCATACATTTATTAAAAGAACAGAACACATATCAACCTTGCAATGAACAGCTTGATCTAGCTGGTGCCACACTCTCTTAATTTCCTTAGGTGGAAACGGCGGTCTGTAAGGGCAGCCAGATCAGTGCAACATGCTGTGGAGCAGGCTGTGCCTCAAAGTACTCCTCAAGTTAGCCCACCAATGCAAGATCAAGATTCCTCTGATTGCCTGGACGTCTATGACACACTTGCAAGTGATGCGGAATCACCAGTGATGCCTCTCACACCTATCAGTGATGACCCTCAGCCTTCGGCAGGACCCTATGAAACACAACAGGCTCAACCAGTTACACAGGCCGATGCTGTAAGCATGTGCTTTTGACATATCGACCTTGTTTTTGTGTTTACCTGTAATATCAGTCAGGCTGTCTACATTGATCATTGTGTTAAATACTTCACAGCCTGCCTTATTTTTGCAAACACCGCAGGCATGCCAAACAGAACTAGAATCTCGAGGAAACCTGGTTATCCTCCTGTCAGCGACAAATGGGTCTGAGGTATCAACTCAAGTTTCTCACATTGAACAATGTGACAAGCTACAGTTATCACTACACATTTGCTGGATTCATCTTATACTGACTGTTGACTTGGCTTTCACCAAAATGGCTGTAGCACTAATTCATAGGCAGACCTCAGAAGAACGCATTGAAGCATGCATTCCTCATAACAAAAATAGTTATTTAAATGACTGTCATGATAGGTAAAAGCTGCCATTTTGGTGCATTTTATCTCCCTTCATAGCTAATGCAGCACATACTGTAATGCCTTCATATGGTATGTCACATCACCACGCATTAACTAATTAACTAACTAACTAACACCGCGCATTGCATTAACTTACTTGTATTTGTACAAAATGTGGTGATAGGCATCGTTTGTCACCACTACTATAAAGTTCTCTCCCTTGTCATGCAGGCACCACTAGTGACTTTATTGAAGCACAGTTGTACCTATACATGTTTCATCACATGACACATCATTATTGATGCACCAACACTAATGCATGGGCCTGCCGCACTGATCAATGTTGGGGTCCTTTATATGCGATCTCCTAAGCCCATCAACAGTGGCCACTTATAAGCAACCTTATTTTCATGAAATTATCATTGCAACTGCACATTTATTAAAAATGGCCTGAGAGTGCACAGTGCAGCTTACTGCATGAATTGTTTGCTAAAGAGCAACCTAATCGTATTTGTGCCAATCGTGAAAAGACAAAAGAGCAGCGGCAATACATGTGAAGTACAGCCTTCACAAAGCCCACGGGTACAAGCATCCATCTGGGGAAGAGGGACAGAAGAGGAGTTACACAACCGAATGCTGATTTCTGTTTCTCCCAGAAGGATCTTTCTCCACTTCTCTTTTCCCCAATAAAGATAGGCAGTTAGCAGCAAGGGGGTGGAGAGAACTAAATTAATTAGCACGTTTTTTTCAAGACATGCTTGCCGCTGCAATTTTGTCGCTGACTATGGCTTTCTCTGTAGTACCATTTTTATTTTCTTTATGTACGTAATCCGGCGCTTGATTTTTACTGTCCATTTGCTTGCTATGTCATTTAAAAGACGGCAGTACGTATAAATAAGTAAGAAGTAAAGGCTCCATGCTTTGTGAGTCTAGACTTGCTTGCAATACTGTAAATGTAAAGTTCATGTATATTTACAAGAAATTTAATGTAAACAGTTTACTAAGTTGGGTATGATAGCATGACTGGTAATATTTACATAACATGAGGCAATACAGAGATTAGCTAGCAGCTATTGGAGACATTTCTTACTTTCTGGGCATAATCTGTTTCAGCATAGCTATATCACTCTGTGTAGAGTTGGGAGAGGCTACATTGTTCCTAAAATAGTCGCAAGCTTGTAAAAAATTTGCTTATTAAGGCCGTATTTCAAATGTTTTCTGCTGTTCTTGTAGGTCACTGGGGCTGATGGAAGCTGGAAGAGGAAATGTGAATTCTTTGGATTTGAGACACTTAAGCAAAATGAGACTGCTTTGCGAGACATATGTGGGGTCACTATACAGGTCTTTAGTCTTTTGCTGAATATTCTGCCAGAGCCTAGCTACCGAAGCACAGATATGACCCGCGAGGACAAGCTTTGTCTTTTTTTAGCCAAGCTTAAGCTTGGGGTAAGCTTCAATGCTTTTTCTGTGATTTTCGGAGTGGCTGCATCAACTGGATCAAGTGTATTTAAATAAACCCTCGACATACTTAGCACAGCCTTGAAAGAGTGGGTATTTGTGCCACCAAGGGCTATCATCAAGCAGTGCATGCCACAGCCATTCAAAGAAAATTATCCAGACTGCACATTTATTATTGACTGTACAGAAGTTCGAGTTGAAACGCCATCAAATCCCGACTGCCAGCACATGCTCTATTCCAATTACAAGGGAGGTTATACCTTGAAGGTCCTTGTCGGTATAATTCCAAATGGAATGATAGCCTTCATGTCAGAGGTATATGGTGGGCGGTGCACTGATTCCTTTATTACCCTTGACTCTGGTTTTCTTAATCTTATACAAGAAGGGGATATTATGTTGAGCGATAAAGGGTTTCCACGCATCCGGACAGATGTTAAGGACAAAGGCGAAGTCATCTTGATGCCTCCCTTCAATTCTGGAGGTGGTCAACTGTCTCAAGAAGACGTGGATGAAACATATAAAATTGCATCGGTGCATATCCATGTTGAGCGGGTTATTCGCAGACTGAAAGTATACAGGATCCTGCGCAACACAGTGCCCTGAACTTTGGTGCCGCACATGGACAAAGTGTTCTCGGTATGTGCGGCCTTGGTCAATATGCAGCCACCAATCATTAGAAAGAAAGAATGAGTGCATTCTTTGTAATGCTTTGTGAGTGAGTTTTGCATGGAAATTTTGTGTGTGAATATAATTCCTAAAGGAAATTTAACAATGCGTAAATAAAGATTACCAGTGTTATTTGTCTTGCACAGATGCCAGCAGAGTACAGGTTACAAATGTGGCATCATGATGCACCAGTGCATTTGTTTCTGCACAGCCAAAAGAGAACTTTATTGAAAGCTCATGTAGTTTATTCATTCATAAATGTTTCTTTAGTTGTGCGCTGGATACACAGCATGATTAAGTTAGCTTATGGTGCCCTGCAATATTATTTTGTGTCTGCCGTATGCACACTGATATTGTTTGCAATGGCTTGTGATTTCAATAAATATTTCATTTATCAGTCCTGTCATCGTCTAACTGTTCGCAGATATTGTGCCTCAAACCCGAAGGTAGACATTAAACAAGCTAGCCAGCTTGTCATCTGCTATCTCTAGCCTTCTTGAATATCACATTAAGTGTTTCTTGATGTATTGTTTTTCAGGTATATATCACCAAGCTTCTAGAATAGACTAACAATGAGAGTATTTGGTTTACGCATTTAATTTCAGTCATATGAAATACCAAAAGTTGATAAAATGCTGTAACCTGAAGCATTCCAAGTATAGTCCATGCTTGCAATGCATAGACTATACTTCACATCTTTATCGATTTAACAAAGTTGAAATTAAACATGTAAGGGTAATTTCACACTTTATTATGACTAGATTCAGCAACATTAAAATATTGCATATAAAAGTAACTGCAACTTCTACATCCAGAACGGTGTAATAAAATATTGCATACAGACTAGATACATTGCATACATAAAGGCAATGTTAGCGTAATGTTGGCATGTCTCATGCCAACATTATAAGACACTTCCATTTTTGCTACCGGTATGCAGCAAAAAAAAAAAAGAAAAACATCACACATGACAGAAACAAATGCAAATGTCTCCAACAGAATTGCATGGCCCTAAGATATTACATGTTGACTAAAAATATTACACATTCAAATTAAAATAAAAGCACTGCACTTTCAAAGCTCTGACAAGTACCACGTGGACATTTAGAACATCCTTTTTTAACTTTTAAAGTGCATATACCATTAAGCATTTCTTACAGCAAAATGAAAATATCACATTATGAGATCACAAACATTTTGTGGACGTGATGCCATTGTAGAGTCCAGCAATATTCGACAGACTATCTCTTTAAATTGTGGACCCAGAAAGAAAAGCTCACAATAGAAACAGGAGAAATACTGCTAGAACAAAGCAGGAACAAAAAACTTGAAATAGAAATGCTCCATTTTAAGGATGAGCTCCCACAAAAACACTTCATCCCTCCTCACAGAAACTATGACAGACTGATTTTGACTGTACACAAAGAGCAAAGCTTTCTGTAAATTAAGAACATACATTTGGACCTGCAACTGAGTGTAGTATTGATGTGACTTTCTTAATTCGATTATGTCATCAATGAATATCAAATATGGAAGCTCACAGTGTCTTTCTTCGTACTTAATAAATGGCGAATCCTTGAATTTGTATGTGCACTTGATTTCAATCAGGACAGTCTCATAACCAAGCTGTACAAGTCCTTCAGGGCTGCAGCACAGCCAAGGTTGCTCAGGAAGAACCACCAGTCCAGTCTACAGAATACAAAGATATGACAATGAGGTTTGGGAGTAATGATATGTGCACAATATAATTTGTGTGCCTTCATTGCCTTACATAAAAGGAAGGAGTCTTACCTGCACAATGCTTGCGCCAAGCCTCCTTTCCAGGTCCTCACGTGCTGTGCCTTCGGTTCTAATTCCTGTAATGATATTTTTGTGAGAGTACTATACAAAATCAGTACTACTGGTTATGTGTATAACCTAATAAAGGCACATCACACTAGCCAATTGCGGCCACGATTACTCTTCATTTTGGCAATGTGTAGGGAACACACCATAGCACATAGCAGTACTCTTGTAGGAGCTGGATTTCAGAAAATGCTGAGCAGCTTTCTGAAGTCCTTTTTCATCCTTTTTTGTACGAATCAGGTGTGCCTTTGTACTGCTGATACGAAGCCTCCTCTCCTGATGCCACCTGCATATTGTGAAGCATTAAATTTGTCACTCCTGACCATTATATGCACTCCACCTCTATAACTTTCTTACATACCGTGTACAGCTTGATTGTCCTTGGGTCAATAAAGATAAGTGACAAGGGCTTTGCTCGAGAGTTATGTTTTCTTTGTACTTTTCTCTGTGATGAAAATTAATTTCAGCCAAGAAGTCTCTTTCCTGTGTTGTCCCATCCTCCAATACATTCAGAACATGGTACACAGGCCGGTGTGACATTTGTTTGAGGAGGTTCTCAAGGGTATCTTTCTCTGCGGCCTTCGATACCTGCTCAACAACAGAGTCGAGCACTTCTCTGCAAATAAGCTCATCAGCACTGAGCTCTATCAACTTGAGCACTTCTTGTAGGGGGCAGCCTATCCCAGGGTAGTTCATCAGTGTTGTTCTTGGCACACTTTTGAAGCCTGGAGCTGTTGATTCCTTACCTGTTGCACAGATTAGGAGACAACAGATGGCGTGTATTGACACATTTTGGTTCCAATTTAAATGTGTACATAAAGTCAGCTGTATATTCTATGACTCAAGACTAAGATACCTTAAGGTGCGTAACTAGTTTGAGCATAGCAACGTGTGCTGATAAAATAAATGTTCTTAAAAAAAACTAAATTATATTTACAATTATAGGTCAGCAGCTTGTGTGTGTACCACTTTCTACTCGGAGCCTTTTTCCTACTGTGAGCAAAACTTTATGTTGTGCCACATTGATGTGAATGTTGTCACGCAGCACAGTCTTCAAACTTACGAGGGAATGCGTCTGATAAGCATTGTGATCGCTGCATCCGGTGCTTCGCGCTGGGCTTTCCCCACTGCTGAGGTCGGCTTGTGCAGCTGTCCTCCTCACAGCTGTTGATGTAGAGGCATACAGCCACTGCATGCTTGCACTGACCCCGTACACCAGCAATGCAACTGCACCTGCCGCAGGAAATGCGAAGCTCTTGCTTGAGGGGGCACGACCACAATAGCTGCAAAAAAAAGGAAAAATGCATTGGTCGTTATTGCACGTATATTAGTTTTATAGCACAAAGATACAGTGAACTAGCTCTTACTGCGTGAGCAGTTATAGCCCGGTCAGGGGTGCACTTTCGATCGCGACCAAGATAATATTTCTCGATAGCGACTAGCTCTTTCCCGCAGATTGTGCAAATGAACGAACCGCAATTAAAGACCTTCATCGCTGTCGAAAGTGCACCGTTTGACTGGGGTATCAATCAAGTTTGCAAAAAAAAGTGTGCCCGTAAAACAGTGCATGCGAAATCGCGATACCAACGTTCGCCATGCGTTACCCAAAAAATAATGATAGGCTAACTGATAGCGTATCGTACGTGCTCTTGGTCAGGCGCTAGTAAGGTTAAAGATCTCAACTAAAAGCTGTCACTGAGTCAGGACCGCTTAAGAGGAAGCTTTAGCTTGGGCCCAACTCCAATGCCGCCTATTCAAATGTATGTAAAACGCAGAAACGCTTTCTGAGACAACGCCTGCACGGATTTTAATGAAATTTGTTGCATTTGAGCTAAAGAGTCACATTCTAGTGACTGTTGGAAAGGGAACTTCGATTTAGAGCCTGAAATTTTTTAAAGAAATTTTGAAAAATTTGTGAGTATATAAAATATAAAGCACAAAGTTTACAAGCTTGTAGCTCTGCCCCAAGAAGAGATATCGCAGTTCTGTGAACTGCATCCATTAATTAGACCATCGAAAGCGGACACATATGACAGTGTGTATCTTGCGTGAATTCGGGAAATTGTTTACAGGGGCATCGCAAAATCACTTCTCAGATCTTACTTGTTTTTCTTTTGGTGCCAAACATGGCTCTTTTAGAGCCATGTGTAATATATTAATTTGTCCGCTTTAGATGTACTACTGGATGCAATTTATGAAACGGTGACATCACTTTTTTGTTGCTAAGTTAGAGTTGAAAACATTAACTTTAGCTTTCGCAGAATTTTTATTTTTGCAAATTTTTAGAATTAAATTGACGACATACATCGAAAATTCGCAACAAACAGGGACCAGATTTTAGCTTTCCCTTTTAAATGCAACAAACCGCACCAAATTTGGTGCAGTAGTTGTCGAGAAAACGATTTCTCATTTCCCATGTATTTAGATAGAAGCCCTAGAGACAAAAATCGACAGTACAAGGTACACACAGCAAATTAAACAAAACAGGAATGTAATTATGAATGTGCAGAACAATATGCTTACCTCTAACTCCACGTCGTAAACAATGTCGTCCTTCACTTGGGAAACGCACTTCGCCCTGACCAGGACAATGTCGTCTCCGATCAGCTGTTGCGCGTCACTCACATGGCTTAGCAGACGCTGCCCTTTCGCCACATTGCAGCCACGAAAATAATCTTCAAGCGCACCGATCTTCTTAAAAGCAAAGCGAAGCGTGTGCATCGTCGTTCGAATGAAATGTCCACGCGCACACACGTAGGCACACACCGCGCGCGGCGAAACGTGCCCAAACACGCGCAGTGCAGGAGGCAATCAAGGCGGTGCGAACGAGAGATGAGAGAGGGATACCACCCGCTAATAGAATTTCGCTTCGCACGCGGCGCTCTCAATGCCGGCGCAGCAGCGCCGCCCTTGGTGCCGTTCTTGTCCATACATCCGTGTTACGTGGTAAAGCATATGGATGTTGTGAAGGCAGCTTTGGTTTCGTGTCTGATTGCACTGTACAGGCAATTTTCGGCCCAATTTTCTTGAAAAAAAAAAAATATAGTGCGCATTAAATTGGGATAGATACCATAATCAGACATTGTGAGCTATAGTTATTGCTTGAAAATCTTCCTAGGGCAAGCTGAAAATAGGCGTTTTTGACGGGGGATGATTTGCATTAAACGCATTCACTGTCCCCTAAGCTCTGCCAGGACAAACAATGCCACTAAAGGGGTCGCTATTGCGGTCACCATAGGAGTGCATAAACTATTCCTTCCTATAATTGTCATTCGTGATGTGCATCCAAATGGTGTTGGCTTACTAATTCCACTGCGTGCTCCCTCATTGATGAAGTTACTACCCTTTGTACAGCTAAAAAAAATTGTTCTCGCATGCTTTTCCATTCTATTCTAATGAACTGCATGCAGGACATGCTCTTAAAGGCCTGATATCAAGAGTAAGTGCTCCAAACCATGTGACAATATCCCATCGTTCTGTCGCTGTGCCCATGCTCAGGTTTTGAAATTCTTATCCAAGAACGTGCTGAATTTTTTCACCTCGAAAATTTCTCTTTTGTCAATCATCACTTTCTGAACCATCCTGGAGCATTTTTATGTTGCAAAAGTAAGGAACCTGCAACCATGAGCATATGCAAACCCCATATGTTGCAATGGCAATACTTTTTATTCTTTCACATTTTTCGCTTTGTAATTCCAAAACAAAAGAAATATTGTAACATGTTTTTCCAGATTACATTAGACGAAGTCAATAGACTTAATTTGGGAAATGAGAAAAAAAATCGAGGATGGCCTTTAAAAAAATATTGTTAAGGTAGCGTTAATTTAATGATAGGCCTTACTTGAGTGCTTCTTGTGAATTTTTAGTGCCACCTGTGGCGAAAAAAATTTGTCTCAAGTTTCAGTGACTTTCATGGCAATAGGCTGACAAAATTCTAAAATCGCGCTCTTCAATGATACAAAAAAAGAAGCTCGTAATGTTCTGTTTTTGCAATTTATTTTCTCCACATCATAGTGGTCATACTCTGTAATATTTTAGAATCGATGCTATTGACCCATACTCGATATATTTAGAGCCGTAGCTGCAACACTAGTTTGAGGGGGAGCCAACCAAAATGCGGATTCTGCAAAATTTGCAAGAAGTGCCTCTGGATAACTGGGCGCTTCCATAATTTCTTTCAGGAAGGCAAATTCCTTTTTCTCACACAACTAATATTGATTTCGTCTTTCTTGACACTCACGCAGCAAAATATATTTCATTTGTCAAAATTAAAAATGGTCACCGGACAGTTTTTGCTGAAAATTTTCACCTCTGTTGTTGTGACCTGAGGACACTGGATGTAATGACCGAAGGCGAGACACAGAGACCAAGGGTGTCGCAGTGTCAGAGTGCCGAGCGCAAAGAGGACGTGATGCAGAAGTTTCCTCAGGAATACTGTAGTGTTTATTGCGTAGGGGTACAAATATAAGCACTGATGACATCAGGGCATGCGATGATGATTGTAATAGCTGTTCACACTAGTGAAAAAGACATGTGTATCAAAACCGAAACCGCATCTACGACTTACGACTTGTGCTTCAGGCTTTCTGCATTTGTTCTTGGCATTGCAGTGGCCACATGACATCTCTGGAGTTGAGCATCCTGGACCAGTGGTTCGGCTGGATCAATGAAAATGTTGCTGTTGGATTGGATATGATAAGTAAGCACCTGCTGCCTGTTTTGCAAATGTTTCACAGGTGATGTGTGATACTGCTTCTCTCTATTACACATGCATTCAATACCAGAAACCAAAAACATATTAATTTTCCTTACTCATGTGGTTTACACTGAAGTGACCTGAATTTGTTGCAGAGAGCGCTGATTGTGGTGCACTAAGAATTAGTGGTCTTCCTTTACTTCACCGTTTGCCACATTGGCCATCTACTGGAAGGAGAACATGAAATGCCAAAGGCTTGAGAATTCTTTCTCGATTTACATTTGTCTACTCACTATGACTCTGCCTGTTACCAAATGTCCCAAGGACAAAGACTTACCAGTATTTTTCCTCCTTAAGACGAAGCTTTAGCTCGGTTGCTCCTATCTCAATACATGTGAAAGGAGAACTTGTTTTTCTCGGCAACCACTGCACCAAATTTGACGAGGTTTGTTCCGTTTAAAGGAAAAGCTTAAAATCTGGTGACTGTTAGCTTCAAATTTTTGAATTAAGTCGTGAATTTTTTAATTAAAAAATGGCGGAAATCTCGAATCTTCAATAAACGAAACTATCAAGTATACAACTCTGTAACTCGGCAATCAAAAATGATATCACAATTATGTGCATTGCCTCTAATAGTACATCTAAAGCAGACAAAATTGATATATTATGCATGAATCTCAAAAAATTTAGTGGTATGGAAATACAGCTTTTGCAGAACCCTTGTACACAACGTAATGAATTCATGCAAGGCATAAATTGGCATATCGAATTTGTCCGCTTTGAATGATCTAATGTATGCCATTTACAGAACTGCGATAGCTGTTCTTGATGCAGAGCTATTAATTTGTAAACTTCGTGCTTCTATTTTTTTCGAACATTCGAATTTGTGAAAATTATTTAAAAAGAATTCAGGCCCTAAATCAAAATTACACTTCCAGCAGTCACTAGAATTTAATGTTCTCTCTCAAATGCGACAAATTTCATTAAACTTGGTCCAGTGGTTATCTCAGAAAAGCGTTTCTGCATTTTACATGTATTTGAATAGGCCACATCGCAGTTGGGCCCTAGCTAAAGCTTCCTCTTAACCCTTTAAAGGAACCGACAACCATTCAGCATGTGGCTTGACATTATTCTGCCAGTAGAAATATCGTGACTCACAATGACAGGAACAAGCATAATTTTTTCCCTTAAATAAGGAATTATATTTTCAAATAACCTATACACAAACCTATACACCCTATACACTCAGAAATAGAAGCACTTGGCTGACTCCCTTTTCAAGAACACGTCAGGGTAGAAACATATTAAAATCGCACATAGCTACCCTTTTAGGTGACCTGGAAAATGACAATATCGACATGGATAACTTAACCCGCAAAAAATGAAAAACATTTCTACTAAATCGCTGGTGCTCTTAAATACATATAGTCTGTTCGTTGATTTGTATAATTAGACTGTTACATCGAATTGAAATATTTATGTTGTGCTCTTTTTTTTTTTTTTTCAATTTCAATTTCCTTGTAGAGAGGTTTCTAATTATTTTACATCATGTGCTTAGCGTTTTCTGTAGACTGCTGTTCTGTGGGCTACTGTCCATTATATATTATACAGTGACATACTATAACAGAGCAGTCGCTACAGATTTTTGAGTATTTTATATGATGTGCTTTGTGTCTTTTTTTCCCACTTTTCTTTTTTATGTGACCATTTGAAATCTGTAAATATTTTTTTTTTCACCCAAACGTATTTTTCTGTCTCTTGTTTCTGCCAAGTAATGGGGAAAGCACCCAGTCAAGCTGCAGCTTAGCAGGCTTTTTGCTTGTCCCAGCATTCTTCTGTTTTTGTACAAAAGAAATGCTGATATAAATTGACTTGACTTGAAATCGGCACTGAAACTCACGAAAAAATTATGGGGAGTGTCATTCTGCTGCAAAACATGTCATTAAGCCCTTGAAAACTGTCCATTTCTAAATAAATGTACAGGCCTCAGTTGGTTTCAAATGCTATTCCTATAAAGTCATAAAAATGTTTGTCATAGTATTGCAAATTATCTCTATTTATCTGTTTATTTGTAATCCGAGCCATTAAGGGGGGATGAGGGTAATGAAAACTTTTTTTTATTTTTCAGCATATGTTGCTTAAATTTTGTGTGGAGATATATTGTAGAATGCTGATTTCAAATATCTATTTAGATTTCAAATATCTCACTTGAAAGAAATGATATGCCAGAATACAATAGTCCTAATTAGGTCATTTCTTATGGGTCTTTGTAGTAATTTCTCATTGAAATAATGTGTTTTTAAGAATGTTTAGACATTTCTAAAGGCCCACTGCACATCCTAAAGCTAAGCAAATACCAATAAAGTAATTGTGATTATCACAAATAAATATCAAAGTTCAGAAGAAAAAAGCAATGTGGCAGTAATTAGCCTACATTTGATCTAATTAGTAATCTATCACATTTAAGGAAAAACTGAAAGTTTTAGGATATAGCTGAGATATTACTAAAAAAAGTGATACCTAGTTCACTGAGATCAGTTGGTGCAAACATCATCAAAACTTCCGTAAGGCAAAAGCACTTGAAAAAAAAAGAAAGTTGAGAAAATTGCATTTAAAGTTTTACTGCCACTATCTCTTTTGTCTATTGAACATATGGAAAACCTTTGGGCTCTAACTTGTTTCCCAGGTGTTGCTGAGCACAAGAACACCAAATTTACTGAAATCGATTCATGGAAACTTTATCAAACCTTTCATTAAGGCAAAAGCACTTGACAAAAAAACATCCAGAAAGTCACTTTCAAGTTTTTGAATGCTCCCACAAGTTAACACAAGACCTGGGCAGTAGTCTTGCGTCTCATCAGGCTTGTGCTTCTTGGTCATTCTCTTCTTCATCTTTTCAGTCTCTTCGTGACCCTTGTTAGACCTGTAGAGTCTTTGTTTGTCCTTCTCAAGGCTCCTTCGAATGAGGGAGCCAGCACTATAGCCAAGCTGCACTGCAACAGCCTTACTGGTTTGTGTCATTCCCTGATTGGAGCATGACACTGCTTCAGCAACAGCCCTTTCCACGGCCAGCAATGAGTCATGACTGTTTTTAGAGCTTTGGGTCCAGATCATAGAGTGTAGGCACTCAATGGCATTTTGTGTCATGCCATCACTGTAGCGCTGTAAGAGGGCCTGGTCACCAGCCTTGCAAAGACTGGCTCTAGTGCACTGCGAATAAACCTTGGCAGAGGGTTTTTGTGTGGTGGTGGCTCCTCTTGGTTGGCCAGGGCACGGTTGAAGAAGCACCAGTGGTCATCACCTTCAGGACAGTGACTGTTATCAGGGGATTCGTCCGTTGAAGTCATGTGCAACAGTGTGGCCTGCACTGCCTTCTGCATTGCAAGAACATCATGCCTGTGTCTCCTCAGAACAATACCCATAATAGTTTATCTTTTCTATTTTATTCTGGGTAAGTCGCCCCTTCCCACCAAGAGACTCTCCTTGGGCTTTCTTTTTCTCCACCAAGGTGCGAAGGGCTGTCCCCATTCACTTATGGACATGGTTCAGACAGTCTTCTTCTTTTTTTTTTTTTTTTTTCAATGTCTGAAGTATCCACAGATGCTGTATTGAGTCAGTGCACGAAAAGTGTGGCTATCGCCATCAGACAGAATCATTGTGTAGCGCAGCCCATTCTTCTGCAGGGACCACCTGAACAGGATCAGTGCTGCTTCAGTCTCCATTTGTCCGGCATTGCAGTCAATGTGTTCTTGACATTTGTGGGTCATAGCCCAGTCACCGTAGCCATCATCATCGTGGTCAGGTGCTCCTTGGCAGCCATGGCAATACCGAGAAAGGACAACATGGTCCAGCACCGGACCTGTGTAAAGTTCAATAATGCACCCCACAGCTATGCTAGAATTGGGGCCATGGGTTTTTCATGTGCCATCAAAAATGACATCCACGTTTCCTACAGGGTTGAGGAGGTTCTTGTAGAGGGTTCTGACTACTTCCATGTTTGCTGCCTCTGGGGCTGTAGCTGCTGCCTGGCAAGTTCGCACCATGGTGTCCATGTGTCCCCTGAAGGTCTTGTGGTGAAGACTCCGGTAGGAGAGGTTCAGATTCAGAGGTACGTGCTCGCAAACAATCGCCTCGCATTGTTTGTGAGCATGTACGGAGCATAGTTTCGGCAGCGGACTCCACAAGTGATAAGTGCCTCCTTGCATCTCGGCTCGCTAGGATCGCCTGTACTTGCGGAACGTAGCTGACTTGTGTTGTGATATGCACCTGTGTACATATCGGCTCGCTGTCAGTGCGTGAGGAGCATAGTTTTGGAAGCTGGTTTGTGTTGTGATACGCTATTCTGGGCATATCGGCTCCACGCATTCATCAGTACTTGCGGAACTTGGCTGACTTGTGATGCGATACGTGCCTCTGGATATATCGGCTCGCCGTCAGTGCGTGAGGAGCATAGTTTTGGAAGCTGGTTTGTGTTGTGATACGCTACTCTGAACATATCAGCTCGACGCATTCATCACTGCTTGCGGGGCGTAGTTTCGGAAGTTTACTGGTGACCATGGGTCGGCAACTGCTCAAGTACAAGACGGCTCGTGCTCACAGCACTCGTAAGCGAAAATTGCCGACGGTGAAAAAGACTGCTTCAAGGTCGCGTGGCAGTACTGTGCAGCATAGCGCAGAAGTCACAGACATGCAGCCGAGGACTTCACATGCAGGCAGGATGCGTACGCGTGCCGATGATGCCATTCAGGAGCCGCCGCCGAGCACTTCACACACGGGCGGAATACCTACTTGTGTCGACGATGTTGAGGAATCGCTCTCCGGCACTTCTTACGCGGGCAAAACATCTCGTGCGAGCAGCAGTGCCACCGTTGAGCTTGTCGTGCCACATTCCACATGTCGGATGCATCCAGCGATCGCGCCTCGGATGTGTCCGATTATCATCTCGGCACTTCGCACGATGTTGCTACGTTATCTACAAGTACGGGCAGCAGCATTCAGGCGCACCGGGAGGTCGCTGTGAAAGTGCAAGCAAAACTAAATTCGGTGTCGGCGACCGCACGGAAAATGGAACTGGCGGGTGAAGGCGAGGTCCTTGCCGGTACGGAACAAGCGGAGGAGTTTCTCATCGTTCAAATGACTGCCCTGAACGCGCTTCTCGGCAAATCTAAGTGCCATAGTGCTCCCAAGCAGGTCTTTCAGTTCTGCTGGGAACAAGACATGGATTAGCAGTGCAAATGATGCTGACGTGCGCGTTTTGGGGCGCTGTCGCGAAGGGGCGGTCATCGCCGCGAAAGGAAGGTCGCAAAATTTTTTATGTGAATATGAGAGCCGTACAGGCTGTTAAAAGTATTGGCAAAGGGGCAACACCTTTGACCGATTTTTGGTCAATAATGAACGTCTCCCATAGAGGGTTGCATCATAAAGCGTTTCAGAAACATCTCAAGGCTGAGTTCAGACCTGCCAGTGAGACAGCTGCTGGCAATATTTTTTCTGATGCTATGATGGTAGTGCGTAATGTTTACAGGGAGATGGACCCTACCTTTAATAACAACATAACAGGGGTTTATGATGGGACATAGTTAACACGTGGCCATACATCCCACATAGGTGTCGACACTGTAATAGAATTTTTCACAGGACTGGTGCTCAACTGTGTGGTCCTATCAAACCGATGCCATCATTGCACGCTTGGCCCCAAAGAAGGGGATGAAGGCTACGATGATTGGAAAGCATCACACATCTGCGAAAAAAACACAGATGTGAACTCTGCCAGAATGTAGGTTGAAGCAGCATTGACTCTATTCAGGAGGTCCCTTAGCAAACATGGTTTGCGATATACAAACATTGTTTGTGATGGTGACAATAGAACCTTTGTAGCACTCTGTCAGGACAAGACTTATTGATTTATTCCATTTACAAAGGAGGACTGCACTAATCCTGTCAAGAAAAGGATGGGGACGGCTCTGCATGCTCTGATCACAAAAGGCAAGAAAGGGCAACATCTTGGAGGGAAAGGTGGCCTCACTCAAGATTTAATTAAGAAACTGACAAATTACTATGGCATGGCTCTGCGCTACAACGACATTGTTCAAGACATGCAAAAGGCCGTGATGGCAACACTTTATCATATAACATCTACTGATGAAGACCCCCATCATGGCCTTTGCCCGTAGGGGCCCCAAAGTTGGTGCCAACATCAGGCTGCAGGAGCAGAGAAGAAGCCTCCGCCTCCTCACAAGTACCGGCTTGGAAAGCATGTTGCCTATGCATTGCTACCCGTGTACCAACGCTATTCTTACATGCAGCTCCTCAGCTGTTGCCTAGGGAAAAAAAACCAAAACGCTGCCTAAAGCCTTCATTCTGTCATATGGTCGCTGCTGCCAAAAGATAAAAACGCATCATTGGTTGCGACAGAGACAGCTGTCCATAAGGCAGTCTGCAAATACAATGCTGGGGCCCAGCGTGCGTCTGCTGACTATTGTGCAACACTTGGACTGCAACCGGGACTACATGCTCTTCGCAGAGCAGCGGAAAAGGATGTCTTGCGGAAAAAAAAGTCAAGCAAGGCACATCAAACCAAAGGCAGGGCACTCAAGAAACCGCGCACTGAAAAGGACAGAGAAGACTACAACCCTGGTGCCTTTTGATAACGTAAAATCTAAGCTACAACTTTGAAAGCCTTTTTCTCAAAATGACTTTTCTTGCTTCCTGCTTTGCTTGTACCACTGATTTCTTCGTGACCACCAAGTCTATTTCAGTTCCGTTTTTTTCCCTGTATTCCTGGATGTATTGTCCAGGGCATGACACTCTTGCTTTTGCAGTTTGACTTTACTACAATTAACGATTCAGCTACTTGCTCACAGCCTAAACGCCTGTAGTAGAGTCACCTCTTAAAATATGAGAACTAAAAGAAATTGCATTGCAAATTAAAAAAATCTTAAAAATGTCACGACCTCAACCATTCATCTTAGAATGCACAGTGCTTTGCACAAGTGTTCTATCATATTTGTTAAGTTATTCAGGCTTGGAACAAGGCCAAAAGGAGAAAAATATTATACATGAGAGAGTTCTAAAGATACCTTTATGAAATTTATACTGTAGTATCACAAACGTTGCTGATAAGTCTGCCAATTTTCATAAAAATCCACGAAGAAATAAGAAAGTTGTTATCGAATGCCACATCCCCCCTTAAAACCAAGGCAGTGCTTAACTGTTTAAGTGATGTTGTGCTGCATGTTATTAACCCGAGAGATTCATAGCCTTCCCTCTATCTAGAGGATATTGCTGCGAGCTTAATGTTTAGTAGAGCACGTGCCTCCAGACCCTTGTGCTTAAGGGTCTTAGTGAGGTGGCTGTGCGAGTGGAATCGACACATCTTTTTTCATGTTATTTCATTTTAGAATATGTTTTGTGGGCGTCACTCACATCACTCATCCTTCAGATTATTTTAATACTTGTATGTTTTACGTACCTTGTAGCAAATATTTTAGGCCTGCATACAGCCTCACTACATCCAACAGTTGTCATTCACCGCATCATTGACTTCCCCACACCTTATCTTGGCACTCTTTGGCCATCCTTGGCCCTTGCGCCAACAAACTCTATACATCATCATCTTCGAGACGTGCTGCGCCGTGTTATCTCAGAGGCCACTGCAAAGAGGAGTTGTGGTCAATGCTAAGTGACGGTCGCTGCCACCTTATGCAAAGAATTCTCTTTCCATTCACAAAACTAAATGAGCTAAAGGGTCACTGAGCTAATGCAGACCAGTGTATGTTCGTGCATGTTTGCGGTCTGCCATTAGGAAACTCTATGCGCCGTACTCGTGGGTTTTGCATAGTTTAGGATAAGCTCTGTCGGGCCCTGTAGTGCGCGCTCTGCCCATTCCACATGGTTGGCGTGTCTCATGTTCACACTTAATACTGGCAGTGTGGCCTTGGTGGGAGAGGTGTTCTCAACTGACGGCATGGACTTCATGCATTTGGCACAGTGGCTGTGTCATGGCACTCAGGAAACCAAAAATTAGCCTATTTATTAACTTCTTTGCTGTGTCGCATTTATCTATGTGTGCTCGTAATGCAATGGATTTGTAGCTGGTGCAATTTACTAGCTAGACGACCTTAAGCCTAAAATAAAATTGCTCGAATGAACATTCTGCGTACCATGTGACTGTATTGCTGCGAGTTATTTTGTGCCTTGGAGTTGCATGGTATTCTTCTTTCTATAGCATGCAGGTTGGCTCAGTGTGGCTGTGTGATGGTCATTATTTGTTTGTAAGTAGTTGCGTATGTGGATTAACATGCTCAAGAATATTTGCAATGATGCGCACCGGTACTTTAGAACCATTTTTGACATGCAGGAATAGTGCCCATGCAACAATAATTTAGAACCATCATTGTTGACTGCTGGAAAATCTGCTCCAAATCATTGGTGTTGCAGCTCCAAAACCTGCTCCAACACTCTGTCGGCCAATCCCACCACTGGAATTCTCTTTAATAAAAAAATTGTAATTGCTTCAGAAAGCATACAAAGCTGTGTCAAACTGAAATAAGAGACTTTGTCATGATATACTTTGTAGGCAAGCATGTACTGCCAGTGGCCACTTGTATGGAAATCTGTTTAGTTTTTGTCCCTATAATATGGTACTATGACTTTTTATTCATTCATATTTTGTTACTGCTGGCACCTTTTTAAATGCATGTTATGCTCTGGAAAAATTATGTGTTGGTGCATGGCACTGCCATACTGTGACGGCTATATTTGGAAGCTTGGTGGCCACATGAGTCTGGGAAACAAGTGGGTCATAGTCAACGCAGGTGCCAATAAGTGATACAGTATGTCGAGTATAGTGGCCGAAAAAAACACACACACAAAGATGAGAATACAGTCAAATCTTGTGAAGTCTCATTCTAGGCAAAAATACCTTGGTTATATCTGATATTCATTATAGGTATACATGCTGATTGTGAAAAATAAATCGCCATGAGGTCTATATATCAAAGAAATGCAAGCGTGATGCCTCCAACAGACCAGCAAAGGGTCTCCTGTAGATTTTGATGGCTCATTTCCAGTTTGTTGTGCCGATACATGGCATGGAAACAACATTAAATTACAGAAGAATCTCGTTAAATGGAAACTCAAAGGACTGCAAAAATATGTTTCAATTAACAGGTGTTCTGTTCACTGAGAAATATGTGCAGAGGTGCAACACTATATGTCACGCACCCTCTTAACACTGTTCTATATGTTAAGCATAAAGAAATGAACGTAGCAGTTAGTTTGTCCTGTAGTTAGGGTGCAGTCGGCAGCTACTAAATTTACTAGGCTTTGGTAGTTTCGATTTCAAGAAGGTGCCGATGACATATCAAAACAAAAACATAGCTCTTACTGCTCCAGGTTGTGACAGAATAACAAGCGCTCGAGCAGGGAGAGTATAAATTATTGAAGGGCACTCTGTAAGGCATCTGACATTTCAGTTGTCCTTATTTTGGTTGCGTACAGGGTAGGTGGTGTTGCCGCAAAGCTGTCCAGGTCTGTACATGCTGTGCATAAGTATCTATCAAATTTTCCTGCTCGAGTCTTTGCCACCGCTTTTTAAAGGGGCCCGCAACAATTTTATACTTGCTATGTTAAGCCCAGAATACATGGAGTGGAATATTGGCGTCCAGGCGACAAAATATGCCCGGCGGCTAACGTTCGCCCCTCGGCGTCCAAAAAATTGACTCCCGGCGGCTACCCGGTCCAATTGGAAAACCGAAGCCAGACGATAATCGCCAGCAAAAGTGACAGGAGTGCCTTGTGCGCTCACCAGGCGTCGCGACGATCGATCTCCCTCTGACTTCCGGCAGCTGGTTGGTTTTTGTGTATTTTTGGTTGTCCATAAAAGCACCCGTCGCGCGGCCACCATGCTGCCGTGCTGAAGCGCCGGAATGCGGGCATTTGGGCTAGTTTGGCCACGCACTTTCGGGCTCTCTGCGTGTGAAAGGGACGCCGTTGATCATTACAGCCGGATATTGAATGTTTAAGAGTACAACTTTGTGTAAACTTATTTTTCGTCTACAAACTTAAGTGAGGTGCTCACGAAACAGATATAATTTTAAGTGCGGTGCACTTTTCTTACCAACCCAATCGAAGGTTCCATGGCTCAAAATAGTGTGTGCATTGTACTGCTTTTCTTATTATTGTCTTTCTCGTGTGTGTGGTGCCGCCCATATGGGTTCGGGTATAGGGGACGAAACGGTTTCTCGTTTGCAGCACTTGAAGCTGCTTTTTTTTTTTTTTTTTTTTCCCCTCGCTGTCGGCACGCATGCTTGCAAAGCTTGGTTTTGTGCTTCTTTCATGAGAAACCACTCCTGCTCTACAACAACCACAAGTCCCTTTTGCTCGAGTGCCTTGAGGGAAAAGAGCGACGACAGATTATAGCTAGAAGCTGACCACGCCTGGTCTTGTGGCTGTTTGTATCTGTGTGGGCCCAGGCGGCACATGGAATGCCTAGGGCATCGAGAACGAGAGCCATTGAGATGCCTATTTCACGCCAAATACCGATAATTCTATCCTCTCCGGCTGCAGTAGTAAACGCTTGTTGTTAGAGGAGGCTTTAAAACAGGAACTGAAACTGAAGTAAGCATGAATAACCACAATGTGCTTTTACACAAAGTAAACTAAAGTCACAGTTGGAAAACCACAAATCCTTCTGCCTGCGCTCCGCGGTGCCAGCACTCAACGTAGCCAGACGGCACAAAGCCAGCCCGCCAAAACACTTGCAGCTCAATGAAATGTGCAGAAATTGTTTGTAAGCGCCTCTATGAAACATTTTTCCAAGTTGTTTAGTCATTAAATACAAATAACAATAAAAAGCCTATTTGGGTTTTGTTTTTTGCTTATCCAAAAACACATTCCTAGAGTCTGGCAACATGAACAGATACGCAGCGAGCGCATAGCTGCCTCCGCCTGTTTTTCGCTGAATGTAAGCGATGCCAGTGAACCATCGGCGGCGTCCCATCACGTCTATTTGTGCCAGGCGATGCTCCCCGTGAAAGTCCGCTCCATGTATCCGGGGCTTTATGCATCACCATGCATTCCTTGTGTTATACCAGGGTGAATGCAAAAGAAATATATGAAAATTGAGGCAGCCAAACAAAATTTATTCAACTTACAAATTCAAAATAAAGGCAGACGACAGAAAGAGGCATACCCTTTCACATTCTGCTCACCCAGTCAGAATTTATACGGCTTCCAATTGGACATGTTCAGTATGACAGGTAAGCTATAGTGCGTGCCATCTAGAAAAATCATGACAAATTGGCATCGCCGTCTCCCATAGGAGCCACTTGGTGGTGACCGCAGTTCAAGCTTCTATCCACTGTAGCTGTGGCCCAACCAAGCCAAGCTGCGAGCCAAAATGCATGTGCACATCTAGGATGTGTAATTTAATTGTAATTGGAGTTTTTTCCTCCATGCATTTCAAGTTGCACTTAGTTGCCAAGGGATGTTTCGGACTCAAAGGGGGCCGTACACAGACCCAACTCTGCTGCGAAGGCTGTCAGTCTAGCCCATGCATGTGATCTCACCCTCATTTGCCGATGAGGTCTGCTGGTAGGACCATATTCATGGAAAGCTTCCAGCGACAGCTTGTTATTAGCACATTTTTTTTGCAGTCCAGTAGGCCACTATGTATGCCATCAGGCCTCACTAGTGCCGCTTGCATGGAAGTTGGCTGTCAAAGTTGCGGTTTTGTGCCAAGTTGATGTGGCAGTAAATTTTTTTACAGCCACCATATTTGCACCATCGCATGTAGGGATCGTGTCCGAAAATTTGATCAGCATATGAAATTTCAGTTTTTTTTATACATTGGTTCTATGGGCAGGTGGCGGTGCCACAAGTCCAAATATGTAATTTACTTCAAGTAGAAAGAGGTTGCACTTTAAAAAAATACTGTTTTATCAATTTCTTACAGCATCTTGAGTAGAATTGCTGTGAAATTAGTTGTTCTTGGATTGCTGTGCTTGAAACTAAATCTGTGACTTTTGGTTGGTTGCCCTATCAGAACAACAACATTACAGAGAAGCATGTTGCTTGATTAACTAAAAAATTGCGCAACATTGCTCATAATATGTTCCTAAATGACCATGAAATTTATATCATGCAATAGTACAAATGTCTTTGAAGTTCACAACAAGGAAAACAAGACTGTAGACTTGTTGTTGACTGGCCTGCAGGACATAATAAATTTTTTATTTAGAGATGAGGGGGTGAAAGTGGGGGCTAACTTACTGCCCCTTGAGCTTCGTATATGACAAGCTTTTGCCTAAATTTTGTTCTCCATGATGAGACAAAACCTGGGAGGTGCTGTTGCTTTGTGTAGTAAGCAGAGTGTGAATGCAAGAGAGAAGAGAAAAAAAAAGTCATTATTTTTTTTCATTACACAGTCTACTTGAGAACAAGGCCAGAAGTTGCAATGGCCAGGATCCAGAAACGAAAACGCCCTGAGGAGGACCAACTTCCTTTTGTATGTATTATAAATTTTAATTACCTGTGTAATAGTAATGGTAATAAGCAGTGAAATTCATTTGTTCAAAGAAAAAATGTTGTGGTATATTTGGTGAGCTGCAAGAAAGAGTTTACTTCCACGGTAGTAAGGGCCGAGACATTTGGCCTGCGTCCCATTGCAACAGTGTTGTGCTTTAGGGCTAACAGTAGAAGCATTGATGTCACAGGAACCTTATAGAGGAGCTTAAGACTTCATTACAGTGTTGACTTCTTAAAAGTGATGTTAGGCGGGACAAAGAAAGACACACAGACAGAACTAGAGATGATGAGTCCCTATTTTTCTTGTCACTCTGTGTTATGCTATCACCATTCACAGCAAATCAGACTTACTTGCCAAAGTATTTCACTATTGACCACCCAAGTTGATATTGTTAGTCTTACATTGTTGAATACAGATTAGCTATAGGTGATGTAAGCTGAGGACACCTGAATATGTAATATTATAAACAGCGTATGCAAATTTTACTTTCTGACAGTTCAATAGAATACCCTAAACAGTGAGCCAACAAAGCCTTAGAATAAGCCTCCGTTTGATCTCAGTCTGAGGAAAGAGCCAAAACCGATTTCTCATAATAGCACAAGCAAAGTTAGATTGGGGTGTGTGTAGCTCTACAACCACCACAGAAGGGGGCAACCCTGCTTTTTTTCTGTCTGTTAACCCCTTAATTTTCAGTCCTCTTGTCACTTCTTTCTTTAAATGACACCAAAAATTTGTCAGCAGCATTATTATTGTTATTATTATTTAAAAAACTCATTAAATTATGGGGTTGTATGTGCCAAAACCACGACCTGATAATGAGGCATGCTGTAATGGGGAACTCCGGAAATTTGGACCACTTGGGGTTCTTTAATGTGCACTTAAATCTAAGGAAATGGGTGTTTTTGCATATTATTATTATTATTATTATTATTATTATTATTATCATTATTATTATTATTATTACTTCTACTGCTACTCTGCCATTGCCACTTAATGGACTCAGTGGGTACACTGCTGGCTACATTCCCCCATTAGCACAAAGCATATAATTGCCCAAGCATGGTGAGTAAAATGCACATGTGCAGTGTTCCCAGGATAGTGGCACTGTGCATTTGTTTCACAGTCGCCTTTTCAGTTGGGTAATTGACTCTGCTCTTTCTCTGTCCTTATGTGATGTGACATGCTGTGCTTGTGCCTCCCTTCTTCTCTCATTCCCTTCTTTTTTTTTCTCTTTAAGCCAGTGGGCACGCGTGGTGTCCTTTCAGGAGGCAATTGTCAGCCTGTTTTTCTTTCTTTGATTTTTGTAAGTTTTTGTGTAATAATAATAATAATAACAATAAAACATTTATTATAGCAACCGTGCAGCACCTAGAGATGGCGTGGCAGCACACTGCATCACTGCCACCAACAGCCAGTTCGGTGTTATGTTGTGTGCTGCTGCGTGTGGCTCGTTTTGGAGACGATGTGCTCATTGCCTTCACAGACCATGCATTCTCCCACACATGCTCATGACTGTTGCATTGGGAATCAGTGGGTACACTGTGTTGACATGGCGTAGAACTCAAGAGCTGAAAATAATTAAAACAAACACAAATTGGGCACAATATATTGTGTTACGTGCTGTAATGTTCACATCTGTGGTTCAGTTGGCTGCTTCAAAATCATCTTAATGTCTTTTTAAAGCGGTCAGTAGATGCTAGTGATCAGGTTATATGTTGTCGGTTTTAGATGAAACAGAGCTGACATAGATTCGAAACGTGAACACCCATGTACGAAGCTATATGCTATAGCTAGTGCATGTTGGCACAGCATTGAAATGGGCTAACAAAGCAAGTGTGCATATCACAATGCTTGTGAGATGCACAGTACATAGCATCAAGATTAACATGGGCACAGCTACTAAACAAGCGTAAATTAATATCTGTTGGCTCTGCCAACACAGTTTTGCCCACTGTTTATGCATACTGCATGCCTACTACTAGCTACAATGGTCGTACATATCATGTACACAACAAACGAATGAGTATGCCTCTGTTGAACAGGCTTTCTGAGCTGCAATTGTTTATAACTGAATGCAAACTATAGATGTTATTTCATCCACATGTGGATCAAATGCCGCAGTATATATTGTAATCAGTTATAGCAGGTGATGACAAGTGAGCATAACACTTGCATACTATAAGTGATAACTTAAAATTACAAATTTTAAGTAACTGTTGGTGCTTTGGTATTCTCTATTCAAAGCACTCTCTGCGACAACTCCAGCAGGTAATGTTAAAAGAACTGACAACTAATTTTCATGGTAGCCATTCTTTTAGTCCAATGGAAAGCTTGCCTGTTAGAGTGTCTAATCATGAAGCACTAACGCGGAAAACGCTGTGAAACATTTTTTTATTAGAATTTTTCAATCTGCAGTGGGGATATAGTCGTTCACTGGAAGCATGCTGAAAATGGCGATAGGTGAGCGTGATAGTGATTATTTGCGGGCATTAGTGGGAGGCACATGACAAGTGCAGCCACTGTAGCTGTGAGAAAGTATTATTTTGTCAAGTCGATGTTTCTGTGAGTCATGTTTTCCAAAGTGTTCCAAAGTATTTCTGCAATAATAGCTACGCATTTTTGTGGTTTCCTGAGGAACTGCTTTGGTATTTAACCAGTAAAAATGAAACCAATCGGATCGAAAATGAAACAACGCTTTTACACGTGATACACAGTTCAGCGTGTTGCCATAGCCAATCATGCACTTTTGATTTCTGAAGCATAGAATAAAGCGCAAGTGTCTAATAATATACCAACTGCAATTTTAAGCAATAATTATGCTGTACCTAATAACAGTCGACTTACGTACAGTAATCTCGGAGACTACATCCGAAGTACCAAGATTTCACTGCCAGGCCTTGCAACTTATTGGTTTTTGAGACTTTCTTTGCCAATTTAAAATTACAGTTCCTACTTAAATCGTGAACAGGGTGCTGGATTCTGTCACTGTAAATCATGTTAATTTCATTTCTATTAACATCTCGCAACACATATGGCCAGTTCTCAGTCCCGTTAAGTAAAAGGGGGTTACAAATTACAAGCACTTATTTGTTCGCCTTCTCTATGTTCTGGTGCTTCTCGAAAGATTTTCGTAGCAGTTCTCTGCGCAATGAACTTTTCCAGCCACAATCTCAATGCTGCATCTTTAAAGGTCCGTAGATATAGCATGTGGATGTGCGCAAACATATATTGAAGTATCTATTTTTCTTTATGTTAACAATGATCTAATTTATTCTGCTGTCAAAGCTTAACATGTGTAATAGAGAAAGCAGAAATCACTACTTCAAGACCCATTCATAATCGTTTAAATGGAAGATTGAGTTGCAAGGAACATAACACTGCAGAGCAGGCTCTATCTGAAAATAAAGTCTGGCGCAAACAATCTCGCTTAGTAATTCTTTACTTGTCATAGTTATAGGAATAGTGGCATTGTACTACTTAAGATCCAACTGTGACAATTATTTGCATATCTTGTGCGAAATTTTTCTTAAAGAGCTTTGTTTACAGTAAGTGTGCTGCTCTCACTTGCCGTCGTCTGCTGCAGCTAGCGAGCAAGTCATCTAGATGGCGTTCTGCCAAGGCTGCACCCCCATCACGTTGCACACTCCCTATAGTGCCTAGGAACAGCTATGAAGCCATTGTACTGGTGCACTTTAAAACTATAATACACAAAACACAATGTACAGAAAAGATAAATGTGGTAGTGAAAACAGTATGAGATAGAAGAACAAACAGGAGAAAAAATAAACTAAGAGGCAAGCATGAAATCAAGCTAATCATACAACATGTTACCTACACTTATACCGAACAGAGCAAATGAACTCTGAAATATGTAAATATAGGCAGAATATGCAGAAAATGCGAAATGCTGCCTGGTAGATTTTTCTAGTATGCAAAAGTTTACATGATTAAAAAGCTTGGAGTAACAGTGCCATGAGCCACCTTAAAGAGGAATAAAAGGTCTGACATAATACGTCTTGACTTTAGAGATGCAAATTGAAGTACATGTGAAAGTGCTGAGCTATGGTCAGCAGAATGGCTAAGGCGGCATTTGAAAGTGGATATAAATTTATACTGGATGTGCTCTATAAGGTCAACATACTACAGAGGCATACTCTAGTGTTGGAAGGCACATAGTAGTATACAGCTTCAGAAAGGCAGCAGGAAAGTAGAAGTCATCCGATGTTAATAATTATAATATGTGACCCTTCATCTTCTACCTCCTCTGCCTTCATACATCCCCCACCCCTCCCCTCCACTATGTGAAGCAGCAGGCCAGAGATTTATCCTTCAGGCAGACCTCTCTGCCTTTCCACCATTAAATAAAGTTTCCCTCTCTTTTTTTGTCCAACACTTGGCTCAGAGTTTCCTACACATGATGCAGCAACAATTTGCTACAAAGGGACTTCCTTCATGCATATAATGTACGTTCAATTCGCCTGCACCACTGCGAACCAGTTCGCTGCGTGGCATGGGACGTTAAGAAATTGTGCCGCTCAACTTCAGCGGTGCAGGCACAACGCAACACTCGAAACGAATGCCGAGGTGCACATTTGGTGCTGGAGTTACATTTTGTTCGCCTAATGTGTGCCATCCTAGTTGCTTTGAGAGGTTCTGAGATGCAGGTATAGTCAGCTTCTGAGGTGTAAACACACCATACACTGTGTAGGCACAGCAGACATGCGTAAACAGTGTTTCAATGGCGCTTACATCCATGTGCTGTGTCCTCTGTTGCGCTGGTGCTTCGCAGCTGCATGTCATCACCAAACTGGCACCATGAGTAGGGAGAGTGCAGAAAAATCGTGAACCAGCCCTGCACCTTTCCTTCACCTTTTGAAATGAACGGCATGTTTCAGAAGGCACCATTGCTGCATTGCTCAAATGAATGGCAGGGTGCAGTGCCTCGTGAACCAGTTCGAGTGGTGGACATAAATCTAACAGCCCTATTTTTTTTTTAATGACACATGCACACACACACACACACACACACAAAGAGAAATTTTATGCCCAAGAATATGATTAGGGGGAAAAAAGGCATTCAGTAAGCAATAGAAGCTGCATAGAAAAAAAACAAGCTCTAGTGTGTACCGTGCTATAACCTCGTCTGCTCTCTTGTGGACTGGTGGCGATTGTTGGAACTAGACACGACGATCAGTGCCCTGCACACTTCCGGCTGATACGAGGGCACTAGACTGTATAGGAGGCAATGATTTGGTTTTGAGCTTGACCTCACGAGTGTGAGACACTATGTGCTCAATATCTGTGGTATGCAGCATAGCAGAACTATTGAGTGTAATGATCCATCAGTTAAGTAAATCAATTTCTATGCTTTTGTCAGGATTGGCTTTGTCAAGTTCATAACCTTCATGAAGATTGGCTACTTGGTCGCTCAAAGTTTCCACTTCCACCTAAGGTCTTGGTGAGTATGCTAAAACCTTATCCAGACGTCATAGCTCACAGTAACTGAACAAGATTTACAGAAGACAGATGAAGTGTGCTTCAATTGGTTTTCTTTCCCAGAAAAGAAAAGTAAAACACACTTTATCGTATTGTGAATGTGCACTTTGGCTGCTTGTAATCATGTCATGCTGGACATAGGCATGTTCACCGTTCATGACAAATTCAGCTGGTCGTGGCCTCTAAAATCTATTGGCGTTGACCGCCTCATTTCAGAGGTCATAACTGGCGAGTGCAGTGTCGGCGTAGTGCCTCGTGCGTTCATATCTACACATTCTACACCAGGTATAGTTCTGTATCCCGAGCATGCACTGCGTCAGCACCTAATTTGGTGTTTTTGTTTTGGTCAATTATCCCTGCCTTTGAAGGGGGGGGGGGGGGGGGGGGGGGGCTGTAGCAAGGAAGGAAACACTGGCCAGTTGCCTCCCCACATTTAAAAAAAAAAAATGTGTGTGTACCAGCATGCCGCCTGCCCAGCCACCACCCCATGCCCGTCCATGCGTGCACCCCCTCCCGGAAAAAAATTTGTGATTGTGCCACTATTGCCGCATGTGGAAATAAAATTGATAAGCATGAATAACGGTATAGTACTAAACGCAAAACCCTCTCGCCGTCGTGTTCAGTACAAAGCCAAAGTGCCATAAGATCATATCGCGTCCCATGCATCATATGCTGTGGGTGCAAGGGAAAGCATGCAAGGGTGAACCAAGAAGGATAGTACTTCATGCGTGCCATCTTTCCACATACGCATAGGAGGGCAAGGGTAGGTGAGCGTGTGTCTCCTCCTCCAAGGATGTTAGTGCAGCGCGCCTTATTTTGGAGCTAATCCGCAGCGGATGCAGACACTGGGCAAGCCGAGATCGCTGGTAGCTCCACGTGTGCTTTCTTCTCGCGCATTTTGTTCTGGAGGTTGCGTAATCTCAAATTTTAGAGACGCATTTAAGCAATAGGCAGGCGAAGTGTTCATTCCCCTCTGCCTCCGCTCTTTACCATGCCAGCATTGTGGCAGCAAGTGTGCAAGTTCATCAAGTGATATCTGTTCATATTTGCCTTTGTGCATGTACCACCATGCTTGTTAGTTTAATTATTAAGCAAACATTTACTGCAATTTATATGGTCGATAAAACTATGAACCTTCATGTTGTTGTCAATACTTCAACTGCGGCATTTTACTCATAGAACCAATACTAAAAAGAGTGCATAATGGTTACCGAAATTTCGGACACCATACTGCATCTGGATCTATTTCTTGGCCATGACAAGTGCGCGCTATGTTGCAAATTTATAACAAGCATTGCAGCTGTGAACAACAGGTTAACACCCATCACCGATTTTAATGCGAAGCTTTCTTTGTTGAGTCCCACGAGTTGATGCCACATTAGTCAAACTGTATGGAAGGCGTCGTCCCATTACGGACATCAGCCATAGCATTGGAGTGGACACAAAAGCTTCTTGGGCTTCGCTTCATACTGCTGATGTAAATATATTGCCAACACAGCATGGAACCGTATCTTTGGTCACCAACCCTACAAAACTACATTTTTTTTTTGTCTCGTTAAAATTCATTTTTTTTATTGCCTGATAATTAGAAAAACTTTACAGCCCCTACCATGTAAGAAAAATTTGTCAGCGATTGTCCTTATTTAAATGAGAGGTTGAATTTCAGTATAATGAATTTTCAATATAGCCAAGTAAAGTGCCGATTTTACCGACATTGTTATACAGAGGTTTAACTGTATTAAATACTTGGGGGTAAAAGAGTAATATAAAATGACATCATCAAATACCACTACAGTCGACTACCGCAAGATGCTGAAAAAATTCCAAAACACATGCTGATTCATTTGGCAGCATTTGCCCTAACATGCCCCCAAATCAAACAAGCGCCCACTTTCTCTATGTCCAAAGCAGAAGATTAACATCTAGATAACATTACAGCTCCTGAGAAAAGTAGAAATCTAATGCATACCCGATAATTTAGCATGAAAAATGTGCAAGGGTCTATTATGTGTTGCACATTGGCGGCCGGCTTCTTAAAGTCAAATTTGGTGCGTGATTTTTAAAGTTAGCTCGTCGCAAGACATTCCTGTTATACGGCAAACCATACGGAGGGCCACGAAGGCGGTTTTGGTTTTGTACCCGATTGCCCCGCATGGGCAATTTTCGGCTCAATTTTCTTGAAACAAAAAAAGCGTGCACTAAAATCTGATAAATACCACACTGAGACAATGTGTGTTAGGGCTATTGCTTGAAAAGCTTGCTAGGGCAGTCCGAAAATGGGAGTTTTTAACTTTTTCATTACCATGAGAAAATGGTAGTTTTTTATAGGTCTTGGAAAAAAATTATTTACCACTACAAATAATATCCCAGCACACATTGCAGCATAGTATGTTGTGCCTTATGAAATGCCCTTTCCAGAAACATATGTTGCCAAACAAAAAAATTCTAGTGCGCAGTTTTCGCTGCCAGTTGATAAAAACAACAATAAAAAAACATGATATTTACAAAAACATTAATATCAAAAGAAATCCAGAATATACATTTCAACGATAAATAACAAAGGAACAGTGTCTGAAAATATAAATGCTCAGTACACTGCCATTCTTTGGATACAAAAAAGAAACTAAGACCAGTTCATTGCTCATGCCATGCGGTGAAGCAGTTCCTGGATTTTGTGAAGCATAAATGCGCTCCGGACTTTTCCCACACAACGTCCGGTTTTTGTTCGACTTTGCGGTCCTCGTAACACATTTTGCAGTTCCACCTTTTCGGCATCTTCTGAGGATCATCCGATGAGAAGTCCAAGGAACGTACTTCACCAGTTCACCTAGAGTCATGCACCTCTTCCAGGACCGATCGCTCTCATCGTAGCTGGGCAACTACAAGATTGTGCATCCAAGCATATCCGTTTGCATTTTTGCCGATTGTCTTTATCACCTCTGCAGAGAAGAAAAGTGCAAAGAAATTCCATGCTGCTGTAAACTGTCTTGCACTGATCCGTAGTGCTGGGCCAAGATGTGCTACGGGCGGCCTTCTTGGTGTGAACGAAAGTTTCTTTGCTGCCGATGGCAGCACATTATAACCAAGCGAAGTATGCACCCTGAAGATAATCAGTAAAGCTCTCAGGTCGTGCAGAAAGATCGGCAGATAAGTGCGCATAAGCAAGGAGACCGCTCACAGCCGTAAAGAAAACTCTCCGGTGAACAGCTGCGGATGTCCTATGCTTACTCAAAACATTGTCGCCGTCGGAGCTTGAATGTGCTTTGCTGCCATCTTCGGAATCATAACTCAAGTCCTCGTCACTAAATTAAAGTGTGGGTGCCGCACAGTTTCGAGCATGACGCTTTTCTCGCGACCAACCGCGCGGGACGACGCCGTGGGAGCGACTTTTGATAACTGCGCCGTGACACCAGCAGCGCCCCTTGCCAGAATTTTACGAGATAAGCAAAACCTAAACTCTTGGAAACTGGCTGAAAATGCCAGGCCCACATGTTCGACATGCAGCGGACCTTCAGGAATACACTTTGGCGGAATAAAATGACTCGTACTCCAAACCAAAGCTCACTAGTGGACAGCTGGCATCATTTTCGGTTGGTTATCACCATTCGGCACTGTCGGATGGCAAATCCAGCTATATAATTTAATTCTTGCCTTCATCATCATCGTCATCATCACCCTATATTATGTCCACTGCAAGACGAAGGCCTCTCCCTGTGATCTCCCATTACCCCTGTCCTGCGCCAATTATTCCAACTACAGTCGGATACAACTTTAGAAGAAAGGGGAGGCCCCGCCCAGATGACCAAAGCGCGACAGCCGATTGCCTCCGCGACTAAAATAGTCCCGCTCAAAAAATCGTGCTCCTGAAACGCGTAATTCTCGGCATAAAGACTTTTGTATTTTTATGACTGGTTTAGTAGAGCTCTCATGTGCTACAGCACATGCCGGATAGCGACAGAAAAATAACCCCGTGCCTTCTACAACGCTGCCCGTCGTCTGCTCTTTAGCTTCATTGCAAGTGACAAAAGTAGAAAGAGCAGCTCTGCATGGCTTCTGCGCTTGTTTACATGTACATGGCGTATCTACTACTCGTTTTCCAAGCTTAAAATGAATCAGTTGCTATTGAAAAAGTACTTATATAAAACAATGCATTTATCGCAACCATTACAAACCTGGGGCGAGAATACGGTCAAGGCAAGAAGGTACAAAAATGCTTCATTCATCGTTTTAAATAAATACTCTTTGTTTTAAATAGCATAAAATTTATATTTTTTGTTTGTGTTTTTACAATTTCACAGCACGCATTCTACAGCTTGTGCGTGCAGTGAGCACTGGTGAACAGCAATCAATTGACGGTGCTACACAATGCTCGAACACCATCGCTAGACGCTCGGCTATCTCACTGCTGAGAATGATCGTTCACGCTAAGTTGACGGCGACAAATCTTTGCGTTGAAGGCTTCTTCTGCAAATGTTTTCTGTTGAGACACTCGTAAGTTTGTTTCATGCGCGTACACTTTTCTGATTTCTCCTGAGAATGGTTTTGCTCCATCACTTCACCCCGTCCGACGAAAGACGCAGCGACACAGTACACAAACACACCCGCTGCTAACAGTACGCACCAGTCTTTGGAAAACTTTTTCTCGTCGTAACTTCACTCGGGAGCGAAGTAAAACAACATGGAACAAACACGCGGGATGTGTGTTCGTAGTGGTCGCCGCAAGGTCCTGTTTTCAGGCAAAAGGCAGCGCAGCGCCAGCGATGCTCACTGCAATGTTCCTTCGCCGGATCACGGCTCAGAATGAGCGCACGCGGCCCAAATGCCGCATCGTAAGCTCGTAGTAATATCTCCGCCATGATAGACCATCACAAACAGTTCTGGAATTCTCTCTGACGAGGGGCTGAAGCACACACCTGACGCGACCTCGCCCAGTTCAAAGCGCGGGCGGCCATCTTCTCTGTTGGCGGCTCACTGGCCGTCCGGCTGATGACGTTAGTCCAGAGTGCGCGCCCATTGGTGGGTGCTCGTGTGCCTCCGCCTCGGAGGAGTAAACGCCGCCTTTTTTCTAAAGTTGTATCCGACTATAGTGCCCGCGAATTTCTTAATTTCATTGCCCAACCTAGTCTTCTGCCATCCTCGACTACACTTACCTTCTCTTGGTACCCATTCTGTAACCCTAATGGTCCAGCAGTTATCTGACCTGCGCATTACATGACCTGCCCAGCTCCATTATTTTCTCTTAATGACAATTAGAATATCAGCTATACCCGTTTGCTCTCTGATCGAAACCACTTTCCTTCTGTATACTAATGTTATGCCTAGCATTCTTCATTCCATCGCTCTTTGCGCGGTCCTACAACTTGGTCTCAAGCTTCTTTGTCAATCTCCAAGTCTCTGCCCCATGTGTCAGCACTGGTAAGATGCACTGATTATACACCTTCCTTTTCAATGATAATGGTAAGCTTCCATGCAGTCGGGAGCTGACAATGTCTGCCGTATGCGATCCAACCCATTTTTATTCTTCTGTGAATTTCCTTCTCATGATCAGTGTTCCCTGTGATTAGTTGACCTATAGGTAAACATACTCCTTCACAGACTCTAGAGGCTGACTGGCGATCCTGAACTCTTGTTCCTTTGCCCGGTTATTCATCATTATCTTTGTCCCTTCTGCATATTATTCCTAAAACCCACTCTTACACTCTCTCTGTTAAGGTCCTCAATCATTTGTTGTAACTCATCTGCATTGTTGCTGAATAGAACAATGTCATTGGCAAACCAAAAGTTGCTGAAGTATTCGCCGTCGATCCTTACTCAGAAGCCTTCCCAGTTTAATAGCTTGAATATTTCTTCCAAGCACGCAGTGAATATCATTGGAGAGATTGTGTCTCCCTGTTTGACCACTTTCTTTATAGGTTCCTACTTTTCTGGTGTAGAATTAGGGTAGCTGTGTAATCTCTGTAGATATTTACGTAAGCGGTCTGTACTCCTTGATTACCTAATAGGGAGAGGGATACTCTACAATGGATGTGATCCATTGTAGAGTATCCCTTCCTGAAACCTGCTTGATTGACTAAAGGCCAGTGTTGAACTTATTCTAGCAGTCGATAGACACTTCGTATAGAGAGTCGCCAGTTTTCTAAGCATTATGTCTCCTCCATCTTTGATTAAATCGACTGCCATCTTCTCCTGACGCTCCTCCCCGTTTCATGTCTTGCAAGGCCTTTCTGACTTCATCGCTAGTTATAGGAGGAGTTTCTGTATCCTGTTCATTACTGTTTCTCATGGAGGTATCCTGAGTCCTCTGGGTACTGTACACGTCAGTATAGAATTCTTCCATTTCTTTTACTATACCTCCGAGATTGCTGATGATATTACCCTGTTTATCTTTCAGTGCATACACCTTGGTTTGTCTTATATATGCCAAGTTTCCTTCTCACTGATTTCAGACTGCATCCATTTTTTACGGCTTCTTCAGTCTTTCTCACGTTGTAATTTCGAATATCACTTATTTTCGCCTTTTTGATCAGTTCTGACAGTTCCATGAATTCTATCTTATCTCTTGAGTTGGACACTTTCATTCTTTGTCGTTTCTTTATTAGGTCCTCTGTTACTTGGGAGAGCTTGTCTACTGGTTGCTTTGGTACCTTGCCTCCCACTTCAATTGCTACCTCTAAAGCCAGCCTAGTAATGGTTTCATTAATTACCTCTATGTCATCTTCATCTCTCTGTTCTAAGGCTGCATGTTCGTTTGCAAGCAGCAGTCTGAATTTGTCTGCTTTTACCCTTACTACCTCTAGGTTGACCTGTTTCATCTTGACCAATTTTACTCTTTCTGTCTTCAAATTGAGGTGAATCCTAGCTTTCACTAACCTATGAACACTGCACTTTACCCTACCTATGACTTCTACATCCTACACTATGCTGGGATCAACAGAAAGTATGAAACCAATCTCATTTCTTGTTTCACCATTAGGGCTTTTACAGGTCCACTTTCTGTTGCTATGCTTCTTGATAAAAGTGTCCATTATTCTTAGCTTATTCCTTTCTGCGAATTCTACCAGCATCTCTCCTCTAGCGTTCCTAGAATAGACACCGTAGTTGCCAATTGCTTGTTCACCAGCCTGCTTTTTCGCCACTTTCACATTGAAGTCGCCCATTACTACAGTATACTGAGTTTGCCCTTTTCTCATCGCTAATTCAACATCTTCATAAAACTGATCTACTTCCTCATCATCGTGACTGGATGTAGGAGTGTAGGCTTGTACTACCTTTAATCTATACCTCTCATTAAATTTGATTACGACTACTGCTACCCTCTCATTAATGTTGTAGAATTCGTCAATGTTGCCCACTATGTCCTTATGGATTAGGAATCCTATCCCCTATTGCTTCTTATCTGGGAGACCTCTATAGCAGAGGACCTGGCCGTTAGTCAGCACTGTATAAACCTCACCAGTAAATCTCACTAAGGCCAATGATATCCCAAACAATATCCGATAGTTCCTCAAAGAGTCCTGCTAAGCTAGCCTCACTCGACAGAATTCGGATGTTAAAGGTTGCCAAGGTCAGTTTCCATTGGCGGCCTGTCTGGGTCCAGAGATTCTTAGCACCCTCTGCTGTGTATTGGTCGGGTGCTCTGACCACCGCCTTGGTCGGGTGCTCCGCAGATGCTGGGGACTGAGGGCCATGGGTTAATTGTAGGAATCATGAGGGAGGGAGTGGCCGAATACTGCACCAGGGAGGCCAATTCCTATTCTGGCGAGGGAGTATCTTTGTTGAAGCTTAGTGGGCCTTCCTAATTTGGTTGTACCTGCATTAGTATAGCCCCACTCGCTCTTGGCGTCTTTTGCCAGTGTCAGGCATCACTCCAAGCCTGAAAATGTAGTGCACTGGAGGAGGTCAAATTCAAGCTCACCATCGTCAGATTAAAAAAAAAACAATCATAGAAGGATTCGAACTTCCGACTATGGCAATCGAGCATTCCACATAGCTCAGCTTATAATCCCACAGGTGGTGAGGCTACCTTATTGCCGAAAAGTACAGCCCAGAGGGCTCTACATGCCTATGAGACCCGTTGATTTATCCGCCATCGGCGGGTTTTGCTGATCACCATATGTCGCATGATATAATGTCAATTTTCAGTAGTCCTAGCATCATGGTTCCCGAATCTCACGCATGCATGCGGCCTTGAAAGCGCCTAGGTAGACGATGTATTTTCGGCGGACTTGAAGAGCACTTAAAACTTGTGTGATAAAAGAAGTAAGAAAAAGGGAAAAGGTTTCAGCGCTTACCGAGATGCACAATATATTTTCGGCGAATTTGAACAGCACTTAAAAGTAGTGTGAAAAGAAAAAAAAAATGAGATAAAGAAGGGACAAAAACTTTCAGTGCTTAGCGGAAATTCACTTGTCGCATATGGATGCAGGTACACCAAACAGCTCACAGTCTGGGCTTCCTGCCTCAGGCATCGGAGAAGTCTTTCCAAACGAGACGGAACTGATACTGAAGCGCCGCCCAAAGCTGAGGTATCAGATGAGAGAAGGGTGCATTGGCAGAGACTTTCGCTCAAAGGGCAAATCCGCAGAGTGATTACAAAATTTTGATGCTAGTGCGGCATAATCGTGAGTGGCATGTTTTTTTCTCGAGCGTGGCAGAAGGTGACAGTTATGCCTCTTACACACATTTGTTCGCAGAAAGGTCCGTCAAAAATCACAACATCGGCTGAGCACGAAAACATTAACTGATTCTGAAAGTGGAGTGCCTGTACTAACTACTGGATAGACTTAAGTGGATAAGAACCGGCTCCAACATGTTGAAATCGGCGATCTAAAGCATCGTTCACCGGTCATCGATCTACATAGGCATGGTAACGAAAGAGGTAATGGGAGATAATGTGTCTTCAATGCATTCACTGTCCCACTAAGCTCTGCTGAGACAGACGCTGCCACTAAAGAAGTTGCTACAGAGATTGCCATAGGGGTCGTCATAGGGGTTGCCATAGGGGTCACCGTAGGCGTCAGGCACGTGCATGCTGACTGGTCATGTTCGAATTATCTGACAAAGGCGAAATTTAGTATCGAAATAGTGAACATTTGGGTCCATAGAAATGCATGGGTACCGGCCGGCACCTTTGATGGGGAGCGAGCTAACTGAAAAATTGAATTAACTGGAGTCGAATTAGCAGAAGTCTACTGTACTGTAAAAAAAACTAGGTAATTAAGTAATATGATGTAGGACCAGCAAAAAACTTAGAATAATACCCACCAAGAAAATGTTTGCATAGTACCAAGCTCAAGTTTGTTAATAAACATATGCAAGTGCATTGTGAATACCATCCGTGCCATCTACTAATAACCACAGCGACATCATACGCGAGGTTATGAACATGTGTTGTAAAAACTGGGCACTTAATTGCAGTGGGGCTGTGGTCCATGTAAGCCTGTTTCACATGGTGCAATTATGCAACGTGAAACTCTCCGACCAGTTATGCCATTCCACTCTCGAGGGCAATTTGTTTCAGATGTTTCAACTTCAGGCATTTGCCTTCCGAGTTGCAAGCATGTGCTCCTGCTGCCAATATCAACACATACATCACACCATGCCGCAACACTTCAGTTGGCCAGAAGCAGCATCACTGCGAAAGTTTGCAAGTCTGCACTACACTGCATCAGTAACAACTAATGTGTTGAACTGGTTTCTGTGGCAGTGCAGCTGGAATAGCAGGCAATCTGTATCATGTGAAATAGGCTTTCATAAGGAAATGCATAATGCCTTTTTGTCAGGATGGCTTCATCCCAAACAAAGCATAAAAATTATCTGATACAGCCAACAGCATGGACAGCTCACAAGTGACGTGGCATCCATGAGAGCATGTGCCCTGGAATTGAGCCATTGCTTGGATAAGCAGCTGTTCATGTCCTATTCAGCCTATTTCACATGCTGTGAGCCTGGTGTGTAAACTGCTCGAGATTGGATTGCTTTGCATTATGTCTGCAATGTTCTGGTCCGTCAACATGGTAGCATTGCCAACGCATATTGCTTGCACCTGGAATAGGCAACTTCCCTCCCTGAAACACTGCTTTCTGCAGATGACGTACAACAGGCAGTGACACGTTTTTTCTTGCGCCATCGCGGCAGTAGCTCGCATCCCCATAAGTGCAAGGAAATCAGCACTTTCTTCTTAAAAACCAGGCAGTTAACTGTGACAAGTGTTATACTAAACAAAGTCGACGCCAAAATGCGATTGTTCTGCAAAACTTAAGAACAGCGCAGCGAAATATTCAGAACCCTGTACATGTTCACATGCCTCCTGTGCTCTCGATCCTTGTCAGTGCGAATGACGTGCGCTGTGCCCAAATAATTAATGCACACCAAATTTGTGTCAGATTGATGTGTATCTTTCAGCATACATGTTTAAATATGTTCCATTTCACGTGTACAAACTATCTGTATTTTCAAATCAAGAAGATTTTAACAAGAATGAACGAAGTGTTTCGATTCGGCCGTAGCTAAAAGTCAGACACTGTGTTGTCTTCTTTGGTTGGCTGATCTATCCAGCCAAACATGGTTGCAGTATCAAGACTACTGGTTCTGCTGCTGTTCTGCATCAGCCAGTTAAACATGGCATACTCTCATGATTACAAGCTTGAATATAGGAGTGTCGTAAACTTTTTGTTATAAGTAAGGGAGTTTCTCCAAGGAAATGCACTGTAGAATAGTGGATATGCATGGCAGTGAATGTCTGTCATATGCTACCATAACTTGTTGACTCAACAAGTTAAGACATGGCCACATAGATGTGCAGGACGACCCACCACTGATTGATTTGGATTATTCAGCCCAAGCTGAGAGTCTTGTCATGGACAGTTGTTGAATTAAGTTGCCCAAAATTGTCATGGAATTAAAGATTTCATATGGCAGTGCATACACAGTCATTAATGACATTTTTGGCATGTGAAAGGCCTCAGCACAATGGTTACCATGAGCCCTCTATATGCAAAATTGACAGCACTGCTTTCATTTATCAAGGGAGCTTTTCAGCATCTATGAAAGCGACCTAAAAGATTTTCTCATAAATCTCACAACTGAAGACGGGATATGGCTTTGCCAATGTTACCCAGACACAAGGCAACAAGCTATACAATGGAGGCATTCTGGGATCCCCCCCCCCACCTTTACCCGTACTTCCAAAAATTTATGGCTTGGGGAGAAAAGTGATGGTGACAATTTTCTGAAATGCAAAGAGGATCTTGTTGGTTGATTACTTGGAAACAGGAGAATATTGCACCAACATTCTCTGAAAAATGCATGTGGCTATCACAATAATTTAAGAATGGTGACAATAAGCGTCCTCCTCCTGTACAATTCCTCAGTTCGTAAATCTCTTTTTGCCCAGGCTGCTATTTGCGAGTGTGCTTTTGAAGAACTTGGCCACTCACCCTACAGACATGATCTGGCCCTCAGTGGCTTTTATTATTATTATTATTATTATTATTATTATTATTATTATTATTATTATTATTATTATTATTATTATTATTATTCCTGAATCTGAAGAAACACCTCACGGGAACAATTAAGCTTCATTGACTTGAATGCATGCAAACTGCCACAAAGCAGTGGTTTGATTAGTAAGATTAAAGGTGGTGCTTTTTACAATGCATAGGAAGCGTTCCAGGCAAATTGGAGAAGTGCACAAGTGTGAGGTGGGATTATGTTAAAAAATTTTATATTTTTGCAACCTTCTGGTAGTTTTCTTATGCAAGTTACAAAACTTACTGATCGCTCCTCGTACCTGTCAATGACAGCAGTAGCCTTCATTGCATCTAACTACTATCACTGACTTACGTGCAGTGATTGAATGTACTTTCTTATGTGCTCACCTCAAAATTGTCAACTAGTAGTGTGCAACGTTTGCAGCTCCCAATTTCTGTATTGGAATTTCTCTGAACTTGGAAAGTTCAACATTTTACTTGCAAAACAAGCTTTTTATTTCACGATAACCTTTTCTTGTGCTAGTTGGTTTAAACTTTCTGATGCCATTGTACACATCTAAGGGAGTAAGCAAAGAAACTACTGCATGCGAAGTTTTGGAAGCCTTTCATATATCAAGAAAAGAGGCTCATAATGCATCAGCGATACTTCTGTGTTTATTTATAAGCGAGATTCTTTGCTCTTTCTTTTTATTTGCAGTAGTTAACCACTGTGCCTGCACATTTTATTGTACATTTTCTTCTGGCTTCCGGGAGGCTAATAAATCAGTTGTCAGTGTAGTGCCCGTGGTGCCCAGTCTTCTGTTCTTTGTGTCTTGTTTTATTTGCGTTATAATGGCTTCATGAAGCTTTGTTTTGTCTCAAATGATTGCTTCCTAATGCAATTTCTAATCAATTTCCTAATTTTTTTTAATTGCATGTTTATTGCTAAGTGCTTTGTTGTGTGCAGGTGATAGACGCTAACCAGGACTCCATTGACATCCAGCAAGAGTTTGCAGAGAACTTGCCCGACATTCTGGGCCAGCGCCACTTATGTCATGCCCCGTCAACTCAACACCCTGTGTGACGTACCGCATTCATTGATTTCAGGGGCCCTATAATGCAAAACTAGTCCAATCTGTTTTTATTCCCAATCTGCCATTAGCCCTCCCTGATAGGTCAGAATTGTTCAGGTCGAGCCCATATGGGTGGGTATCACGCCTATATGGGCAGAGCCCGAGCCATTTTGACCTATTATGGAGGGCTAAAGGCAAATTTGAAATAAAAATAGATTGTAATAGTTTTATGTTATACTGACCCAGGTTAGCCAAGTTACCCAGGCAGGTTTAGTCTGGCATCTGCTGTTATGTTGCATTTTGCGCTGTGTGTTTGTTTGTTAGGATGATCAAGGTGGGCAAATGCATGTCAAAATTATGTTGTAGATGGAACACAACAAAGTTTAATTTGGTAGCCAGCATATGATGGCTTGTGTTAGCAACTTAATTCTGCAAACAGCAGTGTACTTCCCCCATTCCTACTTTGTGGTATGTTGCTGTATACTGTGACAGGAGAGCATAACAATACATGGTCCATTAGTTTTCTGCTCATCATTAATTTGGAAGTATTTCTTGCAGCACTATTTAAAATTGTGCTGTAAAACAGTGTTTCATGCCACATAAATATCATCACAGAGCAGGGGCTTTGTACTGAATTATGACTCACTGCATACTATGACATCTGAGCCTTGTGCCTCACTGCACAAGGCTCAGATGTCATGCCACCGTGTTACTGTGTTGTGTTACTGTGTTCAGTCTAGTGTAACTTGTGTAAGTATATACCTATTCCCTCTCCATTCAGCATTCTTAGCATCAAAGGAGGAAAAAAATAAATGTTCTCATAATATGTATAAGCAGACTTGCCTGAAGTCGACCTCTCCTTCTTCACACCATGGATCTTGATAAGGGGAAGTGGCTTATACTTATTTTAGTGTAATACAGTACCAGCACCTAATCTTTATAGAGTTGCTTTTAGATAATTTGATTTGAAATTCTGACTGCAGGTGCAATTTCTTTTGGCAGTATATGTACACACAAAGCTAATCTTTTATGCCTTGTTCTGCAATCATTCACTACCTAGTCTAAATTCACTAAGGTAATGCTTTGTGCTTTATTCCATGGCTATTAAATGCCACTATTTCTTAGTACAAGGTTTGCTGTTGTTGATGCATCACCTAACTTGTGCATCTAGGTAAGGCAAGAACATTTTTAGAGCGGAAAGTGAGTCAGATGTGTTGGTACTGCAAGTTTTGTTTAGTGTATATATAGTGTATCGTTATACCTGCATTAACTGAAAGGCTGGAACGCTTTGAATGGTCCTGTGTGAGATTATAGCATAATGTTTTCCTTAGATACGCTCCTGCAGTGTATATAGTTCAGCTATGTTGTAGAAGAATTTGGGAGTTGTTTATGGCGCTATACAGAAACAATGTCAAAACAGCAACTAATGTGAACCATTAATCAAATTCAAAGTTGTATGTGTGTACTAGAATGACAGCTATATTGGTTGCAATTACACTTGCTTTCAAAAATGTGCTGCCTTCATTGTGGCTGACATTAAAGGAGGTGTTAACATCCTTTACAAAATGTGTGTGATTCTGGCTTTTGCTAAACTTTATTGCCAAGTATGTATGTTGAAAGGTCTTTCTGAATTTGAAAAAAGCTTTACTCTGCTTTGTCCTAAGGTATGCTGCATATATTGACGTTCTGGATTTTATTGTGGTGTGCTATACTTTTAAAGTGTACATAATAGCATAATGCCATTATTATCAACATAATTTGGCTATTGTCAGCTACGTTGCTGAACGGGTGCCTACAGTGTTCACGGTGCCTACAGTTATTATTTTTTAAATGTGTTTTTCATTTCATTGTAGAGTTATATATTCAAAGAAGTGGTAAGTTTTCATGCACTGACTTTTAATGCATTGGCATTAGGAGTGTCAAAGTGGAAAAAAGTGTATGTGTGTGTGTATATATATATATATATATATTAGAGTGTACTACAGTACGGTTGAGTGGGACGAGCGGCTGGGGCGGCGCAGGCTTCGTGGTGAGGCGCGTGACGACGAACAATAGTATGGCGGCGCTGCACGAACTGGATAGGGCCGCATCAACGTCGCGCTGTTGGAAACTGCTGGCGATTTTGCTCGGTGGGGTCGTTCGTACAGCTTTGCGCGCTGCTGTTTGTGATGAGACCGCCCAGTAGTGTTTATAATTGCATATATGACATGTATTTATGTCTTAGGAATATATGCCTTTCTTTCTCTTCTTTATTTCATTTAATTGATTTTTAATGCTGCTCGGTGACTGCGCGTGCATTGCGGCCGCAGTGTCGGCTTTCATTCTACTTGAAGAACAAATATTTTTCTTGTTCTTCAAGCAGTATGTATCCCTCGTGTGTATTTTTTCACATATAGTTTTTTTCTTGCGAAACGCAGCTGGAGAAAAACATATATAAAACGTCCTGCTTGCCGCTTCAAACAAATAAAACATATCGGCCCCATTCGGCGCCCTGTCCTTAGATTTACGGGAATTACTCTGATAGAAAAAGAAAAAAAAAATGCCAGTGCAACATACCATTCATGTTTCAGTCTTCCTCGCGTAACAGAACTTGTCCTGACACTGGTGTTCATATTAACGTCCAATAATTGCCTTGATTCCTTTTCTTGGAAAGTGTATTGGTTCACCTGGGGCTGGTGCAGCTTTTAAAAGAAATGCTCTTATTCTGGACGGGAGTTCTGACTTTTTCAATCAGTGCATTTATAATATTTTATAATTTTTCTCTTGCATATATGTCATGGAGATATATGTCTATGCACCCTTAGATTTACCTAGAAGTGCATTGATCATTTGCATCTCTTTGCGTCACGCAGTTAATGAACCTAGTTTATTTCACTATAATATTGTTTTCTTTGAACATTGTCCCTGATCAATATTTCACCAACAAGAAACGCGCATCAAATGACATGATATCAATAATGTTTTCTTACGTAGCTTCATGTTGCAAATAGGTGGCCTCTGTGGCAAAAATTATGTGTTACATGTAGAAAACAATGTTAAAAACAGCAGTTCACCTGGCTAAAACTACAATTGGTACCGGCCGACAAGAGTCGTGGGCACACCAATGCAAGTAAAACACAAAAAGTTTTACTGCACAGACTTTTTGCAAGAAAAACCAAGCGTCCACCAGCGTCCGTGCAACGAACGCGTGCTCACTGCAGACGACGCACTACACAACGACAAAATCGAAGACGTCGTGTTGTATAACACATGCCTGAAATATATATACGCGGCAAAAATGTGTTAATCAATATTTGCAGTAGAAATAAAGCACTATTATAAGAGTGTACGCGAGTAACCGGTCTCGGGGCCCGCTGCGAAATTAAGTTGAATATGCCACGAAGCGCGTCTCGACCCCTATCCAGTTCTCTCACAGCACCTTCGCAAAATTTTTCCACACGCGGCGCCTTAGCGAGAGAGCGCCATTCGGCCCACTTGACCATAGTCTAGTACGCTCTAATATATATATAGTGTAACTGATGGAGGTCTGCTCCGGACTACCGTCAGCTGGACTTCGCCCCGCAAAAAGGCAGGACGTGTGTCGAGTGAGCTCCTGAACAACACTTTGCAATGTGGTGACCGCAGCTTGTCATGAATCCGCGACCTCAAAGAGGTACAACGTAATTCCTTAACACATTTCTCACATTTACTGCTGAATGCCACTAAATTTGTTTCTGTAGAATATTTTCTGTAGATTTCACACTTATGCTGCATAATGAAGGATTTTTGTACTGAGTGGCAGCAATTATAGATGTTTCTTCATTATAGTTTTTAAAGCTACGACATTGTGTGCTGTATTTCAATTGCTTTAGAAGGCACCTCTTTGAAAAAGCACCTCATTATGTATGAGGCATAGTAACACTTTTAGCACTGCCCATACTTGTGCTTTTGATGCTGCAAATCATTATTATATTATGCTTGTAAATTGAAGCTAAGCCACCACGTATTTCACAGTAAACAAGTCATGCCTCAACTACTCTTGGCTCTTGTGCAATGTCACCTAGCCTCAGCTGCAAGAGCCTGGGGGAACAGTTATGAATTGATAATCTTTGAAGTAATGATTGTTCCATTTTGCTGGTGCACTTATGGCATCAGACTGAGATGCAGTGTTCTTCAGTCTCTTGTATATTATTTGTTCCACAGCTCAAGCTAATAGGCACATGCTCAGGGGCATCATTTGATGTTATGAACACTTGGGGTAGCACACGGCCCATCACTGATTTGCAAATGTGTAGCGATAAGGCGATTTTCTTTAAATTTAATTAAATAGATATTTGAGACACATACACAATCTTGGATGCTACAGTTAAAAGAAAGAGAATGCCTGACAAAGGCCATAGTACTGAAAATTATATATTCACATTCGGGTGGTGTCACGAATTTCGGTATTACAGAAACAGACTGGGTCATGGTGCAAACATATTAAGAACCATTTATCTCAAGAAACAATTCAAACTAAGAAAACCAAACAAAGTAAATTCATATACCATAAATTCTATGCACACATGAAGAACTCCCAGAACTAGCTATTAATATACAAAAATAAACTAGTCCTTAACTATATACTGTCCTTCAGTTCAACTAAACAAGTTCTGACCATCACCAGTAGTGGCGGAAGGCCCGGTGAGGCGCAAGATGTCGGCCTCCGTGGTTCTGACATGGTGTAGGCGTCGACCTCCGTCGTGAGTGACAGGGTTGGGCTCTCTGCCGAGACCAGCGTGGCACAGGATGCAGTCTTCGCCAATCGGGCATCGTGCCGCTGAAGTGGCCAGGCGGTTGCCTCAGTGGCACTGGACAGTGGCCAGTGACGAAAGTGTGCAGCTGGACTGGGCTCGTGGAGAGGCCACGGCGACGTAGCCGGGGCTCAGAATCTGGATCCGCTGCAGGCCATCTCCAGGTTGTCCCTCTCTCTCTCTCTCTCTCTCTCTCTCTCTCTCACTCAGGTCTGGGTTCCTGAAGCTGCTCCTTCCCATCTCCAGAGCAGAGCTGGAGATACATATGTTTGCCCTGTTCTGAGTCCACATCAGCAATGCGAGTCCACATTAGCAATGCCCCACTCAGCTGCCTTCGCCTTCTTTTTCTTCTTATCTCATGCTTCATGCATCCCAGTTCATTCCCTTTTTGTCTTCTTTTATTAAATGCTTCCAACTTCGTTTCGCCGACAGGCATCATCGTCATCTTCACGTGCATCTTCGTGCCTTTTTCGCCACATGTGTTTAGCCCTGTCACTCATGACAGTTGGGCAACAGCAGAAACAAGGCGATCAGGTACTAGCTTATCTAGTGGGGGATTTTAATCTACTACCTGTTTTCAACTGGGAATCGATGCAGTGCCACAGCGACAGCTCAGAAATCATTTTCGATCTAATGCTTTCCTTTAACTTTACACAAATAGTGACACAGCCTACACATATACAAGGACACAACTTGAGTGTGCTTGATTTAATATTTCTCACTGATAACTTCCCAATACATGATGCAAAGATAGAAGTACCCAAAGGCATGTCAGATCGTAAAATAGTTTACTGTATAGTACCGATAAATGACAGTATAATGCCTACTCACACAGAAGAAACATTCCCAGATTTTAGCAAAGCTGATGATCTCGTAGGTCTTGAGTTGCTATGCTACGAATTCATGTCATTTCAAGAAAGTCTCCGACTCCACTGTTCACATCAAAATGTTATGGCATAGGTTTAAAGAAATTCTCCTTTATTGCTTTCAAAACCACATTTCATCCAAAAGAAGACCAGAAAGACGAATCCATGGACCACACGTGATGTTACACATGCCAAAAGAAAGGGGAAGCGTTTCAGGAAATCTCTAAAAAACAAACTGAATATTTGTAGAAGACAGCCCATGAGCACAGTCATAACTGATGTGAAATTTAAAATAAGGGCACCCAAGTCTATTTATTTCGTGAAAATCCTACCGAAATTCATAAAAAGCTCCCCTACAAAATTTTGGCAACATATGAATCCCAAGGTCCGAAGAACAGTCCAAGAAACGCATGAAGACAGTGCTAATTTCGCCAACACATTAAATAGCTACTTTCAATCTGTTTTCACCATTGACGACGGAAATCAGCCTAACAGAAATTAGGGAGGAAAACTGGATCAAACCATTCGTTTTATTTATTTTGTTTATTTCAAGTACCTGCAGCGCCCGAAGGCATTATTGCAGGGGGGAATACTCAGTGTACATAAGCTCGACAAAATACAGAACTGGTCAACCAAAAAATACCAACAATAGAAAAGTTCACGCCGCTATAAGTTCAGCAGAAATGCTCTGAACGATGCTTCAGTGCGACAATCAGCAATTTCCTGCGGTAGCTGATTCCACTGTGATATTGTGTGTGGAAAAAATGAATGCTTGAAGACGTTTGTTCTACAAATAAGTTCTCTTATTTTTAAAGAGTGGTCACTTCTGTGAGATAAGAAATGAGGAGATAAAAGGTAAGTTTCTCTATTTTAACCATACCGAAATAAATTTTAAAAAGCATTTCTAATCTCATGTTTTGTCAGCGTGTGCTTAATAATTCCCACCCCAAGTTATCCTTAAGTGCTGTAATACTAGAAGTAAAGTCATAGTTATTACAGACAAAACGGGCTGCGCGGTTTTGTACGTGCTAGAGCACATTGGACAGAGTTTTGGTTTGCGGGTCCCAGGCCATAGAGACATACTAAAATATGGGTCTTACGTTAGAAAAATAAAGTAGTTCTTCAATTTTGGGAGGAGCTAACCGGAAGTTGCATTTAACAAAGTTTAGCATTTTACAGGCTTTTGCTGTAATATATTCAACGTGCTTAGTCCAAGTTAAATTTGATGAGAAATAAACACCAAGATACTTATTCTGAGTTAGTCGCGATAGCTGGACATTGTCTAATGTATAATGAAATAGATATGGATTTTGTTTACGTGTAAAGGACACGTACTGACACTTACTGGGGTTTGAAGACATTTGCCACCTAACACACCAGTGTGTTATACAGTCCAAATTGCGTTGCAAGCACTCGTGGTCAGTGGCAGACCTAATGCAGTGATAAATCACACAATAATCCCCATACAGACGCACTTTGCATGACACAACCTGAGCAATGTCATTGATGTGGACCAAAAACAGATCCCTGGGAAACTCCTGATGTAACAGCAATATAATCAGACTGTGATCCATTAATTACAACATGTTGCATGCATTCTTGTAGATAACACTTAATCCAATCAAGCAATGAAGGAGAGATACCAAGGGATGATAGCTTATACAACAGTAAAACATGGGGAACAGAATCAAATGCCTTTCTAAAATCTAGAAATATACAGTCAGTCTGTACACCGAGGTCAAATGAACGAAAAAGATCGGGGCTGAATTCTAGGAGCTGTGTCAAACAAGAACGACCAGACCTAAAACCATGCTGATATTCGCTAAAAAAATTATTTTCTAGATGTTTTATTATGGCACTGTATACAATGTGCTCCAGTGCTACACACACTCGTTAGAGAAATTGGCCTGTAGTTGGAGACAATATTTTTTGGGCCACTTTTATGGATTAGTACCACGTTTGCAACTTTCCGTTCCTTAGGTAAACAAGAAGTACTTAACGATTTCTCAAAAATAATAACGAGATAGTGGGCGATTGTGTCAGAACAAGCCTTTAACACATAAGAAGGCATACCATTGGGACCATTTGCAGAAGAAGCATATATATTGCCAAGTAACTTAAGTATACCACCATGTGTCACGACCAGTTCCGGCGTAGGTTCGAACACATTGTCGGGAATACGCAGTAATTCATTATGACAGGGAGTTGTGAAAGAAGATTGGAAATAAAGACTGAAGCAAGAAGCTTTATCGAAATCATCAGTAAGAAGTACACCACCGTTTTTTAGGCTCGGTATGCCAACTGATACTTTGCTAATTGTTTTTAAACACTTCCACATTTCTTTCGGGTTATCTTGTAACTTTGGGCCCTATGCTAAGAAGTATTTTTCCTTAGCAACCTTGTTTTTTACTTTTATATCTTTTCCAAGGGTTTTTAGCATTACAAATACAGAAGGGTTATGCTGCTTTCTATAAGCATTCAGAAGGCGATGTCTCTTATTAATCAATTGCTTGACTTCCCGAGTTACCCAAGGCTTATCACTACGTTTTTTTGCAGACAAATGTTTCCATGGAACATGTGTGTCAACCAGGTGCTTTAGTGTGGAGGAAAATGTATCCCATAGGGTACTGAAATCTGCCGCCTGAGCTAAATGACTGAATTCCTGCAGGAATATGGCAAGATCATTAGATAATGAAACATAATTGCCTTTCTCAAAAAAATATACCTTCCTTGGGTGATCATGTGCACGTGAGAACGGGACAATCTGCACATGCGCCACAATGCAGTCATGGTCACTAATACCGGGAATTATGGCGTTATCAGACACAAGCAATGGCTGGTTTGAAAAAAGCAGATCTAAGACAGAAGAGCTATTCGGACCACACCTAGTAGGTACAGTAACAAACTGGTAAATATCATTGGTAACTACTGCCTCGCGGAATGCTATAGACAGAGCGGAAGAATTAGCTGTTTCAGAAGCGGGAGTCTTTATTCTACTTTTGAACTTGGATGGAAAAAAAAAAAAAAAAGCTCCAGGCCGGATAGCATACCTAATGCGTTTTTAAAGGGAGATGCCTAGTGGATATCAAAATACCTGTGCTTGCTCTTTAACCGATCACTGTCATTGCGCACCATCCCGAAAGATTGGAAAATAGCAAAAGTAATCCCTATATATAAGCCCGGAAGTAAGAGCAAACCTTCCAATTATAGACCAATCTCATTAACTTGTACAGTTGGTAAACTGCTCGAGCACATAATCCTAAAACACATAACAAATCACCTTGAATACAAAATTTTATCTCCTTTTCAACACGGTTTCCGCCAGAACATGTCCATGGTAGTCCAACTTATCGAATTGGTCCATGACATCTCCTCAAGCATCGAATGCAAAAACAAATTGATCTCATTCTGCTGGATTTTTCTAAAGCTTTTGATCAGATGTCGCATAACAAACTTATTCTGAAACTTCAGTTTACCCTGGGCAAGGGAGAAATTCTTGACTGTATCACTAACTCCCTCACAGACAGATCTCAATTCATAGAACTCAATCATGTGAAATCCTTAGTCGCACTGGTGACCTCTGGTGTACTGCGGGGTATTGTTTTGGTGCCGGTATTATTCTTACTTTTTTGTGAATTATCTGCCTTCATCTGTTAATGCTGGATGCAGGTTGTTTGCATACGACTGCATTCTGCACAAGGAAATCAATTCCCATGATGACCAGATCACCTTAAATACAGCCTTAGAGGCAATTTCAGTGTGGTGCAGTGACTGGCAAATGCACATCAACGAAAAAAGTCCGCTCTGTGACCCGTAACTAGAAAAAAGCATTCATCCAACTTTAATTATACCATTAATTCAACTAACCTATCTAAAGTTAAGGAGCATAAATACCTAGGTGCCACATTGTCACAATATCTACAATGGGATTGTCTTATTCAACACATCACATCATCTGCACTAAAAAGACTGCTTTATCTTAAAATACAATTACAGCTAGCACCACCAGACACAAAGATACTGGCCTATAATACACTTCTCAGACCCATCCTGGAATACGCAAACACTGCTCGGTTTCCGTACACAAAAAAACTAACCAACAAGCTCGAAGGAGTTAAAAAAAAAACACTTAGGGTCATTTTCAACAAATTTAATTGAACGGATTCACCCACAGGACTGCTTAAGAAGGCTGGATTACTAACCATAAAAAAACGGGCAAAATTGGTGTTAATGTACCAACTATTACACAACCACCTAAATATAGACAAGTCAACTACTCGCCAGAAACACTGCCATACCCTTGCTTTTTACAAATTCTACACAGATGCCCTCAAATTCTCGTTTTCTCCCCTGGCGATCAGAGAATGAAATAACCTGACCTCCTCCATTACCAGTAGCACATCTTTAGCTCGTTTCTCTAAACTAATCGAAAGCAATTTGCTAGCCTCGCAATTTTAAAAGTCATGTTTTTGCCTTTGTCCTCATGTAAGCCAAGTGCCAATGTCATTTTGTCTGTGCAATTTTGTGGATTTTGTTGTATGCCTTACAGCCATCAATTACCCAACGTTTGGTTGTATAATGCTGTATTTTTTGCCTTGTTCTAAAATCCCTGTCTCTTTTTTGCCCTCCTGTTATAATCCCTATTGGGATTGACAGGATGTACAAATAAATAAATAAAATAAATAAACAACAAAAAGAATGTGAGATAGTTCAAATAGAGTAGACATGGGCTTCAAAATAAAATGCAGTAGTGTTGACACACTACGTAAGTCAAATTCAGTAAAGTGATATACAAGACATGTGCAACCTGAAAAGATAGGAATACGTCCACCCAGTCGCACCCGCCAAGTGCTACCCACACAGGACGGAAAGAACTGCAGGTGCGGAGGCGCCAGCAAACGTTTAGCTTTGGAGCGGACTCATCTGATCAGGAAAGTATACTATTATCAGTTAGCTGAGTTATATCACTAATGATCTCGATTCTAAAGAAATAGAGAACATTGAAGGGAACACAGAAAATATGGTTCAGGGAATTTTTGTGAACAAAGAAATGCAATTTTGGGATTTCAAGTAATGCAAGATGTTAAGGCTCAGTCGCACCAGCGACTTGAGGAGATTGCGCGACCATTTGTGACTGCTGAACAAAAAGTGACTGAAGGAGACCAATTCTCACACCTGCGAGGAGTGTGATTGGCCAGTCATCACTCGCTCACAATTGCATCGCCATGTAAAATAAGTATCAGCATATACAGATGTCCTGTTCCTGCGCGCGCCTGACTGGTGTAGCAGTTTTGCGACTGGCTCAAAATGGTCGCTTTTCGAGAAGAGTGACCATTTGCGACTAGTCGTGTGACCGCTGTCAGTCGCCGGTGTGAATATATAGAATATACTTGTGTCATAATTTAGCAGGGATGATATCCGAGATGTTAGTGATTGCATTGAGATGTTAGTGATTGCATTCCATTGTCTGTTCAAGCTTGTGGTGTCACAATCAAAGAATTCTGCAAATTGTAAAGGTTTTATTTAACATAAAATATGTGCCATCAAAATTTAATCGGTTCGCACACCTTTGTTTACACGCTTCTATTGCAAGTCTGTGTGCAACCAATTGTTCAATAGGCAGTATGTTCAATTCTACAAAATGAAGACTGTGTGTTCAAGGTGAAAGACATGCAAGTACAACTCCAGAAAGCCCGCCAAGTTGCTGCCATGTGTGATGTTACTCAGAAGAAATAAAAATAAATAAACGAGTGCTACGTGTACTGCTTCTGGCTGCACTTGCATGTAGCAGCCACAACAATTGCAGGAATGAAGCGACCCTATGTTTTATTATGTCGTGACATGCCCGCCACCTAAGTACTGAATATGAAACTAGTTCATAGAAATTAACAAGTATTACAGTAATTTATTTAGTATGCTCTGATGCTTGCCAGTATTTATTTTATGGTTTAGGCGATTCGGACCTTCACTTAATGCAAAAAAAGTTACAAATCGAAAATGTCATGTCAGTACTCCTTCATGCTGCACCATAACAAAAAACTCTCTTCTGTAGATCCAGCTCTACATTTGTGCTAATTAGCGAAAGAGGAATGACAGCTCCCTTTTGTATATTGCTGCTTGATCTCTGATCGCAAAGCTTTTAATCGCAGGGGCATCTGATGAATCAGTGATACTTCTGAAGGATGGCTGCTGGGGCTTAGAGCAGGGAGTATGTGCGATTACTTTGTTAGTTTACTGAAAGGGGGTAGGAAAGCAGTCTGTAAACAGGTTTTTCTTTTTTTTTCTTTCTCTCCAAGTAGAGCACTGCAGAAAAGCCAGCTTCCAGAATCTAGCAACACATTCATTTATACTGGTGGCAGACGCTGTTCTGAAATGAGAGTGCATAATCTCTAACGATTGCTTCATGACACCTTGGTTTTGCCAAAAGCTGCACACTGATGTATTATGTGAACATGAAGAATTGTTTCCAGACCGTTGTTGCTTTAAAAGAGCCCTGAAACACCTTTTCTCAAACTTGAGGTATACATTGAGTGCTGCACAGGGGGAATGCCATCTTAAAGCCTAAAGGATGTGGACAACCAAGTTTAAGGCAGGGCACTGGACTTGCAACCGGCTTTATTTCAGCAAAACATTGTACACAACACACCAAACAATTTGTGTAACAAGTCATAGTCACACACTTCTGCGTAATTAACCATCACGTACGGCCATGCCTATCTCATATGTTTGGCTCTTTGCTTGTCAGGAACAGGGACAGTGTGCTCGCATAGTCGTCCAGGCCCAGATTTTTATATAGGATGCTTCCAGAAGCTTGCAAGCAGTGTAGTTGTATGCCACAATTTAGAAACGCATGAATAGTTGTGAATGCGAAGACACAACAAGAAAGAGAAATTCTGGAAGTATTCTGTCAAAAAGCTGGGCTCTGACAACTGTGTTAAGTGTGCTGTCCCTGTTCCCAAACTTGGTTGTTCCCTTCCAATCAGTTTTCTTTAAGCTGGCATTTCTCCTGTGTAGCACTCTGCATAGCCCTCAGGTTTCAGAAAAAGCACCCTTGCCTTCAACTTAGATCTTTGCATTCCTCTCGGTTTTCTTTTTTCATTTCTGTTTCTGTTCACTGGCATTCCCCATGCACAGAACCATGCAACAATTTGCCCAACAAGCTACCCTCATGAATGTGGGCAATCGCTTTCAAGAACATACATATATTCTCTAATAAATTTTTGAAAATACCTTTTATGAAAGGAGACACAAGGAGTACAGTGTTTACGTTCCACATTCCCCTAAACTCACGTGCTGCCATTAGCAATGTCCTGCCTAGCCTATTGTACATTTTTTTCTTTCAGAATGCTTGGAGTAACCTTTTAAGATAGGCCACTGAAAAAACTTCCCTAGCGCTATGCAACAGGCAGGACGTGTTAACAGTCGTTGCGTTCCAGTTTCCCAGTTATACTAGACAGATCTGGATTCTGAAAGGATATGCATGCATGCAAGAAATTTGTGGTAAAAAATGATAGGCCAATGGCCAGTGTTTATGGGCTGCTGTCACCCGACGTCAGCTAGCAACCAGCCAGCAGTTCAGAAAATGATGAAGCCCATCTCTTTGAAATGAGGGGGAAGCTGTCCTTATGTGCCGTTTGTTAGCTTCACCCATAACTACAAAACTTGAGTTACTCAAGTGATCACACCTTTAAGCTCTTGGGGTGGTTCAGAGTCCCTTAACCGTTTTAATATTCAGACCTTGTTTTGCTTCTTTTTTAAGGCATATTTTCAAACTTCCCTTTCTCCAAACCACTTCTAAAGTGTTTCAAACCAATTTACTTCATACTACGAGTGCAAACCTAAGCAATGTATTTGTCATTGCCACAAATGTACAGTCATAAACAAGGAAAATGTTTTCTATTATAATTCTTCAAAATTAAGTTTATGTGAAACAAGCTTAGGCACCAAGCAAGTTTTTCACCCATTCTTCCTACGCTAAAGAAAGTCTCAAAGTGTGCGAAATTTTATTAAGCATGGATCGGCGCACAGAGCTTTGCCATACGGCTCTCACCAGGTCCTGCACAACCTACGAGCAGTCAGTGGGAGACTCAACTTTGAAAAGCTCCTGCCAAAAGATGCCCCAAAAATGAGATTTCATGTTCTCTGGTGCTGTTTTACTACGGAGATTTCACAGAGATTTCAAAAACACCACGTTTGAGCGCTGGCAAAGTGCTGCCATCTAGTAGTAGGGAAAAAAAAGAAACTTGTATGCAGCCTATTCATCCAAATCTTCTTGAAAACGGGAATATTGCTATGGACGAGCTCAGCTCGTCCAAAGCAAATTTTACCAATATCACATTGACAAGCTAGGCACATATAAAACGCTTAAGGGACTCCAATTTATTCCAATTTATCTCCAATTTATTCGCTCCACCAACCAGGCATTGCATGACTAAGGAGCAATGAAGTGTGCCATCTGCAGCTATTCTCGCAGACAGCCTTCTGGGGCACACACAAACAGCTGTGCAGGCGAAGTGCACTTGTGAAAATGCTCCAGTAAATAGTCCTAAACTCTTATTAACATTTGTTTAAGCTGGGGAACAGGAAAAATCATATTTACTACAGTATCTATATATTAAAACAAATACACCATCTAATTTTTTTATTTTTTTCCCACTTTCCTCTTGCGCCATTTTGCTACAGCAGACTACTCTGCCAGACTACTTCCAAAGTAATGTGCACTGCCCCTGTAGTTTTCCCTTAAGTGTCACAGCAAGTTGTCTGCAAGCATAGTTGGTGATGCTCATACTTGCAGCACAGATCTGCAGCATGCGATACTTGGTCTATGGATTGAATCTGCCATTTAGTCCTCTGTTGTGTGAATCTGCCCTTCATTACTACACGTTGAGCAGGCAGTGCACTGTGTGTGCACACTTTTAATATCATCGAACAAGGGTGTTAGCAAAGGCACCTGCAAGTCCATTGTCAGCAGCAGGCTTGTTATAGTACTTAGAAATGACACTAACAAAACTGAGCACTAACAAACGCAAGCCTCTAACTCCCATATTCACCAATGGGCCTTGGCTTACTGTTTAACTCCACTGAACACAGCGCCACCCCTCAGCTGAAAGGAACACTGCACTTCAATGCACCTTGGTGAATGAAGTGAAGGAGCTTCTCCAGAAACACACGTTCACCAAAGTACATTCAAGTAGATGCCCTAGAGTGCCAAGTCACAAAATTTTCTTCCGGAATTGCCGTAGCATGCCATTGAAGTGCTGTTACTTTAGTTGAGGAGAAGCAATATCATTGCATTCACTTTCATTCAAGGTGGGGTGCCAAGTGGAGAAATGTTTTGGGGCTAAATATTGGCTTCAAAAGGGAAAAGAAAGACTACTTTGTAATAATAGTGCTGACATGAGCTTTGCAGCATGCATGTATAAGGACATTTATCCAGTGAAAGAAATTAGTATTTCAGGCCCTTGCACAAGCAAACATCTCTCTCATGCACTGTTGCTTCTTGAGCCGTTAATGCACTCTTCAAATCTTTTATTGGAAGTTATAGAAATGTTTCCTCTTTCTCCCCTTTTTTCCATGCCGATTATGTTGTCATTAACAGGTGTGCCTCCTCCATTACAGGCTTGCTCTTAAAGAATTATCTCATTCTTGTAGCTTTGTGCCAGGTCCTTGTGAGGCAGTACAATGGAATTGAGTACAATGACTTCAGCAGGCACAGTGACATGACAGCCGAGCACCGTGATTGAAGGGTTCAGACGGCCATCAGCATTGAATAAGGGCACGTTTTCCATTTTGGCAAAGGGCCGGTCCGGGTTGGGGTCGCAGGGTGTGCCTTCCACACGACTCCAGGCACCAACCGAGCTGTCGAGACCCACGATGGAATGAAGAACAAGAGCGTGGTCGCTGACGGTGGCGTTAGCAAGCACCAATGACTCACGGATGCGTACACCGGCGCCAATGCGCGCCCCGGGTCCGACGGACACATTAGGCCCGAGTGTGGCGCTAGGGTCCACGCATGCCGATGGGTGCACGAACACGTCACCAAATATGGTGGGCCCGTTGGGCCCTGGACGTGCCAGACGCTCCGGGTGCTCGAGGCGGTACAGCTCGAGGTAATGTCGGTTGGCGTAGATGGCCGAGCCGGCCGTCTTGAGCTGACTCCACCAGCGACTAGTCTGAAAGACGTGCAGCTGTCGGCCGGCGGCGGCCAGCGGCGCCAGCACGTCGTGCTCCAGACTGAGCGCGTCCAGGCTGTCACCTTCTCGCGCGTGCCGGTCGCGCAGTGCTGCCCCGGTCCTTTGAAACACGTCTGGGCTGCACAGGTAGACGCCACAGTTTATGACGGCGCTGACGAACGTGGACGGCTTTTCCACGTAGTGTAGCACCTGATGCGTCGCCTTGTCCTCCACTATGCAGCCATAGCTCAGTGACTGTTGGCGCGTTGCCTCGGTGGCCAGCACGGTGACCAGGTTGCTTGTGGGCAGCGACCGGTGGAACTCTAACATTTCTGGCAACGGAAAGTGACCGCACACATCACCGTGGATCAGCAGAAAGGCCTCTGGGTCGCCTCGGCGAATCTGGTCGCGGAAGTGGTGGATGCCACCAGCCGTGCCTAGTGCCGCGTACTCCTGGAGGTAGCGCACTGGCATGCCGTACTCGCGGGTGGCACTCTTCACGAACCCCGTCAGGTCCGCATCATCGGCCGGGTAGAACCCAATGAGCAGAATCTCGCGCACGCCTGACAGGCCACAGCATGCTTCGACTAAGTGTTGCATCATCGGGCGACCAGCCACCGGGAATAGCGGCTTTGGGATGTCGAACGACAGCGGTCGGAACCGGGTGCCCTTTTGGGGTCCTCCGATTAGAATTACGGCCTTTAGCATCCCAGCCGTCTTCCTTGGTGTCGGCGACACTGGCATTCTGGCAGCTCCTATTCGTGTCAGTTTTAATCACTGCACTAGTTCCGTCAGCATGAGGACACGGCAGCAGTAGCAGGCAGATCGGTAGGTGCTAATCAGGCTCTCGTGGAAAACCGCGAGATCTGTCGCGTGGCAAGCGCAATCGAGTTGGCTTGGACGTGGCCACTGTGGCCGCTCCATGACGTCGTCAACGTCGTGGCTCTGGGTTGGGACCTCTCTCTATGGTTGGCACATTTGTTCATACCACCTACAGCAACGCGAACGCAAGCGCTCTGTACTCGATCATTAAGAGTAGTTTTGACGCGGATATGGGCTCTATTCTGGTTCCGCCATTTTCTTCGATGCGAGACGTAGACGCGACGCGCATAAAATGGCGCTGATGGCCCCGTTTTGCTTTCGTAACGTGACGCTAACTTGATGTTTTGCCTAAGAAACTGAAATGTAAAGCTGCGAACCTAATGTTCTTCTTAAATCAAAACAGGTTTCCTCCTCAGTAAAAAAAGGAGCTAGCTCAAAGCCTACGATTACTCCGTCGAAAACGCTTCTCGCTTCCGTCGTCTGCTGCGTACAGGCCGTCGTCTGCTTCATTAGCTAAGATGCGTGTACCCTGGAAACGGAATAAGTCATCGTACGTTGGCGCCAACGCGCTTGTTTTCTACCTTGAGACAACATACGCAACCTACCAGTGGTGATGAGCGCACGTTCTAGGCTATGTTAACGCTTTCGAGAAACGCAAGTGACTCAGCCCGACTAGGCTGGCTGAGAAAGGCCGAATGTCACCGATAGCGTGGCGCGCGCCAGAGATGTGCGCTAGCGAGACGCAAGCGCCGGCGCTGCCATCTCTTGTTCACTTCGCTGGTTAATCGCTCCGCAGGGGGAAACTGGGCTATGGTGGCTAGAATAACTGGGCGTCCAAAAACACTGCCGCCATGGACGACCGCACGCCAAGTTTCATCCTAGCATCCTAGGGGCCAGCGCTCGTTTCTCCCCTGGCGGAACGATTTCATCTCCAACGGGTGTAGGTTTCCGCCGCCGCTTCCGCGGTCGCGCCCGCGTTCATTTCGCGCTGCGCGCGAAACGTCTCTTGTTTGCGACGGCGCCTCTTCGGATGACCGGAAATTATGATTGTGTTGTTAACTGTCACGACAGCAATGTAAACACGAAATGGTTGATGCCACCAGTGAAATTCTGCCGATTCACAAGAAAATGGTACGAAATAAGCAGACGACACACATGGATTACTGCGGTGCGCCGAGCGAAGTAAACAACTGGCAAACGAAGCGAGCTCGTTCATTGATCACTCCTGAGTGTATGACGGTTTTTATATGTAACCCACATGAATTTAATAATTACTCGGTACATAATCCTTTTATTCATATAAAAACTTTAAGTTGTTCGACGAGCGCTTGTCTTGTCTTCTTTCTCGTGTTTCGTTTATGTGTGCGCTGCCCAAGAATGGAAACCACTTCTGTTGTATGCGCTAGCAGTGGCCGAAGTTCACGCGTGCCGAGAAATTGAATATGTGCACGATGCATTGAACATGACCGGAGTTCATTCCCGCTTCACCACTGCACCGATCGATCGAGTTGCTGGACGATACACGCCCGCGTCTTGGTCGTGCCGGCATTGCTGAAGCAGGAATGATTACTAATACTTTCAACTTCCGTCTCGTGAGCACTGTTAAAAAATGACCAAGCTGTCTACATTGCTGCTTCTATTCCATATTGTAGGGGACGCACTAGTTAAAGTTGTGTGCGCATGTCGTACTTCCCAAGCAACCTTGGCCAACTGCCGCTGCTTGGCCGATCGTCGGGAAATGATCGTCAAACGACTATATTGGCCAGCGAAGGTTGGCGAGAGGTCGGTATGACAACGGCCGCCGCCTTTACCGGCGGGCAGTCGGCAGAGGGCGTCTTGCCAACCTCTCTGTCAGACTGACTCCCGACCCGCCAGTTGGTCGCCGGCTCGGTACGATGGCAACGCGTCGGTCCAACGCCCGAGGCCGATGAGTAGCATAATTTAATTTTTATATCAATTCCTGTCTGTCGGTCTATACTTATAAAATTCTCACTAGGGAAATTTGTTATAGGTGAAGGTAATACATTGTTATGCTTACATAATTTATACTTTTCGTGACTATTACATATATACACAGCTGCATTATAGCGCAATACGTTCAGAAACAGCGATATATGTGTGTGGGACCGTTTTCTGAAGCAATATGAAACTCGTCGTACGCGTAAATATGTGAATTAACCTGCCATGCTTCTTTAAGGGAAATTCTCGGGATGCTTGCAAGGATTAATTCTGTAAACATGCGGAATTTCACGTGGGCTGTGGTATATATTATGAATTTTCGCTAATTCTTTTTTACTGTAATTTCAACACTAAACTTCTAGAAATATTTGGGGTTTAACAAAGCAAACGTCACTAAATTAAACTTGTACCTACCGCCCTAAACATGGCCTCCGAGATGCAATCATAGAGCGCCGACGAATCTCTGGGGCGGAGCGCTGAAGCGGTTAGTGCGACCAGACATCGCATCGCTCTGTTAGCGCTGCCCTCGGCGCGCTGCCACGTTCGCTGCACTGCTAGTTTTCCTCCTACTCCCTCCCACAAGCGTCTCCTCTCCACAAACGTCACCCCCCTCTTCCACCCGGACTCTCCGCCTCCGCGCCAAGAGCTGCAACACAGAGGCGCCTTCCCCACCCACTGCATTCAGCCACCACTAAAAAGAGACGCGTTTTACGATGCTTGGCATCTTTCTTTGCCTCCCTCAAGCTACTTTATGCATCAACTAATAGCGCTTTCACTCGTGTGAACGACAAGTGCACCAGAACATACGTATGCTCAGCCTGAAGTTAACTTATGCGAATTATTACAGAGTGTGGAGCTAGGAGTCCTTGAATTCCGCTCAGCAGACAGTACCGAGCGGTGATGCTTTCATTCCCAAACAGAAAAACTAATGCAGGCCTTGCTCCACAGTGAATTTTTTATATTTCATTTATCACGGCAAGACTATTCGACCCCTCCTCTTTTGGATATTTGACGTAAGGAAAGTGTCAGAGAACTAGTTAAACATCTATTTACTACAGCTGGCGCAGATATATTGTTTACTCAAAATGAATTGGTCAGATATGAATTCAGAATTTAAAATTTCGGAAGAACATGCGCGACGAGGTGATAACACTGAACGCACGCTGAGCATTTGCCAAAAGGCGAACGCGAATTGTATTGAACCAAGAATAGAACTACCGTTAGGAAAATGCATATTATGTGGAAACCGCTGGAAACAAAAAAACAGTGGCGCAAGAAAAAAAGAGGACTAGAAACAGAATGAGCCCTGTGTCCTCGTCTTTCACGCCATGATGTTTCCCATGAGCCAAATAGCCCAAGCAAACGTTATGCGACATACTAAGAATTAACTTCCCCTAATAAAAGTGCTGATGTCTTCATTTTGCAGGAGATGACTGGGGAGCGCCAGGGGTTTTCTGTTCCTGCTTTGCTACGGGACTGTGAAACGTAAATGCATCAATAGTATAACTTCGGTGTTGCACCTACAGCAACACAATCTCGAAATCTTCTCAGCCAATCTTTTCTTCCTTTTAGTAGAAATGATTTGGCTGCTACGACGGCGCAATTCATCTGCTACGGCACCGAGTCCCACTACCCATTCTCTAAATTTTTGTTTCTTCTTTCAAGAAATGGTTTGCCAAAGGCTCGAGGATCCCTTTTTACGAGTGCGTCCCAGCAAGACTTTCTCTGTTGCACGCTTCTGCAGCAGCACTTCGCGCTCGCCCAGGTTTTCTCGCATAGTTTCCGCGTGGGCGATTTTCAAATAGCAATGCAAGGTTTTCCCTCATGGTGCGGGCTGCCGATTTGACACTCGGCACGCCGCTTTCCGGTTTTCCAGTTGGGCTGGCAAGCGCTCTGTAGGCACTCATACATAACAGACAACTGTATCCTCGCAGTAAGCGCGTTTCTCTTCGGTGCAACAAAAAATACGTTCCTTCATAAAAAATCTAACACTTATGATTTCGGCTCATATGTATATCTACAGCACACCGACCTCTTAATGGAATAGTGCTTTATGTTCAGATTCATGATTTATCATTCGCTATGTGCCACTGGCTGCGCGCAATTCAGTCTAATCCTTCAGACAGCATGTGCCATCTTCTTCGGGTGATTCGTGACGGACGGCGCGGCGCTGCTCGAGACTGTGAAGTCTCCTTTCTTTTCGAACTCGCGCTGCTGCTTGCGGACGGAATGCTTTTCTCCGGAGCCTGAGGGGACGAAACTTGTTCTGGCCTTTTTTTTCTTTCTTTTTCAGCTTCTTCTTGGATCACTGGTAAAGAAAGTTGTGAGTTCGGCGGCAAGCGAACCGCCTGGTTTCCGCGACCCCGAATGTAAAGACGAACACAGCCCCCTCACTCCCCCCACCAACACGTCGCGCGAGAGCAGGCGGGGACCATTCATGCCGTGCAGGCGGCGATCATGTTACAGCGGGGCTGGGGAGAGGAGCGGGCTTCCTGCCGCCGGAACGCGCCGGCGCGCGTATACTACTCCTTGCCCCGCAAAACACACAGTGGAAGGTGCGTGCTATATCCTAAGAATTTGAAAAGGCGGTAGCGCAAGAAGACACGGATGGAGACGAGAGGACAAGGATGGGTGCTGAACTTTCAAAAACATTTATTGTGAATGAATCACGAATATATACATGCTGTCCGAGCCCGGTTTAATCATCTGCGCATTCGTAAATATGCCAACTATTTGTCTGACAGCGTGATGGATGCCATGTTGACACATCCCCATGCTTACACAGCTTTTTTTTCCTCTCCTCCATCGATGATGGAAATAAAGTTAAAGTTCACTTCTAGAAATCGGTTCAGATTCTGCGATTTCCCGTATAACACGAGTTTTACTCTTCTTAATAACGAAAGTCTTTACAAGGTCGGGCGAACAGTCCCTGCAAGTCAGACAATGACTTGCCAGAAAACCTTCGAAATCTTTTCCTTCACGCGGATTTTTTTACATTGTTTGCGTGCTTCCTTAACCTATCATTAACACATCTCCCAGTATGGCCAATGTACACTATTCCGCACCTTAAAAGAATTTCATAGACTACCCCTTATGCGTATTCAATAAAAGGCGGCCTGTGCTTTATGCCGCAGTCACGTTACTGGCTTGCTTCCGGGTCGGTCATTCTACAAAGCTTTTACAGCTTATGGGGAGCAGCGAACACTCGTAACGCTGAGCCACCTTTTCCAAATTGTGGGATAGTGTGTGAACGTAAGGTATCACAGCTACATTCTGCCTACGCTGTGTGCGGGTTTCGCACGTTTGTGGCTTTGTGCGCATATTTCTCAGCAGGTTCCCTGCAGTATTCTTAGCAAAAAAAAAAAAAAAAAGCCCTCCTCCATTGCACCCTGTGAAAGTGGATGTACAACGAAACGATTGCCGACGTTAGACGACGTTACTCAGAAACCAACCACCACTAACACCACAAGCGACGTACGTAACGCGGGCACGCATGTATACGGAAGTGCAGCATACATGGCCCCCGCCAAGCGCAAGAGCCTTATGGAACTAAATGAATCTTTGAGGGTAAATTGTCAGAAAATGCGTAAAATACAACTTACGCACAAGCTTCAGACATGATAACTTCGGATTGCAAATCGAGTATGCGGGAAAACATAATTCTGTTACGCGGAAACTGAAAGACAAAGCCCTTTTCTAGCTGCCATTTGAGGTCTGTCTGAGTGGCCACGGCCGGTAGGTGGCGGTACCTCAGATTAGTACCACAGAGAAAGGCGGAAAAAAAAAAGCGAGCTCGCCATGCAATAGGCTGCATAAACATGCAGGGCGCCAGAAGAAAGGAAAAGCGCTTTTAAATTGAGGAGCAGTTAAATAGAGAACAAATCGGGGTGTATGCGGCTATAAAAAACGCACCTTAGAGACTTAAAAGATGCACCAGTCATTGAGAATTATGTTTGGGAAGGTTGCAACAGAACTAAATCGAAAGGAAAGGGAGGGGGGCCGGAATGTTCAAATGGGAAAAAGCATATTCAAAGTGTCAAGGGCATCTTTGGTTTTCAGGCACAATGAGTGGAAATAAAACTTGGCTGGGCTTAACGTATTTATGAACGAGAAAACATTGCAGAGAGAAGAACCAAGGCTTAGCGGAATGCCTAAGTGCTGATATTAGGCGTTTTCGGAAATAATGCCGAAATTACCCTGTTAGGTGACATGAATGCCCACATACAGGATCTAGACGTTTATACCGACAACAACAGGAAGTTATTGCTGGACCTTTGTGAGCAACGTAACCTCGTTATCGTAATTACGGGCCGTAAATCTGATGGTCAGATCAGATGGGAAGTTGGAAATAGGCAATCGACTATTGGTTACTGTCTGATGACGGAAGATATTTATGATAAGTTCAGATCAGTTGAGATAAGTTGAGCCATTGGCGAGTAAGACTGTAGTAACACAAGGACTGGCCATAAACGCACCATTTTGAAAATGGGATATGTAGTTGTGAAGGAGAGCACGGAGCGAAGAATGGCCAGTCCAAATTTGAACGCTCAACAAATAACAAATATAGCCGCGGGAGTCGAGAAAGAACACGGCAAATGGCCAAGCAAAAAGTGGGAATACAATGAGCTTCTAAATGTAATGACGAGAGAAATTAGGAAGGAGAAGCAACACGTTTGTTGGAAAACAAAAAGGAAGTCAAAAAAGCTGGTGGAACAGCGTGATACCCGAAGCGATCGATGAACGACAGAAAGCATTACGAGAACATAAGCAGGCATAGAAAGTGCAGCTGCCACAGGTTGAAGTAGACAGAAAATTAGAAGTATACTTCTAATTTTCTGTCTACTTTTTTTTTTTCTTTTTTTTTCTGTTTATTTTTTTTTTCTTCCGGTATATATACCGGAAGAAAAAAAAAATCTTTTGTTATAATACTGGTTCAAGCAAAGTTCAAAGGTGAAAGTGAACGTTGGTTGTCGGAAATACGTGAGAAAAAGAAGGCCGCGCCTAGAATATTTTGGAAACACACAAACTTATTAAGCAGAAAGTCTGGAACACAACAGCATGTCCTAGACTAAGATAAAAAAAATGGAAGGGGATGCGACATTAAATTACATCCGAAAAATAACGACCGAATCATTCCAAGGCAATGATGAAGTAGTTTTAAAGAAGAAGAGCGTTAACGAGAACCAGAGAAAATTCTAAAGCGCACAGCCATAGGGTTAGGCGAGGTTCCCGTTAGGCTGATTAGCGAACTAGGATCAAAAAGTAAGGAAGCTCTGTGGGAAGCAGTAGAAAATGGCTTACAAGATAGGCGAATACCAGACAGCCGGAGACAAAGTAGAATGAATTTAATGTATAAAGATAACGGAGAAAAGAATTGAATTCACCCATATAGACCGTTGACCATTATATCGGCAATATACATGTTAGCAATACAGGTAATTAAATTACAAGTGCAAACATGGGCAGAGAATGGTATGGGAGAACTTCAGAACGGGTTCAGAATAGGCGTCTGGATGATAACTTATTTGTTCTTATTCAGTGTATTGAAATATCCAAAGAGAGGAGACTGTTTTATGTGGCTTTTTTAGATATTACCGGAGCGTATGACAACGTAGACCACAAAATTTTGTGGGATATTCTGGAAGGCATAGGCAACGACTTTATATAGCTTTTGACAGAGACCTACCTAGAAAATACAGTTTGCGTTGAATGGGGAGGGATGAGGAGCGAGAAGTAAGTTGATATCAACTAGGGACTGCTGTTTGTGATGTACATGGTAAGTATGAAAAGGGCGCTAGAGGGAAGCAATTTTGGGTTTTTTCTCTCATACAAACAGGCGGTTAAAATAGTAGAGCAGTAGCTTCCAGGATCGTTTTATGCGGACGACATTGTGTTGCTAGCTAACAAGCGGAGTGTTATGCAACGCCTGGAGAATATATGTGCACATGAAGGTGAGAATTTAACATTTGAAATTTAGTGTTAGGAAATCAGCTTTTATGGTAAACAGTACTCAATGAAAACAGTGAACAGACAGTAACAATACAGGGCCAGGAAATACCTCGAGTAAAAGAACACAAATACCTCAGTATACACTAAAAAAAAAAAAAAAAAAAATCCACGCTTAATCTCACGCTAAACTGTGAGTTTTAGCGTGACGCGCATGTAAGTGAGGCGCGGATGACGTTTCAGGCACCCGTGACCGAAAATAAGCGTGACATTCCTTTGTGTAAGCATGAGGACAAGACTGCCTGCCATGGTTCTGTCTTGTGCGAGCGTGAGCGAGCCGCGTACGCGTGAGAAACGCAAATTACACGCTTAACATCCCGCAGAGCGCTCGCGTGGGAACTTTCCATCACCCATATAAAAAATCCGAATAGCGGATCCGTTTTATATCACGGGATCTGCGCGGAGCGTGGGCGAGGGAAAACAACGCTGTGTGTCTTCTCACTGCCCTGCGGTGAATGCGAAACTTTTCTTGGGGGGGGGGGGGGGGGGGGGGGCTGAAGGAGACCGTGGTGTTTTGAAGACTGCACCCGGCCATTTTTCGTGTGGATTTTCTGGCGGACTGCCACGAGCGACGTTCGTTCATTGCAGCGCAGAGCTTCCGGTCTAATTGTCAGAGTTGGTGTGTATCGCCATAGTATCGCCACGCTCACTTCTACAGACCTTCATGGCGTACAACGCCGGTGGTGTCTGCAGACATTGTGCACTGTGCCGAGTTTACGAGAGTTTACGAGAGAGAATCCACCGCGGTCTGACGGCTCCAGCGCCATATGGATAATGGATATATGTAGCTGTCCCTCACCTGCTATTCATGGACGATTTAAATATACAGGTAAGAACAATACTCATGGTTCGCTTTTGTTAAATAGCGGCTGACTGCCAATTGGTCATGATTTCCGGTATGTGCTTGTATGATGTGTGGTGCAAAATTTGCCGTAATGGTGAATTTATTGAAAAGCGAGCAGTAGCGTTGATCGAAATAGATAGCAGTCATCATCGTGCTTGTTTAACAAGTTTTAACACCGGGCTGTTGGATTTTTCTGAATTGTTCAGCTAATTGCGCTGAAGTACCAAATTCACACCATTTCTATTGTTTTTAATTTATCTTCGCCAACTCACCGTTCTCTCTGTGCCCGCTGCCATTTCGCCTCGGGCAAGGGTGGCGAGCTTGGAGTTGTCACTGCATTTTGCACTGTGCTTCTTCTCATGGTTTAGAACTCTGTTAGTGACGCATCGATGTGGTGTGCCGTGTATGCCGTGTAGTTGCCGCGTATGCCGCTCATAGTATACTGCGGCCTATAATGTGAAAATTCATAATTTTGTGAGCTATTTGTCGACTGACAGTAACCTGCATCTCCGAAGCGCTGCATGCGAGGTTGCAACCACACGCGCTACTTAATTTGTAACCTCAATTGCACTCTGCATTAGAATATCTATCTTGTGTAGCTCTGCATATTTTACATTTTTAGCTTTAAAAAGAGGAAGTGTGACTGTGTTCGATGAACACGAATGTACTCTGCCCGTTGCAGCTCTTGATTTCCAGCTGCAAACATGTCTATGTCCACAGTGAAAGTTCACGTGTGATAAGTTCACGTAGAATGCCATTCTTGTCAGAATTTCCATCTCCATTGGGTTTAGAATTAAGCGTAACTGCGTTTTTATAGCTCATTTTTGCTTCTATAATGAAAGCTTCTATCAAAAGCGTTGCCACTTGTGTTCGAACTTTTAAACTTTATTTTTATCAAGAGTATAATGGAATAATATCAGTTGCAGCTATGTGACTCACCTAATTGCGTTTTGCACATCGTTATTTTGTTTTTCAGGTCCCATTTGAAAGCAAATAAATGTTTGGAAGTAGGATTGATAAAAATGAACAAAATTGAAAAGGTTCCTTCTGATCTTATCAAAAACACTGAAATTTTCTGAGCCTTCATTCGTCGCTTCAGAAGCAGGCTTGCAATGCATGCTCTCATTAATGCGGTGATTTGACCATTTTTCCCATATCCCCAAATTCTAAAAACTTCCGGACCGCAACATTTTAAGAGCAGTCAGTAGGAGAAATCTCAGAAGTGCAATCAATGTTAAAGCAGTGAAAAAGCAAGAGGTACTAGTTTAAACACATTTAGCCTAAAGGAAACATATTTTCATCTCTAAAGTATTATACTTTGCGTATAAAGAATTTTTTTTTTCAGATAGCGCTAAGCGACCTTATAAGGTCATGCAGTGTCTGGGGGGAAACAAGGCTCCTCATATGCGGCCGTCAGCAGGAAAACGCTGAGATGAGCGATGACACATCCCTAGAAAAGGCACTAGTGATGTGCATATGCCTTAATGGTATGCAATATGTAACATATCCGGCGGCATATGGCCAATTTTAGTGCAACCAACTTAAAGCCAAGAACAAGCAAAGAAATATCATGGGTGCAAACTACATTAAAGGATTTGTTTACTGCGTTGCGCATTTAAACCAAACTCGTATGAAGACTTACGCTTTCTCAGTGATCTGAAAACGCTTTAACTTTAAGTTTTGCTTTTAAGCATCAACGTTTCATTGTATCATATTTTCTGGGAATGAATATTATGAATAAAAGATTTACCCCAAGATGAAATATGTCTCATACTTTTTTCGCTGCCTAGAATGTTCGTCCTTCTTATAGAAAGAGGCCAGTGAAAAAAATATTATCAGGTATCAAGAAGGCGCCGTGACCCTGCTTCAAGCCCACCAAATATGAACTAGTGTTTGAAACTTGTGAACGTGTCGGTGTACATATACAATTACAAGAAATAAAGACCTGTATCAGAATCTTTTGCCTGGCATTTATGCGGCATGAAAAGTACAAAAAAGCGTTCGCTTTCGTGTGGTACTTCTATGCCAGCCACCACACAAGCATGATGCATGATGCGCATGCATCATGCATCATGCTTGTGCGCATGCGCACTTCGTGTAATATATATATATATATATATATATATATATATATATATATATATATATATATATATCGTCTTTTTTTGTGAGACCGAAAGTCCCCTCTCATGTTATATTAGTGGTCGCATCATTTTGTGCATATACGCTAAGCAATTAATTGGTTTTTTAGTGACGTGCCACAAGGGATCATGCACACTGTCCGACAGCCGCTGAGCCAATTCGTATATTTAAGAAGCTGTGTTGATGCAGCTTAGTCTTGCAGAGGCCGCCAAATTTAATGTCTTGTCATCGGTCACAAGAAAAGCTAGCATAATAAAGTAACGGGGCACGAAAGGTCTTCACGAGTGGTTCAGGCAGCAATTGAACAACACTTTGAAATTGAACCTTCAGGCCATGCGTTCACACGCGCCAGTGCGTTCCGACAGGCTGCGCAGACCTTTGAAGAAGTGAGAGGCAGCAATTTTTTGTTGTTGTTGCTTTTGCGTAACAAATGTTGAAGGACGAATATATATAATGACGGAATACATACCAGCTATACAAAAGCGATTACGGCGGTTCATCACACGGGGAAAAACAGCAACCATCACATACAGACGTCAGTGACAGTTCATCTGGCAGTTAGATCACCTTCCGGCTAAAGGATGGTTCTGTGTTTTGTTCTGGACTGATAGAACTCTAGTAATTAGAGTGAATAATGAAATCAGAATCAAATTTATTTTCGCCATATATGCGGGTGCGCATGCAACGACCACTATTATGAGAGCAAGAGTACGTGGAGACCAGTGTGCAAGTCGCAAGAAGAAGACATATCGCGTAAGTATTACATTTGCTTTACCAAAAAGCACAAGATTTCAATACTTCAAAAACGGATATGTTTGCAACACTATTGTGTCGTTCATTATTGCTTTCTTCTTTTGTAGTTAAACTATCGAGAAAATAACTATTTAACGGGGAACAAAATTTAATCAAGTGGATATTGCATTAGACAGTTCTCGTAATAGTCATCTGAACTGCAGAAAGAGTCAAGCAAAATTGTTCGCGAACGGCGCGTTAATTGTAAACGGCCCTGTCGCAGCACAGAAAAAATCGTCAAACGAACTAAGCGCAGGCGACTCGTGGACTGTACAGTTCTAGGAAACATTTCAGTTGAATGTTTTCACTGGGGAGGGTGAAAGAAGCGATTATACGAAGGCGGATTGTGAAGAGATGTCAAAATCTGCAATTTTTCTAGCTATTGTCGATTCGTCTAAGAATAATTAAGGCTGCATGCCAATCAATGTAAATCATAAAATAGAGCATTTCTGCTGTCGACGTGGATTTGATTGGGAAGAACTAGAGTTAGATCAAATTCTTCCAATTTTCGCTCAATTAACTAATGACGTTCAACAATCAAGCAGTTAAGAATTAATAAATTCATGGTATATCATGAGTGTTTTTTCAAGCGCCGTCTCCTGTGAAGCACATCTACCATTTTCGTGCAAAGCTCTCTGGAAAGCGTATTGACTGTGTATGCATGCATGCACCTATCGAACTTCGTGCACATATAGACGTGATGCTTTGACGACAAATACTTATTAAAATTCAAATTATTTATTTCTGCCTTGTAAAGGTACAGACAGCAGAGGCGCAGAAAAAGCTGTCAGATACAGATTGACAAAGCCGCAGCCCCCTTTCGCTTGGCAGAGCCTTTACAGCGACACTTTTAAAACAAAGACAATTGCACCCGGTAATAACAGGTATACAATACTGAGCAAGTACAAAAGGAAACCAATCAAGATTATACGATATTTGTACAATACTCCCAAACAAGAAAACAGAACCTACATGCTAACGTACATAGCACCCAAAGTACTGTTCGACGCGTTGAAGAGGTCAAAATTATTGTTCACATAAGGTATATACATATTCGTATAGCGCTACCAATCCCTGCAAAATATAGAAAGCAGATTTTCATTACACACACGCACGCACGCACGTGCACAGCACACACACCAAAAGGAAACGGTAACGCGCTCACAGGAAGCGCCTGAAAAACGAAAAAAAAGGAAAAGTGTGGGGAACCGAGGTCGTCTTGGGCTGTCGCCTCTCCCTCTCCCAGAAGGAATGAAGAGGTTCTTGGAAAGCAGGGACGGGCGATTCTCTCTGTCAGCATCAGCTCCCACCAGCGAGGACGGGGCGAGAAAGCGAAACGGGACTTTCCTTGCTGTCTATTTTTTCTTCGTCAGGCCAACGCCGCTTGCTTGCAGGGGCGCAGGCGAGTTCCCGCCAAATGGCGCGGGTGCGTGAGTTGCCGCCAAATGCTAGCTCTGGATGCCAGCTCGTTCCGCGTCTCATGGTAGACTAGTTGGTGCATTTCTGTTATCATGGACTGCGCATATAAACGCAAGCTACACAAAAGTGACATGGACAAGAACAGCGCAAGCCCTTTACATGCAGTGGAACCGCCGTATCTCGCCGTTCAAGATATGCGTACTCGTAAGTGGCATTTTAATTTCACGTTGTGTAATGCATGACTGTCTTTTTCAAGTGAACAAAGGTCGCTTTGTATTGTGTAAATGGTTTTGCAACGTATGATAAACTCCTTGACTTTCGGGCTTATTTTTTCTGACAGGAAGAAAAAAAAAAGAGGCTTTACATGAGAACGGATCAAGCGTTCGAGAGTTGGGACAGGGAAATGTGAGACGTACTTTCATGTATATATTTCTAATATTATTTTTTCGTCTTGTATTCTCGTTAATTTTTCTCTAGGAAACACTGGAACGACACTGCTTAAATTGAAGCACAGTGTGCGAATGACCTGCTACTCTCGGAACTGTTATCACCATTCGGGAAGAAATTGGGTAAGACGCTTGTCTGGTTATTATTGCGGAAAAGTCATAATTAATTAGAAGTTGCTTTCGTTCCTTCCCACAGATGAAAAAACATAACTGTAAATACCTGTATGATATACGTCTGGTGCATTGCAGGTAAGAATGGATTGTGTGTGGCGCGCTTCAGCGCATGTGGACTAGAGTAGATCTAGGAACATCAGACAAGAAGACACGTATGTGAAACCCTGCGGATAGCCCATATGTAAGTTCTTCCTCAATTTTTCTTTTGTTGCATTTTCGTAGTTTACGTGTAATACTTTGTCACCGCGGTCTCGACGTTATGTATACCTATACATTTGTCTCGTGGCAGTCTGCGTGCAATTTTGTTTGTGCAACTATGTGTTGTATTCATTTATCGCGCTGCCTGGATGTTTTTTTTTTTTTTTTTTCACTGATATTCCGACCAAAGTCGGTAAACCTATCCTTCCTGTCCTCATGTTTCCTTGGGCGGCTCTAAAGCGTATCTTAGAGGAATATTTAGCTTCAGATTCCCGCATGGAACAGATGGTGAATGACATGCTGTGTTTTCTTTTTAGAGAAACTATGTATTCATGTTTAATATTTGGTTGATTTTCGTTTTGTCATTCATACAATACCGCAGCCATATGCCATTCTGTCATAGAACGTTGTTTCTAGATATATTTGTTTTATGTGGTTAAAACATTTAAAACGAGAGCGTTTCTTATCCTGGCCGTTATTTTTTACAGACCACGATAACCACGTATTTGGATGTCTGGTTGAACTCTACGTGCGCTGGTTCGTGCAGGTGAACTTTTTTTCCAGATACGGAGGAACGGACACCGGTCGTGCCGTGAGCACTATTCTGCAGGGCATACTTACAAATGAAGCTGCACTGCAGTTCAGCTGGAAAGGGTCGCAGGGGAGGAAGCACGCCTTCGTGAAGCTCATGGCCATCACGAATATAAGTAAGAAATATTGCATAACAATCAGCTTTCTAGTGCACGTTGCGAACATCGGTACCAACTGCATGCTTAGTTTTTTTTTTTCTTCATTCAAACAAGCTGCTGCTTATTGCATCTTGCTGCGTCCAGTATTAGCATTTTCTTTAATAAAATAATGCCGTAATAAGTGAGTTCTACTTGCGGCGTCCATATTTTGCCACTGCTTTTGAGGAGTTTGTTTTGCTTCACCATATAATATATGCTGTATATGCTGTTTCTGCTTTAACCCATGTATGCTAACTGTTTTCTGCAAAACATAGACCTATCATCGTTGCCATCATGTCAGCAAGTATATGTATCATGCCATAAGCTTCCCCTCTTGCCTCTCCAGACATTTACCTATTCACCTCCTTGTGCCGCTTGGCGCGCTCCGGGCTCCGGCGCGTTCTTTGTCTCAGCGTTTCAACTCGGCTGTTTCATACAGTGCTCACGGGAAGCAACAAGACCTATCGTGGTGTAAATAGCCGCGCTACCTATAGACACAGTAGCCACTGTGTATGGGTGTTTTGCTATGGTTCCGTGTTCAGTTCCCCCTATTGCTAACGACATATAAATTACCAACTATCCGGTACTTACACGATTTGTGTCGTCCAGCCACTCTTCCTGACAGCTTCGATACTGATTTGCACGTCCCTAATATTGCTTTGTTGTCGTTTCTTTAATGTTTCGTGAATATCTGACTTATGATCTTCTTGATTGTTTCACTTCTTCAAATGGAATGCGACTCACCAACTGAACTATAAAGCGGGGGCAGCTTTCTTATATGTGCCGCTTTTTTGCAGCATCTGTGAGGAGCACGTTCCCTGACGCTTCACTAGCATCAGTGGCTGGAGTCGCAAAACGCTGGTTGGTTGGAGCAGCTGACAGGGATGGAGGCCGGAAATGAAAGAAGGCGCCGTGGCCCTGCTTCAAGCCCACCAAGTATGAACTAGTGTTTGAAACTTGTGAACGTGTCGGTGTACATATACAATTACAAGAAATAAAGACCTGTATCAGAATCTTTTGCCTGGCATTTATGTGGCATGAAAAGTACAAAAAAGCGTTCGCTTTCGTGTGGTACTTCTATGCCGGCCACCACACAAGCATGATGCATGATGCATGATGCGCATGCTGTTGTAAATGCATGATGCAAAAGCTGCGATTATTCGGGGCGTCAAAAGCAACGTCGGCTTTCAGCACCGGGCCGGTGCAATGCCGACCATTATTGTCGTCAGGGCCATGGCTGGCCCGCGTGTGGCATGCGCTCGGCTGCGTTGGCCAAATAGAATGGCCCTACGGCTGGCCGACTGACTACGTACCTAAAGCCTTGGTAGGCCCTCGTATGGGACGCCGTCGGCCAAGTCGGCCACAGTGGTCGGGCCTACATCGATTGCCGACGATCGGCCGACGTTAGGCCAATGTCAATCCCCAAAGCTGGGCCGCCCTCGGTTGCCGAGGTCGGGCCAACCATTTTGCAGTCGGCCGGAGACGTCGGGCCGACTTTTTGCCACGGTCTTTTTGTTGCTTGGGTTGTGCTATGCAGCGATATATTTTTGAGAGCAGCATTCCGGGCAAGTTGGTAATCCATTACTTAAATGATATTGCGCGACAAAAAACGACACGGACGTGAGACGACACACCAAGCGCTTGGTGTGTCGACGACGTGCGCTTGGTGTGTCGTCTCTCACGTCCGTGTCGTTTTTTGTCGCGCAATATCATTTAAGTAATCGATATATTTTGTTTATTTCCGCACAGTGTCGATGGAAGACCGTTGTCGCCATCAGAGACAACACGGATTTGTAGCAAACATATTGTGAGAAACTGCAAAAATGATTTTAGCTCGTATGTGCCGTATGTATGTGCCGCATCGTATGTGCTGACGATTTTTCCGGCGGTACATACGATGTCGTTTCCAAGCTTTTCCTTCGTGGAAACAAAATGCCGCACTCACCGCCCCGTCTTCGTCCTGCAGTTCTTGCGCTTCGGAGGATGCAGGCAAGACCGACGGAACAGCGCTACGGGAAAGTATTGCTTTGATAGGCACTCCACACGACTTCAGTAAGTCGGCGTTCAACTCGTAATCCTCTGGACGAAAGTGCAGCGAGCACACTACGCGATTTTTCGGCTCTTTGCCAACGAGTTGTAGCAGAGGTACGGCACTTAACCACTTCGAACGGAGAGGTTCACTCCTTGGCACACAGGTAACGTTGGATTCGCCGCTGCGACTGCCCTTGGCCAAGTTCCGCGGACCGTTCGGGCATCCCACGACATCACATGGACGTGGCATTCTCGCTGCTTGTTCCAAATGAAAGTTTCACGAGCCAGCAGAACCCGCACAGCACGACGCGATATCGAAACTACTGAAACTCCAAAGCGTGCGCGGCGCCGAGTCGTGCGCGCAGAGTCGAGCGTAAACGAAACCTTTCGACCACCCATACTACTGAAGGGTAACGTCAAAATGTTATTTTTTCTTAGAATCGAATAGACGTAGACAAGTAGCATTTTCTTCCGTCTTATAATCGAATGAAATGATATTTTTAATACGAGTAGTTGAGTATTAGTAACATAAATTATGGGGAGTGCTTTCGTCATCGGATTAGTACCGGAATGTCGCTGGGGGGTCTCAAATCGTGTCATGCATTTACCTCAATTTCTCGGTTACTAAAGCTCTGTTCGCGATTATATTGACGACTTAGACGTTCTAGAACATTGCTCTACCACTTTAACTTGACTTTCTGGTAACCTTTAGTGTCCCTTTAAGCAGACGCTGCCATTTCGCCGCATTGCAGCCATAAAAATAATCGTCAAGCGTACTGATCTTCTTAAAGGCAAATAGAAGCGTGTACAGTCTGTTTCACACTTAGGGGAAAACTCGGAACGTATTGCATCGCGATGCGGCAAGCAATGAAGTCGTGCCGTGGCAGCAGCTCGAGCAGGTGCAGACGCTCGAGGGGCGGAGTCGTGATCTGCGTCGTCTGCTACGGCGGCGCGCGCTGGCCGCATTGTCGGGAAGCGTGCTACTGTCAGGGGCAGTGCACGCATATTTCTTCACTGTGTGTGCTACCGTAATAAGCAGCGACAAGACGCACCAAGATGTGCGCGCAACGTGTTCAGTCTTTGTTTGACTCGAAAGGAAAACAAAGCACTCAACAATGATAACTATGGGAGTCGAACACGATGAAACAAACGGATAGGATTAAATGAATGTTTTAGGTTCAGACAATGAGCTGGAAATGATTTTTCTCGACAATCATTCGCTACACCAGACAGACTCTACCCGCCGGCGGGGAATTGGACACGTCACGCTCGGAACTTCAGTTAATATCTCGTCATGTCCCCGGCGGCAGCGATGACAGCGTTCATCCTGGAAGGCAGTGAAGTGCAGAATGACTTGATCAGGGATGTGTTCATTCGCAGCACGTCTCAGTCGCTGACGATGGTGGATCGAAGCCTATCCTCGGGCGACTGATAGAGGGGATGGTGCGCCAGCGATACTTTCAACGAGCCCCAGACATTTTAAATGATGTTGGCGCCCAGGGATTGAGGCGGCCACTCCAAGAGAGTGACTGTGCGCTCTTCTAGCAGTTGTTGCACCACACGAGCAGTGTGGATCGGCGACCTATTGCGTTAGAATATATAGTCGCCTTCCAGAAACGGGCCGTCAAGAATGTATGGAATCAGTACGTCGTCTATGACTGCCCTGCAGCGATGAACTTACCTTCGAGGCATATCAGCTGGCGTCGCACAACGCATAGTAAAGAATACCGGCTCATTTCACGCCGTAACGATGAGATCGGCGCCCTGCAACTGATAGTAGAACTTTTACCGACAATGCGGCCAGCGCGCGCCGCCGTAGCAGACGACGCCGTTCAAGATCCCGCCCCTCGAGCACCTGCGCGAGCTGCTGCCGCCGCCTGACTCGCCGCATCGCGATGCAACGCGCTCCGAGTTTTCCCCTAAATGTGAAACAGACTGTACACCGCCCTTCAGACAGACAGACAGAAAAACTTTATTCATAGCAAGTGAGTTTGGACTCCTCTGGGTCCCTGGACCACCGCACGGTCCCGCACTACGTCGAAACGTTCATGCTCCTTTTGTTCATGACGTCGGCAGCCCGAGCCACCGCAGTAACCTGCGATGTCGGGTCCGTCGACGAGAGCAGGACCTCCCAGTCCTCCCAGCTTGAGATGGCGGGCTGTCCCTGCGGGGGAGGATCGGCAGGGCAGCCAAAAAGGATGTGGGAGAGTGTGGCGTGAGGGTCTCCGCATAGGGAGCATGTAGGGGAGATGCCACAGTAGTGGGATAGCAGCTGAGGGGATGGGAGAGAGCGGGTCTGGAGGCGTCTCCAGAGGATCTGTTGGTAGTGCGTCAGGGAGGGGTGGGGAGGAGGTAATCCAAACGGGGTATTTGCGTGAGCTCCGCAAAGCTGTGTACCCGCTCCCTCGAGAAACCCGGATCGAGGCTGTCCTGAGCCCGGCAAATTAAACCTCGGGCCAATTTATCGGCAGCCTCGTTTCCGGGGTTCCCAGAGTGAGCCGGCACCCACCGGAGCTCAACCCTGCGTGGTAAATTCTGGGTGGGAATGTTCAACAAATTCCAGGCAGGGCTGTGAATTCTGCCTCTGGCAAAGTTGGGCAAATCAGTCTTTGAATCGCTAAAGATGTATTCAGCATCCGAAAGGGCAAGGGCTAAGGCGATGGCGGTCTCCTCTGCTTCCGCAGGTGTAGAGCCCGAGGGAAGATGGTGAGTTAGGGGTCGGGGTAAGGTTGGGTTGTAAGCAACTGCTACAGCTTCATGCGTTGTACATGCGGCGTCCACCCAGATGGCTTTCTCGACTTGTCCGTAATACTTGTGGAGGGCATTTGCGCGAGCTACGCGGCGAGAGATGTGATATTGGGGATGGACGTTTCGAGGAAGGGGTTTCACTACAAGGGGTGTATGAATGTGTCGAGGAATGGCTATAAGGGTTGACTGATTAGCGGGTATGTTGATGCGAAGGGAGGCGAGGATATGGCGGCCAGTGGCGCTCGCGGCAAGTCTTAAATACTGCGTCTGAAGGTGCGCCTCAACTAGTTCAGGAAGCGTGTTATGCATGCCTAGTGCAAGGAGTTTGGCTGTGCTAGTGCTGCGAGGCAGGTTGAGGGCTGCCTTAGTTGCAAGGCGGATCATGGCGTTCACGCGCTCGGTTTCCGTGCAGTTCAGCTTGAGATATGGAGTGGCGTACAGAATGCGGCTAAGCGTAAAAGCATGTACAACTTTCATGTTGTCTGCTTCGTCTAAACCCTTGTGCAGGGAAGATACGCGGCGTAGAAGCTGCAACACTGATTGCGTGGAAGCCTTCAGTGTTTTAAGGGTATGGTCATTGCGTCCGGAATCCTGCGGGTAGAGGCCAAGGATGCGTAGGGTGGGAGTGATGGGGATAGGGGATCCTTGTAAAGTGATTTGGATGGGTGAGTTAGCGGCAGATTTTGGTCTAATTAGGAGGAGCGCGGACTTAGAGGGGGAACATTCGAGTCCGATAGATGATACGTGAGCGGAGATCGTGTCTACTGCTAATTGTAGAGTTTCCTCAATTTCCCCGTCTGAGCCATGAGTGGTCCATGCGGTAATATCATCAGCGTACAGAGTATGTTTTACGTGTGGGATGAGATTGAGCTTCTGGGCTAAGGGGATGAGAGCAATGTTAAATAAAAGGGGGGAGAGGACCGCGCCTTGCGGGGTTCCAAATTCACCGAGTGTATAAGAGGGTGTGCTGAGCTGATCAATGTGCAAGGAGGCAGTGCGGCCAGAGAGGAAGGCGCGAACGTAGTTGTAGGTCTTAGGGCCTACCTGTAGTTCCTGCAGTTCCCGTAAGATGGCAGCGTGTCGAATTCTGTCAAATGCCTTAATGAGGTCAACCGCCAGGATTGCTTTAGTAAGATGGGGGATGGTATCATCAAGCACATCGTGCGTAATTTGAAGTAGGGGATCCTGCGCAGATAGATGCGCACGAAAGCCGACCATACTGTGGGGGAAAAGGTGATTTTCTTCCATGTACGTTGTCAGTCGGGCAAGGATTATGTGCTCAAAGGTCTTGCCGAGGCAAGATGTAAGAGAAATGGGGCGGATGTTCTCGAGGGTGATGGGCTTGTGAGGTTTTGGGATAAATATAATTTTTCCATGCTTCCAGGAGGCAGGGAGGGTACCTGCCTCCCAGCACTCGTTAAAGTAGGTAACGACGTGAGATATGGAGACATCATCAAGATTTCGGATGGCAGCATTCGTAATTTGATCTTCCCCGGGTGTGGTATTGCGCAATTTCAATAGGGCTGCGCGAAATTCAGATTCTGTAATAGGAGCGTCAAGCTGTGGTTGGGGTGAGCCCGTGTACTCGGGATGTTTGCAAGGAGGACCTGGGGTGGTATAGGTGCATTTCAGCTGCGCGAGGAAGGCGTCGGTGTCCTGCCGATGATTATGAGTGAGGCGGCGAATGCTAAGACGCGTCTGAGTTTTAGATTGCGTGGGATCGAGCATATGGCGTAACAGGTGCCAAGCACGGGTTGTGGAGAGATTGCCTCGGAGGCCGTCACAAACCTGAGCCCAGTTAGCTTTGCAAAGAGTGGCACTATGTTGTTCTATTTGGGATTGAAGCTGGGTGAGCTTGAGTTTTAGTTTCCTGTTGTGCTTTTGAGTTCTCCACCTTCGCGTTATGTTCTCTTGAGCTTCAAGAAGGTGGGCGAGCTTACTGTCGATAATGGGGGTGTCTGGGGTAGTATCGAGCGTTTGGGTATGTTGGCGAATGTCTTTCTGTAACTGAGTAGTCCAGGTGTCTAGGTCGAAGGGGCCCTGTGCTGGCTGCGCTTGCCTAAGTTTACGGAGCTGATCCCAATTAGTGTGCCTAGCGGTAAATTTGCGCTGAGGTCGGCGATAGTTCACCGCTATGCGAATCAGGTGGTGGTCGCTGCCTAGTGTGGCTTGCGTTCTTTCCCACTGTAGGTGAGCCAAGTTTCTACCAAGCGTGAGGTCTGGGCTAGTATCGGCAGTAACACTGTTACCAACCCGCGTAGGTAGGCTAAAATCATTAAAGATGGTCAGGTGAAGTAATAGCGTATTATTGTATAAAACTGTGCCTCTGTGGTTGGTGCGTCGACAGCCCCAGTCCACGTGAGCGCAGTTAAAGTCACCGGCAACCAGTAGGGGGTTTGATCCGGCCATTTGGGTTACGGATTTGAGGAGTGGAGCAAGTAGGTGAATCGGCTGTCGTGGGAGAAGATAGCAGTTAAGCATGAACAGGGGAGATTGTGCAGGGGTGTGGGGAAAAGTTTCGATGAAGGTGTGAGCAATAGGAGAGGTAACGTCGTGCTCCGCGTAATGCAAGGTGTTACAGACGTATGTAACCACCCGAGGAAGATCAGTGGAGTCAGAGGGGATAACAGCGTATCCTGGCAGTTGCCTGCAAACATTGGCATCCTGGATAGCGATAATGTCTGGTGGGGACAAAGAATTGGCGATAATCTGCTGCAGAGGGTCGCGCTTTCGCCGAAAGCCCCTGCAATTCCATTGAATAATTTGTAAGGAATTATGGTGCCTCGGAGGAGCCATGTTGAAGGGTGGCGGGGCGAAGGAGGAGTGCAGAAGGCGGGACTGCGGGAGGAGGGGCCGCTGACAGTCCAGATATAAGGTTAGCTAAACGCTCCTCAACCTTGGCCATGATGCTAGATATGACCCTATCTATTATACCGGTAATGGTAGCTTCAATCATAGTCTGGCACTGTGCAGTGACCTGCGCAGTAATGCGCTCTGTGAACTTGGATTCTAGGTTTTGGGCGAGGTCCTGAAATTTGGCTTCCAGGTCTATAGGTTGGACTGGGCTCTCATCAGGCCTCCTCTTTTTCTGAGGAGGTTGGTCGGACGGGTTGGATGAGGAAGATGGGGATGGTGGAGTGGGGGGTAGAGCAGGGGTGGAGGTAGAGAGGGCTGCCTTGAGCTGCCTTACCTCATCCCGCAGAGCCTTCACAGTCCGAGTCCTGGGAAGTCATGATGTTCGTCTTGGCAACCTTGGAAGCCCATGTAGAGGTAGACGGGAGGGTCGTGCTAAGCGGGGGAAAGTCCTTCTTGGTAGGGAACTTTGACTTCTGGGGCGGTGGGCTAAGTCGTTTGGTGGCGGTATTTCTTGCCTTGCACGAGCCGGTGCCCGTGAGGTGCTGCCCCCCACAGAGAATGCAGATCGGGATGCAGGAGGGAACATCTTGCAGCTCATGCTTGTCCCCGCACCGCGGGCAGAGACCACTCTTGGGGTGGGGGCACACGTCGTGTCTGTGGACCGGTCGACGACAGTTTGTGCACGCGTCTGGACTTCCCTTGTACGCCGTGCATCTATGCACTACACTCATGTAGCGTATGGTGTGAGGGACTGGGCCATGCGCAAATGTAATCAATATGGAAAGGGTCCTACCCATTCTGCGGGCTGCGATGATATCAGCTTCCCGGTTGCGAGTCTGGAGGTCTTGTAGCATCTCTTCCGGTGTTTCCGCCCAGTAGGCTTGCGAGATGACTCCGCGCGCAGCAGCGGGCGGCGGTGCGATGTAGGCGGCGACGGGGTAACTGGTTTCTTGAAGGATCACTTCCTTGATTTGGACGAGGTGAAGGGCCGTTGACTCGTGAGGTGTAGCGACCGTGAAGGTGTTATTCGTCGGGTGAATCCGGAGGTGAAACTCTCCTAGGTCCCGGTCAGCGGCGGCGACTCGCAGAGCTTTCATGAGTGGCTGCGCCATGGCTCCGTTCAAAGCGAGGCCTCCTCTTGGTCGGAAGACTACCCTTATAGTGCCGGGAGGGAGTGAAGCAAGTTGCTTACTTCGCAATGCGATTGCGTGCGTCACGCGCAGCTGTTGTTGTTGAGCACGGTATGTCGGCTTGAAGGTCGCAGGGGCAGTGTCGGCCGGAGCACCGACGGCGGGCGCGGCAGGCTTATCTCGAACAGGGGCTGCATGAGGAGGCACAACCAGCGTTTCCGGGCTTGGTTTGCCTCCCTTGTACGCGCGGAGTATCGTGGTCCACTAACTGGGTCTGAACGTTGTCGGGTCGAGGTCTTCGCCCTGCGATTGCACCTCCATGGCTGTTGGGGGTGGGTGCGCTACCAGTGATTGGCCTAGCCTCCAGCGAGGCAAGACCCAGTGCGGCGGCTGGCCAGGAGCAGACTTTCCGACATCGATACGGTCCAAAAAAGTTCGGATGTAGGTTTAGCGGTCGGCAGCGGCGCAAACGGAAGGGATTCGTGTGTATTCCGTGGTGACTGGCACACACAGCGCACGGCACCTCGGGAGGCCCGGGCGGGGGGCGACGGGCAAAGCTCGCGCCTCGGGAGGCCCGGGCAGGGGGCGACGGCCAAAGCTCACGTCGGATCGGTTCGGAGTGCGCGCCGACGGCACGTACGTTCTCTTCGGGCAGATTTCGGGGTCCGGAGAGCGCCGACGGCACGTCCGCTCACTTCGGGTGGCTGTGGTCGAGTCCCCGCCCTTCACGCGTACACACGTAGGCACACACCGCGCGCAGCGCGAAACGTGCCCAAACACGCGCAGTGCAGGAGGCAATCAAGGCGACGCGAACGAGAGATGGGAGAGGGGTACCACCCGCTAATAGAATTTTGCTTCGCATGCGGCGCTCTCAACGCCGGCGCAGCAGCGCCGCTCTCGGTGCCGTTCTTGTCTATAGAGGACCCAGAACCGGTAGGCCAAAAATACGCGGACACGCTAAACCACTTCAGAGGCGCCAGAATGAGATATCCGGCACCAGACAAACAACTCGAGAAGAAGTCGTAATCTGGCGGCAACTACAAACGGGACATACCCGAACATATACATACCAAACAAAATTTACCCTACCCAATATGAGAACACATGCTCCTGGTGCGGGGACAAGCACACGCTATACCATATCACGTGGGCCTGCCAAGAAGCAAAAGAAATAACCATAATAGAAAACCCGAGTGCGGAACAGTGGGAGAGGATGCTTCCCAGCGACATCCTAAAAGTCCAGCAAGGGCTAGTAAGGCGTGCCCGCACAGCAGCTACCCTCAGTGGGGCCCTGGACTAGGGGCACCAACCTTGGATATCAAGATGGAAGAAGCCATCTGAAGAACCGGTAAATCCATATGTAAATAGAGCAAACTAAACGTTTTTCACCACCACCACCAGGAGGAAACTTCACGGCGCCGCCTTACTGTCGGCCATAACCACGGTCTATGGGAGTTTCTTAAGGAGGCACCGTGCCGTCATGGAATGATGGTATATATGTGTCTGCGACACTCGTGTTGGCTGGTGTTGTAAGAGGCTTCGTCTAAAACGTGGATATGGCTTTGAAATTAAATAACGCGTTCTCAAAGTAAAATCTTCATAAAATGTTTCCATTCACGCATATAACATCTTTACTCACCCACAATGCATGACCAAGCGAAGAAAAGCAAGAACAGATGACAAACTGTTTCAAAGCGAGCGCGAACCTTGTCGTCTGTCCTCCAACTTTAGCGGCCCGCTGATACATTTTACACTCTTAGGCAAAGTTACACCCTTTGGCTTGCCCCTTCTGCCACACAACAATAATCGTTATCTGCCTTGATGCGTTTCCTTTCTTTAACGCTGCGAGCCCGGTACTTTCCAGTAACGAACGGCACGCGCGTTATCAGCATAGAACAGTTTACACCCTTTGGAGTGCCCCTTCTGATACACTCTAAAAACGGTTTGCACCCTTTGGGGTGTATATTTGTCCCACAACGATAATCGTCATCTGCCTTGCTTTCGTTTCCTTTCTTGAAAACTCGGCGCTCGCTACTTTCCTGTCGAGAATGCTGCGTCACACTGATAACGCGCGTGCCGTTCGTGACTGGGAAGTACCCGGCTCGCAGCGTTAAAGAAAGGAAACGCGGGCAAGACAGATGACGATTATCGTTGTGGGACAAATATATACCCCAAAGGGTGCAACTGTTTTTAGAGTGTAACGCGCGTGCCGTTCGTTACTGGAAAGAACCGGGCTCGCAGCGTTAAAGAAAGGAAACGCATCAAGGTAGATTATCGTTGTGTGGCAGAAGGGGCAAGCCAAAGGGTGTAACTTTGCCTAAGAGTGTACGTAACATATAGTCGTACACGCAATAACAAGTTCTCATAGTTAAACAAAACATGTTTTCGCGTAATAATAAAGCTAAAACAGCTTTTTACGTGCTGTTTTAGTAGAAAATGAATCATTGTGACAGACGGAACGGTGCTTGCCAAGCGCACTCTTAGGCAAAGTTACACCCTTTGGCTTGCCCCTTCTGCCACACAACGATAATCGTTATCTGCCTTGATGCGTTTCCTTTCTTTAACGCTGCGAGCCCGGAACTTTCCAGTAACGAACGGCACGCGCGTTATCAGAAGGGGCACTCCAAACGGTGTAAACTGTTCTGTGCTGATAACGCGCGTGCCGTTCGTTACTGGAAAGTACCGGGCTCGCAGCGTTAAAGAAAGGAAACGCATCAAGGCAGATAACGATTATTGTTGTGTGGCAGAAGGGGCAAGCCAAAGGGTGTAACTTTGCCTAAGAGTGCGCATCTTCAAGGTGTCCTGTCTCTCCGAGAACGACGCCAATCCGAAGTCACAACATACCGGCATTCCCATGCATACCACAGCGCAGCAGCGCCAGATTTCTCTCTAGGTAATGTAGTGAGAAACTCTCTGCTGTCGGCTACTGTTAACCTAGGTAGGACATTAGGAAGTATAATAGCAAGGGCTTGGTGGCGTAACCCACCACCCCGTTCCAAAGGAGACGCTCATAGCATCCATCCATCCTTACGTACGTTCCTTTTTATAAATTAACAAGACGCCGTTGTCATATAATTTGTGATTGTGCGAAAAGGCATTAATCCTGATTACAATACAAACGCAGCAGTGAAAAGTGGACAAAGTTGCAGAAAGATTGCTATGTTCAACCAACATTATTTTATATACGCGTTCTTTTAAAAGATGATGGCCCAAAACACAAATGCCAACACCACCCGAGATCGATGCAAATACTATGAGCACGTGTTATTAACAAAAGATTTTCATGGCGCCAAACGACGGGGAAAATGTGGCGATACGCATTCCTGTCGACCGCCATTGCATATGGTTGCTGCTCATTAGCATAATTCGCGCGGCTCGTCGCACCACACATTATGGCGGAATATCTCGGCCGCTGGCCAGTTCTTGCGCGATTTTAAAAAAGGTCACCTTTATCGCTGCCTTCTACTTGCTTTTTTCTGATTGGACCTCCCGGGGCTCTCAGACGGTCTTGCGAGCTAGACGTCTGGCGATAGGAAAAAAATCTACGCATTCTCACCGCACTGCAAGAACGCACTGGAGACACGGACGACACACGTACCGACCCATTTGCGATCCATTTGGAGTTTATGAGCACAAACACATCCTCGCTTGAGGAATCGTCGTGCTTTACTGAACAAACTTCGGGTGGCCGCGCATTACTACGACAGCGCGCCGGCGAGGAGGCAGAATGTCATTTCTGACTCCACGTTTAGATTCATTACTGCGGCCTGATGTGCCTTCTTACCACGCTAAGTGAATCATCACGGAACCAAAGTTTTGCGATAGCCGGCGCACGGTGCAGAACAGTATGCGTGTAGAACCGGCGTACGTGCGACCATGGAACAGATGAGTTCGCGGGCGTACGTTCCGCGGAGCCTTGCCGGCTCTTGCAGCGCTTCCGCTAACCTTCTCTTCCCTGCGCTTCTCGGGCGCACAGATAAGATACGCCTGCGGTAGGGAGGATTTGTCCCTTAAGTCAAAGCAGCCGCTTCTTTCCCATCTTCCAGTATAAGCGTCGGCTGGTAGGCGCACGGTGCCGAGGGCGGCAAAATGCGCATATATTCTGCGTAACGCTCTACCAGCACGTGTATTGAGGTACACCTGTGCAGGTGTGCCATGAACCTCGAACGCGCTCTGCCTAAAAGACTTCGTGCTGTCGCGAGTACTGCGAGGAACAAGCAACAGTTAAGCGACATGTGTTTTAATATGCACAAAAGCAAGTTGTTACTGAACACGAACTATATGCATTCATAACGTACGTTTTACGCGCCGCGCAAATGCACCATATGCGCTGTCAAAAGCAGTAATTACTGACATGCAAGGCGTTCATTGTAGAGATTCTGAAACGCATGGGTTTCGGCCTGCGATGGCACTTTAGCATGATTCGCCCAAAGAGGGAAAAATTTCCCGCGGATATAATTTCTTCGTCCGTTGCCATTGCCGTGGCGCGGTACATTGCGTACAGCGTTGCATGCGCGTTCATTTCCCGAACTTTAGTTCCTCCTGTCCCACCTGGCCACAGCTACATACGGGAGAGCACGGTCCAGGTAACGCAGCGCAACAAAACATGGGGTCCAACGCAAACCTGCCAGCACAGCACCTTTGCTACGGTACGAAACCTACGGAGCAATACGTGTAAGCGCACAGAACCATAACAAAGCTGCCATTGTGTCCCGAAAGGCGTGGCCGCTACGGCAAAAAAATAAAGAAACTGTAAAAAAGAGGAGAACCTACTACGTAATTTCCTCCACACTTTTCTCCTAGCACGCTGAGGGGGTAGGGCCTCTCCTCAGTTTCCTTCCTCCATATGATACCATCACATTTTAGTATGAGGTGTTCAATTGTTTCTACATATTTACCACACACAGTACATGTGTCTTCTCCATTAAATTTCTTTTTATAGCTTGGCGTTCTAAGACATCCTGACCTACCTTCAAAGAGTAGGGCACTGCCTGTTGAGTTATCATAAAACGCTTCCTTCCTGATCTGCTGTTTCCAGTATCGATATAGTTCCACACTATGCTTCTTTTCCATTGAATTTATCCAATTTTTACCTTCCGCATTTTTAACCTGTCGTTTAATGCTCTGTCTTTCTTCGTCCTCGTGTCTGGCATACTTACTGGTTAGCTTCCTAGTTCTTTTCCGCCATTGTGGGTCAACGCTCTTTCTGTATAGGTATTTAAATACCTAGCTGCCCACTAAGCTTGTTATTGTCCAAATCTCTCAGGCGTTTTTCGTATAGGATTTTACTCTGAGCTTCCCGTGCTTCGAACGATGCCCACCCCCTGTACTGCTTCGTTTGTGGTTTTCCCGTGGGCACCTAGTACTAATCTTCCCACAGCTCTCTGATTTACTTCTAGTCTCAACTGAACATCTGCCCTTAAACACAGGACCGCATTCCCAAAAGTAAGCCCCGGCACAATTACCCCCTTCCAAATACCTCTCTGTTGTACCCCCACAATTCCCTATGTTCCATTATCCCGGCATCTCTTAACCATTTTCTATGAGAGACTGTTCGTACCATTGCTACTAAATTGATCTATTAACGTTGGTTCGTACTTTTCCGTGTACATCTGCCCTTTGTTTATCCATACCATAGAGTTTCTCACTACCATAGAGTTACTATTGGCGGCGAGGAGTTACGGAGTCGCCATCTGTCGGAAGCGCCGCGCTGGCGTAGTATGAGGGATCACGCGGCGCGCTCCTCATAGGTTTTGCTGCCAGCGCTCACTGAAAACACCCGGCGTGAGCTCTCCCAGACATTTCTGTAAGTACTTTCGAAACGAGAGAAGTTTTTTACTGTCTAAATAATAATCTTAGGCAAACTGAAAGCACAGAATAGTTTACAGACGCTATCTCTTTACCGAATACGTACAGTGAATGCCACTGCGCGCGGTCGCCGCGATAGAGTCTCCCGAAACCGGCTTCTTGCGTGAAAGGTAGGTAAACGTTGAGAGCAAACTATGTGAAATATGTTCTTATAGTGTTTGTATAACTAAATGGAGCGAATAGAATGAAGCCTCAATGCAGCGATCGCACAGATTTCCCAGCGACCGACTGCGCGTCTGCATTCTTAACCGCGTAGTTTCGCTTTCGCCGCGTGCGCGTTTTCGCACCGTGCCATGAGCTTTAGGCCAGAATATGAGCATTTGACATTATACAAGCAACCATTGTTGCGTGGTAGCTATCAGAGCTGTTCAAAAATAATTTCATTGTAGAGACTTCGACGCCTACGGGGACTGTGATGTGCCGTCGCGGCGATTCAATCTTTTTTTTCTTCTAAATTCTTGGACGTTTCAATATTATTTCTCGAGTTGCATCACACTGTATGTGTATCGGTGTTCTCAGCGTGCGATTTCCCGCTGCTTCCTTTTTGTAATCCAGTGCATTAATTCATAACACAAGCATGACCATATGCCGTGCTTTTTTTAATGTGCTTCTTACCGCCCCCTTTCCACTCCAGTGAACTTGCCAATATCTATAGCATCGACAAGTTCATAGACTAAACCGTCAAGACATTATACGGGCAGCGGACTCGGGCGAGCGTCTCAGTGCACGTTTTCCGAACATCGCAGACCCGGCGCCGTAGCAGAAATCTTCCTCGCGTCTGTGCTTGCTGCATACCCGAGTTGTAACCGATGACTGTTTGCCGGTTTTATGTTTCGCGAGCCAAGCTTCACGCAGCTTCTTGTCCTGCGGCTACGTGTGAATAAGGCTGACACCGGGCTCCGTCGCGTACGTCCGGCACTGCGGCACCGAACAGTAGCCTACCATGTTGCGCGCCTTCAAAGGCAGCCACTACCTATTGTAGTGCTTTCAAGCGTTGTAAAGGAGACACTCGAAACGGGAAAATCTCGCCACTAAATGAGGACCGCAGCGTACGAGGGAATTTAAACTCTCGTTTTCAGCTCGCTTCGGCGCTCCCGAAGCAGCCGACGCGGCCGCCATGTCCACGTGATCCCTAATAGCACGTCACGCCGACGGTGGCGCCAGCTTTTCCAGTGGTGGAGCTCGAGGCCAATACCATAGAGTTAGTAGAACACCTCTAGAGGAAAAGCTGGGCCGGAAAAGTGGGAACCTCTAGGGCGCCGCCCTGTTGCTACTGGTCAATGTGGCCAGCGCAATTACTATTGAAAGAGCTGAAAACAAGTACAGGTCACCGTATCCTTTGTCATCTAAAAACGCATACCTGAGGTTTTATGAAGGTGGTGCGTTAATATTAAGTTTACAGAAAGCGATCACTAAGTCCGTTACTTATGTAAATCACGAAGTACGCATTCATGCAATAAAGGATGACGCGAATTTCGGTTTCGAATCTGTTTTTTGGATGCGTAGTAGTTTCGTACAGTTAGGTTTGACCAAAGGCATTGGTTTGACCATTGGTTTGACATGCGATCGCGCGTCGACATCGGACGCTATGGCACACTCGTGCCTTATGTGCCACCGAAGCCCCGAAGTGCCCAGGCATATACCTTCACATGTAAGTAAACGAATGTATCTCCTTGTTGAGAATATCACGCGAGTATAGGCAGCTCTTGTGGGGCATCACAATCGTTTGAGAAGCGTCACAGTAGAGCATCTTTCTACATGCGGAGCGGCGTTTTTATTTGCAGGTTTCCCTTCAGTAGGAAATTGCTGGACAGGCGGACCAGCGCACCGGAATTGTACTGGCGAAGCCACAAGCAACTCAAAGAATCTGTTTAATTGTTGCACTTTGAACAATCATGCTTCTACAAATGCCACAGCAGAAAAACAGCCTGATGCCGAGCATTTCTGTGCCACGAAGTAATCAAGAGGCGAGTGCCTAATGCGGACGAAATCGAGTGCATCGAGACTTAGAACGACAGAAAGCTGAGCTAGTTGGTAAGGATTCATTATGCAAAACAGAGGTGAGGCGTGCAGACAGGACACAAGAGTAGAGAAGTGGGCGGCGCTCGTGTTGCATGTTTGCTTGTAAATACTCTACTCTTGTGTCCTGTCTGCACGCCTCACCTCCGTTTTGCATAACGAGTGTATCAACCCACATATTAATAGCGTAGGCGTTTTATTAACTGTGCAATATTTTCAACACTTCCTTGCATGCCATTTCATGTGGAATATCTTTTCTGGTCACAAATTTGTGCAGCGAATCTATTTGCATGATCGACTTCGGGCCTGTAGGTCCGTTCACTTGCACTTGATGCTGAGTCTTTTACATGTATCCATAAACTGCAGATATGCACATCAGATCCCTGCGAGCATTTTCAAAATTCAGTTATTTTAGACAACAGGCACATATGCAATACTGACATAATCTCAAATACCACTAAGCAGCTGGGACACATTTTTGTTGGCCATACTCGCAGGTAAAATAAGTAGATCATGTGGACAGCTCCAGCTCATTTTCCTTAAATCAGTGTGTACAAGGGGCATGCAAAAATATATTTTTTTTTCTCGCGCATCGATTATTTTACTGTATAAGCAAGAGAACCCACCACGTTAGTGTAACGTATCTTGTACATCACACTAATAAGTGCTTTAATTTACCAAGTGAGATGAGTTACTTTTATGGATCATTCAGTCATATCACACTGCAAGCTGCATTCATCAATCTTCAATTGCATTTCGCATGAAACATGTTTCCCTTTTATGCAGATATGCAATGGCAAGCCCTTCAGTGTGTTCCAAAGCTAAAATTTAAGCTCTAAATTAAAGAAGAAATTTCTAGTCAGAAACAAGCAAAAATGGTGAATGCAGAGTATCAGAAGCCCAAGGTACAAAAATTATGAGAATTAAGTGTCGAATGATTTTAAGGAAAGAATGGTATTTGAAGATGCAAGATTCTTTAGTGGAAATCAAGCAAGTCAGTATAGGTAGAATACTCTGAGAAATTATGCGAGTAATGGGATAGCACACAATGGGTCAGGAAATGCGTTGTTTTTCTGAAAAACTAAAGCTGATGACTGTCATATCATGAGTCACTTTAGCATCATGAGACTGCTGTTTGATAAATTTAGAAACAAACCAAAAAGCAAGCCATGCAAAAATAAAAAAAAACTATTTAATGATGCTCTCTCCACACTGGTATAAATAATAAGAAACGGATCACGTCTAATGTGGACATATCAGACACCTTGTGAAACACTAAAGGAAAAATTCAGTTTCGAGCTATGGCACTTGCCGCATAGATGTGGGGGGCCTTGCACCAATAGTAATAGTTACCACTGCATCTAGAAATTGAAAGCATTCATGCAGACAAGGATTATTCTTTATATTTTTGGCTACCACTTCAAATGCCTCCACTAAGTGTTACAATGCTGCACGCAGCCATACTAAGGATCTCACAGCAACACTTGCAGGTAAACAGCAAAAGCAGTCAAAGTGCTGGTGTATTCTGGACACTCTTTGAAAACTTTTAGGCGAGAACAGTGCAAGAAACAGAAATAAGAACTGCATTTATTTCTATGATTCCCCATTTGAAGGGCCTTTTCTTTTTCCTTCGACAATGCCTTCGCCTAGCCACAGCAGCTCCCTCATACAGACTCCGCAAGCCAAGAGGCCGTGGAGGCAAATGCAGGTAAGAGGCAAGAAGCAATAGCACTGGTATCGACATTCATCTAATTTCTTTCTTTTTCTTTCGTTTAGACAGCCAGCACACCTCGAACAGCCACCTTGACTGCGGGTGTGTCACCCTAGTCGCCAAGGAAACATTTGAGGGAAAGCGACAGGCAATGTGAACAGCCACTTCTCCATGTAAACGATACTCTTTCTCTCGGATGACTCCTACGTTCGCCACGCCAGCACACTTGTGCACAAAGATGCCGCGGAGGCACGTGCAGGTCAGAGGCAAGAAGCAGTGGCACTGGTGTCGACATTCACCCAATTTCTTTTTCTTACACTGAGGCAGCCAGCACACCTCGAACAGCCACCTTAACTGCGGGTGTGTTAGTAGATTCCTGTTGTACATATGCTCATAATAAACTTCAGTAAACTTGAACTTGATAATAAACTTGAAGGCAAATGGGACATTGATGCATTGTTTTTTTGAACATTTATTGTACACATACAATATATGTTATACTTTGCAGTGCTACAGAGCGCATTTTGAAGCTTCCCCCTATATTTTGCACCTTTAATTACATATGTGTTGTGTGGCCCTCAATGCAGTTCATGTTGTAGCAGCTGTTCTGTCTGTGTATCGCACATTGGCTTAAGCTCGTGATATCCACATACTTCTCTCACATATACAAAATAAAGTTCTATGTAGTCCTCAGTGTTACAACAAAAAATGAAAGTAAACAATCCGATCGTGGAATTGTGTTTATTACAGTCATTCCTATGACAGTTACTGACAAGTTGACAACTTGAGCTGGTCAATCCGTCCATAGCCTCCTCTATTTTTCAAAAATAAAGGAGGCTATGATCCATCATGGCAAGGAATTGTATGTATACATAAAAAGAAAGGGGGGGGGGTATAACAGGATTAGGGCAGTACGAAAAAAATGTACCAACACCGTCCTCTAGACCCATTCCGTTAAGGTACCGTAACAAAGCGCATTAATATGATGAAGTTCATACAACCAACTCTGATATTACACACGCCAGGCGACGCGAGCTACATTTGCCATGACGCATTCGCGACTGCACCGGATGCCCTCCATATTATTCTCATTAATCGTGCTAACTGCACCGAGGCAAAAGAAAGATCATGGGCGCAGGTGCCTTTAAAGTATCTCGACCTTGCGAGGCACTGCTGCGCGTGCCAGGGGAGCTGTCCGTGCGAACACTCCCTGGCACACACCTGCCTCGGCGGCCCCAACCTACGTACCGTTCTGCTTCGAGCTTTGATTCCCCCACTGTCCCTTGGGTGCCCTGGAGTTCCGGTGCCGCCTGCTTTATTATAATCTCAGGTGCTCTCCTGAGACTTCCGTTTGTCGGTTACATGTGCCCTACAGCTGGATCAGTACTTATAATAATAAAGAAACCCGCTCTATCGTCGCTACGATAGATCGCGAAAGCGGCTTTTGCAACATACCGCGCCCGTGCAAAGAGAATTACGGAACGCCAACGAAGAATCTGACCACAGCTTCGAGCTCGTAACCTCGTGGAGTACGTGACACTCCTGCTACAGGCATGACCGCTGAAAACCGCATACCGCCGGAAACTTCAACAGGATCATCCCTCGGTTGCATAACTGCCACCTGTACGGCCAACATGGACCACACCCACACCGTCCCGCAACATAGAATAAAGAACCAACTTATAAAGCCCAAACACACGGCTGCACGCACACATCACGACACCGAGTGCACCCTGCACCCCCGTGCTTGATTGAACGGGGTGCAATGCAAGGTGCCGCCGCGGTGCACTGCACCCTTGAACCTTGCAGCGGGTGGGTGCAGCCCGGCACCCCCTGCACTTTTTCGTTTGAGGTGCCGTGCACGTTTTTCTGAATCAAACAAACCTAGAGTTTGCAAAAGGATGGATGGATGGATGGATGTTATGAGCGTCCCCTTTGGAACGGGGCGGTGGCTTGCGCCACCAAGCTCTTACTACTATGCTGCCTAATATCCTACCTAAGTTCACCAATGAAAAAAAAAAAAAAAACACTATGAACTACCACGTCCAAATTTTCTGATACCCTATTGCGAACTGTGCTTTTGTACGTCTCCGTCTTTTGTCGTTTCCCTGCTTTTCTTCCACCAATCCTCCAATCGCCTCTTACTGATGTCTATTGCGGACCTGTTTGCTTTACCACTGCTCCCGCTGAACCCAAGGGCTTCAAGGAGGCCAGTGGTGCCTAAATCGACCGCTGGGTAGACGTCTTCACATTCTAATAAAATATGCTCCGTCGTTTCCCTAGCTTTACCGCAGCAAGCACATGTTTCTTCTTCCTTCTTATATCTCGCTTTATAGGTGCGTGTTCTAAGGCATCCCGATCTCGCTTCGAAAAGTAATGAGCTTCCCTTTGAGTTATCATAAATGGTTTCTTTCCTAATTTCGTTTTTTCCCCTTAAGTAGTTACTCATGGCAGGTTTCTTTTCCATTGCCGCCACCCATGAGATTAATTCAGCCTCTCTGACTTTCCGCTTGACCTTCTTTGTTGCTGTGTTGCCCACCCCACAGGCCGCATACTTGCTGGTAAGCTTCCTAGTTCTTTTCCTCCACTGTGAATCAATGTTTTGCCTGTACAGATACCTGAACACTCTCCCGGCCCATTTACTTTCCTCCATATTCCTCAGCCGTTCTTCATACTCAATTTTACTGCGGGCTTCCCTCACTTCAAAACTAGTCCAGCCCATATCCCCTTGCACAGCTTCATTTGTAGTCGTCCCGTGAGCGCCCAATGCGAGGCGACCCACTGACCTTTGGTTCCCGTCGAGTCCTGATTGTACCCCTGATTTAAAGCAAACAACCGCATTTCCAAAAGTAAGTCCTGGAACCATTACCCCTTTCCACATACCTCGGAGGACCTCGTACCTATTGTATCCCCATAGCGCTCTGTGCTTCATTATGGCTGCATTTCTCTTCCCCTTGACTGTTATGGTTTTTTCCTGTGTTTCCATATATCCGTTGCCTTCGTTTATCCATATACCAAGGTATTTATATTCTGTTACCCGAGGTATTTCTTGGCCTTGTATCTCCACTGTCTGTTCACTGTTTTCATTGAATACAATAACACCTGATTTTCTAACACTAAATTTCAAACCTAACTTGTTGCCTTCCTGTCCACAGATATTAGCCAGACGTTGCAAATCACTTTGCTTGTTTGCGAGCAACACAATGTCGTCCGCATAAAATAAACCTGGGAGTTGCTGCTCTATTACTGTACCTGCCTGTTTGTATGAGAGCTTAAACCCGATATTACTTCCTTCTAGCGCCCTCTCCATCCTCACCATGTACATCATAAACAGCAGCGGGGATAAAGGGCACCCCTGCCTCAGTCCCTTGTTGATATGAACTTTCTCCGCGCTCCTCATCCCTTCCCATTCAACGCAAACAGTATTTTCTAGGTAAATCTCTCTCAAAAGCTGTAAACAATCGTTACCTAAGCCTTCCCCTTCCAGAATATCCCACAAAATGCTGCGGTCTACGTTGTCGTATGCTCCTGTAATGTCCAAAAAGGCCACATACAACGGTCTGCTTTCTGCTTTTGATATTTCAATACACTGAGTAAGAACAAACAAGTTATCATCCAAACACCTACCTATTCTAAAGCCATTCTGAAGCTCTCCCAAAATGCCATTATTTTCTGCCCATGCTTGAAGCTTTAATTTGATTGCCTGCAATGCTAGCCTGTATATTACCGATGTAATGGTCAACGGTCTATACGAGTGAATTCTGTCTTTCTCCCCCTTACCTTTATAAATTAAATTCATTCTACTTTGTCGCCAACTGTCTGGTATTCGTCTATCTTTTAAAGTTTTTTCAACTGCTTTCACGAGAGCTTCCTTACTTTTTGGTCCCAGTTCATTTATCAGCCTAACGGGAACCTCGTCTAGCCCTGTGGCTGTGCGCTTAGGAATTTTCTCTTCCGCTTTCTTCCAGTTTAAATTTGTAAGCACTAGCTCCTTTCCCCCTTGGGTCTCTTTCATGCTCTTTTTTTCTTCAAATACAACCTTGTTCTTGCCTTGGAAAGATTCGGCTGTTACTTTTTGGATGTAATTTATTGCTGCTTCTCCTTCCAGTCTGTTTTCATCTTCGTCTAGGATATGTTGTTGTATTGTTGTTGCCTTCCTGCCTAATAATTTTATGTGATTCCAAAATATTCTAGGTGCGGCCTTCTTTTTCTCACGTATTTCTGACAACCAACGTTCACTTTCACCTTTTAATTTTGCTTGCACCAGTATTTGAACCATAGACTTTTTATCCCGGTATATTTCCCATTTACTGGTTACTTCATCCTATGGCAACTGCGCCTTCTTTGCCTGCCTGTGCTCTCGAGATGCTTTCTGTCGTTCGGCGATGGCTTCTCGTATCTCCTTGTTCCACCAGCTTTTCGGTTTCTTTTTTCCTTTCCAATGAACATGTTGTTTCTCTTTCCGTATTTCTGTCGTTACTACACTTAGAAGCTCACCATATTCCCACCCCTTACTTGGCGACTTGCCAATTTCTTCCTCCACTCTAGTGACTATATTTGCTATTTGTTCAGCGTTCAAATTTGGACTGGCCATTTTGCTTTCGTTGCTCTCTTTCCCAACTACATATCCCATTTTCAAAATGATGCGTTTATGGTCACTCCCTATGCTGCTAAACCCTTCCTCATCGATGACCATTTCTCTCAACTTATCATGAATTCCTTCTGTCATCAGACAGTAATCAATGGTCGATTGCCAGTTTCCCACTTCCCACGTGATCTGTCCTTCACACTTAGGCCCTGTATTCACGATCACGAGATTATGTTGCTCGCAAAGGTCTAGCATTGACTTCCCGTTATTGTCGGTATAGCCATCTAAATCCTGTATGTGGGCATTCATGTCACCTAATAGGACTATCTCAGCACCATTCCCGAAACCCCTAATATCAGCGCTTATGCATTCCACTAACTCTTTATTCTTCTCTGTGCAATTTATTCCGGTCCACAAATACGTAACTCCAAGCCAAGTTTCTTTCCCACTCATTGTACCTGTTAACCAAAGATGCTCTTGACATTGTGAATTTACTCTTTTCCATTTGGCTCCCTGATGGATGAGCATTCCGACTCCCCCTCCCTTTCTTTCCGACTTAGTTCTGTTGCACCCTTCCCATACATAATTCTCAATAACTGGCGGCTCTTCTGAGTCTCTAAGGTGCGTTTCTGTAACCGCATACACCCCTATTTGTTCTCTATGTAACTGCTCCTCAATCTCTGCCCACTTTTCCTTTCTTCTGCCGCCCTGCATGTTTATGTAGCCTATTGCATGGCGAGCTCTTGTTCTTGTTTTCCTCCTCTTCCTGTTATCGACGGCGATGCTCTTCTGATGTTCCCCTAGGGGACCTTCTTTATTACTACCTACTCTGACCTCCTGAGCGCCCGCGGGCCCCCTAAAAAAGCAACAGCGCGACCCCCAAGTCACCAGCCCACTTCTCGTGCTAGCCTGTAATTGAAGTGGATCCCATCTCGTTTAAAACCACCACAACTTCTCACTTCCCTGTTTACTTCGACAACCTCGAAGCCTTTCTCTCGGCTCATTTTCCATATTGCCTCATTGGCAGCCATTACGGCTCTTTGTACGTGACTGTCACGCACAGGCACCTCCGGCACCGTGCACACCACGATCTGCACCTGAGGGGATAATTCGCGCAAGTCGTCCACCCCCTTCGCCAAGCGCTGGGCTAGTCCTGGCCCTTTCCTGTTCATGACGTCATTTAGCCCACCTGCTACTACGACAAGGTTGCGCACGTGGGCATTTTCCGTGAGCTTTTCTTTTGCTCGCTCCATGACAGAACCCAGTGTCTGCCCTGGAAATGTCCCTACCGCCACTCTTTTGTCGCCTTTCACCCTCTCCACAATTGCTTTTGAGCACCCAGCCATGTTTGAGTCGCCAGCGATAATCACTCTTTCATTCTCTCCTACCTCTCCCTGCTTCCCGGCTTCCTGTGGCTGCAGCGTCGCCTCACTCGGGGCGTGTTGCGCTGCTTCGCTATAGCTACGCCGATTCACCGGCGGCGAGCTGGCGACCGCTGGCTTTGGCTCCCTGCCTCCCACTTCGCCCTCGCTTTCATTTCATGGATGGATGGATGTTATGAGCGTCCCCTTTGGAACGGGGCGGTGGCTTGCGCCACCAAGCTCTTGCTACTATGCTGCTTAATATCCTACCTAGGTTAACCAATGAAAAAACAAAAAAACCCCACTATGAACTACCACGTCCAAATTTTCTGATACCCTATTGCGAACTGTGCTTTTGTACGCCTCCGTCTTTTGTCGTTTCCCTACTTTTCTTCCACCAATCCTCCAATCGCCTCTTACTGATGTCTATTGCGGACCTGTTTGCTTTACCACTGCTCCCGCTGAACCCAAGGGCTTCAAGGAGGCCAGTGCCTAAATCGACCGCTGGATAGACTTCTTCACATTCTAATAAAATATGCTCCGTCGTTTCCCTAGCTTTACCCTAGCTTATTTCATTTTCATTTTGCCAGCGCCATCTCTAGGTCGCATACTTTAGTTCACAACGCCACCGCTACTTTTATTTTCATACTAATCTGAAATTCTATATTATTTCCGTTGCACTGTGGAAGGCAGGTGGAAGGTACAGTTTCCCTTTTCTAAGTTTATGTAGTTCTTCATTCTATGTTTATGTAGGTGTTCTGTGGCCTCGCCCGGCACTTGCGGCACGTGTTGTAGCGCCTAGTCGTTGGAAATGGCGTACGCCGAAGCGTCTCCGCTACTAGGAAATACTTCCAGTGGGAATTACTCGTCGGTGTATCCTTCAGGTATGTATTTTCAGTTTTTGTACGATTTTACTAACAGTTGCTTTTCAGAATTGTCGTCGGTCATCTTCCTTCGTTTTCTTTTGAGTACATCAGCAGCAACACAAAAAACTCGCTAGATGTGCGCGGTGTATTAACGTACCGGACGGGGATATTAGGCGGGAAACTATCCAATGACAATGGAAAGAGTGAAGTCTTAACTCACCGAACATGAGCGTTCTTGCGTGGTTGTGCTCGTGCGGCATCGGAACTCGAAACCATTGCGAGATCCAAAATGCAGTGCCGGCAATGCAGGCCGCGCGACTAAACAAAAACTTGGAGAACGCATAAGCTTCGCCCAGTTACAGAACTGTCCATAAATGTAATGTATTACAAGTAATTAATTACATTTAACTTGTTACGTACAAGTCTGCTCATTTTATCTTGCTTTACTCGCAAAAGTTAGGCAGCGCTTTGAAAGTTATGCCATCGCGTGACCCGACCTCATACTAACTGATGCCACCAGCACATGCTTAACGAATGCTCATCAACGCAATTTTATCTTGCTCAGGCTGAGTGTGGAGCATAAGCAAGTGGAAATGAGCAAGGAGGTTGTTAGGAAAAGTAGAGCAAGGGCAGTAAACAAGGCTTTCTGAGAAAGTAAGGAGAATGCAAATACTACATGGGACTTATTCTCGCATGATCACTTTTGGCAGTATCACTTTCAGTGCATGCTTATTGGCTGGTCGAGTAAAACCGGATGAGCTGATTGGCTAGTTGAGCACTGTGTCACGTGAAGGCGATAGAATCACCAAAAGTGATCGTCCGATAATACGTCTCCGTTTCGGCACAAGCTTGCAGACTGATATCTCGAAACTTGTGTTACTTTTGGGATACGTACAAAGTGAGTGTTGAGCACTAACTGGCTTCAATTCACAAGAAGTTATTTAATGAAGTTTAGTTGGACGGCCAGTGATAGTATCACGATTTTGGTGTCCGTCTGCGCAAAGATAACAATGTTGATGGAAAAATGATGTATATAAATCTACGGCACTATTTTAAAGGACTACTTCACTGACACTTGAGTGCTGGCAAAATGTAAAGATTCATTTCGCTAGATTCTATTCCTTTCTTACCATCTACCGTTCACGACTGGCCGATCCTGGTAATGTAAGGCGGAGCACCGCTCAGACCACTGACAATGCATGAAAAGAAGGAAAAAATTAGAATAGACTCATTACGTTATCCCTGCCTAAGTATGCTTAACAGAATACACAGGTACTTTGTTGAAACGTTCAGCATTTCATTATAATGTGCCAAGGTAGTATAATTATGTAATAACATGTGGCAACATCTCATTTTTGCTGGTGATGGATGGTGCTGTGTGTATTGGCCCAAGCTGGTTTAAAATATAATTCGCAGTCCGTAAAACTTTGTGCAGTGTGTCTCGTGAGCTCTTTCTGCTACCGTTATGTCGTCACTTTCAACTAATGCTACCTCACTGTGGGTATTTTGCCATCAAGGGACTGCACACTTCCAAAGCCACTAGCCATAACAACTACTCCCCCATCTCTACATCAACTGTTTTATTTTTTAAACCCCTCGCACGTTTAAAGCAAAGCATTCTTTGCTTAGCCCACCATGATGTCATGTCCCTTGGTAGGTCTGTCAGTATCTTACCAGATATAGTATTTGCTGATGTAATGTTTATATACAGGGTGTTTCACGTAGCTTGTGCCAAGGATTAAAAAAAAAGTGGTTAGCCACAGCTGAATGAAACTAATGGCAGATACGGTTTGCTATCATGTGGCGCTCCTTAGAGTATTTTTTACATTCTGCTTACCGTAAAATTGCGAGCAAGTCGAAATTACTGGCAAAGCGGGGTGGGGGTGCTATCCCGGTACGGCTGTATGGTTCAAATACTGGTGCAAGTAAAGATAAAAGGTGAAAGTTAATGTTGGTTGTCAGAAACACATGAGAAAAAAAAAGGCCGCACCTAGAATATTTCGGAACCACATCAAATTATTAGGCAGGAAGTCTGAAACAATACAACAACATATCCCAGACGAAGATGGAAACAAACTGGAAGGGCATGCGGCATTAAATTACATCCGAACAATAACATCCGAATCTTTCCAAAGCAATGATGAGGTTGTAGTTGAAGAAAAAAGGGGCATGAAAAAGAACCAGATGGAAAAGGAGCTGGTGCTGACAAATTTAAACTGGAAGAAAGCCGAAGAGAAATTCCGAAGTGCACAACCACAGGGCTAGACGAGGTTCCCGTTACGCTGATTAATGAACTAGGACCAAAAAGTAAGGAACCTCTATTGAAAGCAGTAGAAGAAAGTCTAAAAGATACACGAATATCAGACACTTGGTGACAAAGTAGAATGAATTTAATTTATAAAGGTAAGGGGGAGAAAGGTAGAATTCATTCATATAAACCGTTGACAATTACATTGGTAATATACAGGTTAGCAACGCAGGCAGTTAAGTTAAAGCTGCAAGTATGGGCAGAGAATAATGGCATTTTGGAAGAACTTCAGAATGGCTTCAGAATAGGTAGGCATTTGGATGATAACTTATTTGTCCTTACTCAGTGTATTGAAATGCCAAGAGTAGAAAGGAGACCACTATATGTGGCCTCTTTAGACATTACAGGAGCATATTACAACGTAGACTGCAACATTTCGTGGGATATTATGGAAAGGGAAGGCTTAGGCGACAGTTGTCTACAGCTTTTGAGAGAGATTTAACTAGAAAATACCGTTTGCGTTGAATGGGAAGGGATGACGAGTGAGGAGGCAGTTGATTTTGTTACGAAGATGTTGGGAGCATAGAAAGACGGTATTTACAATATACACAGAAGCAGAGTCAGTGTAGTTAACCCTTTGAGGGTCGATTTCTTTTATTGCAAATTCCAATTCATCTTAGGGACTTATTTCGAAAAACATTTACTGCAATTTTTCTAGAGTGACCGTAAAGTAAGAAAAAAATATTTCCGTTGGTATATAAGTATTCTTCATTCATGAATAATAACAATAAAAAAGGAAATAAACTTATAAGGATTATAGATATGATGCATTTTTATACACATAGTTCAAGGCCTTAAAAATGCACACACGAGAATATTTTGCAAGACTCAAATGTTCCTGCTCTTACACTAATATATACATCCATAGCGTAATCGAACTGCGTAGGTGCGCGCACTCAAGGAATCTGTGTGGTTCTGTGCCCGTCAAAAAAGCACGTGTGAAAAACTTCCGCTAATCTTAATCTTATTTCCAACCAGAAACAATTAGTTTTCGCGAGTGTCAAAAAAAAAAAAAAGGCAACGGAAACGGATGCATGGCTACATCCTTCCTATGCGCACCCCTGTGAGCACTAAACGAGCGAGAAAGAGGCAGTCGCCCTTTGAGCAATTATTAACGAGTTAGCCATCAGTTTTGCAAGCGCAAGAAACTTACACCGCCTGTGGAACAAAACCCGAACCGTCGCCCACCCGCGCTCTCACCAATGTGCCAGCGGTAGGTAGTATATAGAGGCGCGGGAGCAAACTAGCTCTAAAACAAACAATGCAACGAAAACAAAGAGAGGGAGGCACGCGAAAAAAATTCCCTGTATTCCCTCATAGTGGCAGCACATGACAAAAAAGAAAAAGTTAGGAAATTGGCGGGCTTTTTAAACATACAGACGGCGCCGTAAATATACGGCATCAACCATTTTGGGACTTGTTCGTGACGCCATATATTTACGTCATTGACCCTCAAAGGGTTAAAAATGGCTGACCAGCAACAACACGCAGCAGCCACCGTCTCGCAGTCTTCTTTCTTCCTCTTCTTTTATCCTTCCATAACAGGATTCCCGGGTGCTGAAGCGCCGTCTCGGTGCATGGTAGGCGAAACATTGCAAGTGAAGTATGGCTTCTGCCGCGAAATGTGCACGATGTCAACAGGTGTCGGACTTAAGGATGGATTAAACTGTAACGGCAAAATCTCGTAATTGACGTCTTTAACTTGACGTAGGACTTCATAAGGCCCTGTGTAACGAGAGACAAGCTTCTGGGAGAGGCTGACCCGACGACATGGTGACTAAATGAGCGCCCAAGCACTTGGGGCGAACTTAACATTGCGATGTCACCAGTCATAAAGCTCTTTTTGTATTTGCTACGCGGCTTATAAACGAGATCGGGTGACTTGATGCGCTATGTGAGTGTGATCGATGACTTCACGAGCGTACTCAGTTGCAACACGTGGCACAGAAGGGAGGATGGTGTCAAACGGCACTGTGGGGTCGCGACCATACAAAAGATAAAAGGGTGAATATCCTGCGGTGTCATGCAGGGATGAATTATACGCGAATGTCACGCAGGCCAGCATGGCATCCCAGTCGCGGTGATCATTGGAGATGTGCATCGACAGCATCTCTGTGAGTGTTCAGTTGTGATGTTTCGTAAGACGATTCGTTTGTGGATGGTAGGCGGTGCACAGCTTGTGCTTAGGGGTACAAGAGTGGAGAAGGTCGTTGACAACTCGTGACAAGAGCGAGCGGCTGCGGTCTGTAAGTAACTGTTGAGGTGTACCGTGGTGGAGAATGACATTGTGGAGGAGGAAATCGGCAACGTCTGTTGCACAACTAGTCGGCAACGGCTTTGTAATTGCGTAGCATGTCGCGTAATCAATAGCGAGAGCGATCCACTTATTCCCTCTAGTCGTCGTCGGAAAAGGGCGAAGCAGGTCAAGGCCTACGTGAAAGAAAGGTTCAGATGGAACTTCAATTGGATGGAGTCGTCCGACAGGTGGCAGGGGAGGTTTCTTCTGGCACTGGCACAGTTCGCAAGTTGCATGCAACATAACGCACAGAGCGGTAGAGACCTGGCCAGAAGAACTGGCGTCGTACACGGTCGTATGTATGCAAAACTCCACGGTGTTCCGCCATCGGTGCATCGTGAAGTTGTTTAAGAGCGACGGATCGCAGATGGCGAGGGAGGACAAGGAGCAACTCAGGGCCATCAGGGTTGATATTGCGGCGGTAGAGGATGCCGTCATGCAGCACGAACATGCGGCATGTGCCGTCGGTGCTGCCAGATTGCAGTCCGGCGATGATGGACTGTAAGGATTTGTCGTGTTGTTCAGCACGCATGTCGGTCATTTCAGTAAAAGCCAACACGCAGGTCACCGATCATGTGCAGCAGGATCAGGAGGATCCACGGGGTGACGAGAGGGGCAGTCAGCATCCTTGTGGAGGTGTCCAGATTTGTAATTGACAATAAATGAAAATTCCTGGAGAGAAGACAGCCAGCAGAGTGGATAGTGGTCTGTAACGACCAAAAAAGTGCGGCCATACAAATATGGCTGGAACTTAGTGGCATCCCAAACTAAACTCCATCACTGAGCAGGATCACCGAGCGATCCTGCTCGGTGATGGAGTAATTTCTCTCGGCAGGTGACAGCAGGTGGCTGGCATATGCTATCACGCACTCAGTATCATTCTGTTGTTGGGCGAGAACAGCGCCGATGCCATGGCCATTTGCGTCAGTGTGGACTTCGTACGGTGCAGACGGATCAAAGTGGGCAAGTCTGGGAGGGGTGGTCAGAAACCCAATAAAGGCGGTGAATGCGTGAGCCTGCTGAGCCTGTCCCAATGAGAATGGTGTGTTCTTCTTTAGATCTGTCAAAGGCTGAGCAACATCGGCGAAGTTTTTGACGCAACGGCGAAAGTACGAACACAGGCCGACGAAGGAGCGCACGTCAGAAGCAGAACGTGGCACAGGGAAACTGCGAACGGCGCAAACTTTTTCCAGATCCGGTAGTACACTGGATTCGTCAAAGAGGTGTCCCAACATGGTAATCTGACGGCGCCCAAATTGACATTTCGTGGAGTTCAGTTAGAGGTTAGCTTTTCAGAAGACTGCAAGAATGGCAGCGAGTCGGGTAAAGTGGCTGCCGAACGTGGGAGCAAAAACAATGACATCGTCAAGGTAACAAAGACAGGTGGTCCATTTGTAGCCTCGCAGAAGAGAGTCCATCATACATTCAAATGTCGCAGGAGCATTGCATTTCCATCAAAATGGCTCAGGTTGGTCAGCGCGTGAGTGTTGAGGGCCACAAGTTGCGACAGTATTGGATGACATGACCAATGCGGCGACAGGTGAAATGCTCGTCCGTCTCCACTCACTTGGGTTGCGATAACGCGAAGAGAAGCATCGGGGTGGAGCGAAAATAGTAGAAGGGCATTCATTGGCTCTGGCTGGGGTTGGTGACAGTACAGACAGAATGTAAACCAATGTTTTCAAGTCCCTGGCGAACGATGGCTTGTACGAGGGGAACTGAAAGCTGTGAAAGCTGCGACGTGAATAGAAAGCTGTGGGCGCTATCGCATCCAGTTCATGTTGAACAATTTGCACCACGTCCTCCGATAGCGACGCATGCTGCTGTGTGGTTTGATCTTCACATGCCGATGTTGCGGCAATATTGGGAAGTCTGGCGAATAGTTGCAAGACACGTCAGCTTTTGGCCTGCTCGAATTGTCGGCACTCTTTGATGATAGCATCAGCTTTCACTGTCGAGCAGCTCTTGCACATGAGCAGATTAAAGGCGTCGTCAGGAATGCCCTTCAGCACGTGCCCGGCCTTCTCAGCTTCTGTCATGTCGTGATCGGCTTTACGACAAAGGGCCAGCATGTCCTGGATATACGAGACAGAGGACTCTGTGGCGGATTGGGCACGGGAGGCCAGTTCCTGCTTTGCATCAATTTTACGGCCGGCTGGTTTGCCAAACAACTCTGTCAACTTCTCTTTGCATTGGTCTCGGCTGGTTAGCTCCTCTTCATGGTTTTCGTGCCGCACCTTTGCCGTGCCTCTTGGGTAGAACAACAGGTTAGCTAGCATAAGCGTAGGGTCCCATCTGTTGATTCCACTCATGCAGTCGTACGTAGCCACCCACTCCTCAACGTTGGCGCCATCAGTCCCGCAGAAATTTCCAGGATCCTTTGGGTTGCACAACCACAACCAAAGGGGACAGCGACGTAGCTGTCGACGGTAACGTTAGAGGCGGCAACAATGTTGGTCTCGCATGCTCACCGCCATTCATAGTGGGGACGGTGATGCGACATCCACTGCGGAGCTCCATTCCCAGCCGTGGTACGCAGCACCTCCCACTAATATATTACGGGGATGTTGGGAGTATAGAAAGACTGTATTAACAATATATACACAATTAGAGTCAGTGTAGTTAAAAATGGCTGACCAGCACACAGCAGCCAGTGTCTCACAAACTTCTGCTTCCTTCCCCTTCTTTTATCCTTCCGTAACAATATCAATAAGAGACTGAGGCAGGGGTGCCCTTTATCCCCATTTCTGTTTATGATTTACAGGGTGAGGATAGAAAGGACACTAGAAGGAAGTAATATCGGGTTTAATCTCTCATACAAACAGGTGGGTACAGTAGTAGAGCAGCAGCTTCCAGGTTTGTTTTATGAGGACAACATTGTGTTGCTAGCTAACAAGCAAAGTGACATGCAACGTCTGGCTAATATCTGCGGACAGGAAGGCGATAAGTTAGGTCTGAAATTTAGCGTAAAAAAAAATCGGGTGTTACGGTATACAATGAAATGAAAACAGCAGAGACAATGACAATAAAGGGTCAGAAAATACCTCGAGTAAAAGAATATAAATGCCTTGGTATATGGATAAACGAAGGCAATAGATATATGAAAACACAGAAAAAAACAACAGTGAAGGGAAGAGAAATGTGGCCCTAATGAAATGCAGAGTGCTATGGGGATACAATAGGTACGAGATGCTCCGGGGTATGTGGAAAGGTGTAATGGTTCCAGGACTTACATTTGGAAATGCGGTTGTTTGCTTGAAATCAAGGGTCCAGTCAGGACTCGAAGGCAGCCGAAGGTCAGTGGGATGTCTCGCATTGGGCGCTCACGGGAAGACTACAAATGAAGCTGGAATTTTACGGTAATTAGTTGTTAAAATTTCTGAATAATTAATTTTTTTATTATCTTTACGGCCAAGTGCGTTTCGTTACGTTGTAGAGGGGATTGAGAAACAACCAATTCAATTTTTGTTTGTGGCAACGTATACGTGCTGCATCAAGTCTTTCTTTTTCGGCGTTTAAAGAAAGCCCGCGAAATATGAACTAAAAGCATGTGACTGCACTTGTGCGCTATCGTATGGTTTACATTCAATGGTCAGGCGGCGCAGCGATCGGCTCAGCCATGAGCGCCACCGTGTCAGTTCCACGAAACACCGAGGCGGCCACTGCTATGGAGGCATGCTTTTGGGGTGCTCGTTTGAAACATGTTAGTCTTTCTAAATTACGCAAGGGAGGCTCTTCCGACAGATGGCGACTCCGTAAGTCCTTGCCCTCAATATTCAAGGAGCAAAATCCCCCAGATTTTCTCTCGTGCCCGCTCTTACTCACGCCTGCCTACAAATGTCGGGCGATCCCTAAAATGACCATCTCTTAATTTTGGACCAGTGACGCTTGAGAAAGAATGTCAAATTTACGACTACAACCATGTATATCGTGTCGCATAAGTAAATAGCACAGACATTGCAGCGAAGTGCTTAAATTAAATTATGGGGTTTTAGGGGCCAGAACCACGATCTGATTATGAGGCACGCCGTAGTGGGGGACTCCGGAATAATTTGGACCACCTGGGGTTCTTTAACGTGGAGCTAAATCTAAGTACACGGCCGTTTTTGCATTTCACCCCCGTTGAAATTCGGCCGCCGTGGCCAGGCTTTGATGCCGCGACCTCGTGCTCATCAGCCCAACACCACAGCCACTAAGCAGCCACCGCAGGTCGCAAAGTGTTTGTCATAACAAAGCAAGCACGCTTACAATGTTGAACTCAAAGTGAGTTAACAAATAATTATTTTATGCCACTTAAGTGAGCAAATATGGCTGTGGACTTTTTCAACTGTCATTTGCATACTGGCCAACTCTCCCGATTTATCCGGGAGACTCCCGAATTCCGACCAATTATTCTGATTGTACAGATGTGGCCATAATTTCCTGAAAAACTGCCCGTAAGTGACTGAAAATGATCAAAAAATGAGATGTTCATAAAATACTCATAAAGAACACCACTTATGCAACCCTGAAATGCGCAGCCCCAGTGTTTACGTTGACGTCAATGTTGTCGCTTCTCTGCCTCGTGGGCCTGAACCTCCGCGTCGTTGGCCTTATGCGCGAGGTAGCTAGACCAAGTCAGATTTAAATCAGTCTTTTGTGCACACCCAGTACACCCAGCTGAAGAACTATCTAAACCAATTTACAACAGTGGGATTCAGTTCACGCATTTTTATGCAGTTGTCGCTTTATTGTGCGTTCTTACGGATGCCGTTGCTGGCTCTTTTTTTTTTCTTCTTGCATTTATGTCTTAGTTCGTTTAACAGAAATTCGCAAGAGTGACACGAACCACGATGATCCACTTCGGCCGCCGGTTGCTTCCCACGGTTTTGAAGGGAAGCGGTACAATGTGATGCCCATATCCCCTTTGCGGTTGTGACAATGCTTAACGCAGCAGTATCTGCGCTTGTTCTTTTTGTTCACATTTTTCACGGAGGAGCTGTCAAGAGGCCGCGGTGAATCCATTGAAAAATTGGAAAAGCAGGCTTTCAGGTGTGCCTGGGCGCACCATGGGCAATGGTGAAATGCAGTGAGGGCCTACTCGCAGGTGCTCACCGCCGGTGCTAGGTGGCACAATATGTACAGGCAAATTTCATTGCAGGGTGCCTATTACAGTGCTCTCAACCGTGCATCGCGCCCATCGCTTATCAGGGACAATGGCGTTTCCTTTCCGTGTGCCACCGTCGAAGATGCTGATGCGCTGTGAAGCCGATGCCCAGAGCTGCGGGCATCTTAGCTAATAACTAATTAAGTGGCCTATAAAAAATACTCTAAGGAGCGCCACATGACGGCAAACAACTTTATTTCAAATCCTTGGCACAAGTTACGTGAAACACCCTGTATATATAGCTTATGGTACCTCTCTGTGTATGTTTTACGACAAAGTGACTGCACACTTCCGGAACCACTAGCCATAACACCTGCTTCCTATCTTTACATCAAAAGTTTCCTTTTTCAAACCCAACTCACTTTTAAAGTGAAGCTTACTTTGCTTAGAACGACAGAAAGCTGAGCTAGTTGGTAAGGATTCATTATGCAAAAAAGAGAGGTGAGGCGTGCAGACAGGACACAAGAGTAGAGAAGTTCGGCGTTCGTGTTGTCCACTTCTTTTCTCTTGTGTCCTGTCTGCACGCCTCACCTCTCTCATTTGCATAATGAAGCTTACTTTGCCTAACGCACAAGGGTATTGTGTCCCTCAGTCAGTCTGTCTGTCAGTATCTTGCCAGATGTATTTGTGGATATAATGCAATTTTCTAACCAAAATCTAAAAAATGTTTTAAACATAAAGTTCTGTTTTTCAGCCTCTATGCCCCCTTAAGATTTCATATGTGTTATTCGGGTAGTATAGATAGGCAAAACACAGAAAGTTTTGTGTTGTGATAGAGCAGGTTGTGGTAGGTGATTTAATATTTTTTTACTGTACCCTAGTTTGTAAATAATATGCAAAGATGAGACAGTACACATGGCTCAACATGAGCACGACTCCCATAATTTGGTACTTTTACTTACATTATTAGGCCTCTGTCACACTGCTACTAGGTACACACAACTGTTATGACTGAAATGGAAACAGTGCAAAATAACAGGACAGGACATAAGAAAGGGACAGACAATGCTTTTTCTCGTGTCCTGTTATTTTATGTTTTTGCTCAAGTGATGAACCAACCAGCCCAAATACTTACGTTTCTGCTGATATGACTAATACTGAAATGGATATTACCTTTTAACTATGAATCCCAGGTTGCGTTTGTCCTAGTTGTTTGTACTGATATTGCCAAGGATAAGCTGTACTCACCCAGGGCCCAGCCTGTGAACCGAGTTCACGCTTGTGAATTCACTCAGTTCTTGCCGTTCATATCAGTTTTGGCGCTTCAGCATAATCTTTGATGCTTTCCATTCCTTTTGCTATCATCTATTGAGATAACTACATTAGAGCCTGAGATGCATGTTGAAGGAAAGCTTTTTTTTTTTTTTTTTTTAGAGCAACTGTCTTTCATTAATTCAAGTATATATAAGAAGCAAACTGCACATGTATTATATTTTTCAAATCTGGATATAATTTGCAAGCATTTGCTGGAGTAAAATAAAATTGGAGAAAATTTTTACAATTTTTCATGAAAGGACTTGGGAGTTAAAGGGTTAAAACAGTGACACTTACAGAATGTTTCCCACTGCTATAGAGAAGCTATGGCTTTGTTGCTGCAACACTCCACAGCTCCACTTGTTTTTCATTAAAACTGCTTCCTGGCTGTTTATATTTTCTTATTGCATCAAAGTTGAGTAGCTTCTCCTTGGAAGTCTATTTCCCAGTAGCTTAAGATATGCTAATAATTTTATTAAGGTAATAACTAAATTACAACTCATCCAGCTTCAGGCTGAGTGCTGCACAATTAATAATATTTACTTACTAGTTGTAGTCCTTTGCTGCTAGCTGGCAAGATACCTGCATGGTAAAATAATTCTGGCTGTACAACATCAGTCACCAGTACAGCTTAGGTTTTCTGTTCTGTAGTATTCTAATCTTACATGGCAAACAACAGCAGTAGTTCACACTGAAGTAACAGCATCGAAATGAAGTGGAAATCTTACTGCCAATGCATATTTATTTATTTTACATACTGCAGCCCTACAAGGGCTATAGCAAGAGCGGATACAACAGAGAACTCACAAAGAATGATTCAGCAACAAACAACATGAATGTTTAAAGGGCCCCTCACCAGGTATGGCCATTTTGAGCTGACAAGCGCAGAGCATACATTGCGCAATAACGATTGTGTCTGCAAAGTATTACAAGTATTACATCGCTACATGCTGCGGAAGGATCTGAAATTTCAAACCGAACGGTGTTTTCCATTCTCGCGGCCGCCCCGCTCCAAGCTGGAGGATGACGTACACATGCTCGTGCGCCTACATACATGTGTTTCGGCTGTGACGTCAATCGTGGTGACACAGACTTCGAGAATTATTCGAGGCAACATCTGTTATTTGTGTAATCTGTTGCTTGAATAGATGAATTAAAGTTTAGAGAAATAATAAGACACAAACTGAACGTCCATGTGTTTTTGTTTTACTTTGCACCACAGCAAGACAGATGTACTTCCGTCTTGTCTGCTTGTTCCCACGTTGTGCAGTCACACGTGCAGACACCGAAACTATTTCTTTTTCTATCGTGTTCTAGTGCGGGATCATGCTCTGTGATCTGCTTGTGTCTGCCTCAGTATTCGTATAGCACTGACTTATACCTCTAGTCAGGTAGCATGCAAAATTGTGCGCTGCACAGAACAAGACAATCGCAACAGCTCACACGGGACGGCGTCAGCGGTAATGTGCCGCACCGTAAAAAAAAACAAGGAGAAAAAATAAATAAATGGAGGGGCCTGTGATGTATGTGTCACGCGATCGTCGAGGTGTGGTATGGGAGAACGCAGGCAAGAAATTTCGCTTGCGGAGGCTAGACAGGGCAAGTGGGAGAGTGTCTTGCTTGGCAGTGGAGCTCAGCTCCTGAAATCATGAGTTCACAGCACTGAAATATTTCTATCTTGGCTCTTAATGAGCCAATTTCAAAAATTATTATGGGAGAATGCTCCCTAGAGGACATGTAACAACTTCCAGCGTATAACCAAAATTTTCTATGGGGCCTGGTGAAGGATTCATTAGAAAATAAATTTATATATATATATATATCGGTGAACATGACATGTATCAAGTGCAGAATAAAACCATTAAGAGGATGATCACTACCGTGTAATTATCACTAGGTCACTACCATGTAAGGAATTCCAAAGGTCAAGTGTTCTGGGATAAAAACTGTGTATCTAAACATGATATGAATGGAATGTTTTCAGATTAAGCTCGTGATAACTTCTGGTAGAAGTTCCGCTAGCGTTGTTAAGTGTGTACTGCTTGATAGTTAAAAGGAAGAATTAATGATAATGTGAAAAAATGTTAGAGTCCACATTGCGTCAGGCCAAGAGTGCGGTCAAGTTCTAGGAAGGAAGAGCAGCAGAGGGTGAGAAGCTGCGGTCGTATCTGTGGCACATGAAGCATAATAATTTTTCCTGCAAGAACTCCATTTCATTATCACTCATCACACTGGTTTAAGGGGCACCAAACAGCAGAGGCATACTCAAGTATTGTTTGGATAAACGTATAATACAATTGTAGCTTCATATCTTGAAGAGCAGCAGAAAGCGTGCGCTTTACATATCCAACTTTTCGAAGTGCTTTGCTAGTTACCATATGTACAGCTAACCCACTCTTAGGGGAAAACATGTGAGCACACAGCCGTGCTCCACGATGTTCCAGATGCCTCCTCCGAGAGAACTATTTGCGCAAGTGCATTCAGAGCCAAAGACAGTGCGTGCGGCGCGTCATCTGCAACTCAGTGGTTCACGCGAAACCTCGCCTGATACTGGTGCCATAAATTTGCTTGCATTGTGGTCAGACTTGTGGACATAGCAGAAAAAAAGGTAACTAAGTACAATTACTTCATTCAGTAATGTAATTTATTACAGTTACCGATTACTACCCCTGAAAGTAATTAAGGAATTACTCAATTACCCCCCCCCCCCCCCCCATCCCCATTTTCATTATGTCCTCTGCAGTCCTTCATACATTGCTTTCTGCACATTTAGGAATTTCGTTGGCCATCCCCCCTCATTATTGTTGTGAAGACATCAGCACCAACACTGATGATAACCTGCTCGAGTAGGAGAAAGAGAGGGAGACAGAAGTTACCCAGTTCACTTGATGTGCGCACTGATGGCTAGGGTGAAGCTGTGACATATACGGATCTTGCTAAAATATTGTGGTTACTCGGCATCTGGGTCCTCTATGAAGTGCCACACTACATTGTTGCTGGGACTTGGAGAAGACGCTCCTGGTTGGGCCAGTGAAACTTCAAAGAAGCACCTCAAGGAACACGAATGAAAGTGCAATTTGCCATTTTAGTATAAGTGCTGAGAGCAAACAAAATCTGAAATATACAAAATATGCACCTAGCTCCCAACTTTTGTAAGTCAGATGACGCTAAAAAATTTTGAAGATTTATTGGTGTAAATACTAGCCATAGTGATGCCCATGCTATGCAAGAAAGCAGTAGCTTCACATATGTGAAAATGAGTTAGTTACCCGCCGTGGTTGCTCAGTGGCTATGGTGTTGGGCTGCTGAATCCCGGCCATGGCGGCCGCATTTCGATGGGGGCGAAATGCAAAAACACCCGTGTGCTTAGATTTAGGTGCACGTTAAAGAACCCCAGGTGGTCGAAATTTCCGGAGCCCTCCACTACGGCGTGCCTCATAATCAGAAAGTGGTTTTGGCACGTAAAACTCCATAATTTTTAAAATGGGTTAGTTCCTATTACACAGGGAGCATTTGTTTTTACTTAATGCAGTAGGCACCTGGTTCGTTCTTCACTGCATTCTTTGCTCGCAAAGCAGTGGTAGTTAGGTCAGGGAGCATGCAGAAGAAGCTTCCTTATACTTTATTATTGCATTTGATCAGCCTTTCTGTGCAAGCTAAGCGGTCTAGTGTGCATTCAACTGGTGCTGAAGCCTACAAGCACTTTGTTTAGTTCATGTACAGTGCTGTTCAGTAATGTGGAGTGCTACACAATATTGTACAGTAATGAATAAGGACACTTGCACAGGAGGTGTTCAAAATTTAAGAGTTTAGAACTGCTAGTCAAGCTTCGGTCGAAGGTTTTTCTGAAATCAACTGCTCTTGTGTGAGCAAGAACCTCACACAGCGGAAAGGATTGCTCGTAATAATTTGTACATACGCTGTGGGAACGCTGATGGATTCAAGCAACTCACAGTGGGGAAAATAAAGTTGCACTTGGTATTAGTCGAACACTATTACCAAAATGACACACACTTATGAGCATCTACAGTTGTTTGAGACATCGTTAAAACAGCCGGGACTTATCGGAACATTATACAACCAGAGAGAAGCTTCTTGTTTTCATTGCTGTTGTCATTTAAAACTTTGGTGCCAAGTTGACCAAATTGCGAATTTTGTGTCGTTATCTTGAGTAGAGTGCTAGCAAGCACTGAAGGCTAGCTTCGTTGTTACCTCCAATTGAAGTTTTACTTTTCCTGACTACCCAATTGAGATTGGCTGAGTAGGTAGAGTATACTCAGCCAGGAAAGACAGCCAGAGACTGGACATACAAAGAAAAGGAGCGATACAACACATGGCACGAAAAGTTCATGCTGTACTATGTGCCTTATACCCCTGACACACGGGCAAAACTAAAGTCCTTTCCAGTAAACCCCTTTTGCTACTCTGAAGGACCCTTTGCAGAAAGCAGTTGCGCCGATGACACACGGCACCGTACTGAACTTCTTTATGTAGTTCCTCAGATGAACGCCGCAAGAAAAATAGCGCTGACTGTTAAAGCCACAAGAGAGAAAACATTCTTAAAAAGCTGCGTATTTAATTACACTTAGCTACTGTAGAACCTAAAAATATATATTTTTCATTGTTGATGGCTAATAATGCTTATAGTCGTTTATTTTATTCGCATTTTTGCGTTGTTAGCAGCCATTTAACTTGGTCCAGCAACTATGTGCAGCCGGTGTTTTGCTGTGCGTGCTGTTTATTCTGGTGATGCCCACGTTTCTGTCGTCCTTTTTCACGTCTTTTTTGTCCCTTCCTTTGTGCGCGCAGGCGTAACGCGTTTCATTCAATATGTTATTCCAACAACTGTGGTTTCTTCTGGGTATTTCCTGCGGGCGCTGATTGTTCAGTCTCCATCTCGCGATGTGAACACACCATATGCGCGCAGCAAACGACGACAACACTGCCAGAATTCAACATGGTGGCACTAGCGACGTTATGCGAGCGTTTGAGAGTATAGCTAGAGGAAATCTTCACTATTCGACAAATTGTATTACCGCTAACAATTAAAATGTTTTCGCAAGGTAAAAAAAAATACCTATGGGCACCGTAGTTGTGTGGCAGGTTTCCTTCTATTGACGAATTGTGCACGCTGTGTGCGAGAGTAACTCCTTTTCCGCTCGAAAAGTAGTTGCACGATCTCCTTTCCCGAAAAAGAACTTTGCCATAAAGGAGATACTCCTTTGTCGTGTGTCACTGCACTTGAACGCCTTTCCGGTAGATGTCCCCTTACCTAAAGGACTTTAGAGTGCCCGTGTGTCAGGGGTATGAGCTCCTCTGTCTTTCAGGGCCCCTTTAATGTCAACTAGGGGTGCGATCTTGTACACGTTCCAAAATATAACAGAGGTGGTCCGTTCCACCGAGCCGCACATGATTGGTCAATTTGAACCATGACGAATGCCATGACTTCAATTGTAACGTGATATCTGCTGTCAATCATTCTGTGTCGTCTGCAATCGGACGAACGCAATGGAACGGACTGCCTATTTCGTGATGTAAAGAATGGACCGCCTCCGTTCAATTTTGGAACGCATACAAGATCGCACCCTAGAATACCGGATATCCCTATTTGCTCTCCGATCTACACCACTCTCTTCCTGTCTCTTACTGTTACACCTAACATTTTTAATTCCATCACTCTTTGCATGGTCCTTAACTTGTTCTCGAACTTCTTTGTTAACCTGCAAGTTTCTGCCCCACATGTTAGCATCGGTAGAATGCATTGATTGTATACCTTTCTTTTCAATGATAGTGGTAAGCTTTGAGTCAGGTTCTGACAATGTCTGCCATATGCACTCCAACCCATTTTTATTCTTCTGTATGTGCCCTTCTCATGATCAGGGTCCCCTGTGAGTAATTGACCTAGATAAACATACTCCTGCACAGACTCTAGAGGCTGACTGGTGATGATGGTTCTTGTTCCCTTGCCTGGCTATTGAACATTACCTTTGTCTTCTGCATATTAAGTTTCAAGCCTTTCTCGGTTAACCTCAGTTATTTGTTGCAAATCATCCCCAGTGTTGTTAACAGGACAATGTCATCTACAAACCGAAGGTTGTTGAGATATTCGCCGTTGATCTTCACTCCTAAGCCTTCCCAGTCTAATAGCTGGAATACTTCTAAGCATGCAGTGACTAGCATTGGAGAGATTGTGTCTCTTTGCCTGCCCCTTTTTTTATTCGGTAATTTTCTACTCATGGAGAAACAAGGTAGCTATGGAAACTTTGTAGATGTTTCCTAAGATATTTATGTATGCCTCCTGTACTCCTTCATTACATAATGCCTCTATGACAGCTGGTATCTCTACTGAATCAAATGCCTTTTCATAATCTATGAATGCCGTATAGAGAGTTTGATTGTACTCTGCAGATTTCTCAATTACCTGATTAAGGACATGGACGTGATCCATTGTAGAATATCCCTTCATGAAGCCAGCCTGTTCTCTTGGTTGATTGAAGTCGTGTCACCCTGATTCTGTTGGAAATAATCTTGGTGAATATTTTATACAGTACTAAAAACAAGCTAATGGGCCTATAATTCAATTCTTTAATGTCTCCCTTCTTATGGATTAGTATAATGTTGGCATTCTTCCAGCTCTCTAATATGTTTGAAGTCGTGAGGCATTGCGTATAAAGGGCCGCAAGCTTTTCAAACGTAATATCATCTCCTCCTTGTTGAATTAAATCAACGGTTATTCCATCTCCTACAGCCGCTTTACCCTGGGACATGTCTTGCAAGGCCCTTCTAACTTCATCTATAATTTTGAATATCACCAACTTCCCTCTTGTTTATCAGCTTTGACAGTTCAATGATTCTCTCTCATATCTCTTTTCTTGGTTAGGTCATTTGTTAGTTGGGAGAGCTTACTTACTGGTTGCTTTGGTGTCTTGACCCCCACTTGAATTGTTGCTTTTGAAATCAACCTAGTTAGGGTTTCATTCATTACCTCTATGTTATCTTCATCATTCTGTTTTAAAGCTGCATATTTGTTCGTGAGCACCAGCCTAAATTCGTCTGCTTTTACCCTTACTCCATCTAGGTTAGCCTGTTCCTTCTTGACTAATTTTGCTCTTCCGCTCTTCAAACAGAGCAATCCTAGACCTCACTAACTTATGATCACTGCCCTTTACCCTAACACTTCTACATACTGCACTATGCTCTGACCATAATGTACATTAAAAACAGTGCCAAGGTATTTATTCACATACTCTCTATTTAGATCAATTATTGAATGAATAGTCAAACTATGATGGGGATCAGCTGTTGGTGAAGGACATTACTACTGTTTTGGTGAAATTAATGCTCATTTGCCAGGTTCACATCAGGTGCAGAACATGCTGAATGACTAATCAAGCCTCTGGTGGTCATCTGGGGATCTGATTTCATCATATAGCACACAGTCGTCGTCGTATGGATGGACCTGGGAAGCTATATTGCCTATTTGCAAGGTCACTTATATAGGCAGGAAATTACTAATAAAGGGCCATGAACCAAGCCCTGTGGGATGCCAGACGATACACTAACGGTGTAGGAGTTTGCAGAATTAAAGCTAATGTATTGTGAGCAATTTTTTAGGATGCTAGAAATCCAGTCTGTTCGTTGAGGATTGTTAAGGATATCACTGAGTTATATGTACAAAAACTGAAGCTTATAGAGGGTAGGTTCAGAAATTAATGAGACTGAGTCTAGAAAGCTCATTTAATGGACACTTTGGAAAAAAGTGAGCGCCTTCTGCCGTAGGCATGAGGAAGCGTTCGGGGCGCTGGGTGCGAGAGTATTTGTGTGGCAAACATTCCCCATCGTCGCCTTGTTGCTACCTCTGCTATCAAGTTTGATAGCGTGAAATCACGCCTGTGTTGTTTATTTAGCCATCTTACGTCGTGTCAAAACGACGGAGGAAAACTGCATTCCATTTTCTTTTTTGGGCTCGGTATAGACTTGTGACTTGGCGTTGCTCGATCGCCAGCAACCAGGTGTGGAGCTCCCTGCACTCAACAACTGTGATCGTGCATCAGGCCCATTGTGGTTGGGAATTTAAAGAAGAGTGGTATGTGCAAAATGTTATGCTCACTCTGAGCGCCAGTGACCCACAAGTGGGTCTTGTTCGGGCAGCTTGCACCTGCCCCCATTGGATTTGACGTCTGTAGACTCACTCTTGCTTTTCCCTTCCTGCAGTGTTGTAGAAGCTGAACTATATGCATTACAATGCACATAGTGCTGTGCAAACTGTTACATGTATGTATTAAAACAAAGCTAAAATGAAACCCAGGAATGAACTGGAGGGGCTTGAGTAGGCGCTATAACTCATACAACCTGTTGCATCGTCGGCTGTCGAAGCAGGCTGCATTCCGTCGGCAAGCCTTTGCTTCATATCGCTCACTTCTCGCACTTCGAGTGGCAGCATAGAATGATCGCGGACTTAGTGCCATATTTTCCAACAGATAGCATTTATGTCATAACTTGTCGCATCAAGTAACCAATCTATCTGCTATCGAAAGCATAGCGACATGCGAGATGGTATGACATGATTTTCAAAATAATCGTTACCAAATACGGCCTCTGATTTTAATTTCCACTCGCAATAAAAACACGTGTGTTAGCTGGCATGCGCATTGTTTACGCTTGCGAGACGCCGGCGGAGCGAGCCCGCGCGTTCAGAGCTATGAGCGTATACACCGAGCGCCAGAGCGTGCTCTGAAACCTCTAACCAATGCCGTTGCGTGTATGCCACACTGAAATCCTACTTTGCTGTCATTAAGGACACATGCCTCTTTATCCATGCTATGACAGTGCCGCTGCACTGTAGCCTGACAAGAAGTTTGGGTGTATGTGCAAACAGTTAGCACGTAGAGCGGGTAGAAAAGTTTGAAGGCTGGCCTAAAATTGAAGAAGGGCAAATATTAATACAAATGACTCATTACAGGCCAAAATTCGTGACGTATACCTGTTATAAAGCGCTCGCTGCAAATCTGAATCCCTGAGTGCTTATTTGGTTACCACACTGAGCTGTCCACATTCAACCGCTTTACGGCATTCACCCATGACACTATTTTTTAATGGATACCGCTACTTGGACAGAAACAACCGGAAAACAAAAACAACATTATTGTTTGCACAATAATTCGTAGATTCATACACGATGCAGTGCGCTGGCATAGCATTCAGAAACTTGGACATGGGAGCTTGCCTGAGTGTGCCGGAATGTGCAGCCAGGTGGGGAGTGGTCTGCTAGCTTTCCAACCACATAGGGGGCGCTCGCGAGAGGTGTGCTCGCGCATGCGCAGCAACTTTTTTTCAAAGTGTCTATTGAAGAAGTGTTTACGTAGATTGAATATTATTAAAAATAACACATTTGAGCATCACTACACCATTGCTAATGGTCCTGCCATGCGTCATAATAGCTGGCCTGGAAGTCTCAATCTGGGATTTCTTTCTGAGCATTTGTCATGACAGCCTGCATGTTTTCAACACTCCCAAAAATTTACCTTTTCAACCTCGATATCGAGCAAAAAAATAAAAAATTGACCTGGTCCCCAGCCTGGACCTGGCCAGGCCTTAGTGAGGTTGCAGTGTTACCATAGTTAGCTTCACCATAACCTGCATCATGTATCTTTGATCGACACTGCACTGCATCTTGACCCATGACACAATACGCAAATGCCTGTCCACGTTGCAGGCGATTCACTCCATAAAGGCTCTGAGAAAACTGAGCTGCGTTGGATCATTAACTTAGCACTTCACATAAACTGCAGTGATTGAAGTACTGTGCCGCGAAGGAAATGCAGTATGAAATTGTTTATCGCAGCTATTGTGCTACACCTGCTCCGACACACACCTGCTCAGCATATTCGAGCAGACTTCAAAATTGGGAAAAGCTTTTGCTGCAAAAATAAATCGCCAGCTGTACGAAGAAAACGCCTCATTTTGTGCTGTGTTGTTCTTTGCTGAAATAGTACCTACTTAAAATAATCCAATGGTTGTTGCCGTAGGGAAACTTCGTGTTCACCCATGCCTTCCGTTGTGAAGCCTGATGCGCATCGTGCATTGTCACGCACTCGTCACGAAGTGTGTGATGTGTGCAATTTTGTAAGTTTGGAGCTTTCTGCCTACACTGTTTTGTCCATTAAGAGCACAAGAGTAGTATAGGCGAGTTCGCGGTAGTTTCCGGCGAATTGACCGTGGACCTAATCTCCACTATACCGCGGCCGGCAGTTTGGCGCGTGTGCGTGATCACATGTCCAGTTGCCGAATAGGTATCTGGTACAAACATACAGATGAACGTGCATACATTCCGCCACATCTTGTCGCCTGCCGCTCCGTTGGCCGACTGGCGCCTACGTTTTGTCATGGCCATGTTCTGCTAGGCCTAATCAGTGCCTCTTCATCAGGATCCTGTGGGGAACGTTGTGATTTGGGGCAGAGTCAATGAAAATCTCTTAGTGGCAGCCATATGGCATTCTAAAATCACGTTCAACTTTGTCGGAACTGAAGTATGTGAGCATGTCTCGGGCAGGGCCCTGGACCACCCTCCCTTTTTGAATCCTCCAGTGTCTATGCCTAAAGAATGCAGCAGTTCCGTGAGAAAATCAAAATGATCGGAGCAGGTATGAAAAATCAATCGGCAATGGACGTATTGCAATAGGACTCGTACTTCAGTTAGTTGGCTGAAACGTGCTTTTTTTTTTTTTTTCATTTATTGATGCCTATTTGTCACTATGCACTTCCGTGGCACATTATTTCTTGCTACTACAAGTGCTAGATATTTGTAGTTGCTTCATGATCTGTCAGTGGTATCCACACGCCTTTGATTAGTTACATTAGCTACATTTGTTTATTTTGATGCCGACATACTCAATTGAGAAATGCATCTTTAAGAATAACCACTTCCTTTTTCTGATAATTTGACAAAGGTACTTTCATGGAGCAGAATGAGAAGTGAAAATTGTTCGAATTTATCTTTTTGCACTGCATTAGCTTTTCAAATGTTATCCTGAAATACTTTGTGTGTGTGTCTGTGTGTCTGTTTCTTTAAATACACACGGTTGATTTGTGGTTACTTCATGCATTTTTGTTAAGTCTAGTTGTTTTGCATTATAGTGGCTAAATTAAGCTGAAAATGAATTGTGTTATATATTAATATCACTTGCTCATGGGCTAGCTGTTCTGCCCCTTTGAACTAGCATGTAGTGGAAAATGTAATACATACAGAAGAAAAGGATGGGACAAGTACTACTCTCCAAAAAGTTAGCTTTAAGCGCATCACTTACCCTGTCTCTTTTGTGTACTATGTTTCCACTGGACATGTTATTTCTGAAACTTGCAAATAATATCCGCATGATACAACACCTTTATGTGTAATTCAATATGGTTTATTTCAGCACCGTCTACAAGAGACTCCCCACCTCCACCATATGATGTTGTCAGTTTTGCACCATCTAGAGTAAAGGTGTGCGATGTGTGCAGCTACCAGATTGACATATTAAAGCATGCCAATGACTATGTGGTTACATGCCCTCGCTGCAACGAACTTACAGTAAGTCGGCCCATTATTTGCATGAATTTACTTTTAGGTATCACCAAGTCCTAAAGAAGCCACCTTCACCATTATACCACTGAATACCATTCACCAAGTCCTTAAGAAACCACATTCATACCTCATTATATGTCTCTGTACTAAGCGTTTCACGGTAGTTGTAAACTTGTGTTCCTAAAGGCGGAAACTAGCATAGTATTACTGGAGACCATCTTATGTAAGTATATTTGTGTTCTGAAAGTAATCATATATATACACACAGAACATAGTCATAGTGTCTATTTGCTGTGCTCACATTTTCGACTCCTGGCCGTGGTGGCAACATCACGCTCCCAATTTATTTTGACACTCTCGGTATCCAAACTTACTTGGAGACCTTTCAATGCAGCATCCTTTATAACTGCTGGTGTAAACTTTATACATAAAAGGTGGTACTCATACTTGTTGCCTTATTTCAATAATTCCTACTGGAGAGGCCATGCTCAGTGATTTGGGAGGAACTTTGTCATAAAAGGGTTCTTGGATACTAAAAAAATGCTACACAATATAAACATGGTATTTGTTTGTATTCATATCACACAGTATGCATTGCAAAGTGCTGTATTTTAGGATATTCAAACATACCGCACTTTGGAAGATCAGTTCTGTGAAAATCCACAAGTTGGAGGTATCTTCACGAAAAAATTGTCATCCACCTGAGAGAGTTGCACGAAGCTTTGATATTTGCAAATTTTCTCATTTTGATTTTTGCACACCCCTAGAATGTACGTAGTGTACAGCATACAGCAATTCTATTCTTTCAGGGCAGGCATTGAAAGTGTAGACCCAAGACAAGAAGTATTCTTTGCTTTATTCACAGTTCTGGTGATATGCTTTGGCTAGAAAAGATAATAAAGTGTATGCCAAGATAATTTATGTTTTCCCATATCCCTTATACAGAAAATGTTCACGAAGTAGGAACTGGGTGTATCTAGTTTTTTGTGAAACGAACGTAATTTCATTTTGTGATAACTAAAGCTGTACTCCAAAAATAGCATCAGAAGAAAACATTGCTCATGTTTGACTGGAGGATTTTCGGGTTATTTCTAAAATTTTTTCACATTATTGCTCAACCATGGGGTATCCCATGACATTTAGGGTCCAATTAAGACCAATCAGTGTTTAGATTCCATTGGTGCCTCTAGAAACACTAAATAACCAGTTGATTATTGTTGATCTAGCCAGCTAATCTTTTTGTTCCAAATATGTGCGAATGGGTCAAACAGTGAAACTGAGGTGGGACTGTCAATACTAATTAAACATGCAATTAGCTAGAAGTGAATTTTTGCATCAGACTTTCTTGGCATTTTACTGCAAAAAGTGGGGTGCCAATCACACACGGAAGGTACTACAGTAATAGAAAAGAGCAATGGCCGAACCACACAGGAAATAACAGAAACAGTTTAAATCTTACGGCTCGGTGATGATCGTGTCAGTGTGTCTTCTGGCACTGACCCAAGAAAAAAATCCGGGCCACGGCGGCTGCATTTCGATGGGGGCAAAATGAAAAGACGCCCGTGTATTGTGCAACAGGGGCACGATAAAGATCCCCAGGTAGTCAAAATTGATCCGGAGTCCCCTGCTAGGGGCGTGCCTCGTATTAAAATCATGGTTTTGGCACGTAAAGCCCCACAATTTGGTTTGTGGGGTTTTACAACAACAACCAACAAGAAACAGTGAAGAACACTCAAACCATAAGTGGTTTGGGTGTTTTTCACTGTTTCTTGTTGGTCTTTTGGCTTCACCAGTACATGTGTCATCAAATGATTTCTAGTGTAAATGTCTCTGCAGTGTTCAATAGAATTCAGTAGGGAAGTTCAGTACTTGTCCTTGTTGTGTTTTTCACCCCATTAGGTTTTGCACTGGTATAACAGCATGAGCTAAATCTATAGAATATGTAGCAACACTCATTGCCTATTGTTACAGTCATGCTCACGATCATATTGCAAAGCAATTTGCAACTGAATGATATTCTGCAATTCCTAAATGTAGGAAAAGAAACATGGAGAGGAAAGGTTAAAAAATGTTGGTTCATTTCATCAATACACACAGTGCTATTTGGAAGTCAGTCTGACTGTCCTGGCTTGTAAATAAATTTTTAAAAAGTTGAAGGTAACCACAGTTCCTGCATGGTTGTCTTACCAAATGCACTTTAAGTGGCTAATGGAGCATATGGAAGAGCCCTTTTCCATGGCAGGCAGTTTCCAATTAGTGTGGTAAATTTGTATGTTTGCCTGTAATTCAAATATTTCAATAAATTGAATAATAAGTTATTTGACTAGATACCTCAGTTCAAAACATAAGTATTTAATTTGTATTTGAAATTGATATCTTTGCATATATTAAAAATAGCAAAAAGCAAATTCCAAAACAAAAGAACTTCCTTTTCTTCTGGTGTGCATAACAAGAAAGGCCATGGACTTCCATGCGAGGCAACATTAGTTAACGGAGTGGCTACCAACAATGGTTGCTTGTTGTATTTTTTTGGACATGCCTATGAACAAGCTCTTACGTTTTGCTGTTTTCTCTCAATAGAGTCTCGCTTCTCACTATGAGTTTATAGTCATACCTAATACTTTATGTGAATGGAGTAATGCAGAAACAAGATGGCTGCAATGTGGCAGAACATAAAAAATTTTGGTGCACATATCTTTCAGGCTTTAGGCAATCCCCCAAAAGGAAAACGGTACATACGGTGTGGTTGCAACAGGCTTTTGCAGTGTGTCAAAAGCGCAACCAGCATAACATGTTCCAGGCCTGGCTGGTGAGTCATCAATTCTGCTTTGTTTATAGTGTGCTGCAGTACACTTTGTCTGAGGCTTATGCCATGGACAGTTGCTTGCTATTCATTTATAGGTGGAGCCTTGAACTGAGGGAGCACTTTTACAACTGCTATTCCTATATTTTATTTAATAAAGATAAACGTGTATCTATTGTGCATTGGTTAAAAAAAAGAAAACCTTACCTGTGCCTAATACTATTGTATTGTTACGGGGTTAATATTTTACTCTGCATGCTTTCAATTATTTTCCGGGAATTTTAAATTCTCCTGCTGCAGATGGATTAAGCCTATGCCAAAAAGCATAAATTCTGCTGGCCGCAGGTCACAACATACAATGAGCTAATTAACAAAATTTTAATGACTACTTAGTGTACAGTAGACCCCAATTAAGACTAACTCAAAGGGGCCTTGAAAATCTGTCTTATCAGAAGTTCATTTAACAGAAGTGATCCACAAAACTAAAAATATACCATTCCTCAGGTGCCCAAATATCCACAACGCAAAAAATAAACTGCACTAAAACCAAGAGGGAGCTAGCTATAAGAAGAGAAATTGAATTTGCATGATAGAAGGTATTGCTTTATGCACTCTTACTTAATAAACACATTGGTAGTTTAATTGTGCTGTCATAACCTGTGCTCTGTTACGAAAGGTGACATTTCGCATTGCTTGTTCAAAAATTTTTCGGTGCCCTCGCATGTTTGGAAAAAATGCTCCAAAGCATTCAGGGCATTATCAGCTGCATCATGTGTGACCACCGCTAGTTCTTGAGGCTCCTAGGCAGTGTCCTCACCACAATTATCACCTTGCAGGTCTCCATATTATTGTTGATGCTGACATAGCTGTTCATGTTTACAGAAACGCCATTTGCTTAACATGTTGCTAGCAGAGTTGCTTCCTCCATGTCTGCCAATTCAGGCCTCTCGGTGATCCAAATAGCAGACGTCAGAGGTAGCTGCAGAAGTTTGCCTCAGCCGAATTAACAGTTCTTCTTAAGTGGACTTTTATTTATGCTAGGTCTATGGGACATCAACCAAATGTTCACGGATTGTCATATCTGAAAAGTAGGCTTTTCCAGGTTAATTTTAACGGGAGCCTGCTGTATTACTTAACATCTTACGGTTCCAACTGTACAATAGAAGCTAGTTTATTTTGAGGCAGTTGAGTAGGCATCCTGAAACTTGTGCAAGTTTCAAGATATTAATTTATAAAATATGCCTTGAAATACATTGGCATTCTATATGTTAGTTCTCCAAAAAGCCTACTTTGCATGCTGTTCAACAAAGTTGCTTGTAAATGTACATTGTAGCATATCTCCATATTGCTAAACTGGCTCTAGTTTCTTGATGGTAACTAAATGTGCATGTTTTGTGCACTGACAGGCATTCAGTTCTGCAAATCCACCATGTGGTCTAAAGTAATTAAAAGCAGTGCACTTAATGACCAATGCAAAATGCGAAAAAGCAGCAGAATCGTGTTTCTGCCACAGGGATTTTTTTTACCTATGTTGTCTGAAAAATAAACAGCTAGTGTATTTTTGTATTGTAGTCAGTCTTGGTATTTAGCATATGGGTTATTGCTTCTGCAACATTTTGTTTTTCAGTTTGTCATTTGTTCATTTGTGCAGGAAATCAAAATTTTCTGTGGAAATAAATCTCTATAAGCAAGGCTTACTTTTTTTTCCAATTTCTTTTTTATTGATCTATGAGGCACAGAAAGAAAATGTTCTTGACAATTGACATGTTGAAAATGTAATTCTTTTTTCACATTTGTGCTACAGAGAGTGTGAGACTGTGCTAAAGTGTGGTAAGGCTGCATGCATTCGGCCCAGTTTTACACTGAATATTCTAAAACTGTGATACTATTAAGGTATGCCCATACTATCGGAAAATGTGTGTGTAAAGCTGCTTTCATTAACACGTGCCAATCTTGGCATGGCCAATCCTGGCAGTCCTGCCTGGGATCTTTCTACACAGCAGTCACGTGATAGCTTCATGCTTTGCTCATGTTGCTGAGGCTGAGGTTGGCAGTGATTCCTGGCCGAGTCTAAAGAGGGTAGTAGTTACCTTTGGCACTTACTGACAAGATTGGGCAGGCTGCATCTCATTTGTTTCCTCAAATCAGCAGCACGAGGTGCGCCACAAAGAACAGCTCTGGGTTCCTTTCACATGGTAGTAGGAACTTGTTGATGCTAGCCTGATATCGCAGAGCATGTTCTGCTGCTTGTGTCCCAGTGCAAAGATTTTTCTGTTGGTGTGGTCGTGCCTTTAGTGTCGCAATAAATTTTGAACTAAGTTTACCAAAAGTGCATTTTTGCTGCTCAAGCACAGCTATTGGCCTTTGTGAACACTACAGACATTTAAAAAATTGTCACAGCAATTCCCATGTATTAAAATTTGGGTGCATGGTCTTTGAATGTAAGTTCACACATAAATTAATCAAGAGCTTCCCTGAACACTGCGGCATCCTACATAGCCCAGATGCTTCATCGAGATGGTAAAATTAGCTAATAATTTAGTCAATAACTGCGTATCCAGTCCATTATGCTGCAACTGTAAATGTCCGACAATGCCAGCTAATAGCAACGCTAGAAATTTTTCTCAGGAAATAAATTAGTAAAATGGGTATGGAATAATTCCTGTGGCTCGAATGGGCCTCAACTCAACACTCTTCTGAGTGGAACACAGTGATGTGCGCTGCTTGGTGATTCCTTGACAAGGACTGGCTTCAGAAGCACCCCTCCACTTCTGAGCCTCTGAATAGATGCTGTGTGTGCCTGGTTACAATATTTGGGCTCAGGAATGACTGCGAAATCAGTGTTATCTAAGCACAGCGTCTGGTTCAATCAAGAGACATTGCTTTCCTCCACTTTCTAGAGTTGGAGTGTCGAGTGAGGGAACATTCTACAAAGCAAGTTGTTTGACGAGTTGGTACATGTTCATGAATATGAAAGGACAAGCACCAAATAGCACGAAAACATGGAAGACTATAGGACAAGTGTTCTACATGATGACAAGAGCACTCATACTGTCGTCTTCATTGTTTTTGTACTGTTTCTTGAATTTTCCGTAAAGTTTACAAATTTGAGCTTGTTTTACGATTTTACAAATGTTGTATCACGTTTTGCTACTGTTCACAAGAAAGTTTTGCTCATCAGTCTCCAAATCTTTTGTTGGAAATCTGATGATGAAAGGATGCCAGAAAGATACTTGCTTCACAGACAAGTTCCTGAAGTGGACAAATTCAGCAACAGCAAAGTTGGTGAAAAAGTCACTGTGATCTATAAACAGTGTGTTCCTTGTCAGTCTTTGCTGTTCCGAGTTTGCTGTTGCTTGTGTGCAACAACTAAGGGTAAATCGTCATTTACCCGCTGCGGTTGACTAGTGGCTATGGCGTTTCACTGCTGAGCTCGTGGTCACAGGTTCAAACCAAGCTGCGGCAGCTGCATTTTGATGATGTGGAATGCAAAAACGTTTGTGTACCATGCATTGGATGCACATTAAAGAACTCCAGGTGGTCAAAATTAATCATGAGTTTACCATTACAACATGCCTTATAATCAGAGATGCGATCTTATGTCTGTTCAGAAAGTGAACTGTTCTCTTGCCCTAGCATGATTGCTCATAATCGCACTTTTGCTGACGAACGCGCAATTCTGAACATTCATGTGAGGGTAAGCAAACGGCTTGCTTTCTTAATTGTTCTAAGATCATGCTCTTGACCATGGTTTTGGCACGTAAAACACTAAAATTAAATTTGAGTTTTAAATCGTCATTTATAAAGTGTGTATGTATACCACTAAAGGCATGTTCTCAGGGCATGCTTTGAAAAGAAATACAGATTATTCAGTTTCAGTTTATTATTCTTTAAATACATTTATTATTACGGATTATTAAAGAAATACGGACTATTCTCCCCCTTCAGTTTCTTGTACAAGCAATTTTTACAAATTTTGACAAGTTCACAGGTTGGCAGAGAGAGAGAATGAAATAGAACTTTTGATCATGTTAAAAACCCCCTTAACTACTGATTGAAAGACCACTACTGACCGAGCTTACACAAACACAGAGGAGGTGCAGATAAGCATTCTACGATATGAGGGTTTGTATATTCCACATCTTATAGTATATTGCAAGCATCATGCATAAACTCTGCCATTATCGAATGATTTTGGTGCAAGTATTGCACAGCAGTTAACACCTGTAAATTGCAGCAGCATCAAAATATGCTCCAAGTAAAAGTTTGACTAGGATATTTCACTCCAACGGCAGCTAAAAGTTTGAAATTACATTTACTTTGTCCATCCGTTCATCTGTCTACCCTTCCCGTTAAGGGGAGATGAGGCACTCCAAAAAACATTATTTTTCAAACAATTTGAATGAAATTTGTACAGTTAAATGTATTTTTACGAGGCTGCTGCTTTATCCTCAGCTTCACTCTCGTCCTAAGTGAAGAAAAATCTGTGAATCCCACGCATATGTGGGCATTGGGGATAAACAAAGCTTTCTTTGATGGTTCCTGAAATGTCTTCATTTCTTCTTCACGTCTTTGTTTGCTTTGCAGTTTGTCCGCTTGACTTCTTTCTTCAAGCTCGGCTGCTTCTGTTGCCAACTTCTTTGTAGCAGTTGTTGCTCAACGTCCCTTGCTCAATGCAGGCTCTGGTGCTGTTTGGTTCCTTGTACTTCTTTCTCCACACTCAGCTTTTGTTGCCGGCTTCTTCACTTTGTGCCTCTGTTCTACTTGCACTTGTCTGTTCGAGCATCTACCCAGTGGCCCATGGTCATTCTGGGGGATTGGCCAAGAGTGGTCACATACTCGATGGCACTTGCCCAGTTGCACATACCCAGTGGCTTAAGTTGTCTATTCGGGCAGATAACTAATGGAAAATACCTATTGGTCCAAGTATTATAATTGGCAAGACAGCAGCAGCCAGTGTCGTAAAGTGGCGAGAAGAGGATAAGAAAGCTTTTCTTTAAAAAACTGGGTCCACTACCTCCACTGCATTTCTCACGCTGTAGACAGCTGAAACCCCAGCAGACCTGCCTTATATAGCAGGGCATTTTGGCTCGTAAACTAGTGCCAATGAGTCAGTCTCCGTTCTGCAAACCTAACCAAAAAATAAACCACGACGTAATGCCTGTATATTTAAACAGCTCATGATCTAAAGCGCACAGACCTGCTAATAATAGAAGAGCACATGATATTCAATGGTTTCATTATAGAGGTGTCACACCTATGTTGTAGGAACATGCAAAGGTCAGCAAAACGCACAAAGGCTAGCCAATTAAGTGCTTAGGCCCTTCAAACAAAACTTCACTTACAACCTCCACTGGGAGTTGGGCTCATTTTCATGTGGCAATGTGCTCTTGGGAGCTGGACACACTGTGCTATTGTTCCAAATTTGCACATGGTAATTTGTGCAAGGTTTTGCTCTCCAAATACTCTGGGAGTGTTGGCGTCTGCATCTGATTTCAGAGGCCACAACATGCATTATTGTAGCAGATGATTATGGTTTTATAAATATGTAGCATAGGTGGCGCTGCATAGCTTGGTTGGTGCTGCATACCATTCTGTCCCTGTATAGATACACACGATTGTATAAATAGGGGCACATATTAATACACATGGGCTTTTTCCAGCCAGTGATCAACGTGGCCTGAGGTGTGTTCATTACATGCTGTCAGAATTGAAGCCTGCTGGGCATGCTGTTTCGGTGATCTTGCGTGTCTGTGCATGCACCATGCTTTTTCTGTGCTCTGTCGCTGTATCATGAGTACCAGCGAAACAAACAAGGGACGGGGCACTGCCACCGCTTCTCTGACATTCGTTCAAGGCTTGGCACTGCTTCTATGAGCACCACCACGACTCGACTTTGAAAAGTCGGGCTCTTAGCCTATGTGGTTGATCCAGTATGAGGATTTCTATTTCACTGTGGGTTTCTGCGTCGTTTATCTGGTAATCAAAGTGCACTCAATGCTATACTGCATGTGTCTGAAAATCAGAGAAATTATCGCCTGTACTACACTTAAAGAAGTCAATCTCAAAGACATTTTGGTGATGAAGAAGGTCTCTTCTGACCACTTCATACATCAGATAAACAGGTTGTACAAGTCATCCCACTTCATAGCTGTGCCCAGCAGCCCAGGGCACTATAGATGCCTTTTTCACCGCACTTTGTTCCCTAGTCAAGCATTGCAATTACCAGTCATCCGACATCAAAGAGAGGCTGGTCAGGGACAGATTCATTGTTGCTTTGCTGAATTGGAAGCTCTTGGACCATTTGTGTCAGAATCTGCGATTGTCTTTGCAAGAAGCTCTCACAATGGCCAGGCAACATGAAGACACCGTAAATGAGCATGAAGCTTGTAATTCATCTCCACTTCCCATTGATGTTGCCCGTCTGAGATGGGTGTCGATCTCTTGCCACCACGCATGAAACACCTATGCATCAAACCCGTGCATTATCAGCACAAAGTGCTCCCGTCAAGCTACTTGCTACACAGTGAGCACGGCAGTTGACTCGATCGAGCAATACACCGTTATCATCGATGCAGTAAAGAAGTCTGCGCCTATGAAATGGAAAACAATCAAATGGCATCAGGCACCTGATGGCGTGTGCTCTGCTTTACTCAGGTTTGGCAAATCCGGCTGGCCAACAAAGTTGAGGCTATCTGGACACCTGATAGCGTACTGGACGCATTGCGCCGAGCTCGCAGTTGCCAATTCCCTCCTGCTTAAATGGAGTAGAGTCGTAGTTCCTGCGGTGCTTCAGGATGATGCCCTCTGCCTGATCCACGAAGGCCATCTTGGTGTGTTCCGCTTCAAGGCAAGGGTATGTGAGTCAGTCTGGTGGCCAGGAATCAGTTGTTGAATCAAAGAAGTCGAAGTTGTGGACAACCGTGAACAGTGTGCGACGGTAAGGTAATAGTGAGCAGAGCCAATGTTGCCATCACCAACACCAGATCACCCATAGCAACAAGTCCACGCAGACCTATTCCACATGAAAGTTAGACTATTGGCTAGTGACCAATAATTACTCCCATTTCCCGGAAGTGCTGACTCTACGTGGAACTTTCAGCAGTGTGATTGCCACTACATTGAAGAGCGCCTTTGCCCGTTTGGCATTCTGGAGGTCGTGCACAGCGACAACGGCCTGCAGTTTTCTTCACATCAATTTGTGGTGCTTGCATCGAGGCACAGTTTTGCTCGTCGCACAAGCAGTCCAGAATTTCTACAGTAAAATGGGGAAGTTGAGAGTGCGGTGCGAACAGAGAAATAACTATGGCACAAGAATGCTGGCTGCAAAACGTTGTTGCTCATATTGCAGGACACCCCTAGGTCTAATGGGTTTAGCCCTGCATAACTCCTCATGGGCAGATGTCTTCGGACTACATTGCCAAAACCCAAGAATAAGCTGTATCCACAATGGCCAGATCCTGAGGTTGTGGTCGAGCGGGACACAGCCATGTGGCAGAGACAAGCATCCGACTTTGACTGTCACCATTGATCCCAGGAGCTTCCCAGTCTGAAACCAGGCCAGCACGTGTAGGAGCAGATGTAAAGAGCACCGTAACAGTGTTGAGCTCTGCACAACGGTGCTGAAGGTATGGGGTAGAGATGCCAAGTAGTGTTCTGGTGTGAAACAGGCATCAGTTTGTGCCCTACGGTTCACCTGGGACGCAGACTTGTTGGGATGGTGATATGGTTGTGGTTGTGGATGCTTATGGATGGCGATATGGTAACTACGTGCTACCCAGTGAAGGCTAAACTTCAGTGACGTGCCTAATCCAGAACATGGTCACACAGGTGTTCACACTCCCTGTCACCTAAGGCCCTACTGTTCACAATCAAGGCGAAGAGTTGTGCCATCAAAGAGACTGAATTCGTGAGCATTTCTAGAATAGAAGGCGAGATGTAGTATAATGTATTATACGCAGTGCTGTGTAGTTTAGATAGCGCTGCATACCGTTTTGCACTTGTGTAGATGAGATACACAATTGTATAATTAGAGATGCCGATAAATACACAGGCTTTTTCCCAACAGGGAACACTGTGGCCTGAGGTGTGTTCACTACAGTGGTCAGCATGGGTCTGAACTTGGCTGTGTAAGCATTTCAAATAATTTTATAAAGTGTATAGAAATAATTGCAAAGTCTGGACCATATAAAATATTAGCATTGCTATTTCTTTTTGTCCCTCATCTCTGGTAAAACCTGTATTTCTTCTCAGTCGGTTCACATTTTTAACAATAGTTTTGCATTGTTTTCTGTGTCAGTGGTGCAGTCATAAAGCCCGAAGGTAATTCAACAGTGAAGGCAAAGACACAGCGGCCAGGAACACGGAGAGAAGAATTGACAGAACCACACGCAGAGCCTTCATACAGATTTGTTTGTGGGCACTGTCAGAGTGTTTCTGTGGTGAGTGTGTCTGCATAACAATATTGCAACTTTTGTGTTGGTGGTTACGACATAGGGGCCTCTTTGCCTCGAAGAGCCTACAAAGGCACTTATTTATCTGGTGTGCCAGGCCCTTCCACATTTGTAAGCATGCCGTACCCCCACTCTTCTTTTGTTGACAACTGCCTAACATGGCAAAATGAGCCTAGATAGAACAAACTGAAAAATGTTCTTTGATCTAGTGCACCACCAGAAGTAAAATATACAATGTCCTCAAAAGATTGAGGCAGCTGTGTGTGGCTTTACTCATATTCAAAAAGAAAATGGTTTACTTCAATGAGCTATCTGGATATACAGGCAAATGAAAATTATGTAGAGGAAATGCAAGTATGCTGATAATAATGTTTTGTTTGTTGTTTGTTTTTGTTTTCTGGCACCGCCAGAGAAAAAACTGACACAAAGTAGACCGGACAAGCACTACTACTAACTGAAGTTATTCTAGACATGCATTCATTTATACCATGTCAATATTGGCACAGGTAGAAGGGACACCACCTGGCTATGATAGGGCAACTGAATGACAAGGGTATTATCCCAGGTTACAGTGTATGGTCCAAGTAGCCCATTAAGTGACCTTAGGTGGCTTAATTGACCTCTTAAGATTGTTTAAGTTAAATTATATACTGTATGTGGTGCGGGAAAAGTTAAAGGTCGGAGAGAAGATGAACTTGTCGAGCACCCACTGCTAAGTAAGTTATTTAGCATATGAAATCCCTATAGACAAATCAACTGTGTTTCACTCAAGATTTTTTGGTCTTGCTGATCTAGCTAATTTGTTTGATCTTGCATAAAATCATTAGTCTTGCAGATCCTCACTAAACAGTTCAAACACTGGATCATCAGTGATGAACCAGTACTGCATGGGGTAACAAAGCAGACCAGAAAGATTTCTTCCTGTGCCACTTTGAACAGCCATCATGGGCACCTCAGTTATAAGCCAATGATTCTGTTGATAACATAAAGCAAAGCCAAAGTAAAAGTTTGTGTCAGAAAGGGAAAGTTTATTGGAAGAAAATTTGTTTAACTGTAATGAAGGTAGGCTTCATTGCATGGCTTGGTTTTTCTTTTTTACGTGTTTGAGCAGAACAAACTGTATCACAAAATCACTCTTACATAAAGAAGCTCAGCTTTCTTTTCTTTTCAACACTGCCTTTTTGAAATAGACAGCTGGTGACACTATAACAAAACAAAAATATAAGTCTTTGTTCATCGGGCACCTTCTGCCATCTGGTGTTATATAAAACCAGAGAGCAGAGGCCAAGCTCAAATCATCTTGAGAGCTACTTGAGAAGTACAGCAGCACTGGACAAGTTGGGCTCGTTCGTCTTTTTTGCAAGTGCAAGCATCACGAGCTTTGGTTAATGCAAGTTGGGCAAACATGCAATGATGGGCAAACATAAAAATGCCATATGGGTAATTCAACCATCACAGATATAGTTGAAAAAATTTCCATGTGTTTGTAGAAGTTCAAAACTCATTCTCCCCAGTTATTGTTCTTCCATAAATTTTCTAGCATGATGGCGAAAATTGATTTTTCTTGCCCAGCTGAGCCCGAAGGCATCAATCAACATTTTTTCCAAAGGCATATTGTATGACCCAGTCATTCAAATGGTGTGTATGGCAAGACAATGAAGTGATGTGACTGCCAAAATAACCAATATTTCAAATATTTTAACACATTGGGTGCTTTTGGCACCGGCAAAAGCTGGTAAAATTGCAAAGTTTAAATTTTTTTTCTTGGAATGTGGTAAAATCGAGATGGCAGCTCAGTTGACATAGTATGACCAAATAATATTTGAAGCTTTGATGGTTCAGCGAATCGCCTGAACAATAACTGTAAAGTTATAATTTTTTGCGAGAAGCTTCGTGTTCATGGTAAAAAAAGTAGCTTTGGTGGTCGGCTTAAATATATACTGTATTTGCACGACTCTGATGTGCACTTTTTTTAAATAATAGGTGTGTTCAAATTTGCATGTGCATTACAATTGCGACAAATTCTACTCAAGATAAGCTCAATCAAGGTAGCTATCCACAATGCCAGTGAATGGGTTGTCTGAAGAAAGTGACGCTCGGAGACATCGCAAGGTGGGTCGATGGTGCGTGGAGTGCCCTCCCGCAGACGATGGTTGCACAAGCTTCCACAAGTGTGGCATTTGTAATGCATTAAATGGAACTGAAGATGACTTTCTGTAGTCAGTAGACAGTGAAAAGGAGGTGTCGTCAGACTCTGATAGCCACTAGCAGCTAAGATTCAGCTCTGTGCATGCCTGTGCGCCTTTTTTGTGGTATGAGCATGAAGTGACACTCTTGTTTCCTTGCGCAGCACTTCCAATTCACCTCCCGAGACGACCGGGGAGGAAACCCAAAATAAATCAGGAAAATAAATAAATAAATAAATAGTACAGCACAAAATTCATGGGTTTCATTATAGATATGATATCAAAGCATAAGTTTAGTTACAAGTTGAGTTACTGAAATGATTGAAATAATTCGAATTAATTAGGAGTGACTGATTACTGTACACCAAAGCGCAGAATCGTATACATTAGAGACCCACCACGTGAGCACAACATTGGCGAAATTCCTGGAAACCTGGAAGTAGAAAGCCGGAGTAATGATGTCACTAGTGACGTGATACACAGGGAGCTGGCTTGGTATTTAACCGGCTAATTAATGGAATACAGTTGCCTACGAGTTCGGTTTGTGCATTCTGTTTGCCTAAAGTTAACCTAAAGAACACCAATGCCGAGGTGCGAGTGCCACAAAGAAGACAGCCAAGTCAAAGATTAGGGTCGCCTACCATTTTTTTATGTTCCATTATATCGTTTCAACACAGTACATGTCGACTCGGATATCGTTAGTTGATGTGCACGGTGGAATCGGCACCAAAGTGTTTTTTTTTTTTTTTTTTTTTTTTTTTTGTATATTTCGACAATAATATAACTGTGCGTTACAATCAGTGGCGCGGTAGAATCGTGCAAATACGGTAAGTGACGTATCATTAGATAGCTCTACATTTCTATTATTCATGTGAGAAGTTACAAAAAGGTATGTTTTAAATGCGAAAAATTAGTTTTTGAAATGTTCGTGCGTGCATTGTGCGGACAGCAGAAATATATGAAGTCTTGCCCTCTAGCAAGGAAACATTGTTAATAAAATGAGCTCGAGAAACTTTTCGACAGACTGCGATTTGCTTCTTTTTATTATATGAAGACAAGCGCCGCTGCCTCGACTCTTATTTCTTTCCATGAGTATGAAAAGTGGACGTCAACCACATCTGAGCACATCATCCTGTACAGGGCACATATGAATTTTATAGCCAAGCATATTCCTGCTGTCGAACAGCATTAATGCACTACAGCAGAAGATTTTGTTCATGCTCATGTAGGCTTTCAGTTGTAATTATGAAGGTGTTTTCTACTTGCAACACCTTATGACAAGTCTTTAGGTTCCAGGGAGCAGGGCACAAAGCGTCCTGCTTCCTGTATGTTGCCCTGCACGGCATGTTTTGATGCATGTTGATACGTTGCACTTTATTGCAGTGCTTTGTGTGAACGATATCAGTGCTCTTTCTTTATCTACTAGCCACTTAAGTGCAAATATTTCTTTGTATAAACTGCATGAATCGTACATTTTAACTCTGCAGGACTCCCTGACGAATTTAACACATCGTGATATTTCATGTGCATTGGCTGTATGGTTCACCTGGCATGCATATCTTGGCAATAAAACGCAGGCCATGACACTGTCATCTGTGTCTCTGATGAGGCCAGCATTGTTGCCTGCAACCCAGGCCAGCAAGCTTGGGCGCACGTCAGAGAGAAGGAGGTGCTGACACAAAAATTCAAAAAAATAATTTTTCGTGTTTAAAAAGTAATACCTTTTTGTGACTTCTCACATGGATAGCAGACATGTAGAGCTATCTTTTTAAGCCGACCACCAAAGCTACATTTTCTACCTTGAACATGAAGCTTGTTGCAAAAAAATAACTTTACAGTTATTTTTTCAGGTGATCGGCTGAACATTCAAAGCTTCAATTATTTTTCGACTATACTATGTCAATCGGGCTGCCATTCTATATTTCATTTGTGGCTTCTGGATTTTCACGTGTTCTGAGAAAATAAATTCAAACTTTGCAATTTTACCAGCTTTTGCGGGTGCCAAAAGCACCCAATGTGTTCAAATAGTTGAAATTTTGTTTATTTTGGACCACATCACTTCATTGTTTTACCATAGACACCATTTGAACGGCTGAGTCATACAATGTGCCTTTTAAAAAAAAAATGATGATTGATGCCTTCTGGTTCAGCTGGGCAAGAACAATAAATTTTTGCCGAAATGGTAGAAAATCTTAGGGAGGAAAAATAAATGGGGAGAATGAGTTTTGAACTTCTACAGACACATGGAAATTTTTTCGATATATCTCTGATGGCCAAAAAATATACTGGTTGATTTGGCGTGGAATGAGTCGTATTCAACATGCATGCATGTCAGAGAAGCCATAGCTTAAAGAAAGAAAACAATACAAAGATAAAACAAGTAAATCCTCACCTGCCAGGCACAAATACATTCCTTCATTGTTATGATGTGCTATGGAATTGTACAGTACCCACGTATAGTGGTGTTACTAATGTTACTGTTACAGCTCTCTTCAGTTCTTTCGCTGGCATAGCACAATGACCACTGACTGACCTTAAAACAATTTCTTTTATTATGTGGTTTGACTAGGAAATATTGTAAGCAAGAAAAGCTAGGTAATCAGCCTTTTTCAAGAGAGCTCGAACGCCTGTGTTGTGGTGGAATACAATACCATGGGTATTCATCAGAGTGATACTGCTCAAATGCACATATTTATTTTTGCACTCATGGTGTCCTGCAACTTGGGATCGTCACCCGCCGTGGTTGCTCAGTGGCTATGGTGTTGGGCTGCTGAGCACGAGGTCGCGGGATCGAATCCCGGCCACGGCGGCCGCATTTCGATGGGGGCGAAATGCGAAAACACCCGTGTACTTAGATTTAGGTGCACGTTAAAGAACCCCAGGTGGTCGAAATTTCCGGAGTCCTCCACTATGGCGTGCCTCATAATCAGAAAGTGGTTTTGGCACGTAAAACCCCATAATTTAATTTTTAACTTGGGATCATCTTTGCCATAAGAGGTAATAAAGGTTTTGTTCATTCAGGAGAATTCCAGGAAATAAGGGGACCATGTTATGTAGCCAATGAAGTCATGTGGCATTTGTTTTCTCTAGTTCAAGCGACTTCTGCCTGGTTTGTTCTCAACATGAGGCTAGCTTATGCCACGTGCAAGGTGCTGTGCACACGTGCTATTTTCATTCAGAAAATGGGTTTGAAAAAATGAAATTCGCATCTGGTTTTGTTCTACAGTTGATATTATTGTCATGCTATAGACACATTTTGAAAGAGTTTCCTTATTTCAATGTAGTTTATTTATAGAATCATCTAAGAACGATTGTTTTGTCATACATAATGAATCAGTAATGCTATAAATACATAATTTATACAGGGTCCATTATGAAAGTAATGTGCATGATTTTATTATGACGCGACTATTCATGGCAGTGCGGTAAAACTGGTCTGGAAACGTGGCAAGGGTTCTACCCTGCCAATGCAGCCAGTCACCAGTTTACTCCGAGCAGTGTGAGTGGATAACACGGTGCGATGGAGCGTTCGCTTGAACAGTGATACGCTATCAAGTTTTGCGTGAAGCTTGGAAAGAATGCAACAATGGAGGCAGGCCTTCAAGGATGACTGCATTTCAAGGTCACAGTCTGGGAGGTGGCACAAGGCGTTCGTTCAAGGAGGCTGGGAGGAGGTCGCCGGCGAACCCCGTTCTGGACGCCCAACAACGACCAGAACCGACGAAAAGGTGGATCATGTGTGCGAAGTTTTGCGTCGATTGACCATCCAGCAAATTGCTGACACCCTACACATGTCCACATTTGCGGTACATGGGATAGTGACCGAGGATCTGCAAATGCGCAAGGTCTGCACAAAGCTTGTGCTGAAAGTGTTGACGGAAGATCAGAAAAAAACTTCCAGAGTTTTGCGCTGTCAAGAATTGTTGAATTTGATTCAGAATGAAACGGACTTTCTTAACTCTGTCGTAACCGGAGACGAATCCTGGATGTTCGAGTACGACCCAGAATCGAAAAGGCAGAGCAGCAAGTGGGACTCAAAATCATCACCACGCCCCAAGAACGTGCGAATGAGCAAGTCTCGCATCAAAACGATGCTCATTGTCTTCCTTGACGCCCGAGGAATTGTCCATTTTGAGTTTGTACCACAGGGAGAAACTCTCAACATTTACCTGGAGGTGCTCAAGAGATTGAAATTCCGAGTCGTGCGCATGAGGGCTGACATCAGAGACACGGTCAAGCTCCACCATGACAATGCCCTTAGCCACACATTCTTCATTGTTACCAACTTCCTGACCCGTAGCAACACCCCGGTGGTCCTCCATCCCCCTTACAGTCCTTACTTGGCTCCGTGCGTCTTTCCCCCCCCCCCCCCCCTTCCGACTGTAAAGAGCGCTGAAAGGAAAGCATTGGGAGATCGTGGAAAATATCCAAAAGCATGTTACAGCATTCCAGAGAGACATTCCCGTCGAGGACTTTCAGGGTGCCTTCCAGGCGTGGCAGACACGTCTCCGCAAGTGTATTGATGCAGGGGGAGAGTATTTTGAAGAATTTTAGCCATTTGTACAGGTCCTGTCAATAAATCTATTTTTCCCAGAAAATGCGCATTACTTTCATAATGGACCCTGTATAATTGACTCATGGTAGTAAGATTTCCTTTTTGTGTATGGGAGGGGGTTTACTTTTGGATATACATGCGTCATTTAATGGCATATTGACTCCATATATTTGAATGCATGCATATCATTGACTTTCTTTTTCTCTGTTTTATGTGCAGTTGGATGCAGCACCTTCTTCTCGCTTTCGCTGCAGACATTGTGGAAAGCGGTACTGAACCTTTTGCTGATAGTTATCATTATAATGTCATTACCAACATGATCACTGTTGCTCATGGAGGAAGGACAATGACTAGAAGGGAGCATCATGTGACAATCTTGGGACCTAATCATAAAAATGTAAAGGAAAGACTCATGGGAAATAGGCCCTTGTCACGTGATAGGCAAGCGGTAATTTCTAGCTACCAAGTGCACAAAGAGTATGAGGTAGTGCAGAGCAAAAGAGCAAGTGGGGGCAAGGGCCGACCGTGACGATAGCAGCACCGCAAGCTAGCACGAACCCTGCAACGCCTTGAAAGATGAGGCAACCGTGCAGGGCGTCTTGCGCAAAAGTCAACACGTAGGTGGGCTCCGAAGGAAAGGAAGGGTGGAATCAGAGGAGGTTGCTTTGCCAAGGTGGGTTGTCTGAAGTCATGCTCCCTCCTAGTCTTTTTTCCTTCCTCTATGCTGTTGCTGCTGCTATGTCATGTTTCAATGCATGTTGCCCACATCCTGTCCTACTCGGTTCACTTTCTGGTATCCATTTTCTCTTGGTGTAGTAAACCATGCTTATTTTGCACACAAATTTTATGAATTAGGAAAAATACGTTTAACAGGAATATTAAGTTAATGGGCCCTGCAGCGTATATTATGCATATTGTTTTATTCCACATTTGCTGGTTACATGTTTGCTGATTTCAGCAGCAGTGAAAGTGCTGAGATCAGAGTACTTAGTATTTTACTTTGCTCCAAAATCGGTTACCGTGCCGACCGCATCGTCCCACTCCACGTCTAAGGAGTGTACGTGAGGCAAAAGGCACGTGACACATAGGTCATACGCTGTCTGATTTGTTGAGCATGGAGATCATACTATGCATGTATGATATGCATGTACAGTCATGACTTAAAGAAAAGCATGTTTTATGCTTTTTACGACTACAAGGAAGTCTTAGCTACTGTGGAATATTAATTAAAACATTTACAAATGACGCTAGGTGCACTGTCTAATGGTTTACATGATGCACGTTCTTCACCTACTATCACATTGAACTCGGTGCCAATTCAGGTTTTTCCAAGGGTTTGTCGTTGCACATGATGATGCATAGCACCTAACGTATCTGCAGTATATTGCGTTCCAATTCTGTCATATGAGAAAAGATCATTAGGGGGTTCTAGCCTGCCTGTAAATTTATGGAACCTTACTAAATACACTGTAACAGGTTCCCCGGAAACGCTAGTGTGCATGTCAGCACCGTTACTATAGTGATGTGACACTGACGTCAGTTAGAACAAGCAAAAATATAATTACAATGAAAATGGTTATCCATATCTGTTAGTCCAAAGGGTTCTGGCAGGAACAATCAATATACTAGTATGTGCTTTAGTACTAGTACACTATTTATGCCAGTATAAGCGCTAGTATGCTTTCTCCCCTTCTGCAAGAACAATAATGCGGCACAAACATTTCTCAGATGTTTTGGTTGAACAAGGTGTTGCACAAGATGTCGCTACCAGCACTCTGGTAACATGTAGTGCACATTGCAATTGTAACCATAGTAAGGGCATCCATCAAAAAGCACGGTTGAGTGCTGTCATGGAAAGGCCACCATGAAAGAGCAGCTTTTACGAGGTGAACTAATAAACCATGCTTCATTGGAAGCGCCATAAGTCATCGCTGAGTGAGCAAAATGCGAAAGGGTATGCCTCTTTCTTTCACCTGCTCTAGTTCTTAATTTGTAAATTTAATAAATTTCATATGCCTACACCAATTTTCATAATTCTTTTTGAAATCACCTTAGGACCTTACAAGGAGCTCATTGTTGTGTAGCACTTGACTGTTAAAATAGCGTCGCAGGAGCTCTTTTGATTAAGTTGGTACAAGGAGCATTCATTAAAGATTTCCCCTTGCCTATTTCCTGTGGACTGAGAGCAATGGAACTTGGCACACATAGGTGCCGCCTAGGGACACACACTCCTCCCATCTCTTTATGCAATGTTAAATACCTTATATACTTCACTTGTAGAAGCCAATAGGTTGTTCCAAAGTCCACGTTATGACTTCAGAAATCATAGTCTCATCATCTGGAAAGTGCTTGCCCTTCAAAAATGGCTTCATTGGTGAAAAGAGGTGCAAATACGATGGTGCGAGGGCAGGGGAATAAGAGGGATGCAGTAGAATTTAAAACCTGCAGCAGCGTGCTGCTTCCATCTGAGCAACATGCAAGTTGTGAACTGGGGCACTGTCTTGCAGAAGGCTAACACATTTGGTGAGCATGCCACATCTCATGGTTTTGATGGACTCTAGCAATTTCCACAGTAGTGATGCACAATATGCCCCAGTTATCGTGGTACCGTTTGCTACACCATGCTGCTCTCAAGACTGAGCATGACCTTGCCTGCCAAGGATTGGGCACGTGCCTTCTTTGGAGTCGGTGAGCCTGAATGCTTCCATAGCATCGATTGGACTTTAGTCTTCCGATTACAGTGATGGACCCAGCTTTCTTCCTGTATGATCAGTCTGTTCAAAAAGTCCTCCTGGTTTCCATTGTCCATCGTCAAAAGAGCCTGAGAGCATTAGTCTCATTCCAGTTTCTGGAAAAGTGTGAGCAGCCAGGGAACCCAGCGAGCGGATGACTTATGCATATGAACATGTTTTTGAATTATTTTTTACATAGACCCCACACTAATCTTGACATTTCGGGCTAGGTCTCGAAGGGTTACGTGGTGATTTTCCAAAATTGGGGCTTCCGCTTGCTGAATGGTGTGCTGATTAATAGCAGAGTGGGGTCGCCTTGTAATTGGAGTTGTTTCCACCGAAATCTGACCATGTTTATATTCACGATGCTAGTTCTTTACTACATCATATGATGAGGAATCCTCTCCATAAACCTCTTTCACTCATCAAACATCTTCCTTGGTGTGCAGTCTTTCAAGTAAAGGAACTTGTTGACTGCTGTGTAGTCCACTGGGTCCATTATTGCACTGCTTCACCGCCTGTTAGAGCAATACCCATATTGGTTCAGGGTTGCAAATTTGCAAATAACCCATAGAGACTTCACCTATAATAGTTTCAGCATCCTGCGATAAAAAGAAGTGGTCAGGGGAAATCTCTAATGAATGTCCCTCATTATTACTCTTCTTGGATTGTGAATATACAACAGCGTTACTATAATTAGAATCTTGGTATGCAAGAAAGAACTGCAAATAAATACAGGAAGCAATCCTACCTCTAAATTGCATACCTGCCAAGTCTCCTGGAGTATTTGTACAAAGTACAAATTTTGGTCGTTTTGTACAGTTTTATAACTGAGAAAATTGGACCACCCAGATACAAAAAGAAAGGCCAGTTGGTGTAGCTGAACTGGATCGACATGCTGTCAAGGAGCAGTAATGCAATTATAAAGCCATAACTTCAGAGATAATTTTAGTACCCCGTGCTTCCACCATTAGATTGGTTGCAGACCACAGCTTAATGTGACACTGTTGTTAAGTAGCTTGATACATGGCTTCCATCAGTTACGGTGCCATGAGATGCTAGCATGCAATGTGTTGATCTGAGAGGCCATGCTTAATGCTGCATTTATTCACAGCATCTCTACGTAAATGGCAGAGCTGGAATCGATTCATCCTAGAGGTGGCCTTGTGCTTTCGCTGCTGGTGTGCTTACTGCTGCACACGAGTCTGGCGGTGGCACAATTTCATGATGACCATCATGATTAAATTACCCTTTCTTACCTGCTTCATCATTTGTGATGATTACAATTATCATCATTTTTTTGATGGGTAGCATGCAGGAAGGGTTCTTGTGATATACCGTATTTATTCGCGTATAACCCGCACCAAAATGTGAAAAAACGCGTTTAAAAAGTGGGGGTGCGGGTTATCTGCGAATTTTTTCCTTGGGAGGGGGGGGGGGGGGGGGGTCGGCTTCACCGCAATGTGCGGCGGCCTCCCCGTGTAGTCCGCCATCCCCATCGTCATCGACGCTTGTCAAGCCGATGAAGGGCCAACGAAAGGCCAGCATTGTTGAGCCTCGCGTTAGGCGCTGTTTAGTGTACTTACCCCAGTTTGCACTGTTTGCCTGCTTTGTTTTGGCATCATGAGTGCGACTCGACGGCAGTGTTTCACAGCGAAAGAGAAGCTAAAGATTATAGCCGCTGCCGAAGAAATCGGCAACAGAGCTGCTGCAAGACAGCATGACGTCGACGAGTCGTGCATTCGCGACTGGAGGAAGAAAAAAGAGAGTCTCGAAGCAACGAACCGGGACAGGCGAGCGTTTCGGGGTCCGAAGACTGGCGCGTACCCCCACCTCGAGACGCAGCTTGCGAAGTTCATTGAGGAGCAGAGAAGTCGTGGCCACGCTGTTTCGACTGAGATGGCGCAAATGGAAGCCCTGAAGTTGGCCCGGGAATTGAACATTCCACGTGAGTTTCGTGCAAGCCGTGGATGGCTTCAGCGCTTCATGCGAAGACATGGATTTTCTATGCGGCGGCGAACAACCATGTGCCAGCGGCTTCCTGAAGCCTACGAGGAAAAGTTGTTGAACTTTCAACGATATGTGATCGCACTTCGGAAGGAGCACAGCTATTTGCTGTCTCAGGTGGGAAATGCTGATCAAACACCTGTGTACTTTGAGATGCCGATGGACACGACCATGGAAAAAAAGGGCTCCAAATCAGTCAGCGTGCTGACCGGCGGAAATGCCAAGCTGCGCTGCACAGTCATGCTATGCGCTTTGGCTGACGGCACGAAACTGCGCCCGTATGTCATTTTCAAACGCAAGACGCTACCTAGCATTCCACTGCCCCCAGGAATCGTTGTGCGTGCGGAAGAAAATTCGTGGATGAACAGTGGCCTAGTCGGTGACTGGCTTCGAGTAATCGGGGAGCGAAGACCAGGTGCCTTGCTGGCACGCCGGTCGATGCTCGTACTAGATTCCTTCAGAGGCCACTGCACTGATGCGGTGAAGGCTCGCCTTGCCGAGACCAGCACCGACCTCGTCATAATACCTGGCGGCATGACGTCCATGCTACAGCCACTCGACGTGTGCCTGAACAAGCCGTTCAAGGCACACGTGAAGCGGCTGTATGCCCAGTGGATGGCCGACGGCATTTACGCCCTCACACCGACGGGACGCGTGCGAAGGCCTGATATTCCATTGCTGTGCCAGTGGATCGTGGATGCGTGGAAAGCGATACCGGCCGATTTGGTGCGGAAAAGCTTTAAAAAATGTGCGATCAGTAATAGTTTGGATGGTTCCGAGGACGACTACGTCTTTGAGAGTGGCGATGAAGCCTCGGATGGCAGTAGTGAGAGCGGCGACGATTAAGAATCGGATAACCAGTGACGTGGTGGCGGTCGTTTGAATAAATGTTCTGAAAACGAAATGATCACTGAGTGTGAGTTGCATCTTTCTAGCGCTCATTTTTTTTTTTTCAGGTAAACGTGCGGGTTATACGCGAGTTTTTTTTTTTTTTTTCCGCCGAGTTCAAAGTTAGGGGTGCGGGTTATACGCAGGGGCGGGTTATACGCGGGTAAATACGGTACATGCACTAAAAGTAATAAGGTTTGTTCAAATGAAAGGCATGATGTGCTGCTCATCACTGCTTTCTCCTCTCTCTCTTTTCATGATTACCCCACTCAGCTAGTCTCTCTAATTTTGAGATATGGAAGTTGTCAGGCATTAAATTACCTCACCAGCTCCTGATTATGTTATAGATTTTGGCATCATCTTGCTAAGGCTAGTTAATTCTTTATTTATAAAAAGGAATGCGTGGTTTTGAAAATGGGTGAAAACAACCTGGCAATGTTTATGATTGAGTGGATCAAAATACAGTCAAACGTCGATATAACGAACTTCAATATAACAAAATTCTCAATATAACAAACCATGTAACATTGTATAACTTCTTGTCCATAGAATGTGTATTTTGAATTTCACTATGACGAAGTGTGTTTATACACAATTTCAGTATAAAACAATTTCAGTTCCACCGCGAAGGAATACCGAGACAATGAATGGAAACTTCTGTGCCGCAGATGGTCAAATGGCTGAATTACATGCAGCTGCTTGTAAACGCACTTCTCAAATCATGCACCATGTGACCGAGAGCAGCTGTGGTAATCTCGAGTTTCGGAGATGGTGTCAAGAGGTCAGATGAAGCATCCACTTCCTACTGCTGGCGCTTTTCATGATTGTGTTGGTCCACTGTGGGCAACACTGTCAGCGGCTGGGGTGGAGCGGACATGAAAGCATGGCTGGCTTTGCTTCGTACCGCTGATGTGAAAATATCACCGACACGGTATGAGACCGTATTTTTCGTCGCCGACTCTCAAATTCGGCAAAATTATTATTATTATTTTCATTGATATTCATTTTTTCTGATTGCCCGATAATTCGGAAAGTTTTGTGTCCCTTTCCATGTAAAAATAACCATCAGTAACTGTATTTATTTGCATAAAAGATATAATTTCAGTACAACAAAACTTTGCCCTCTAGGTCTGTGTCAGCAGGTGTTTGGTGTGTTGCGACACCAAGTACCCAAGCACATGAGGGTTGGACCCTCCGGCGTGTAGCCGTGCGCAGCTTAGCTGTGTCTGGGGAAAGGGGGATTCTGGGGGTTGAGCCAATGCCAGGTGTTCGGACCTTCAAGGCCCACTGGCGGAGGCAACACACTTCTTTAGCCTCTGCTTCACATAGACGGCACCTCCAGACTGACCCACTTGGAGGAAACCAGCAGTCGCCTTTTCCTGTCTCTCTCTCTCTCCTCAAATCTTCATCTCTCTCTCTCTTACTTTCTGGCCTTTGCTGTCTCCTTCTCTCTTCCATTTCCTCCCGTTCTCCAAGGGTTAACCCTGTGTGGCTATCCTACCTTCGGTACATCATATTTAGTTATAGTAGCGGCGTACAACTGGCGTCTTGCAGGCTTGTATGCAAGCTCTGCCACGTCCCCACGTTGGACTCCGTGGTGGGCGGTCGGTGCTGTTGCTGAACATACACATTTTCTTTTGGCAGCGCAAACTTATGTTGTCTATGACCGGCATCTGAAAAATGCCGCAGCCCGCAGCAGCGTTGCAGTTCTCCTTCCGTAGCAACATTTCGTTATTTCCCAAGTACTGTGTAGTCCACAGCGAAGACAGCATACCAGTATGAAAGCTCTCTCCGTTCCTTGTGGCCAAGTGCCTGAAAGACAAAATTGGACCGACATACAATGCCTCAAAAATGTCTAGCGGAGACCTCCTCTTAGAACTAAATGACAAAAATCAAGCACGAAAGCTCTCGGAACTTAACAGTATTGGCGACACAACAGTGACAATTTCAGTCCACAGAACACTAAATACAAGCAGAGGTGGGATATCTCAGGAAGACTTTCTTGACTTGAGCGAGGAGGAACTGCTGGAGGGTTTCCAGGAACAAAACGTGACCAAAGCACAAAGAATCGTCATCCGCAGAAATCGCCAAGGAATCCCCACAAAACATGTTATACTCACTTTTGGAACAAGCGTAATGCCTACCTCGCTACATGCAGGATATATAAGAGTAAATGTCAGACCATATGTACCGAACGCCAGACGATGTTTCAAATGTCAGAGGTTTGGACACGTTTCGCATGCATGCCGACGACAAACAACCTGTGCTAAATGCAGCTCCAATGATCACCAATCTGACAATTGCACTTCTTCCCCACATTGCGTTAACTGCAAAGCTTACTCGTGGTTTTGCCCTTGCTGGAAAAGAGAAAAGGAAGTAATTGCACTAACTGTTAAAAAATCTCGCTCTTTGAAGCAAGAAAGCGATTTTCATACCTTTCAAGAAGTAGTTAAGCCGATGTGATGCAGATGGGGGCAATGTCACAGAAGTCTTGGGAGTCCTCCGAGCCCACACATAGTGGTCCCGGAGTGACTCCGCCTGCCCCCGTGGTAGAAGCAGCCAGTGCTGCTCCATCCTCTTCAAAGGCCCTGCAGACACCAGTCCCACAGAGCCCTAAAATCAAGTGAACCCCAAGGCCCGAGACAACTGTCTCGATGTCCAACTCTCGGTCCTCCAGCACCTCAGAGGGAGCGATGAAAGTCAAGTCAAAAATCCTGGTGTCGTCGACGCCGAACACACACTCTCTCGAGCCTGTAAAGAAGGACAAAGTCCCGATAACCCTGTTAAATAAGAAAACGATCTTTTACCTTTCAGTTTCAAGATGGATTTTATTATTCACTAGAATTTCAGAGGACTCTTACGTAACTGTAAGCCATTGCTGTCACCATTTTAGCTCGCAATAACATCACCATTTGTTTACTATACATTCCACTGTATTTGCATTTTACTGTAACAGATGTAGAGTTAATTTTAAACCATCTACCTGCACTGTATTTGCATTTTACTGTAACAGATGTAGAGTTAATTTTAAACCATCTACCTGAACCTCTTTAATAGCAGGTGAATTTGACACACATAACATGTTATGGGGTAGCAAAACAAAAGACACCAGGGGACAAACACTTGGAAGATTTTATCCTAACAAATGGCATATGCCTTTTAAACACTGGTGCTGCAACCTACTGCTCCCGGAGCACAGGAGCTATGAGTTGTCTCAATTTGGTATTCTATTTTCTATCTCTATTCACTGATCTTCAATGGAATGTAATAGCTCATCCCTATGGTAGTGACCGTATGCCCACATGCATAAAACTAACATGCACAATACCTATTCTACCTTGTAGAGCATGCCATTGGAAACTTCATCTAGCAAACTGGCGCCTCTTCACCGAAAAAGCCAGTGTGGATAAAGTGATTTTAGATGACCTAAGCATAGACGAAGCGAGCGAGAGGATTACTGTTTGCATAGTACTGTGGCAGAAGGGGCAATTCCCCAATCTACTGGATTCTTAAGGAAAAAACTAAAACCATGGCAGACGAACGAGTGCACAGAAGCTAAAAAACTTCAAAACAAAGCATGGGGTATCTTTCGAAGGTACCCAACACATGATTATCTTCTGTCGTTCAAAAAAGCGAAAGTGAAAGCAAGGTATATCCGCAGGCAAGAAAAAAAAAAGGGGGGGGGGGGGGGACTAACGGAAAAGTTATATTTCATCAAGTAACACCTCAACCACATCCAAGAGAACCAGGTTCGCAAGTTGAGGGGCGATTATGCTCCGTGAACAATCCCCATACTCTTAGCTCCAGGCACACAAACAAGTCTACAGGAACAAGCAGGCATATTAGGCCAGCACTTCTACACTATATCTAGCCCTGCAAACTATTCCGCAACGTTCCTAAAACAAACAGTTCGCAGAAAAACAAAAAGCTTCCTACAACGGGAAGTTCAGATAGACCATTCAATGTTCCTTTAACGCTCCATGAAATGTACAGCGTACTCTCTTCGGATAAGAAGACAGCTCCTGGTCCTGACAAAATATATTACACTATGCTGGCCCACCTGTCCTAGAACGCGGTGGAAGACTTGTGTTTCTTCAGTGCAATCTGGGAAATGGGTAAAATGCCTGCAGAGTGGAAAAACGCAGTTATTGTCCCCTTCCTGAAAGCGGGAAAGTCGCCAAATACTCCCAGTAGCTACAGACCTATAGCACTAACAAGTTGCATGGCAAAATCATATGAAAGCATAATAAATATAAGAGTAGCATATGTTCTCGAAACAGATAACTTGCTGTGTAACCACACTCACCAGTGTGGTTACAAGGAAGGCTGCTCAAAAACTGACCATCTTGTTCGTCTTGAACATACTATACGTGAGGCATTCCTTTATAAACAACACTGCCTAGTTATCTTTTTCAACCTAGAAAAAGCATACGACACCACATGGAGGTAGGGTATTTTACAAGATCTAGCAACGCTAGGAATACGTGGCAGAATGCTCAACTGTCTGGCCGATTTTCTATCAAACCGAACATTTCAAGTTCGTCTGGGTGCAACATTGTCCCAAGTCTGTCCAAGAAAATGCTGTCCCACAGGATTGCCTATTAAAGCACTACGCTTTTCGTGGTGAATGTGAACTTATAAATTCAGTTATACCGTCTAACGTTATGTACTCTTTATTCGTCGACGACCTGCGATTTGCAGGCTGTGCCTCGAGTATATCTATGTGCGAAAGGCAAATCCAGATAACAATAAACAGGTTGACACAATGGGTCGATAAAAATGGATTCCATTTTTCTACACAAAAAAACTGTGGCAGTCGTGTTTTCACAAAAGGGCTTACACCCGGACCCAGCTCTCAAATTAAACCGAAGCCTACTACCATTTAAGCACGAACAAAAGTTTTTAGGAATAATTTTTGAAAATAAATTAAATTTCATTGCCCACATTAACAGCGTAAAAACTAAAGCAAACAAAGCACTTAAAAGGGCCCCTCATCAGGCCACATAGCAAATTTTGGTTATACGCTGGAAGTTGTTACCTGTCCTCTACGGAGCGTGCTGCCGCAAAAATTTTTCTAATTGGTTTATTAATAGCCGAAATAGAAATATTTCAGTGCCGTGAACTCATGATTTCAGGAGGCAAGTGCCACTGCCAAGAGAGACTCTCTCCACTTGCTTCGTCTAGCCTCCGCAAGCGAAATTCCTTCCCTGCGTTCTCCCATACCGAAGCTCTAGAAACGCATGTCACATACGTCATGGGCCCCACCTTCATTTTTTTTTTTTTTTTTTTTTTTTTTTTTTTTTTCCTCGTCTCTTTTTTTGCGGTGAGGCACACTTCCGCTGATGGTATTGGGCGCGGGCTGTTGCGATTGTCTCGTTTCGCGCACCGCACAATTTTACGTGCTGTGCACAAGGACACCTGACTAGCAGTATAAGTCAGTGCTACACAAATACTGAGGCAGACACAAGCGGATCACTTCGGTCTTTACAGCCGAAGTATACGCCCTGTTTATGGCTTTGGAAAAAAGCATGATCACATGCTGGAACACGGTAAAAAAATGACATAGTTTCTATGTCTGCACGCGTGACTGCACGCGTGACTGCATGACGTGGGAACAAGCAGACAAAACGGAAGTACATCTCTCTTGCTGCGGTGCAAAGTAAAACAAAAACACACAGACATTTGGTTTGTGTGTCTTATTATTTCTCTAAACTTTAATTCGTCTATTCAAGCAACAGATTACACAAATAACAGATGTTGCCTTGAATAATTCTCGAGATCACGTGTCACTACAAGCGACGTCACAGCATCAAACACATGTACGTAGGCGCACTAGCATGTGTACGCCATCCTCTAGCTTGGAGTGGGGTGGCCGCGTGGAGAAGGGAAAACAGTGTTAGGTTTGAAATTTGATATCTTTCCATGGCGCGTAGCGACGTAATACTTAGCAGACATTGTATGCATTGTAGGGCATTGTATGCTCTGCGCTTGTCAGCTCAAAATGGCCAGACCTGGTGAGGGGCCCTTTAACATCCTGAAGGTCCTATCATGTAAGCATTGGGTCACCGACCGAACATGCCTGTTGCGTATTTACCACTCTGTGGTGCACAGCATTCTTGACTACGGGTGCATAGTTTACAGGTCAGCAAGGCAGTCGTACATCAAACGTCTTGATCCCACATACAATCACTGACTACACTTAGCAGCTGGTGCGTACAGGACCTCAGCAGTAGAAAGCCCATATGCCGACAGTAACGAACCCTGTTTAGAGCACCGAAGAGCCTTGCTCACAATTTCATACATACTCAAAATCACATCTCTACCTTATCATATATGTCACACTCTTGTCACTTACACCACAAACAGAATGCACTATACGAACAAACCACATAGCGTCAAACTACGTATACTTTGTTTAGAAGAAATGTGCCAAAACTACGATGTTCCGAGTGAGACTGAGTCGTGAAAAGGCCGAACAGACTGTCTCCGTGGTATGATTTTGCACACTTTTGTTGTTTCATTCTTACACGCCACAAGAAAAAAGAAACACCGTGCAAGATTTCTCAGAATTGCAAGAAAAATACAATGACTACTTCGAGTTTTACACTGACGGGTCGTAGACAAATGAACATGTTGGAAGTGCAGTTGTATCGGAACACTGGCAAAATTGTCTTAAGTTGCTTTGGTCTTTACAGCTGAAGTATACGCCCTGCTTATGGCTTTGGAAAAAATAGTAACAGGAGATTACAAAAAAGCAGTTGTCTACACAGATTCTCTCAGTTCACTTAATTCCTTCCATAGAAAATCAGAGTGCGAACCTCTTCTCGACGGCATCCTGAGAATGCTTGGCGAAAGTGAAAATCACGGTAAATTAATTCGTTTCTGTTGAGTTCCAAGCCACATTGGAATCTCTGGAAATTAGAAAGCTGACCAATATGCAGCAATGACAGTCCATGAAAGACTAACACAAATAAATCTTCCATTCAACGACTGTGTCCGGGTGGTCGGAGCTGCGATCACCTCAAAGTGGCAAAAGGATTGGAACTGTCAAGTTAACAACTAACTACAAATAGTAAAGCGCATACTACAGGAGTAGAAGACTTCATACCACCAGGAACGTTTCATGGAAATTATTCTATGTCGGGTTTGTATTGGACACAAACATAACTTTTTATTGAAAAATGAAGAATAAGCGGTTTGTAATCAATGCCAAGAACCTCTAACTATGGATCACATTCTAATAACATCTCCGGCATTGGAGGAAAAAAGACAAATATTTTTATGAACTTTTCAAAACACTAACAACCAGTCATCCCTCCCTGATCCTAGCTGAAAACACACTTGTATCTCTAGCCAATATTTTTAAGTTCCTTGAAGAAACAGGTTTCTTAAACTCTAAAGTAATAATTTCTGTGGCTTGGAGCACTTTCATCAATATATATATTCTCACCCTGTGAATGGCGCATCATAGCCATAGTTTCTTTTGCACCATAAAACCCTACATAACTAACAGTATAACAAAATTTTGATGTAATGAAGCAAATTACCAATTTTAACAACTTTATTATAGTGAGGTTTTACTGTATACTAAAATACCATGAAATCCCTGATGCCACAATAATGTTGTAAGTGCCGTGATTTAGGCACAAAATTCAAAAAGAGAAGCTTGGCTTTTGTTTGCTTAACTGATAAGCCATCTTTTTTTATTGTAGAAAGGCTGAGAGTTCTAAGTTTAATCTACCAGCCTAGATTGACCCATTGGACTAACAAATTTAGTCACTTTGAGCAAGTGCACTTTGCCTAACTGAGTGCTCTTTCGGCAGTTTGGCACTACTTGGCAAAACAAAGTGTCATTCGGAGTCCATTGCAGCAATGACTGGGTGCAATGAAAAGCACTTGAATTAAGTATTGGGAATGTGGTCATTACATTAGTTTTTGTTGAGAAAAACTCATAATAAATGTCATTCACAGAAACTGCTCTGACACCAACACCATCATGTGCCTGGGGAACTTTATAATTCGGCGTAATAGGCCACGCAAAATGCAATAGTGATGGTGACTGAAATTGGGCATTGGAAGTGCAAGAGAGGCTCTATGTTGATTGAAAGAAGCACAGCTGGGTTAACATTTGTGAAAAAAATGCCAAAAGCTTCTCTTATTTGCTCTTACAAATGCTGCTGTTGATGCCTAAATGTGACTGCATAAACCACAGTACTGATTGCAAGTATGAATTGAAAAATGCAAACCGTGGTGGTCTGATATGACCTACTCCATATCCTGGGCAGAGTGGGATCAATGTAAGACATTAAAAAATTAAATAAAATGTCACATACCTTTAAGCCGGAAAATGGCTAGCCTTTAAACAGAAAGGAATTCACCCAGGTACTACAGAGGGTGTGTAAACCACTGATGTTTCTGTTGGCACCCATGTCTCCTTCAGGACTTGGTGTCAGTGCATCAGCTGTTGCCTAGACATAGTTGAGATGCAAGCCATTTTTCCTGTGCTTTGAGGCCCAGAGGCTTCACAAAGTACTGGTTAGACAAGGATGTGTTCCAGCGCTTAATAAAAATAAGATAAGCTGCAAGGTAAAAAAGGACTACAGGATAGGTAGAGCCCTGGACCCACACTGCGCTGGTTTCATTGACAGTGCTCAAGAGCCAAGCTGCTGCTCGGAAGCGTCCTTGCAGGGCACCAACTGTGATTAGCACCTGCAGGGCACAGCGGATCCATTTAAGCCAGTGAGCTGTTTGGAGGAACCTCTTGAAAGATTGACCAATAAACATTAAATGCACTTTTTAGAAGAAAAATAGTACATGGAAAACATCCGTGTGGCATTAGATCTGGGCACTTTACACGTGATCACTTTGTCCAATTTTAAATCCATGAAATGTTTATACAAAGGCAGCACTGCATTTCTTATTCTATTTTTCCTCTCTCCGATCAATATAGCTTTTCACACAAAATATAAATGTCATTAGCCTCCTAGACCTAGACTAGACAAAGGGCTCATGGTAAGATGGAAACTTAGTGATCAATGTGGGGTGAACAATGGAGGCCTTATCCTCGAACCAATATTTCAACAAGGGAAGTTGTCTTGCAGTTTTGCTGACAGAGACAAGTCCGTTTATCGAAACATTGGCTCCAGGCTAAGGCTACTGTTGTTCACCCAGAAATGATCACTTCTAGAACTAACATGGTACAGAGTAAGGCGTTGAATGTTGCCTATTTTTAAATGTTTTCTTGAAAAATTTCTTTAGAGTATCAAGCTAGGTTCTACCTTATATGCTATAGATATGCAAGAAAATGGTGTGCAGCAAGCTACGATTTTAAGCATTGCATTGTTAACTGTAAAGCTTAACTTAGTTGTGCACCTTATGATGTGGCAAATGTGGCCACTTTGAAAGTGCTCATCCTAATGGATCTATACTCGCAGACAACTTTCTGTGGCAATGAGGGAAAAGCTATGGGAGCGTGGCTGCTGCACATGTGCTATGGCGCCAAGTAGTCTGCCAGCATTTGACAGTGCTTTTGGTTGCTTGGAACAGATGCTGAATCAACGCAGCTTCACATGCGATAGTTTCACGTTTGCTGAGATGCGGAAGGAAAAAGCCGCAAAATAAATAAACTTTTACATTCAGTGGTGTGCTCTCATCTCCGAGGTCCGAGTTGTGTCTCTCTCTTAATGGTTGCCAATTTTGGCTGCTACTCCTATTGCTTTGTTGCAGTCTCTCATATTCCCTGTAGAACTTGGCAAGCATGTCAGCTGTCTGAACCAAGGCCCCCTCTCCTTGACTTTGGCATGGGTTGCAGGTGATGTGTGCAGTCTTAATTGAAGAAATGTCACCAGGAATGTCAGTGATATAATAAGGGCTGCAGAGGAATTCTATACTGAACTGTACAGTACCCATTGCCATGGTTAGACATAGTTGCAGCAAAGAACTGGAAGTCCAATCTATAACTAGGGGTAGAGTTGGAAGGGCTTTGCAAGACATGTCCAGGAGAAAAGCTGCATAAGTAGGTAGACTAACAGTCGACCTGATGAAAGATGGTAAGAATATTGTACTAAAAAGCGTGCTACTCTTTATAGACAGTGCATCGTAAATGTATTAGAGGCTTGGCAGAACGCCAACATAATAATAATCCTTAAGAAATTATGTTAGAGTGTAAACATTATAGGCCTATTAGGGTGCTTTAGATTTTGTACAAATTATTCACTATGGTAATTTCAAATATAACGGGGGCAACACTTAATTTAACTGGAAGAACTACCAATCATGTAATTGAGAAATCTAGAATATATAACCAACCTCTGTTTATGGCCCTCTTAGAATGAAAAGGCATTTTATTCACTTGAGATACCAGCAGTCATGGAGGCACTGCATAGTCAAGGAGTAGAGGAAGCATGCATGGATATCTTGTGAAATATCCAGAGATATCACAGCTCTTTTAATTCTTCACAAAAATAGTAGAAAAATACCACTTGGGAAGGGTGTTCGAAAGACTGAAACAATCGCTCCAATTCACTACTTGCTTGGAAGATGTTTCATAGGGAATAATTAGGTGTGAAGATTAACTGGGAATATGCCAGCAACCTGTGCTTTACAGATGACATTGTCCTGTTCAGCAATGCTGGAAATAACTTACAAAAAATGATTGAAGGCCTTAACTGGTAAATTCTAAGGGCAGGTTTAAAGACTGATATGTTCACAGTGATAGCACTTCTCGGTGTTCTAGTACCTTTGCATCATGACCCATTGTGGGTCACACATGATATTCCTATGGTGCTTTATGACCCACTGGTGAGCCAACAGTCATCTGTGCCCCTTTGCAACCTCTTGTACTTGGATTTAGCTCCACGTTCAAAACTCCCAGTTTGCCAAAATAATCTGGAACCCTCCACGGCAGCTACCCTAATAGCTACAGTTTTCAGCTTTGGAACATTTGACCCTAATAGTTATGTGTCCAATGAGGCTCTGTGAGATTGGCAAGGCACGACTGGTGACATTCGTGACACTGGGGGACCACAAGAACCATTGAATTTCACAGCGGCTCACCGCAACCCTACTTGATGCCACTGATAAGCTCTGGTCTGCAGCACTGATTTTTCTAGGTCTCGTGAGACGGGGAACCCAGCTTCAAAAGGTTTCTTGCTTTTTATTTGTCCTGCAAACCTGTATTTCAGGCCTTGGGCAGTCATAGGTAGGGACAAAAGCAATTAAGTGCATGAACATGGAAAATTATGATGTTTAAAAGAAAATTAGGTTTTCTCTTTCATATTGGCTTGCTGTGCACAAAAGAGACCATGGCATCAGCAAAAAATTAGACAATGTTCTAGCACAGCCATGCAGTGTGGGTTTTTCTCAGTGCATTGCAATGTTCGAATAGGTTCGCATAAACTGTGCCACATGATTTCAGCCTGCATACCTAGACAGCAAAGAAAGAGAGAGAGAAGAAGAAAAAAAAAAGGAAAGTTTTTGTGGAACCCGTGGTCTCCGGACATTTCCTCACAACAACTGTACATAGTAGTTTGTCTGTTCATATATTATATTCCTGTTACTTCTGCAATGTTACACCTTGCAACCATACCAGATTGCGCAGTTTGCAACCTTGCTTCATTGTATTTTTATTATAATGGACTCGCATCAGAAAAGATGCATCTATATGTCAGTATTTTGTTACCCCGTCACTGTATTGTCACACTATGTTGCTGTACAGTTTTCCACACTGCACATGTGTGTGTGTACACATTTGAAGTTTTCATTTGCATGAAGCACATGTAGTGGGAAACAAATGCTTGTTGTGTTTGTTTAATTCTTATCCCACATTAAAATAGATCATGAAGCTGTTGCTTTCTGTTAGCTTTGAACATGTGATAGAATGAATAAGAACATGTTTGTGCCATCTGGTTTGAAGCGCAATATATTTGATAATATTATTTTCCTGTGCTGTATAGGTGTTTAGCTCTTATTTCGTTCTGTTGTGTATGTATACTTGTGAAAGTCACTTTTGCATCTTCATTTATTACAGCTTTATGTGTGTCCGTTACCAGTAATATAAGAAGAAAAGTTGAGTGCTGATATGTGCAGTTTGGCAAGCAAAGAAAGCACGCAGGCTTAGGCTAAAGGTTGTTTCTGTGGTCAATTCTTTAACTTTGTGGCATGTTACAAGTGCCTGATAGAAATTCTTATTGCTTTGCTTATTGTCTGGGGATATGTTAAGATACCATGCCATTTAGCAATGTAAACTTGGGATGTCCAAGTCTTTGTATGTAAAATGCACATATGTGTACCTGTAAAGTTCATATTCTATTCCAAATAAAGAATTAATTGAATTACCGCATTTGTGAATGCCACTGACGCGTAACAAGCGTAACTGAAGGAGGAGAACAGTACATATCTTAGCCAAAGCGCAGAGAAATTAAAATGTCGGCAGTGTAGATAGTGATAGCTTCAGCCTAAGTAGCAAGTGATTTTCTTTTCCTTTCTTTGTTTTGTTCTCTTCCTTTTTCCCTTTTTTTTAGCTCTCTCTCTCTCTCTCTCTTTCACACTCGCAACGCATGCAGCGCTCTTAAAAGTATTACCATAGTCTGATGTTTTTTTTACTTTCTCTCTTTTACAGATCCACTGTTGATTGCTCTAATAAGAAGTCTATTTTTTGCATTTTTATCGGAGCTCTTCTTGTTCTATTTGTGATGATTCTCATGGTATGTATTCATTGTTTTGACCTCGCATATCTTGATGCTTTAACATGACTTAAAAGGGAAGCAACATTTAATTTTTTATTGCATCCATTTTTAGTACTGTGCATGAGATCACTGATTATGAATAACAATGCTGAGTCTGCAATACTGCAACAGAAAACGAGGGGCAGCGACTTGGACCATCTGCATTCCCATTAAGTTTACTCTTCTGATAGCAAAACGGTCTCACACAGTACGGATAGGCCATGTCTCTTTTCTTAAATAGTCTGGATCCTCTCCAGGTAATGTGTCGTGCATCCTCAAACTCTGCCTTTCCGAGCTAACAATTCGCCTAAGTGGTGGATTATTCTTAAGTTGCCACAGAAACAGAAAACAGTGGTGAATTTTTGAACCACGGAATTCATGACTGCGATCGAAAGTCAAAGGGACAAATGTCACATATTAAGTGGCTCATTCGGTCAATGCTACCAGCCAGTGCCAGCACCTTTAGTGCGGAACGTACTGCTCTCTGCTGACCACTTCAGCTCTTAATTATACTAATTCATAGAGTGACAAAAAAAAAAAGAAAAAAAAAGCTACGCTCAGTCTGCGCGTAAAAAAGCCTTGAACAAAAATATTCTGCTTCTCCAGATGCACTTCAGCAAGAAAAATTTCTACAATGGTAACCGATACACGCTCTACACTGTAAGCATTAATTTAACAAACTTAGGTCTGTCTCTGCGCACCTCCAATTTCAGTGCTTACCTACAAAATCAGTACGACCACTAGCCACCACCGTCACAAAACCTGCTTCACTTTCATTCGTGTAACTGGCTTGTTGTCATCATCATCATCAGCCTATTTTATGTCCACTGCAGGACGAAGACCTCTCCCTGCGATCTCCAATTACCCCTGTCCTGCGCCAACCGATTCCAGCTAACACCTGTGAATTCTGCCCTCCTCAACTGCGCTTCCCTTTTATTGGCACCCATTCTGTAACCCTAATGATCCACCGGTTATCTAACCTACGCATTACATGACCTGCCCAGCTCCCTTTCTTTCTCTTACTGTCAATTAGAATATCGGTTATCCCTGTTTCATCTATGATCCAGACTGCTCTCTTCCTGTCCCTTAACGTTATGGCTAACATTCTTCGTTCCATCGCTCTTTGCGTGGTCCTTAACTTGTTTTCAAGCTTCTTTGTCAGTCTCCAAGTTTGTGCCCCATATGTCAGCACCGGTAGAATGCATTGATTGTACACATTACTTTTTAATGATAATGGTAAGCTTCCAGTCAGGATCTGACAATGTCTGCCGAAAGTGCTCCAACCTATTTTTATTCTTCTTTAAATTTCCTTCTCATGATCAGGGTTCCCTGTGAGTAATTGACCTTGGTAAACATACACTCCTTCGCAGACATTAGGCTGTTGATCATTATCTTTGTCTTCTGCATACAACCCCACTCTTATACTCTCTCTGTTAAGGTCCTCAATCATTTGTTGTAACTCGTCCCCAGTGTTGCTGAACAGGACAGTTTCATCTACAAATCGAAGGTTGCATACAATGACACAAAATAAACGCAAAGTCCAGCATGAACTTTTGAATTTAAAAGCAAAAGTTCTTAATAACTAACAGAAAATGCATCATGTTCTACATGCAAACAAAAAACTAATGGGTACACCTAATTTATCAATTACTGCCTCTTAACGCACACTCGAAGGGGTAGCAGTCTGAAAGCCTTTGGGCCATGTCAAGGACAACAAAGGGTGCCAGATTTGCAATGTTCTCTGCAGACACCTGCCTCTTTGTGTCCCCGCAGCTTGCTTTCTTGACCCTGAAGGGGAGGCTGTAAATGCGGGAAGAATCGCCATTCTCCTTTTGTCCTTGCCCCTACAGTGCATTCGATTTCAGTGACTGTTCGACTGGCCTGGTTTGTACGCGCATGTCTCAACCAGGTTGAAAATTTGAGCCGCACCCTTGCTCACGGAGACGCGCCCTGTTCTGTCGCAGTCAGTCGTTAGCGGTGCCTCCGTTTTCTGAACCGCCAGAATGAAACCTTTGCCTTTTGCGCGATGGTCTGTTACCTAGTCTTATGCACTGCGGTGTGGCGTCTTTCTCAAGTTTACGCTCTGCCGAATACTAGTTTTTTTTTCTCTCGCGGCGCTGTCTGACAAGATTTTCCTTGCCAAGCGCTCATCTGTGGTGCACCTGAAACCCCCGAGCGTTGGGTTCCTGTTGTAGTTGGCTGCCATGACATACTACTCTACTTTTGATGATTCCGGAACATCTCCACAAGCAACGCGCCCACCCAGAATCACCACTGCCTCTGCTTCTGCGACGTCCTTGCTCTCTACATTCAACACGGCCTAAGAGTCTCTCATGTGCTGAGGCCCGAGGGTCGTATCCAGTTCCACACTGACCCCATTGGGGTTGCTGGAACTAGCCTCATCTCCTCAAGGAGCGCTCTCCAAGATGACCGCTGACTCTGTTTCAGTGGACACCTCGATTGCGCACTCCCCGAAACTTGCGCCCAGAGCAATCTCCGGTTCCCTGTATTGTCGATCCAATTTACCTGTGCTAACGCTGCAAACCTCTTGCTTAGCCAGGCGCTTCCCGACAGTACTGTTGGAATCTTGAATTGTCGCGTCCTTACTTTGCTCGGCTGCCCCGCTATCTGGGTCTACCTTAGACGACTCCACCATTTTGCCTGTACCTACACAAAGGCATGAGCAAGGTCTCCAGCGACTCCTCATCTTCACATGGCTGCTGGAACCAGCCTCGTCTTCACAAGGAACGCTTTCCGGAACGGCCCCTGTTTGTAGACAGGCGACGGCCTCGCTCTCTGAGGGGTCTGCTACGTTGCACTTGCTGTGCTCTCCATTCACTGACACGACCCCCAACCCCGACTTGTCGCTCAGTTGCTTCAGGAGAAGGAGCTCTCTGTTCGTCTCTTTGACCCTTCCGCTCGCCCTCAACCGGAATACCGAAATAACTGAATAAAGCTCTCTTAGCTGTATTGTAATTCTGGAACTCGTCATCAGAAAGGCTAGACAAAGACGTCGGACACGTTAATGGGAAACACGCCTTACAGCTCAAAAAACCAATGTTCACGGTCAAGCTCAACCTCCGCACAAACCTTCTCGAAAAGGGCCAGAAAACTTAATATGTTTTTGCTGACTTTGAGTACACGCAGCCTGGACCGTACCTGTTGCCCTCTAAGATTCTGAATTTCCTTTTGCATTTCTTCCCTCTGAATTCTGTGCTCTACCCGTTTGTGTTCCGATTCCCTTTCGTGCTCTTCCTGTTCTCGCTTTCTCTCTAGCGCTACACGCTCACACTCATCTTTTTCTGCAAGGCTTTCTAGACATTCCTCCAAGTTCATTGTCGTCTGCTTCGATCGCCTCGATCTCCAGCTTTCACTTTGATTCGGCAATTTGGAGGCCCAACTCTCTGGCCAAGTTTAACAATTCAGGCTTCTTTAGTGCCTTCAAGTTCATGGCTGCCCTTGGGGCTGCGAACTCTTCACTCTACAGCAACGTTGACTTTACTCGAAATACTTCTGTAACGGTTACACAAAATCACTGCTTTGTACTTCCCCCCAAAAAGACGCAAAGCCAGGTGATGAAATTTGGAAACTACAGCCTCGGTCACTAGCTCCCCGAACGGTCCACTAATTTTGACGTTGGCCATGGGCAGACACATGCTGTATTTTTCTACAACCCATTTCATCCATGCTACTTCTCCCGTGAAGTCATCTACCATCACGTAAGACAGCTGGACAATGTCCAGAGAGGCGGCACTGCCTCGCAACACCCGGCATGGTTTCCCATTAACTTGCAGGTCGCGAAAATATGACCTTAAAAGTTCCATATTCTCGTCTTTTTCATCCACGTAGGAGAAAACTGCGCTAGGCTTCACGCAGTTTACAGCGATATGTCGGAGTTTGTGGCACTTACAGCAGCGGATTGGTCTAAAAGATTCTAATTTTCTTTTCTGCTCTTTTTGTGCGGTTTCCTTGTTGGACTTCTCCTCACTCTATTCTGAGGGCTTTTCCGCCACGTCTGCAGGCTCCGGTCGTCTAGTCTGCGAACCCTTCTTGAACGGAAATGGTTTCCGTGGTCCATTTCGGCGATCCCAATTTCTTTCCTCGGCGCTCAGCTTTGTACGCATTGCATACTCTTCGGCTAATTCAGCCGCCCTTTCCACAGTGTTTACATTTCCTCTGTCTTGCACGCACAGCTTCACAGATTGTGGGATGCTTCTGTAAAACTGCTCTAGACACATGCAGTCAATAATCACGTCTATGCTCTCGTACGCTTCTGCGCTTTTCAACCACTCGACTAGGTTTGCCTTTAAGCTGTATGCAAACTCCAGATATCCATTGCTATCCTTCTTGCCTGTGCTTCTAAACCTCTGCCGAAAAGCTTCGGCTGAAAGGCGGTATTTCTTCAGAAGACTAGCCTTAACTTTCGCATAATCATATGCATCCTGCGCACCGAGTCTGGCGATTACTTCCACAGCCTCGCACGGCAACATAGACAGCAACCACGGTGGCTATGTACTCGGACCAGTCGCAAGTCCTTTAAAAATTTCCTAGGAACAAGCCTATGTCGTTCCCGACCTCAAATGGCTGTAACAGCCTGTCCATGCAGTATGATTGTGCCTCACTTGATCGTCCAAGAGCCCCTTCACTTCCTTGAGACAACTCCAAACGTTTTCTTTCAAGCTCAAGTTACATTTTTCTCAACTCGCGTTCCTCTCTGTCCCGCTCTTCTCTCTCTCTGTCCCGTTTCTCTCTTTTCCTAAGAAGTTCTAGCCCAATTTCAATGTCTTCCTCACTGGCCTTTTCTGAAATCAGCTTCAATAATTCCCATTTTAGCGTTTCCTTGTGTACCTCTAGGCCCACTTCCTCACCAACAATCAACAGTTCGTCTCTCAGCAGTGTCCTTAACTCCATGATTGCTACTTTACTGCCTTGATCCTGCTCGCTAAACCTACATAGGTAAACACAACCTAGCTAACAATCAACAATCTAGCCTCCCTACTGTTCTAAACAGAACAACCACAAAATGAAGCCTAGAGAGTCAAAGCAAGAACCAAGCACTCACCGCAGACACAACACCATGTCGCAAAGTCCATCTCACCGCTGTCAGCCAGTTGTAATGGTTGGGGTCGGGCATGAAATAGATGGTAGCTGGCCCATGCCATCGTCCAACTTATCCATGCTGAGGACGTTGTTGAAGGGAGAGTCTTGTTCTCATTGAGAACGAGGAATATGGGATTTATTTACAGTATCTACATGAGAATGTTGCAGTTCATCAGTCTAACATGACTGAAAGAGGAATGCACACTGAGGAGCCACCAACAGCTCCTTAAATACACTCTGTCCTCCCTAGATCCCTAGGTGAGGGAAAAACGGCCGTTCGACCAAACGGAGCGTTCAAAGTCATCGTAGCCGACCCGCCTTTGAGGGGGAGGTGTTTACGCACTCACTTCCGCACAGGTTTCACTGACCACACTGAGGTGAGAGGGTTCTCGCAGACGCAGCTCCTGCCCCGAGCAGGCGCCTCTTCATCCCATCGTTGACCCTGCAGACAATGGCCGCCGCGTCTGTCCATGACTTCTAAGCTGTGTTAGGGTGGCTAGAAGGGGAGGTGTGAATACCGGCGGCACAAACGTGACCCCACAGTGCACCGATGCCGCGGGGCGGCGCTGTTGACCAAGGCGGGGTAAGCACGCAGCCGAAATGAGCGCCTCGCCAGCCTCGCGTCGGCTGCATCTCTACCACCGAAGTGAAAGTGAGCCCGTTTCGGGTATCGCGCGCTTTCTGCGAGCGTCAAAGAATGAATCTTTATCATGAAAACAATGTTATGTCAGCCCACATCATTACTCCTGTGAAATTTTACGGGCCCAGTTCGCACTGTATCGAGATTCAAACGCGTTTTGTCTGTGCGCGTTTCGTGAGCTGGCTTTGGGTGTTAGGGGCTAGTGGGGGGCTTCGAAATAATTTCGACCACTTCGGGTTCTTTAACGCGCACTGACATCATACGGCACACGGGCGCCTTGCATATCGCCTCCCTGAAAATGCGACCATCGTCCTCGAGATCAGCAGTCAATCACCCTATGCGTACCGTAAGATCTGTAAACTGCAGACATTACCTGATAAAGTCTGGACGTATTTACAAACCACTCTTTGTCTGCTCTTGCAGACCTGTAGCATGTCATTTTGACGCTCATATAAGCAATTTACTATGATTGCAGACAGTGAAGCAACAGATCTGGTCATGAAATCGTTTATTTACAAGTGAGGAAAAAATTTACAACACACAAGGTTTCAGTGTTTTCTGTTTCTTCTCACTGCTCTGCTGATTGACACCTTTAAGCAAAAAGTGAATCCTTGTGAGGCAATAAAAACGTATAACTGAGGCTGTCAGGGTAGCAGAATGGTCTAAAGCAACCAATCTTTGACATTTAACCAATTGACTGCAAAATCTCGGCCACAGCTTTGGCATGCTAGCGTGTTACACTGAATTAAAAATTATCGGGTTCTACGTGCCAAAACCACTTTCTGATTATGAGGCACGCCGTAGTGGAGGGCTCCAGAAATTTTGACCACCTGGGGTTCTTTAACGTGCACCTAGATCTAAGTACACGGGTGTTTTCACATTTCGCCCCCATCGAAGTGCGGCCGCCGTGGCCGGGATTCGATCCCACGACCTCGTGCTCAGCAGCCCAACACCATAGCCACTGAGCAACCACGGCGGGTGCCACACTGAATAAACGAGTGAGTTTGTTTTCAAGGGCATTGTCCAGCTTATAGAGCGATTCTGAGGGATATGAAAGGCCCTCTAGGTCCCACTCTTTGAATGCCTCTGGTGGAAGCTCTCTGGGTACAGTGGGTCTGGGTACAGCCACTGTACTCTGGGGATATTGCCTTTATGGTGCTTCGCAGTCTTCACAATGTGTGGGCAAAACACGCCTTCTCGCCACATAACCTGTAATGTAATAAACTAGCTGTGCGTTGCTGCGGTGCTCAACATAACTTTGGTGGTCCACAGCATCTCGCCCTCGAATGACGAAATGTCGGGAGGAACACTCCAAAACAGGCGACGAGACCAACTGACAGCGGAGGGCGCAGGCCAGCGCGGAAGTACCACGCCATAATACGGTAATACCACGCCACGAGCAGCAGCGCCGCGTTCCCCTTGGCGGCATCGGTGCGCAAGGGGATCACGCGCGCCCGAAGGAAAGCGCCGCCGGTATTCACACCTCCCCTTCTAGCCGCCCTAGCTGCGTGAGATGGCACCACAATATATCTCCGAGGGGCTCCCCTGCTCCTATCGAACCGTGAAGGCGGTGGCGATTCCAAAAACAATACTTGGCCCGCCGACTGCGTTTAGTCATAGCGGCGCCAAGGGGGTGTAAATGCAGCACACCGTCGTCCCTACAGAACGAGTCGCTGCGGCAGATGGGGAAGGCATCCATGGTCACTTCTGGGAAGCTCGCCACCCTCGCAGCTGCGGCTGGCTGTGAAAAATTTGTAGGTCGGTACCCTTGCCGGCCGTTTGTAACGCTGTCCACACATAAGAGCCGATCAAGGTGCTTAGCGGCCGGTGACAGGAACGAACCCATCTCGCTTGCGAGTGCGTCAGCTGGCCCTTCCTGCGGGCGTGAACTTTGACACGTGCCTTGTGATACGCTCTCATTGAGCTGGTCAGCTGGCAGGATTTCTTCAACCGTTTTTTTCTTCCCTCTAGCCTAGCTAGGTTTCTTTAGCCAAGACTACCTCTTTTGCTATTTCTGTTGGAGTGGATTTTGCATCTTCTGAGCGTTGACTGCTATGTATGGAACGGAATATAGATCGCTAGGCCAGGGAAATCTGCTGTCACACCTTCATCCAATCGCAGCATCCAAAGTCGCCGAAAGATCCGCCTTGAGGGTGAGGGTGCACACAATCACACTGGCACCTCAGGGCACCCGAATCACTGCCCCAGAGAAAGGAGGTGGGATGGAGGAAGAGTGGGGGAACGCTCGTAGAAGAGTTGTCACGCTCGACTCAATTGGCGCTTCTTAGTTCCTGGGATGGCCTTTCAATTAGCTGGTGCATCTGTCATACGGCCTTGGCAGCTAGCAGTGGCCATGAGGAAGCTGCGTAGAAAGCCCTTTTCCAGGAGTTTCTTGCTCCCAGCGTCGGGGACGGCGTCAGTATGGCATCCATCAACACTTCATTCGCCAAACATCTCGCCTTGGTGTCACTGCTGGTCTGTCCGAGGGGACGCATTGTTAGCTTCACGAAGCGATTCGTAGCATTAGAGCAGGAGGCTCTACTGTTACTTTCCCGCACTGGCTGATCGTAACAGAAGTACATGTTGCTGGGCTAGTTGGTTCATATTGCTGAGTAGACCATGAACAGAATCTTGCACTTCATGTAAAATTCTAACATGTTGTTATCACATTCATTGCTTCGCTCTTATGACGAAACTGTGATATTCTTTCTCTGAAATTTTCTAAAAAGCAAACTGCAATGAATGGCTCTTTTGAATCGATGAACATTCCATGGCAACTGTTGTTATTGAATATTTATATTAATATGCATGTTTTGCAGAGATGCATGATTCTTGGAACTTTTGGTTGCCATTGCCATTTTGTATCGGGGGAGTTGCAATTTCATGGCTGCATGTATTGTTTCTTTCAGCTTGTTTTTATTTTGTTGTACATAAATCTTTATTCATTTTTCTTTCCATCTCTATGAAGATATCTACTATGATGCTAAAGCACAACTCAGGCTACTGGTGGGCGTATTTATGTAAGTGAGAAATTTTTATAGCATTTCTACTTTGCTATCTTGTTGATTTTTATTGGGAGTGCCGTCTCATTGTTGGTTTCAGAGGAAGGTCACAGTTTTGAGTTAAAGTTGCATTTTCAGATTTTTGTTGCTTTCAATTTTCTGACATGTTCATCAAGCTTCTCTGTGATAAAGACTATAAAAAATTGCATCCATGTTTGTTGGCACATCCACACCTTAAGCATGCTGTTGCATATCAGGGAGAAAGTGCCACTGTTCACTTTTTTCCAAGTGTGCTCGTGCTGCTGGAAGAAAGCCCAGCGAGGAATGTGCACCCTGATTGGAAACATGTTTCCGCACTCTCTGGCTTTGTGCGCTGCCATAATTTGTGGTGGCACATGCATAGAGCCAAAAAAAAAACAACACTCAAAATCCAAAATAGGGTATCTCCAGCTAAAGGACACACCTACTGGAATTGGCTTAGTCAATGTAATGCAAGATTTCAGTGTAATCCCAAAGGGGATTGCCAGAGTTAAAGGTGCTAAAAGGTGAGTTCTTGCCACGGATGAGTGTTGAATTGCTGAGCCAAGTCCAGCACATGCTGCACAAGGATTTTTTATGAGCTTGTAAGCGTTGAAAATATTCATTTTAAACAGTGCCAAAAAAACACATGGACAAGGAAGAGCACAGGACCAGATATAAATATAATTGCCGAATATAATTGCACTTGTTTAAAACATTTAAAGTCGTTTTTCTTATATTGTGTTTTTCTGCAGAACTTTTTCTTAGTAAATTGGAAGGTATGTTGCAAGTTATTTCAGATTTACCTTTTGCGGTCACGCTCAATTGCCTAATTTGTAGTCATTCCAGTGGGGAGCTATTTCACACAGTTAGACACCACGCAGAAAAAATGCTCAGGTAAACGAATGCATGTTAAGTGATTTTTTATTTATTTACTTATTCCTGAGGCTCAAAAGCTCAAACAGTACTTGAGCACTGTGGTAGTGCTCAAAGCACTCACCTGGGTAAAGATCAGGATTTGCACTGCAGGTCTGTAGGGTCCTCATAGTAGCTGTTTTCTAAAGTGCTCTCATCCAAGGACATTTGCTGACCCTCTGAAGGCGAAATATATTCATCCATGGCACTAAAATCATCTTCTGATTCACTGAACTTATGTGTATTTCGCCCATAAAACACACATGCAGAAAACACCGCCATCGTGTCGGCACTTCACGCCAAAAATCGCATGAAAATCTCTTCAAGCATGAAGGAAGGAAAAATAAAACTGCTGTCCTCGTCTGGAGACATGAGAAGTGTAATTGCACTTAAAGCTCAATATAACGAAGTCGATAAAATCGATAGTTTGCTTCATTAATAGAAATTTGGTTGTATTAGACTTTTTATACAAATAACAAGTCACCAATACATTTTTCTTACACGGAAGGGGCAGCAAAATTTTCTGAATTATTGGGCAATCGAAAAAAGCTAGCTTGAATGAAGCAAAACTTTATTTTGTTAAATTTGAGAGTGGGTAGTGAAGGATACCATTTCAGGGCCATGTCAACGATATCTTAACATTGGCAGTACGAAGAGAAGCCAGCCACGCTTTTGCATCCATACCGCTGCGGTGGCTGATAGTGTCCTGGTGTCTCCCACTGGGGATGATGCTATTGTGAAAAGCACTGGCAGCAGGGAACGAATTCTTCGTCTGCCTCTTGCTTCAACAAGTCTCTGAAACTCGAGATTACATAACCTCCAGTATTAAACACTCTGGAAGACAGTGCACATGATACCACGCCCACTCTTTGCACGTGCGACAGATTACCTCTGAAAAGGGGTGTGCAGGCTGCATTGCGCTCACTCATCCATGCTGACAGCAGGCATGATTGTGCTGGAAAAGGAGACGTGCCAACCTGTTCACCCCCCTCCCCTTTCATGCACTAGATCGCACTACTGTGACCTTGCTCCCCTACCCCCTTTCCACTTACTCTCAGAGGAAGACCGTGCTCGAGCCACAAACTTTCTTGGCTAACCCTTGCGCGCTTTCACCCACATGCAAAGCATGCAGCATATGGGGTGCTATAGGATCTTATCACACTTGTACTTAAATACGGAATGTGACGCTGCTCCGCTTTGGCAAGGGATATTTTTGTGCTTCAAGTGGTGCCGGACACATGACTGCAAAGTGTTAAATGCTGCTATGAATGAGGTATTTCTTCTAATGACAGATAAACCTGTATGTCGTTGGTACAGTGTTTGCATTTTTATGCACGAAGAAATTGCTCCAAATACACAGGCAATTAATTTGTTTAAGCCACTGTTCTGGTGAGTGCCTCCCCTGAAAAGCAGGAATATTCATCTGCTTTCAGCCCGTTCCCATTTTGCTGTAGTACCATGTGGCACATGTCTATAATAACTGTGATACAGGATGCAGTTGTAACCAGGCTGCACACAGTTTCGACTATGTGCTTTAGCTCCCTTATGTACACAATCTTGTGCTACTCTCTGCAGAGGCACACGGTTAAACAAGCACAGAATAAAATGTGCTCAATGATTGTACAAAGTGCGTTCACTGATCCTCTATGAAACACTAACTTAGTGTCATGGAAGTCATTAGTTGTGCCCACTGGTACAGGTTGAAATGGCAGCAAAAAGGACAGTAAACAAGAGCACATACAGTATAAAACATTAGTCTTCCTGTCCACATCATCACCTCAAGATTTTGCATGGTGCTCTAGACCTAGATCTCGCATCACTCGTTGAGGCTGAGTCATTGACTATGGCATCCACAGTCACATGATGGTTCTGACAGAAAGCACGAATAGGAAGATAGCAGCCTCAGTAGCAAGAGATGACAAGGGCACAAGGCCGAAATTCCAACAGCTCTTGCCCTGTTCTCAGTTCTCCACAATTCCCACTACAAGCATAGTTACTAAAAACAGAAGGGAAAATTTTTGTCCAGCTGCATGCACAGAACAAATTAGATGCTTCACTGTCTCCTTCGCCCATTGGAGGAGTCAAGCTTAGATAAACTTTATTCAAATGTAGGTGCACATATTTACCTAAGCTCATGGTATGAAAAAAATATGGGAAGAAGTGAGTACAAGCGTGTTGTCCATGATGACACTGGTATTGCCTTTTTGGTACAGTTTATGTAGTTCTGTTTATCTCTTGGATGGAAGAAGTTGGTTCCATTTAGCAAATGTTTTATTGCTTTGCCAAAATACTAACGCCACCTAACTCCAATCATGTTGTTCCATTTAAGTGGCAGTCCTGTCTAATTTGGGATGCAGATCTCCTATGCCAACAAAATTCCCAAAGAAAAAAAATTATAATGGCACTTTTGAATTATACAGCTACTGCTTCATAACCTTGCCATGTTTTGTGGCTCTTGGATGATACTTTACCAGTAGTAGCGTTTTGTATCACTTCTACAAACTGAATTTAATGAATGGACATGCAAAAATTGAGCTTTTTATGTTCTCCACTGCTCCAGCACTATGTTTGCTACTGCAGCCATTTGGCTCATTTGAAAGAGGCACTTTTTTGTTAATGTCCCACCACATTTTCCCCCAAGATTCTACTGTTGTGTTTCCTTATCCACATATGTTTTGTGAAATATTGAATTTGCAATAGACCTTTTCAGAGCTGTTTTTCCTTTTTCACCTAGTTTTCACCTGAATTTTGAGATAGCATCACCGTGTCAGGATCAAATAAAGAAACTGTTACAAACGTACAACAAATGGGGTAGAAACACGCTATGGCATGAATATTTGAATGGAGAATTGCCACGATAGAGGTGCACAAAGTCTGGGAGTCTTTGATTGCCGGATGTGCGCACCATGTGGCGCAACCATGCCTGCAAAACGTGCTATCAAAAACCCATACTGAGCAAACAGAGAGATGAGAAAATATGCTTCTAGAGATATACAACATATGGCAGAACTACCTCATAACTTGCCAACTTCGTGTTACTGCGCATATCTGACTGAATATAGCGGAGGATTTACCGGTACATCAGTGGCACTGAAAGGGTTAAACTAAATGCTGCACAGCAATATTCATCATAAGGTAAGACTACTAGTCATCACTTAAGCTCTCTGGCATCAATGCAAGCCTGAATGTGTTGGGTAGAAAGCTGGACAAGTACTGTAATGTTTGATATTTTTTCTTGTCAGTAAAGCGAATTCCTACCAGCAACCACGTTGGGTGTGTGAATATTGTTCAATACTAGTCTATGGCCATTATGCTTATCCAGAGTAAAGCTGGAGAGCATTGTGCATTTCCCGGCTCTGATAGTGTTTACAAAAGGAAGCTCACTAGGAAAGATGATAGGTGTGTGAAACTTGCTTACTAGTTCTATTCATGTTAAAGCAAAAGAAATAGGCAGGGAGATAGTAGTATTAGTTCCTGTTTAAAATATGGCATGTCTTTCTTTTTTTCTCTCTTTTTAGTGGGACTTGCCCTTGCCGTTGTCTTCATTTTATATGGCCTTTGGCTGCTGTTCCTAAAGAAAAGCACCGTTGAAGTACGATAACAAGCAAGCCTGTGTCACTGACCTAAGTAAGTCGGCCAGTGCCTTCCTCTCCCTTGCTTTCCCATACACTTGTGACGCTCAAGCGGTTGAATATTTTGCACGCATTGCTTTTGTGTGTGCACTGGTGTAAAGCACAAAACAAGACAAGCAGTATGTCAGTTGCGTGCTTTAATTTTGAACTGTTACGATAAGTCTCTGCGATTTAATAGTGAAATGCTGGCAATGTCATTGCTGATGATAAAGTAGGGAGCGTAATGTTTGAAGTCGGTCATGAAATAGATGGTAGCTGGCCCATGCCGTCGTCCAACTTATCCACGCTGAGGACGTTGTTGAAGGGAGAGACTTGTTCTCATCGAGAACGAGGAATATGAGATTTATTTGCAGTATCTACATGGGGAGAATGTTACAGTTCATTAGTCTAACATGACTGAAAGAGGAATGCACTCTCAGCAGCCGCACAACAGCTGCTTATAAACACTCTGTCCTGCCTAGATCCCTAGGTGAGGGAAAAACGGCCGTTCAACCTGCTACCAATTTGGAGCGTTCAAAGTCATCGTAGCCGACCCGCCTTCGAGGGGGGGGGGGTTACACACACTGCTGCACAGGTTTCACTGACCACGCCAAGGTGAGTGGGTTCTTGCAGACACGGTGCTTGACCCGAGCAGGCGCCTCTTCATCCCAGTGTTGACTCTGCAGACAATGGCCGCCGCGTCTGTCCATGACTCCTAAGCTGCGTGAGACTGCAGCGCAAAATATCTTCCTGGGGCTCCCCTAGTTCTAACAGCGCGTGGCGGCCACGGTGAATCCACGAACAATACTTGGTCCGCCGACCGCGTTTAGTCATAGCGGCGCCGAGGGGGTGCTGATGCCGCACATCGTCGTCCCTACAAAACAAGTCGCCACAGCAGATGGGGAAGGCTTCCAAGGTCACTTCTGGGAAGCTCGCCACCCTCGCAGCTGCGGCTGGCTGGGAAAATTTTGTAGGTCGGTACCCTTGCAGGCCGTTCGTAACAGGGGGAACCCATACTCGTGCATATGCTATTTCTGGTATGCGGCATGACGTATTTTTGTCTTTTGAATCATCAGTATTTTCACAATTTTCCCACCTTAAAGAGATGCTGAGATGATTTTGACGATCTTGTACAAATGTACCGAGTTGTTAGGGTAGGTCGTTCTGATCGTTAAGTGACACCACATTTAAGTGCTCCGTGTAAAGCGTGGAATTTATTATTAGGCTCTAAAAATGCATCGCTACGAATTGCAGTGGTGCTATTCCGCCGAATTTTCAGCCACCCCTTCACATTTGTCGTAGTTAGCCCAATCGACGTCAGTTGGGCGAGCTATCCGATTGGTCGCAAGGTTGCATGATCAATAGTTTCTCCAACTTTACGACGAACAAATGTCCGTAATATTTGGAATTTTGGTTAACTTGCTGCCCCCCCCCCCCCCAAGTAACAGAGAGAGAATAAACAACAGCACACTAAAGAAGGCTAATTTTCTCAAATTCCACTGCATATTTCTTCCAAATATTTTGCCACGCGATAAAGGAAGGTCTGAGGTTTGTAGGGGAAAAAGATTTAAAAATCAGAAATTTGGAGCTAGTCCGCCATTTCATTGCTGCATCCCCCCTTAATTTCCTGTTTATTGTACATTTTTGGGTGACACAAATTTTTTCACCATCCTGAGAGATTCCTATCAAGCTTCTACTGTAGTTCGACACACTCGCTGCCGAGTCACATAAAATCTCGTGAAAGTAATGGTATCATCAAAAGTGATCACTCAAGAATATCGCCCCTGAAAAAAAAATTGCTTTTGCTCTGCAAGGTACACCACCGTGGCTGATGACCGCTGAGGAGCATGTTGCCGAAATCCACTGGGCGTTTCTTTATCGTAACGCACCATTTTATCTTGCTGGCTCATCAAAGCGTTGTTTATATCAATTCCCACAGTGCATGGATCCGCATGATTTTTCTTTTCTCTTTCAAAAACAACTGTCTGCAGCTCGCTTTTCAGCCTGTTGCATTTTGCTGTGCGCAATAGGCCTTAAGGGGACCCTGAAATGATTTTGACGATTTTCTACAAACGTACTGAGTCGTTAGAGTAGGTCCTTCTGATCATTAATTGACAAATTTAGTGTTCTGCGTAAAGCGTGTAATTTATTATAAGGTTTTAAAGATGCACATCGCTGCCGATCGCAGCACACTGCTCGGCAGAATTTTAAGCCGCCCCTACCCACATGACGGAAATCGCCCGTGTGATATCAGCCGGGCGAGCTATCCGATTGGCTGACCAGGGCACGTGATCAATAATTTTTCTAACTTTATGGTAAACAAATAATGTTTGTAATAGTTGGAATGTTAGTTAATTTATTTTTATAAAAAGAAAGTAACATAAAGAGAATGCACAAGAACAATTTTTCAGTACACTTAAGCACTTCCGGCACACAGCAAGTGTCGTCTGCTTGTGTTAAAACGTGGTCCGTCTTTGACGAGAGCTCCGCAGTCAGTGTCTGTCTGTCTTTTCGCGAGCGCTATGATTCGACTTCTTTGCGTTGTGGACTGCAAACGTAACGACTGGCAATATGTCAAGCTGCGACATCGTGTCCTTCTGCAAGCCAGTAGACGAGCGGACTGACTGCAGCGCATTGGACAGCCGCTATCCGATGGGCGCCAGGATTTGCGCGATTGCAGCCGTCACTTTACACCGGAAGGTTACTAAGGCAATAGCGTTTCGCGAGTCCGGTATTAGGGTCAACGCAAGTGCAAGGGGACAGGGCCAGGCCGTGTCCCCTTGCGTGTCGTTTCAGGGGCGCAAATGTGAATGGTCTGCATGGGGCAGCCACCTGGTGGCATAGAGCTCAACCACACACAGTAGCAGTAACAAAATGTATTCTTCTTTGCTGCTGGTGTAAATTTTTTGCAGTAGTGTAATCGTTAACATGTTGTTTTTGTAAATATTTACAATGTTTTACACTTGGTTAGAGCAATATTAGCTCTTTCTTTGGCTGGTTAAGCTCTGCGCCAACGGGTGGCTGGACCGTGGAGACCAATCAGGCAGCTCATGTATGTCTACGCTTAAGTTCCTTCATCAGCTTGAGTTTATGCCTTCACGTTCTGCTAGTGTGCGATTACCGGAATACCAGACATGTTCGGCGCTACGACAGAATGCTCACAACGCACGCTGCTTCAATAGCTCTCGCTTGGGGTTGACGGCCAAGCCGCTTCGCGAGTGGAGGCGGGCTCCAAAACAACCGGAAGTGGACGATGTGACGTCGCATCGTGATGCAGAACCAGTGAAGGCGGAGCTTAGACCCAATTGCTTGGCGAACGAGTTGAGGAGGGAACGCATGGCTAGGGAGGAGGGTAACTTGTAATCGCTTGTACCTCGATTAATACGTAACGCTTCACTTAAATTGTGGTGCGAATGTTTTACTTAAGCCCTACGCGTCTACAAAATTTGTCCGAACCTTTTCAGGGGCCTTTTAATTCATTATGTATCCATTAAGTCAAAGGCTATGGTGTATGCAGTGGAGCACAGTAATCATGCTGCTAAAAGGTATTTTGGTGTTGACGAAACTTGTGTGCTCTACTGGCAGAAGGACAAGCTGCTTGCTATGTATTGAACACATCACGCCTTCTGGGGCTGGAGATCGGACAGCTGTCATTGCTTTGAAAAAGGTGTTTCTTTTTGCAAATAGTGGACGTGTATATTTACTGTAAAGCTATCTAATGCATCTTTTCACTCATTACCTTATTACTTCTAGTTTGATCTTTCAAATAGGGTTCCCATAAAATTTACCCCACATTTTAAGCGCACTCCCCGAGGTTTCTTGGGGAAAATAGAGGTGCAATTATAGCCACATTTACGTGGATACGGTTTAACGTATCTTATTCATTTACCGGATCGCATATACCTATACGCCACCATTTACATCAACGCACATTTTCCTGTCTAGCGAGCTAATGCCATCTAGTCTCATCTTTGAAAGTTAGCGCTCTCACTTCCGATTAATGCACGTTTGCTGTCGCTTGAAATGCCTCAAAAGTATGGGAAGTGCCAAAATGCACTGAATTTACCCAATGCCCTGTGGGTGTCAGGTACATGCCGTCCATGTAGTGGACGGCATGCCATCCATGCCGTCCATTAATTTGTCCATGTAGACTAAATTTATGCGATATTTAATTTGCGAAAATGTACCGTATTGGGATACTAAAATTTCCTGCATGCTGCTGTGTCTATTTGTAGCAGAGGGTGGCCATCTCGACTGCTATCCCCTCAGAGTGGACTGGACCATGTTAACGCCATGAATCAAACAATTTGCTGCTGGTAATATAATTTACTATTGAAAAAGAACACTGTCTAAATGCAAGTAATGTGCTCACGAGCGAAAAGAAATTGCGTGCAGCCCATACCGTATTTACTCGAATCTAACGTGCACCTTTTTTCTGATAAAACGGGTTCAAAAATTGCATGCGCGTTAGAATTGAGTACAACCCTAAATTCGCGTTACCATATCACCATCGGCATTCGAAAAATGGCCGCCTTGTACACGCTTCTAGCCTAGCTGCCGTAGCTTCCTCAATGTGCATACCTCCGTGTTGTATGTGTAACCAGGCGCTGGTGTAACCTAGTTTACTGTGCGTCTTCCCGTTTTCTGCGTCTATTTCATTGGCATGAAAGCGCCGACTGCGAAGACATGCCGAGTCAACCATGATGTCGCATTTAAAAGGAAAGTTATCATGTGCGCAGAGACGGACGGAAACCGGCCAACATCACGTGCGTTTGGAGTTCCTGAAACTTGCGTGTGGGGCTGGCGCAAACAGAAGGAGATTATTTTCGCCAGCAAAGCAAAAAGGAAGGGTTTCAGTGGACCAAAGCAGGGCCGCTTTGCCGAAATAGAAGAGCTGCTCGCCGAATATGTGCAAGAGCAGCGAGCAGCACAACGGTCTGTAACGACCGATCGGCTCAAAGTACTGGCGATGCAGTTAGACCTACAGAAAGGGCTAATGCGAAGTGACTTCAAAGCGAGCAGGTGCAGGCTATCAAATTTTATGAACAGAAAAGGCTTTTCTCTTCGAAGGCGAACAGGGATGTGCCAAAAATTGCAGAAGAATATGAAGAGAAATTGCCGTTTTGAAGCGGTATGTTTTGAAGTTGCACCATAAAAACGGCTACCACTTCGGACAGATTCGAAATGCCAATCAGACCCCGTTCTACTTTGACATGCCTGCCACCACAACCGTTGAAAAGAAGGGGGCGAATGGTTTGTTAGTGGCTGCCACCAATTCACGCTCACCAATAAAATGAAGCCTGCCTCACTGCAGGAGTTTGCTGGATGGGTGAAAGATGCATGGTGCGCGATCCCACCTTCCATAGTCAACAAGGCCTTTAAAAAGTGCGGGATTTCGAATGCCATGGATGGCACCGAGGGTGAAATCCTTTGGTCTGTTGATGGCGATAAGGAGTTGTCTGATAGAGACGACGAGCAATATCTATTGCCCCACGCGACTCGTACCTGCGCAGGGAAAATCTTGGCGGCAAGTTACGCCGCTTCAATTTGTGTTTTTATTTATTGCAACTTTGTGTATTGAAAATAAATCTGTTTTTACAAATGAGAGAAAATAGTATTTCTATATGAAAGCTCTAGGTGTGCAATATTGTACTCAATTTTTTTATTTTATTTTATTTATTTTTTTATCAGAGAAAACGGGTGCACGTTACAATCGAGGGCACATTAGAATTGAGTAAATACAGTAATTCTCTTTATGTTACGCTTCGGTTTACATGGGCCACTGAAATGAGCATTTTCCATCTCTAACTACCCCCTTTTGCTGCATTTGATGCACTATGCCCTCCTAGTGAATTACCTTATTAACACGAGATGCAATACACTTGAAAGTTAATACGACAGGTTTCTGTTGCATTCATGTAAACACGGCTTACTGTGCAAGTAAATAAGCCAATTTTCAGTAAATGCTTTCCATGCCAACTCATTTTCTTATTTTATTTTGAAGAACAACAAAAAATTCTTGTTTTACTTATTTATTTATCTGTTTGTTTTTATTAAAAGAAGCTCTTAGTTTTTTAGTATCAGCAGTTCATTGCTTTTATTTTTTCTTTCTTTCTGTATGGTACCATCAACTTTTTTGTTTTGGAAGTCTTCATCTTGTCCCGATGATTCATCTCGATTATTTCATGGTCGATGAACAGTTAGAAGAATTCAAGCTGTGTTTTCATTGTTCTCCACCTGACACATCTTTCCTTGCAAGGCAAAGAAAAGAAATTGCAGGGGGCAAAGCATTTATTTTGAGCCACATTCATGTGCGAGAGGCTGCTAGTGGCTCAAACTCCTCCTCACTCTTGTCATTACTAACTTGCAGACCTGAAGACAAGTGACTCAAGCTTTCTAGCTCTATTTGCTCACTTGAGCAGGATGACACATCCAAAATCCATGTTTATTGTGCAGAGAAAAGCACTTGCCTGTCACCGCTGTCACAAGTATGGCACCTACATTTTTGAACACCAGGGAAGGTACACTTCCATTGCATTATCAGCGACGGCAGCCACAAACATTAATTTTCAATGAAGCTTTTGCCATTTACTAGCAGAGCATTAAAATCAGTGTGAGAAAACATCTGCCACTTGTGTGTGACATTTACTAGGCAAAATAAAATCCCTGGATGAGTGAGGCTCATCGTTCGCATATAACACTTTCCTGATGTAAGCATGACATCTAAGGCAAATATGGAGGATAATTTCAGCCCTCTAGCATCCTTCTTACTGTGCCAGGCTTTCCACAAGCAGGGAACTTGTAAACTTTTATAACACGAAAGCTAATACAGGCCCCTTCAAGCAAATTCAGAATTCTTTTTTTAATGTGAATAGCATTTATGAACATTGGTCTGAATCTGAGGATCAGGTGAAAGTCATCCTTCTTTGGTGTAGGATAACGGAAGGGTTAAAAGCTGAGCTTGTCATATTCTCACACATTAAAAGCTGTGTTACTTGTTTATCGAAGACCATTTCATAGAATATGGAATGTTTCAGACAGTTCACATGCTACTGTATGCCTACTTTTCTGCAGCATAGTTTGTTTGTCCACTGTGTGTTCAGCACAGTGCGCGAGTTGGCAGCAATCATATTTCTGATTGAATGGTTGTTTTCCAATGTCCTATAATGAAATATTGTCTTGATGAACTTATTCCTGTGTGGTCGTAATCTTGTATCACCCACAGCAAGGCTCAAAAGGCTTTGTGTATTCTTTTTCACAAGACTTGGTCTTGCAGTGTCTTGAAATACAAGCACACAGGCGGCTAAGTTTATCGTGGGCATAATATTTCGGAAAGCCATATTGCTATTGTTATGTCTCAATACCACCAAGGGTGTTAATTGAACGTTTGCCATGCGTCACACCACCGCGCCTCGTATTCAGACGTCAGCACTGCGTGGACAACGACTAAAAGCGCTCACCCCACCATTACCTGAAAACTGGAGAAAAGGATGAATGGGAGGGAACCACGACAATGAATGGATAAGCGCAGTTGGACGAGTCAAATCACCATCCATCCCTCGGCACTTATCCGGCCATCAAGACAGCGTGTAAACTGGCTGTTGTGGGGTTCCACGAAAAGCCCTTGGCCGCCCTTTCCCTGGCTGGCTGAGCAAAGAAGAAAGACAGCGTGCAAACCGGCTGTTGCAGGGTTCCACAAAAGGCCCGCAGCCCGCGCCTCACCCACCACACTGAGCGAAGAGCGGGGTGGGCAACAATGAACGAACCAGGTGTCGTCGGATGATTTCTTTCTTCCACAAATTCCAAACCAGCTTCTTCGAGGCGGAGTTACTGCGGGTTATGGATAGCATGGGCGTGGTATCGCAACGCAGTCGACGATGGTGATTTGCTGCTGGACAGTCTTCAGATACCCTAGTTTACTCACCTAGAGAAGACGACGGGATTAAAAGCAGAGACTTTTCGAAGGTGAGGACAGAGGGTCCTGATGTGAACTGAGACATTTAACTTGCTCCTGCATGGAGTGGGCTTCCATGCTGGAGCCGTGTAACTAAGTTAATAAACCCTTTTTCCTTTATTTTCTACAACTTGATGTAGTAGTCGATGGGCTTGGTGGATTCCATGCCCTGAACGCCACCCTAGCCCCAACACTATGCTACCTTTATCAGGTTATTCAAAACCTTACGAATTCATGACACGACTACCATTTTGTTTGTATATACTGTAGTCCCTACTGACTATCTTTTTTAATCTTATGGATTGCTTTACTTTGTTTTCTTTCAAGGGCCCCTCAACAGGTCTAGCCATTTTGAGCTGACAAGCGCAATGCATACAATGCGTGCTAACAATCGTGTCTGCTACGTGCCGCGAAAGGAGCTTAAATTTCAAACCCAACACCGTTTGCTCTTCTCCTCGCTCCCAGCCATAGAGTCGGCGTCAAACGCGCAAGTGCGCCTACGTACAGTTCAACCTCGATATAACGAAGCCAGTAAAATCGGTAATTTGCTTCGTTATGTCGAAATTTCGTTCTATTGAAATTCGACCTTTCAGGCAAATAAGTAGTCACCGATTGATTTTTCTTACAAGGAAGGGGCCGCAGAATTTCCCGAATTATCGGGCAATCGAAAAAAGCAGATTTGAATGAGAACGCAGTTCATTTTGATAAATTTGGTAGTCGGCGACGAATGATACGGTTTCGAGCCACGTACATCGGCAATATCTTTACATTGGCGGTACAAATTAAGCGAAGCCAGCCATGCTTCCGCATGCACTCCGCCCCCACGGTGCGGCCGACGCTATCAGGAAAAGCACCGGCAGAGGGGAGGGAATGCTTCGTCTACCTCGCTCCAACGGGTCACCAAAACTCGAGATTACGCAACATCCAGTACTACTGTAAACGCGCGGTAAGACAGCTTACATGGTACCATGCAGTCTCAGCACGCTCATTCTTTGCACACGCGGCAGATTGCCTCTAAAGCTGGGTGTGTGGCTGCGTATGCGCCCAGCTGCGCTTACAGCCATTTGCAGCCACAGCCGAGATGCGCGCCAAGTTACTCCCCGCTCCCTCGCGCGCGCTTGATCGCATTACCGTGAGAGAGCTTCCTCCCCTCTTTCCCTTTGCTTGCGCAAGAAGGTGGCACTCGTGAAGCCACCATCTTTTTTGTCTCACCCTCGCACACTTTCACTCGCACCTAAAGTGCGCGGGGCGCGATAGGCTCTTGTCGCACTTGTACGTTATATGGAACATAATGTGGCTCCACTTCAGCGGTCGAGCATGTCGCGCAATTTGAGAGGTACGTTTGCAAGCAGTCGCTTGTAATTTAATCATTTGACCATCTGCTTCCGCGGAAGTATCCATTTCTTGTCTCGGCATTCCTTTGCGGCGGCAGGGAAATTTTGTTACATTCAAATTGCATACAAACTTAGTTATATTAAGGTTCTAAATGCATTGTGTTCTATGGAGAAAAGGTTACGAAAAGTTAAATACTTCGTTATATTGAAGTTCGTTATAACGATATTTAACTGTACATGCTAGTGCGGTGTGCACTTCCGCTGGCGACGTTGCGCGTGAGCTGTTATCGTTTCGCGCAGCGCACGATTTTGCGCGCTGTGCACAAGGACACAGGACTAGCGGTATAACCCCAGGGGTGAATCTCCGCATGGCTGCCATTGGCTATTTTTGAGCAGACGCTCTTTCGACGCTGGCGCCAAGGTCCCCTTCAGTTACGGCCCTAGCATGAGGGCGATACATTGGAAAAATGGCGGCGCACACGATTGTTTACATTGTCATGTCAACAGAAACAGCAGGCGCACGGCACCTCCTCACCATAGTGCTTTGTTTTTTCTTTGTTTTTATTATGACTACCTGCTCCCTCTCCACCCTCCCCCATGCCCCGCGCGCCTTTACTATTGCTTTCTTTTTGCCTGTCCGCGGCGCATACTTTTTCTTTTTTTGCGCGCGTGCCCTACTCCAGGCATTGTTTGTGAACTGGCACGTGGTGCGCCGTGGGTTCTTTATGTGTTAGTATGCACGCAGTCTTGTCCATATTTTGAGTATGCCAGCATATGCCAGAACACATATATATTCCGCTTCCAACACAACAGTTCTTTGACCTCGTTTTATTGATTTTCGTTTCCGAAAACATATTTTCGCATAACGTGGTATGATACACGCTCAGAAACTAAAGGTAAAAAATGCATGACATGTACATGATTACTAAACAACACAATAGTTCACAGATAGTGAAATAAAAAAAAAAAACTCAAGAAATCCCAAAGGCCGTTTCATGTACACACATATAAAAGATTTTTATATAATGCCCTAAAGACCAAAGTGTAGAATAGCTTCTGATATGCACACTGATAGCTTCTGGTTGCACAAAACTGGACGATGTGTATGACATGTCATGATAACTATAGAAAGAGAAAACTCACTGGTAATGACATAAACACTGACACGCAAAATACCTAAAAATATAATAAAATGGTAAGATTGTTTGATTGACAGCCATACAACACACGCCGGTCAACACACAGCAGCGCACGCTTCCCGATAACAGCAGATAAGTAAACATGAAACTTTATGCAGCGGGCTAAGCTAGCGCCGAGCTGGCGGGTATGCGCGAAGACAGTCGAAAGTGAGGAAGTTGCGTGGGAGGGCAAGGGGAGAGGAGTTGTGAGGAGGGGCGAAAGGGCACAGCGTCCTGGGTCGGCGCGCACCAATCTAAGAGGCCGTGCAAAGGAAGCGGAGTTGCTTTCCCGCCCTCCCGATGGATGGCGCCAATTACCTCTGCCACGGAAGAGGCGGAGTTTCCGAGGCTGGGCGCGCCCGCCGATCCAGGAAGCTGTGCCCCTTCGCCCCTCCTCTCAACTTCTCCCCCTTGTCCTCTTCTCAACCCCTTCACCTTCGACTGTCTCCGTGCGCACCTGACGGCCAGGCGCCACTTAGCCCGCTACATGACGTTTCATGTTTCGTTATGTTCTGCTATCGGGAAGCGTGCGCTGCTATGCGTTGACCGGTGTGGGCAGGTTCGTCAGTTTCAAGGTCCTCGATAGTTGTGTGCTTGTGCTCCGCGATGTTTCACCCGTTTCACGACTCGTACCGCTCGTGCATCGTGCAGTGGTGCACGAATACCTCAAAAACAAGCCCTGCAAGGTTGCTCCGGGTGCCTAAAAACAGGTGAGCGCACAGACCTAAGGACTTCATAAGGCGCATGTACACGAACACGGCCCTGTCCATGTGTGTGCTCCATGAGTCTCCGGACGTCGTTGCGCCTTGATTGTGCTACACGTCCCTCTTACCGGTAGAGAAAGCTGACAAATAGATGTTCCTCCTCATTGTCACCTTGTCTATGACTTGTTTTCCTGCGCCAAGTCTCATTCTGCAACTTCACAAACTCGCCCAGCTTTCTATTCCGCCCTCAGTGCCCCCACACAATATACCTCATACTGTCCCTATTGTGGAGCAAAGCCCACAGTATATCATTGCACCTGGGAGTGCCCACACCCTCCGGGCTACTCCCCTATTCCTTCACCTTCCCCTTCCTCCTGGGAGACTGCGCTGGCCAGCTCAGACCCGCAAGAGCAGCGATGGCTGATCCGGCGGGCACGCGGAGTGGCGCGAGCCAATGGGGCCCTGAACTAAGGGCTCCACCCTGCGAGGAAGTCGCCCAAACTCCTGATAAATAAATGTTTTCTCTCTCTCTCTCTCTCTCTCTCTGTGTGTTACGTTCTACAAACGTACTAACAGCTGAAAAATTACTGTTCGTGTTTGTGTATTATCTAAGTAATTGCCGATGGAAAAACCGTGCGAACTACCTTCGTGTGTAGGCATGATGCGCATTCTTTTTCTTCGGGAAAGCATGAGCATTGCAAGTGTCCTAAATGCAGATTTTTGCAGTTCGTGTTAATTACACAAATGAGTGCCGAGTAGTTACAACTTAGTGCCTTAAGTGACGTAATTTTACTGTTAAGCATTGCACTCGGGGTGAAAGAAAAGTTGTGTAGTTGGCTTATTTTACCTGGCATTTGATTTAGGAATAGGCCTTTCTGCGAATGTTTTCTATGTGCTGCTGCAAAAGCTGACTACCTTCTGTTCCCCCTTGCCACCCTTACTCAAGTTGTGGCCAAGTGCAAAATAATGTGATGCGTATTTCAGTTTTTAGTACAATGTTATTTTTGTTCTGCCATGTCTTTTTCATTTTGTTCAGTAGTAATGAACATGTCACACATTTCGTACACTTTTGTGCAGGTTTAAGTATTTAATTTCCATTTTTTTTTTGTATGACTCACTAAAACAATCTGCTTTTCGTTGTATTTCTTAGGTATCTTGCATGCCATTGCCGGTGAATTTTCACTTTCTTAAGTTGTCATGTCTATGTCATACACGTCGTCCAGTTTTGTGCAGTATCATAGTGCATATATCAAAAGCTCATCTACACTTTGGTCTTGAGGTCGTTATGTAAAAATCATGTTTTTTTTTATATTTGTGTGTACATGAAACGGCCTTCGCGTTTTCTAGCGTTTTTTTATTTCACTGTCAGTGAACTTTTGTGTTTAGTACTCATGTATATGTCATGCACTTTTCACTTTTGTTCATTTTTTGAGCGTGTATCACACCACGTTATAAGAAAAATCTTTTTTGGAAACGATGTCAATAAAGCGATAACAGAGATCTGTTGCGTTCGAAGTGGAATTTTTTTATGTGAAGCAGTGTAGACCGCACATGCGCTTACATAAAAATGAACTGCGCATTCATGTAACATAGTTTATTTTATTTATTTATTTATTTATTTATACATACTGCAGCGCAATTTGCGCTATAGCAGGAGTGGGTTAAGAAAATGTACAAAAAAAAGCATTGGAGTATACAGCGGTATACACAAGTGAACACTTTTAAAGAGCACAGATAAAAAAGAAAATACACAAAAATACAAGTAAACACTTTTGCAAAAGAGCACTGGTGAAAGAATACACAAGTTATACAAATACAAATGCTGCCAGGCATACCCATGCCTGATTATGCCCATACCTATACCCATGATTATGCATCTGGGATGGCGGTTGCAAAAATTTGGGATGAGCATGAGCGAATGGATCCAGGTAATGAATTCCAGTCTTCGATTGAGCGGGGAAAGAAGCTGAATTTGAACATGTTAGTACGTGCGTAGTAGGGTATCAAGTTTAGGTCATGATGTCTTCTCGTGGATGATCCCGGCGTGAAGTTAATGTAATTATCATTTGAGAGCCTAACTAAAGAATTGACTATGGAGTGCAAGAATTTTAATGAGTCGACACGGCGACGAGAAGAGAGCGTGTTTAGGTTCAAGGAAGAAAGTGCAGAAGAGGGCGAAAAGTCTCGATCGTAACGATGACATATAAATCGCACAGCTTTTTTCTGTATAGCCTCTAGTTTATTAATCTCCAACTGCTTATGCAGTTACGAGTCATGTGATGCCGCCTCCAAGAAACTTAGTTCTTTTTCTGTGAGAGCCAGAGAAGGGAAGATTAAAGCCACTTAAAGGAGTACTGACACAAAAAAAATCCATATGGTTTTTTCTGCTTTAATAAGTAGTTAATGACCCAGTAATTACGGCACGAAACCTCACTTACTTCAGAGCGCGACAGGTAATTATTTGCAGTCTTTTTTTGTAGCGACCAGTCGAAGTTTCAGTTCCAGAGAGCAACGAGACGGGACAAACGGGAATGTAAACAAAGTGGTCACGTGTTCGCAAAAAGCCATGACGTATGCTCTGACGCGCAGACAGCGTGCGCGACCAACTTGCTGAATATTGTCGTGCGACTGCCGCATCGGTCGGACGACCGCAGCCAATGACAGCGCCGGTAGCGTGAACGTCATGGCCACGTGGTAGACCCGGCGGGGCGGGGCCGGCGAGCGGGCGCCTCGCCGCTCCGATCATGTCTGTTTTTTTTTTTATGCGAAGCATACTAGCCGCACAACCACGCTCTTCCTTGCTGCGCCGCGCGCGGCCGCGTAGCTACCATATGACGTCATAACAGCTGCAAAAGCGGAGGCTCAACTCGTGCGCTCGCTTGCGGCCGCATAGCTACATAGCCAGGTCTCAGCTCGTGCGCTCGCCTGCGGTCGCAAAGATGGTACTGCGGCCTAACTCCCGCTCCTCCCGCTAGGGCACTGACGTCACAACAGCTGCAAGCCGGGCTCAACTCTGGCGCTCGCCTGCGGTCGCACAGCCGGTGCTGCCGCCTGATGCCCCGTTCACACTGAGACATTCGGCGTCTGGAGCGGCGCCCAGTTCGGCGGAACCCAGTTCAGCGGCGGCGAGATCCGCCGGAATAGCCCCTTCCGCGCCGATCGCTCCCGTACCGATTTTTGCGGCAGCTGCCGCCGGATTGCCTCGCCGCCGCGCGGCGCTGACCAATCGGGGAGCGCGAAACAGAACTTCCAAAGATGGCGGCCGAGTCGCGCTCTTGCAGAGCTGGGCGAACCCACCAACGCCGCTGCCGCCGTCTCTTCGGCGAATGCTTCTGCGCGTCATGCATCGCCAGAAAGGTGCTTGCCAACAGGCCGAGCAGTACTGCCTCTTCTTGCTCGGGGTTCATCATTGTCTTGGCGCAACGTAAACACACGAACTTGACGCGAGCGGAGAGAACTGCGCAATTTCGAGCCGCGCGAACATCCGGGATATCCGGAGCTTGATTGGAGGTTAGCACTTTATGGGGCAGATGGCGCTGTATGTCTTTCCGGCGGCGCGGTCCGCAAGCAGTGTGAACTACGCGATTTTCGGCGGCAGGAGAATTCCATTCGCTGTAGACGCCGGATTCCTCAGTGTGAACGTACCGTTCCTCCCGCTAGGGCACTGGCGTCATAACAGCTGTATAGACCTTTTCATCGGGCGAGGAGGATAGGGCGCGCGGAGAGCCTTTCCTCCTCTCTGGCTTGGGCGATCCGGCGCGGCGCTGCTTGAAAGTATTGCTGTCGCGTGCTGCGGAACGATTTCGAGATGTTTTAGATGGTGCTTTGTGAAATTTATGTCATGTCCCTTCATATAAGGTCGTCGGGGAAGCCGTTCGGTGCATCGGTAACTACAGTAGGCGGAAATATCTCTTGGGGGCGCAAAAATGTAACGCACATAATCAGCCGTGGTGTACGCGCATCATCAGTCGCGATGTGTGTAGGTGTTGTGAACCATTTTGCTTATATCGGCTTTAATCCAACAACGAAAACCGGTGTCTGTGTATTACCAGCATTAAATGGTAAATCAGCTCAGTCTGATCGCTTGGCGTAGGGAGTAAAAGATAAAACATTCTCGTGCACGGCCAACATAAGGCAACCACGAAACATCTAAGCGGCAGGCGCTATCAAATATTTGTGTTGCACTGGCATCGTTCTAGCGCATTTCAAGTCTAGTAGCCTTCAAATTACCATATGTCTACGCTAGCATTCCTGCATGAGGCCGATGGCGCTGCTCAACACAGCGATCACTGCGGTTGGTGAACCAGCACGATACATATGCAAGCTGTGCGCTTCGGCATTGCCTTTTTGGCCCGTATACAGCCATAATATATGAGAGGGATCGCCTAAAAATAATGCGATGCCTATTCTTGAGGACAAAATTTCCATAATACGTGTGAGTGCGTCGTAGAGAACGGAACGAACACAGCCGAAAAAAAAAAATCGGTTATCCTCTTTCACGAAAAAGCAAGATAAAACGCGCTAACGCCGCAATACGACCTCGCATAGTCACGCCGCACAACGTTTATAAATACATAATCGCTGATGCCGTATGCTTGAACCATGCTGTATATAGAACAAAGATATCTGTAATCCAGGACCTACCACTGCTTAGGATGCTCGCGCAGTTCGTAAACAGTCTCTTTGCTGCACAAGCTTAATTCAGACTGTAAGATATGCTGCTATTACTTGCCAAAACTATTTTATTCAGGGGCGGAAACCGCATCCATCGAACCAAGTAGTCATGCAATGTAACTTGCAGCAAACAGTTTGAACGCTTGTCAAAGTATAACATCACAGCTCCTATCGTAGCAGAACGGTACCCACGCTGTTACGATCGTCGCGTATGTTTTATGCCTCCTAAACAGCAGCTTAGAAATAGAGGATAATACTGCAATAAGGTCACATTAGTGATTGGAACAATCAGAAATACAAAATTGATCACCGAGGCTGATTGTAGGCTCAGATATGCGCGCACACATCGCGCTGCGTGTTCCGTCCACCTCAACGCCAGCAGAAATTTCGGCCATGACGCCTTAAACCACTTCATCACGTCTCACAGAACGTTTCCCACGTAGAAGACGCACGTCATTCTAAAGAGACCGCACGACCGCGAAAACAAACGCCATAACCTACCGCCGAGCCTATACCTGCCAGGCAAAATACCGCTTTCACCCAAGCCAGTATGGCGCTGCTCATAGGCGGCGCCACTGCGTTCACAACATGGCGGCGCCTACGAAAAAACGGTCTATAGAAGAGCGGCGCGCTCTCGTCGAGGCCAGGCGATGGCGGGAAAGGAAAGGGCCGCTCGTCAGACCGCAAAGCGCAAGTTACAAAGAGGCACGGAAACGGCCGAAGAACGAGAAGTTCGGCTTGCCAAGCGACGTGCACAGTACACGGCTAAACAGCAGCGTTCCTCCACAGAGTCCGAGGTAAAGGATGAAGTTGCGAGTGTATCTGGGAGTACTTCTACTCTAGTATGCTTCGCATCCTGGGCTTAACCTTAGCTAAGCCACAGCCATTTTTTTTCTCTCCCTGGTCGAAACGCGGGCCTCTTTCGCCGCTGACGGCGGCACATACATGGGCTACAATTTGTTTCTGACACGAGATAACTTCTAGAATAAAGTGACCTCGAAAGAGTGCGAGTTATAAAACGTTGTGCGAAATAGTAAATCGTTGGCGTGATTTCTACTCGGACGCAGTAAGCGCAGACGCGCCTGCAATCGTCTGTATACGAAGCGGCTCGCCTGACTGGCCTGTTTACTCATCGCTACTAACGGCACCGGGAAAACTAACCGTATTTTCACTTAAGATAAACATAAATGTTCAGGCATTGATTGTGCTGACGAATTTAGATGCTTTATTACGAGCTGCGGACGCATCGCAAGGACCCTCGGCCCCGGATAGACGGCCGGCGAGCTAGGCCTACATCGTCTCCCAGCGATCGCAAGCTCGCTTGGCATGCTCGTTCGCTTCTGTCGGCGCCAATGACATCAAATGTGCTGCAATTTAAGCGTGACATAACTCTGTACACGTTGTGCCGACTAACATAGGCGCTTCGTTATACGAGCTGCAAGCGATCGTGTCACAAGCGTAACCAGTGTCGGATTCCATGGCCCAGCGAGCTATGCCAACACCTCCTGTAGGAGGTGTTCGCTATGCCTGCCGGCTCTTGGCCATCGGCGGCTGTCAACGCATCCGATACTGCTAACGCAGCCTTGCGGAAACACGTCTACAGTGCTCGCATAGACGTGTTTATATTGTCATCGTTTGTTTCAAACAAGATAGCTGTGCAAATACGGTTGCTTTCACTTTCTCTTCGAAGTTACGCAGCTTTCCGAACTTCCACGCAGGGGCGCCGGTTCTGGGCCGCCGCTCGCTCATTCGTACCATGTGTCCCGAATCGCCGCATGCGGCAAGTCGCACACGACGCGCCGTACTACAGATCGCACGGAAAATCGCGCCATGTCTCGCGCTTTAGACGTGACCAATCACTTAGCGACTCGATATTGCGGCCGGCGATGGCGAGGACGAACTTCAACAAAACCCTCGCATTGGCCACAATTAATGGTAAGACACAACAAATCGGCGTTGAACGTTGTGGCAGCGCAGTCAAGCTGATAGTGTGGGAAATATCCCGATGGACACGACAAAAACTGCAGTTGCACCGACACGGAGAGCGTCCCACTACAAGTACAACAGCTAGAACAAGCAACAACAAAGGAGAAGAGCACATGTAAGCCGCATAGCAGCCAACGAAAATTCGTGACGTAGCGTTTTCTTGGCTATTTACAATCCCGTTTGATGTCAATGTCGCGAGGTGCTCTGTATTGCGGTTGGCTGCGCGCACGTACTTTAAAATTGATTTTAAATATGTTCTAAGCGATATTCGCCGCTGATATTTTATAGACGATGTGTGTGTGACCAACTAAATCGATCTCACAAGTTATCTCGACTTCAAATTTTTGTGTCAGTACTCCTTTAAACTTCGTAAAGTAGTGACACTCTCCTCCTTCGCCTTCACTCCTCGTTTCTCCTCTCTTTCATGCTCCCTCCTCGCCCGTGGCGCCGCCTACAATGCTCGAGCGCACCAGACGACCTTTCGCAGAGTGAATGCACGCATAGCAAGGCAGTGCTCTTTAGGCGTTCACGTTGGCTTTCCAGCTCCGCGTAACTTCGTGTACAGCATAGAATTTCTAGTTGTATGGTTATACAAATTCAGTAACGGCAGCTTTTGTTTCATTTTTTATAACTATTTCTTAAATACGTATCTGAAGGAGTGTTAACGCTGTGTGTTGACGACTGCGAATGTATCGCGTGCCTTACAATTAGGTACGCAACATATGTCAAGGGCGTGTCGCAAGATCTTGTTGCGAATGGTTGTAAGTAACACGTTTACGATCGAATGACAACCTCTTGGCTTCCAGCAAGCCCTCAGCCTAAAGAATCCGCGCCGCCCTTACCATGTGAATTCGTGGCGCGTATCAGCTATGACGTACAAAGGCTGACGGAGATCACTGCTCTGAAGGTTCGAAAGTGTATTACAAGCTACAGTGCCGTCAACGTGCGTGCTTGCCAATCTAAGCGCGCGCAAAGGCTCAGAGGTGGGCGCTGGTGCTATTATGTTTCTCGTGTCTCAACGTCGACAGAAATACCGCGGCCGATCATCGAGTCGGGACTCTGCGTACACAAGAAAACAAAATGTTTTTAGCATTCGTGCGCGATAACAATGCTTGACTCACTCTCAAACAAGACCACTGTGGGCTTCAGTAATTTTTTTCAGGTTAATGACTTATCACGAATAACACTTCATCTTACGTTGGTTCATCCGTTTACTAGTGACGTACTTGTCGTGAACTGAGTTGCACTGAGGTGCATGCATTGAGGACGGTTGCACTCCCTCCGACGTAACATTTGCGAGACATGACTGTATTAGTGAAGTCATGATCGCGCAATGAATCCCCCCGCCATGACGCGGCCGAAATTGCGGCAAGTGAAATGTTTTATCTATAGGTCAAAATGATATGAAACGGCATTCGAGTTGCAAGTTAACAGTTTATTTTCACATAGATGCACTACAGATTTGCCTTTGCAGTCACAAGTCCGTGTGCACCATTTATTGTCTCATTGCGTAAATAAACGCACCAGCCTAAGAGTCCTACAGCAAGCGCGTCTCAATTAGGCATAGTGACTGTAGAAACTAATAGTGGAATGAACGAACAAGCGAACGACTATACGAGCGCGCGAACTAAACGAACGAGCAAACGACTAAGCGCGAACGACGACTAAACCAGCCATGGAGCGGGCGGGCGACCGCACGTTTTCTTTGCGAGTGCTCCCCCGCCGCATCTTAAGCTTCGCACACTTTAAAGCGCACGCGAATTAGCACATACTTCTCAATTACCTATGATGCTGTCGCTCGGCGACGAACGCACCGCGTAACACGGTTTCGGGAGAGCACGCAGGCATCGGTGCCTCTTTATCGCAGATGCACCGGGCGACCGCCAACGAGGAACACGAACAAATGAGGCAAAGAAAGCTATTCTATCTAAAGAAGGCTAGTAAGTAACCACAAAAGGCAGAGTTGCTCTCCTGAGGCGCTTTCATGATCGAGACTAAAATTTTGTCAAAAGGACTTCGCTGAATCTTAAAAATTTCATAATCATGTTATTACACGCAACCTCACGTGCCCGCGAACTCAAGCCGGTTGGCGTACAAAACTATTAAGCGCACCAAATACGACTTACACGACTACGTAGTGCGTATATAAACAAAGCAGACGTTGCGTAAAAATCGTGTTAAAGCGTGCGTACAAATGACAACATGCACAGTGAACTGTGCAATATCTACGACGTTATTGCCCGCAGCACAATACGCAAGCCTGGCACATACTACACTCTGAGAGACACAACTTACCTCGCATAGTCGCGCGTAGGAAGTTGTTCGGAAGTTCTCCCTCCCGATTCGGTGAAGCCATGTCGTTCTTAACCTATCGCGCTTACCGGACGTACGTTATCGCGAACAGATTCTTGCCTTTGCTAAAACTATATTGGCATCCGAATGCGCAGCAGGTCATGGTCACAGAAAATGACGTGAAGCGACGTCGCACTTGCCGCAAAACATCCTTCAAGGCGTTCACAAAATCAAAACACAGAATACGAATGGAAGGAATGGCGCCAACAAGCGCCGCTTCTCGAGCAAAAATGGCACTGAAGCGTGACTAAACAAACGAAGCCGGCGCAAGGGGCCACGTGATGCCATTAGGCCAATAGCGACGCGGCTTCGGCCAGAGCGCTCGACGAGGCGGCGGCATTCTTCAAAGCATGGCACTACTTTACGAAGTTTAAGGGGCTTTAGGGAAGCTAACACATTTATCACCCAATTTTGCGATCATCTGCGCTTCAGATATTTCACGGATGAGCTGCGTGCTGCCACGGGAAACAATCGTGCATTTGTCCTCAAGAGGTTTGCAGCCATGATCGCGACAATGAATCGCCAAGAAACCACCGGAGCCATCTTTTACAATGTCGCTGTGTTCGCGGAGCCGATCATTGAGGCAACGCCCAGTTTGTCCGATATATTGCTTCCCACATAAAAGCGGGAGGTTGTAAACCACCCGGTGGACACACTCGACGAACTTTTTGCTGAACTTTTTGAGGCGGCATCACATGACTCGTAACTATGTTACATGAATGAGCAGTTCATTTTCATGTAAGCGCATGCGCGGTCTGCACTGCTTCACATGTATAAAATCGGTTTCAGTGGTACAATAAACTTAGTTGAAAGTTTTCGCTTGGTGTGTCGTCGTCTCTTACGTCCGTGTCGTTTTCTTGCTGCGCAATATCATTTGAGCAATGCCATTGCACGGCGTAGCGCGCGCGATGAAAAAGAAAGCACGAGGACGCGCCGCGTACAGGCAACAACAAAAGAAAAGCAAGTGGTGTGCGCGGCATAGGGGAAAGGGGGTAAGGGAGCGGAGCGGGTCAGCATAATAAAAAAAAAAATGCTGCGGAGAGGAGGCACCGCGCGGCTGCTGTTCCTCTTGCCATGACAACGTAAACAATCGTGTGCGCCGCCATTTTGCTAAAGTGTCTCCCTCCTGTCAGGGCTGTAACTGAAGGTCCCGGGACCTTGGCGCTAGCGTCGGCTTCAAAACAGCCAATGGCAGCCATGCGGAGATTCACCCCTGGGGGCGCGCGCCGATCTAGGAGGTCGTACAAAGGAAGTGGGTTTGCTTTCCCGCCCTCCCGATGGATGGCGCCAATTATCTCTGCCACCGGAGAAGCCGAGTTTCCTAGGCCGGGTATAACTCTGTGCTACGCGAATACTGAGGCAGAACAAGCGGATCGCAGAGCCTGATCCCGCGCTGGAACATGGTAGAAAATGGCATAGTTTCGGTACCTGCGCACGTGACTGCACGACCGGGGGAACAAGCAGACGAAGCGGAAGTACATTTCTCGCTTCGGTGCGAAGTAAAAAAATGCAGACATTGCATTTGTGTGTTATTATTTCTCTAAACTTCAATTCGTGAATTCAAGCAACAGATAACACAAATTACAGGTGCCTTGAATAATTCTCGAAGTCTCGTGTCACCATGAGCGACGTCACACTACGGACCCGAGTACGTAGGCACAGGGACGCGAGTGTCATCCTCCGGCTTGGAGCGCGGCGGTCGCGAGGAGAAGGAAAAACGGCGTTCGGTTTGAAATTTCATATCTTTTCGCGGCGCGTAGCGATATAATACTTTGCAGACGCGATCGTTATCACGCAATGTATGCTCTGCGCTTGTCAGCTAAAATTTGTCAGACCTGGTGAGGGGCCCTTTAACGGAGTACTGACACAAAAATTCGAAGTCTAGTTAACGTGTGAGATCGATTTATGTGGGCACGCACACATCGTCTGCAAAATATAAACGGCGAATAGAGCTTACACACATATTTAAAATCAATTTTAAAGTACGCGTGTGCGCAGACAACCGCAAAACGTCTGGTGCCCGCATGAAATTTACTTTATTAACGCCCTTGAAGCTGTCTTACAGAATCGCGCTGCTAGGTTCATTCACTCAGCATATGCTTACGACATCAGTGCATCATCCTTAAAAGCAGACTCCAGTTTGCCAACTCTTTTGTATCGCCGTCGCATCGCCAGCTTATTATTTCGCAATTTTTTTTTTTACAGTCCGCTCCATACATTTCCATACTTTACCATACATTTCACCGCCGGCACGAGCATTACGTCGTACTGGTCGTTCATGAAGTGTCGCTCGCCCCAAAACGCACACTCACTTTTTCGCCCTTGTTTTTCCCTCGTATAGTTGTACACTGGAACAGCCTTCCTTGCGGCATCGCTGCCATCACCAGTTCATCTGCACTCACGGAAGAGGTGTCAGCAATTCTCACCCTAACTATTGTTTTAACTATTGTTGTAATCCCACCCCTATGTAATACCCCCGTGTGGGGCTTTAAAGTACTGACACAAAAATTTGAAGTCGAGATAACTTGTGAGATCGATTTAGTTAATCACACACACACCGTCTATAAAATATCAGCAGCGAATATCGCTTAGAACATATTTAAAATCAATCTTAAAGTACGTGCGCGCAGCCAACCGCAAAACAGAGCACCTCGCGACATTGACATCACGCGGGATTGTAAATAGCCAAGAAAACGCTTGGCTATGTCACGAATTTTCGTTGGCTGCCATGCCGCTTACATGTGCTCTTCTCCTCTGTTGTTGCTTATTCTAGCTGTTTTACATGTAGTGGGACGCTCTCCGTGTCGCTGCAACTGCAGCTTGACTACGCTGCCACAACGTTCAACGCCGATTTGTTGCGTCTTACCATTGATCGTGGCCGATGCGGGGGTTTTGTTGAGGTTCGTCCTCGCCATCGCCGGCCGCAATATCTGAGTCCCTAAGTCATTGGCCACGTCTAAAGCGCGAGACACATGGTGCGATTTTCCATGCGATCTGTCGTACGGCGTGTCGTGTGCGACTTGCCGCATGCGGCGATTCAGGACACATGGTACGAATGAGCGAGCGGCGGGTAGCTCCGCCCAGAACCGGTGTCCCTGCGTGGAAGTTCGGAATGCTGCGTAACTTCGAACAGAAAGTGAAAGCAACCGTATTTGCACAGCTATCTTGTTTGAAACAAACGATGACAATATAAACACGTCTATGCGAGCACTGTAGACGTGTTTCCGCAAGGCCGGGTTAGCAGTATCGGATCCGTTGACAGCCGCCGATGGCCAGGAGCCGGCAGGCATAGCTCGCTGGGCGATCGAATCCGACACCGGTTGCGCTTGTGACACGATCGCTTGCAGCTCGTATAACGAAGCGCCTATGTTAGTCGGCACAACGTGTACAAAGCTATGTCACGCTTAAATTGCAGCACATTTGATTTCATTGGCGCCGACAGAAGCGAACGAGCATGTCAGGCAAGCTTGCGATCGCTGGGAGACGATGTAGGCCTAGCTCGCCGGCCGTCTATCCGGGGCCGAGGGTCCTTGCGATGCGTCCGCCGCTCGTAATAAAGCGCCTAATTCGTCAGCACAATCAATGCCTGAACATTTATGTTTCTCTTAAGTGAAAATACGGTTAGTTTTCCCGGTGCCGTTAGTAGCGATGAGCAAACATGCCAGTCAGGCGTGCCGCTTCGTATACAGACGATTGCTGGCGCGTCTGCGCTTACCGCGTCCGAGTAGAAATCACGCCAACGATTTACTATTTCGCACAACGTTTTATAACTCGCACTCTTTCGAGGTCACTTTATTCTAGAAGTTATTTCATGTCAGAAAGAAACTGTAGCCGATTTATGTGCCGCCGTCAGCGGCGAAAGAGGCCCGCGTTTCGACCAGGGAGAGAAAAAAACAGACATGATCAGAGCGGCAAGGCGCCCGCTCGCCGGCCCCGCCCCGCCGGGTCTACACGTGGCCATGACGTTCACGCTACCGGCGCTGTCATTGGCTGCGGTCCTCCGACCGATGCGGCAGTCGCACGACAATATTCAGCAAGTTGGTCGCGCACGCTGGCTGCGCGTCAGAGCATACGTCATGGCTTTTTGCAAACACGTGACCACTTTGTTTACATTCCCGTTTCTTCCGTCTCGTTGCTCTCTGGAACCGAAACTTCGACTGGTCGCTACAAAAAGACTGCAAATAATTACCTGTCGCGCTTAAGTAAATGAGGTTTCGTGCCGTGATTACTGGGTCATTTAACTACTTATTAAAGCAGAAAAAAACCACGTGTTTTTTTTTTTTGTGTCAGTACTCCTTTAAGGAAGTAAAAAAATGAAGGAATGTGAACAACCGAGAAAACGCTACGTCACGAGTACAGTGAACCAGAAGCCTTCTGTTTCACTGTATCACCAGTGCGCTGCCATCGGGGCGGGCCCTGTGAGCAAGTTTCTCGCCTCTGATAGCCCTGGTGCTTCTTTTTTTTCGCCGCTGACGGCAGCACAAAAAATCGGCAAAAATTTTTTTCCAACACGAAATAACTCGTAGATTAAAGCGACCTGGAAAGTGTGCATGTTATAAAACGTTGCGCGAAATAGTAAATCGTTGGCGTGATTTGCACTCGCAAGTGGTCAGCGCAGCCGCCGCTGCAATCGTCTCCGCGAAGCGGCTCGCCTGGCCAACGTGTTTTCTCATCGCTACCAATGGCGTCGGGAAAACTAATCCTATTGTCACTTATAAGCGACATAAATGTGCAGACGTTGATTGTGTTGATGAATATAGGTGCTTTATTACGAGCTGCGGACGGATCGCAAGGGCCGTCGGCCTCGGATCCGACGTATCGTTTCCCAGCGATCGCCAGCTCGCCTGGCTAGCTCGTTCGCTACTAAAGCCCCTCCATCCACGCGCCACCGCCGCTGGTCGGCGGTGGCGCGTGGATGGAGGGGCTTTATTCGCTACCGTCGGCGTCGATGAGCGGCATAGTGGTCAGAGTTCGTGCGCGCCGCTGGACTCTTAGAATGGACTCCGCTGAAGAGCAGCCAGATTTGCTCGTTTCATTTCGAGCGGGCCTGATAAAACAAAACCCGCCGAGGTTAGAGCAGTCCGATTATCTTCCACCAAGACTATGACCCCCAAGCCTGATGCTGTGCCGAATTTTACCCCGCCTTGTGTCCTGCTCCGGCATATATGCTTCATTCCCAAAGCGCCCTCGACGAAGTGTTAGTACTACTAACAAGTACTGCGTACGCATATTGATAGCTGTCACTGCTTTGTAGTGGATCCAATCAAAAGTGGTTGGCCACGTCTAATACGGCGGCGACTCCCGCCTGCAGAAACTACTCGCCGCTGGAGGACGAAAACGAGGACAACGATGATGGCGAGTACATTGCAAAGCATGTGCAGACGTAGCAGACGAACTATAGCAACACGAAGCTCGCGCTCCGGCGAGCGAGCTGGTGTGCGTACGTCAGTTTTGTGCGATCACGTGCTTAGCTGTGTTTACATTCCTTCTTTGACCCATCGCGTTGCTCTCTGAAACCGAAACTTGGACTGGTCGCTACAAATAAGACTCCAAATAATTACCTGTCGCGCTCTGAAGCAAATGTTTCGTGCCGTGATTACTGGGTCATTAGCTACTTATTGCAGCGGAAAAAACAAGATCGAAAAGTTTTGTGTCAGTACTTAATTAAAGCACCATAATAAATGCGACTTGGCCTTTGTGCTATATGAACTCTACCAATGTGACAACCCAAAAACTTCTTTTCTTTTTTTCCCCAGAGTTCCAGCCTGCAGGACTGCAAAAGATACTAACTTGTGGCCTCCATAATTCCTATCAGCGTCGTAACTACTACACTGCAGCATCTTCAAGACGTTTATACTTAGTGTTAAATGAGTGTATGAATAAAGTTCTGTGTTTGATTGCACATTGTCTTGACTTGCATGCATTTTATTTCGATAGCAACTATATGGGCATGCCAGGTGCATTTTTTCCTTCACCGTTGCTGTCCCGAATAAAGTGAAGTGCCAAGAGAATGAGCGGTGTGCACGGTATGTTGGTGGTGACGTGTTGTGCTGTGGTTGCGAGGGCCAGTTGAGAATGGTGGCTTCATGCTCAAACTTTTCCCATACGTCCATCATTGGAGGTCACGTAACCGAGCTCGTGCTGCCCTGCAGCAAAGCTTACGATGTAATAGAACCCTTGTGTAGAGGCGAAGAACGTACGTCTCCTCTCACCTGGCCGTGGCTGCCAGTGTGACGGGTCATGCGCGGCCCGCCCACCGTAGAGGTCTTATGCTTCAGGTGCTAAAGCAAACGGCGAGCATGCAAGGGCACGCTGACTGGTGGCTTCGTGCAACCTGCACACCCATTGTTGGAGGTCGTGTAATCAGAGTTTTCAAGATGTATCGTAGTTGAAATGGTGGAGCGAGCAGCAGCACAAAACATTTGCTTTGGGACAAGGGCGCATGCGCCCTGCTGCCGGCAATCCTCCTAGCAGCTTTGCATCAAGTGCTTGCTGTCAACAAGTGAGATTTGTCCATGTCTGTCTGCACATGACACCATGATCGTTTAGTTGAATGCTTCCTGCAATGTATGACTCGTAAAACTATAAACTGCGTAATGCCGCAACGCGGGAATGCTAAGGTCGGCGCTCTCAACCGGCGCCTTGGTGCTGGCTGCGAAAAACAAGGAAAAAAAAAGGTGACGTGCTCATTGCGGAAGCATGGCACGGGCAGTGTGGTTCTAAAAGCCCGCTACGCTGGTACTCTTGTTCTGGCACTCCGTTGCTGCTCCTTAGTTCCCAACAGTGATGACTGGCCAAAGAGATGACCAACCCCAGCAGCCTACCGCCCTTGGGCGGTAGGTGACGCTACCTCGCGCGTATGGGACGTCGCAGCTCTGCTTGCCCGCATTCTGGCGCAAGTACCCGCAGGTTTGTTTCGCACAGGCCGAAGCCATCTTCAATCTGCACCACATCACCTCGGAGACTTCTCGGTTCAGGCACTTACTTTGCAACCTGTCTCCTGAGGTGGCTTAAGAGGTGAAGGAAGTCATCGCTACACCTTTGTTAAGCAGAGTATATTTTAGACTGCGCCATGGCGTCTGAGAGCACGCTCCTGTAGCACCTGCTCGCCTCCGATGACCGTGGAGATCTTCGTCCCTCCTAGCTGCTCAACAGCATGCGGCAGCTCCTATAGGCACAAGCAACGTCAACTCGAACGGTGCGCTGTAGAGGGAACTCTTCCTGTAGCGCTTGCCACAGTTCACCCGCCTTGTTTTGGCCGCTGCAGGGGACATTACCCTCGACCGCCTCGTCCAGCTCGCTGATCGAGTCCACTACGTAAGTTCTTCGGTCGCCGCCCTCTCCAACACGACAGTTCTCAGTCATGTCCCCAGGGTGTTTATCAAGTTGACATTTTCAAGTTCCCGGAGTTTTTCTTGAATCTTTGCAAAATTCCCTGAATGACACAAAACTTTGTTTTATGTCAAGACGGCCTGACACCATGTCGCCCGATGCTGTCGCTCTCTGGTAAGCATGTTAAAAAAGAACGACTTAATCCAGTTTGAATAGTAAGTGTTAATTTTATTGAAAATAGAAAACTGAAGGGAGGGGTTAGTAAAATGCAAAACGAATAAAATATCTTCAAAAAGAATGGTAAAGCCCATTTCAAAGCAAGTCGAGCATCTCCAAATACGGATAAAAAGCGATGCATACAAAAGCAAATATTTTTGAAAATGAGGTATTTCTATCAACTGATAGCAAGCTCTTTGGTATTAGGCCCGAACTTTGTCGCAAGCGAGATTCTCAACAGCTTGTAAGTCAACTTCAGCTGTTCTGACCTACTCGGCCTGCATACAATGTCACAGTTTTGCATTTCACTGCTTTAAACCCACTGAACACGACGTTTTGAAGAAGTCTTAGAGCAGCGAAAATGAACTAAAACGTCGAACTATTTAGGGCGGCTACAAGACGGCTAGGAGACGTTAAGATGTCTTCTGCTTACATATTGCTAATACATCTTTAAAACGTCGTCAGAAGACTGCTTGATAACGCTTTGCGTAAACGTACGTATGCAAGATGTCTGTGCTAATCTGTTTTTGGATGTTTTAAAATATTTCGATGCTTTTATCGGCTTACAGGGCTGTTACATAGCTATAATCCCAAAATGACTATACCTAGTATAAATGCGTGCACTTCTTGGTACCCTCTCATTACGTCTATACATACGTCAAGGAAAAGCATGGATCGAGCGTAAAATTAATAGCTCTAAACTCGATTGACAACGTGTACGTGCATAGGCCAATATCAATCAAAACTTTTGGGAATGCGCAATTTGCTTCTGAATAAATACAAGGACGTGCGTAAATGCACTTGAAACACGCACACCGGCGCAAATAATGTGCTGTACACTGTTCAACACATAGCTGTCGAAGTGTTTCAATGTTTTTTAGAGATACCTGTAAGTGGCTAGCATTGTTTGTACTTTTTGATAAGAACGTGAAAGAATTTTATATCGATGCTATACAGCCATTTATTGACAGCTCTCGCTGCATGAAGCGCAAGAATACACACGGAGCCGGATAAATATCGCACCATTTTTTTTTACTGTCGCCCAAAGTGGTGAATGCAGGAGCGTGGCGCCAACTCATAGCAGCGAGATATACGCACTTTTTCTCGCGCCAATATGTGGGCTTTGCCTTTGCGCATCGCTTTCTCAGTGGCAAGATACAATACGGAGGTTAGTCAGAGTAGAAAAATCGATCGCCCGAACGCGTAGTATAATCGCTCTGCATGCCACCAAACAATTAACAGAATAAGGTAACTTTATTGGTTTACGTAGAAAAAGCATTCAAGTAAATGTGTTGCTACTAATGGGATATTCAACACGGTGTATTTATTCGCGAACATAAAAATACATACGATCGTATAAATCAGCCCGCTTCAGCTTCAAAAAAAAGTCGCCTTTGTGTGGAGCACGGCAGTCGTGCTTGATTGCGACTCGCGACATCAAAAACTACAACCGATCGCGTAAATAATGGAGAGTAAAATATTCAATAAATTCAGAAAGGATCTGCCCAAATAATTTACAAAGACAGCACATTAAATGCATCCTAACAGCCAAGAAAAAAACAATTTGAATACATTTACGCAAAGAACAAAATACGGTTCATAGAAACAATATATGGCAACAGTACGACCGACTGCAAGACTATGGATCAACCAATGTATATCGGCATAAGTAATAAGCGCATAAAATAACATGTTAAATGAAAATGTCAGCACATATGCACGTAGGAATTTTTTTTTACATTGGAGAAAGTTAAATTGCTTTAAGCAACGCGAATGCCAAGCAGAAACTAAATCATCTGAAGCGCGCGATTCGGTGCCAGGTTGCAATTAAACTTGAAGCTCCGACAGTTTAAAAGGCGCTGCAACCTCGCATCCACATACATTGCAAAAATTAGCAATATATTTGTGCTATTTATAAAAGGTAAGGCAGGTATTTGTCAAATTTTATTCAATTACACAGTTCATAAAGAAACAAATTGCGGCGCAAGTCACAATGATCAGAACAAATAGACGCTATATATACGCATGTTAGACAGATCGGTTTATCACAAGACGAAGGAAAGCGCGCTTTGCGTAAGTCGCACTACACTCTAAGAAAAGGAGGAAATGGGGCATTGAGGCTACTCCTTTAGGGGAGGAACGGATCTGCCACAACGATTCCTCCCCTTAGAGGAAGTGCGAGTTGATGAACTGTTAATCCCCATGCGGTTACTCCTTCGAGGACTAACAGTTGCTCTCTTCCGATGCTCCTCAAGGGAGTAACGGTCATTCTTTCCGATGCTTCGTAAAGGTGGAATTAATGAAATTAGGCATTCATACTCCGATAAAAAAATTACTGAGCTGAAAAAAAAAACGCCCGAAAGTAGGATTCGAATTCAAGTCCTCGCGCTCACAAGTCTGGTACTCTACCACGGCAGGTCTTTTTTTTTCTTTCATGGTATTTATTACAGTAGAATTCAACCAGACATTCACCAGTTGTGCATTGTCAGAGAATGGAGGGCACAATGAAAGTCACACACAGTTTGCAGGCGTTAAGTGGGCTGATGTCCCGCCAAACGCTAGATGCCGCTAAACGCATATAAATTAAGCGTATACACTATTGGAAAGAACGAGTTTCGGCCCTGAAAAGTTATGCCCAGACATTCGTTCCACACCGACTTTGTATTTTTGGGAAAGCCGAAGCCTGCAATAAGTTCTTGGCAACAAAATTTTACTATGTATTGCAAGTTATTCATTGCACCAGGAAACATCCAACGCTTTCACCGAATCTTTGCAACCTTCTTATGGTCTTCAACTTTTGAGCCCATGAGGCGAGACAATATTTTTAGGCATGTTAGTGAAAGTGGGCTGGGCTCAGTAGATCTTTATGTGCGGCAAATAGTGTCTCGTTTCTTTTTTCGCGATACTTCGCATACTATAATTCGGCCATTCATGCAAGTCGCACTTGTTAATGCGTTACCTGATTTAGTCGCTCCTTCCCATTTTTCTTCGTGTTTATGCCTGTGGGGGGGTCATGCAAGAAGTTTACTTGGCGGTTCGTTTCCTGACAGTTCGGTTTTCCACTGAATACTTGTACTGTGTGTCGCGTAAAACGATATACAAATATTTATTATCCATGCTATTTCCGCCTCCATTTTACCGATCACTATACATTAAATGGCCAGGCCACGATGTACTAAAGCGAGTTCGTAAAGTGTATGTATCCCCTTACTGCAAAATTATTTAAGAAAATTCATAGTGAAACCATATACCGGTATAAACATGGCAACAGAAAAAGGGTATCTTTGTCTCTTCTGTTAACTACAGCCTTTGCGATGTGCCAGAGACAATTGAACGTTGTTTTATTAGCTGCACTGACGCCATCCATTTTGGCATGTCCTCCAACGGACTTAAAAAAAACACTGAGATTAACGCTTATACTATGCGATACCTGCTGCCGACCTCTGATAATAATGCACCTTTCGATATGTTTTTTCTCATGGGAATGCACAGCTTGTGGAAAACGCGAATGATGGACCGAAACGCCGAAATGGTTGTACCTACAAGGGTACATTTCATCCAGACGACACTAAACCTAAAACATGTTTATGACGGAATCGATATACAACCACCCCATTTTGGTGAGGTGCCTATCCTTACCACCCTTCTAAAGTGAAACCAGCGTTTCCACCCACAGTATGAACGCTACCACGGCAGGTTGGTTGACAGGACAGGATATTGAGACAAGGTTAAGCATCGGAAAGCAGGTGCAGCAATATAAAAGCTACTCAGTATTTTGTGTGTGCTTTGCGGAGAGAGCCTAACTAGGGTGGTTGCTGGGGCTAGTTGGTAATTCATGATAAAAACGACGTACAGCGCGAAGGACAAGGACTGCGAGAGATGACATACACTGCGCTGACTTCCAGCAATATTTTATTGCGTTGCCACATCATGTGTATATTTTCCGCGTGAGCTGTGTATCGCTGAAACTTCCGTATCTTCAAAGAGGGGCACGCAGCCGCAGTCCCGGCAATGGAGGACCAAGTGGGGCCATAGCGGGACAGCTTCTGAGGCGCACAAAATGTGATGAGCTCGCTCAGTCAAGGAACCAGCCGGTTGAAAGATGCAGGTTTGCAGTGGTACCGTATATGTGCATGTTTCACATAGGCTAAAAAAGATTGGGCAGCGTGCAGGAATTAGACGTTTTGTCAGCTCCGGAAAAGCTGGCAAGGCTCTGTAAACGTGTAAATGCGCCTGTAACTCACGTCAAAGTTGTTGCTCTGTCGGGCACAGAAAACGTTTTGTGACATGCGCAACGAATGTGGTTTACCAGATTCCCTTGTTTCGCGGCACTGACTATGTTGGACAGACAGGTAGGTGCTTAAACGATCGTTTAAGAGAGCGCTATAACAACGTCCATAACACTGTTCAAGGCCACTTGGACATCCACCAGGACTGCGGCTGCGTGCCCCTCCTTGAATATACGGAAGTTTAGCGAGACGCAGCTCACAGCTCACGCGGGAAATTATAGAAGCTGATTTCATCAGACGTGTGCGTTAGTGCACCCCCCCCCCCCCCCCCATCGCACTGACCCGTAGTGAAGTCATGTATCTCAACAGATAGAAATAGTAATGTTCGTTTTTTTTTCTCAAGTGACTATGTTCTTAGTACAATCACTTGCTCTTAGAACACCCCTTGTGACTGCCTTTCATTTTCTGCGTATATACAGTATATATCTTGTATATACACATGGTGTGGCAACGCAATAAAATATTGTTGGAAGTCAGCGCAGTGTATGTCGTCTCTTGCGGTCCTTGTCCTTCGCCCTGTACGTCATCTTTATCATGAGAGTCTAACGTTGAGTGTACTGGCAACCATAGGTGACTGCGAAAATAAATCTGCCCGAGTATTCTTAGGCCGATTTAAACTGAGGCGCCACGCGATGTATACGTGTAGCGAGCTCAAATGGGGCACCCAAGACAACAGAGAAGGCCAGTTTCTCTGTCGTCCAGTTTGAGCTACACATCGCTTCAGTTAAGTTCGTAATCTCCTTGGAACGGAAGGAACTTAGGTAGCTTTAGAATAGGGGCTCCATTTGTTTGGGGCCCTAAAGAGCTTTGCGGGTGTTATCGTTGGGGCACACAGGAGTGAAGAGTTTTAGAATAGGGTTTTGCGTTTGCGGATAGCGTCTTGCGCTGACAGCACCACTAAGTGACTCAGCCCGACTCGGCTGGCTGAGAAGTGGCCGAATATCACCGAGAGCGTTGCGCGCGCCAGAGATATCCACTAGCGCGACGCAAACGCCGGCGCTGCCACTTCTTGTTCACTCCGCTGGTTACTCGCACCGCGGGAGGAAACTTCAAGGCGCCGCCGCCTTGCGTACATTTCTTTTTATAAAGTAGAAAGACGCCGTTGTTACAATACAAATGCAGCAATGAAAAGTGGACAACATTGCCGAAAGCTTGCTATGTTCAATCAATATTATTTCGTATAAACGCGTTCCTTTAAAAATTCATGGCCCCAAACACAAATGCCAACACCACCCGAGAGCGATGCAAATACTATGAGCACGCGTTATGAACAAAATATTTTTATGGCGCAAAACGACGCGGAAAATGTGGCGATACGCATTCCTCTCGGCTGCCATTGCATATGGCTGCTAATTAGCATAATTCGCGCGGCTCGCACCACAAATTATGGCGGAAAATCTCAGCAATGGCGGCCCAGCGCAACGTCACGCATCGTCAAAATGACGTTTACGAAACAGCCCTTCCTGTGACGCTCTTCACGGGAGATTGCTTCAGCCAATCAGCAAGCTGGCATGGCGGCTATCTTAGCTATCTCTGCCACACAACGATAATCGTCATCTGTCTTGCTTGCGTTTCCTTTCTTGAAAACGCCGCGCCGCTACTTTCCTGTCGGGAACGCTATGTCATGCTGATAACGCGCATGCCGTTCGTGACTGGAAAGTACCGGGCTCGCCGCGTTAAAGAAAGGAAATGCGGACAAGGCAGATGGCGATTATCGTTGTGTGGCAAAAGGGTGTAATTTTGCTTAATAGTGTACGTGACGCAAGAAAAATAAGTCGCAAAGTATAAGTTTATTTATACGCAGCACTTTTTAGTTTTAGCGGGAAAGAATAAAAAATAAAACGTTGTCTGTAAGTTCATCTCACATTCTTGTTTTCCGATGCTCGCGTCAACTAACGGATGCATAGACAATGTTATGGTGAGAAAGTCTATGAAAGGATGGGATTAACACTAGGCGTGACGTGTTTCCTTTTGCCAGTTTTCGCCGAGTGTCCTGTTTCGAAAATAAACGTTTATTTCTCCTCCACCTTCCCCCATAACTAGCACCCTCCACATGGCCTCCAAAACTTGGAGGCACGCGTCGCATGTTTCTGGCTGTCGCAATTGCGACACCAATCACGTATTTTGGCTCCCAAAATCGCTTCCGCCGCGTCCAACCAACAGAAGCATGGCCTTTAAGACCTGCATTTAGCTTCAGAGGACGCCACGCTATGAGCCGTTGACTTGTACACTACCGTGCACCGTATGACAAGTCTTGTGTTACAAGTGTCTCAAATATTTATTCAACTCAATTTATAGATGTTATTCAAAGCACAAAACTTTACTAGGTGACAAAATACATATTTAATTAATTTTTGTACGCTCTGGCATTCTTCAGCGCCCTCAGTTTATGCGCGAGCTTGACTTCGGTTACGAAGTCAACCGTTAGCCTTCGAGCCGGCCGAGCTGCAGCATTCGGCCAGTTCGGCGTGCTTAAAATTGTGTTGTCATTGCGTACTTGGTAGACAGCGGGATTCGTTGCTGCTTTAGTTTAAATCATGGGCACTGCACGATATGACCGGGCAATCACTGTATTTTCCCCAGATGGTCATCTTTTTCAAGTCGAGTACGCTCAAGAAGCCGTAAAAAAGGGGTCTACAGCGGTAAGCATTTTCCGCCTCTTGTAGGGATGCGTTTAGCATATCCGGCGTAAATGGTATTGAAAAGCGGCACCTGTATGAAGGGGTTTGATGTGTTTTGTGTAAAAAGGAATTACAACTAAAAATAAAGTGATAAGAAGTGGTATAAGCTGCCCGCATCGTACGAGTTCCTGGAGACGTCACTGTGTGGTTCTTCCCCAATGTTCTAGGTTGGCATCAAAGGTGCAAATATAGTTGTCCTCGCCGTGGAAAAGAAATCTGTGGCCAAATTACAGGAGGAACGGACAGTGCGGAAGATCTGTCTTCTCGATGACCATGTTGTCATGGCCTTTGCAGGTAAACATTTTCGTATCCCAGTACTCGGTATAGTTGAAGCCTGGTCGCATGAATTGTTGTTTATACTTCTGTAAAGGTCTTACCGCCGATGCAAGAATACTGATTGACCGAGCTAGGGTGGAATGTCAAAGCCACAAACTCACTGTAGAAGACCCCGTCACGCTGGAGTACATCACTCGCTACATCGCCCAGTTGAAACAGGTATGCTTGATTCACAATATTTGACTGTGTTGCATTGTGAAGGGAAGACGTTGGAAACAAAGATGCCAATTTGCCTGTGCAAATAAATTCGTTTAGGTTAGCATTACTCCAATGCTACTGGACAACCGCACGCAATAGCTTAATTTTTTTCCCCCCAAAAAATTCAGCCGTTTTTCTGGCACCGGCACTACCAAAGTGGCAGTAGCGCCTGATACTAAGTTACTGCCACTGTGGTTCTGGATTGTCCATTGAAATGGATGATCTACAAAGCAGTAGCACTGCTTGAGGAGTGTGAGTAAATAGGCAAAATACTTAGGTGGAGAGCAGTAGAGCAATGATGTGAAAATAAAATATGAGAAGCATCAACCTTCATGAAAATATAACTAATGTTAAATGGCAACTTTTGAATTGAGCAAAAGAAAAAAAGTTTCACTGTTCTAAATTTGCAAGACTACAGTGTCAAGTAGAAGTCAAACAGTAAGGGATGACGTCGGTGCCCTAAGCATAGGTGATGCTTTTGCATACATCACACCTTTCATTATTGATGCTGCATCCATACGCATCCCACAAATCTTTTCTTTTGAGGAACCCGTATGGGTTTCCTTTGTAGCACTTAGCTACGTTTGGGTGGATGTCTCATTTTCCCTTTATTAATTGTCTCCACCTTGCGGGTTTCCGCAGAACTATTACGTCAAACTCTTGCCTTTGCTTCTGAGTTATTCATAAATTCGACTTCGCCTGCTATGTGCTAGCTGCCTGGTTAGCTCAGATGGTAGAGCGGCTGCCCCTGAAAGGTGGTTGTCCCGCGTTCGAGTCCTGGACTAGGATGAAGTTTTCTTCAACTGCTAAGCTTTTCTTTTGAGGAACCCGTATGGGTTTCCTTTGTAGCACTTAGCTACGTTTGGGTGGATGTCTCATTTTTACTTTATTAATGGAATGAAGAATGTAGGAAAGCGCCTAAGCAGCAAAACAAAGTGTGGGGACTCCTTTGCGATTTTCCAGCTGTGAAAAACCTAGTTTCAAGCATGTAAAATTGCAAAGAATAAGGACGTGTGAACAGACTAGGAGAGAAAGTTATTAAAAGTGTATCTCTGGTATGAACTATTATACAGACGAGTGAAAAATATGGAATAGTTGTTAGAATAAAAGGCCGGCAGTCAAACCGGTTGCAACCGGTTGTTTGTGGGATGCATATGGATGCAGCATCAATAATGAAAGGTGTGATGTATGCAACAGCATCACCTATGCTTAGGGCACAGATGTCATCCCTTACTGTTTTACTTCTACTTGACACTGTAGTCTTGCAAATTTAGAATGCGGGACAACCACTTTCAGGGGCAGCCGCTCTACCATCTGAGCTAACCAGGCAGCTAGCACATAGCAGGCGAAGTCGAATTTATGAATAACTCAGAAGCAAAGGCAAGAGTTTGACGTAATAGTTCTGCGGAAACCGGCAAGGTGGAGACAAGTAATTAATAAAGGGAAAATGAGACATCCACCCAAACGTAGCTAAGTGCTACAAAGGAAACCCATACGGGTTCCTCAAACCTTTGGTAAGCACTGAGGGAGATAGTCTCAAAGACCAGGCAGATTTTCTGGCTGCACATTTTTAAAATATCTCCATTTCTTTACACTATTCTTAAACATTCGTTAGATGCAAACAACGGGCAGAACAACAGCCTTTGGAACGGAAATGCGCACTAAATGAGGCACACAACCGTCCATTTAACTTAGCCGAGCTCCAGGCATCCCTGAACTGTAGTAATAATTCTGCTCCAGGATTATCAAATCATCTATGATGTCATGAAGCACTTACACACTGAAACCCAGAAAGCTCTCCCGTCTCTTTTCAACACTATATGGTCTTAGGGTATATCCCGTCCTCTTGGAAGGAGGCAGTTATAATTCCAATTTTCAGAGGGGGCAAGGACCTATCTTTATCCACCAGTTATAGGCCTATAGCATTGATGAGCTGCCTTTGCAAGTTGTTCAAAAAGATGGTAAATCTGCGCCTACTGCATTTTCTGGAGAGCAACAGCCGGATGTCATTATCGGTGTTATGAAACTTGATCCGACTAGTATAAACGACAGTCCTGCAGCGACACGAAATGCTGCAGACAACAGTGCAAGGTGAATTGATGGTGCAATTAAACTACTGCAGGCGGCGTGAGGTGCACTGATCGCTGCGATCATTATCGGCCGTTATTGCTCATTAGCGCCTTTGCCATCTGCGCCGAACCATTATCAACTGTGATCAATCAAACTACGGTGCGGCTGCATATGGCATGGCCGTGCAGGCCCTATCTTGAAAGTGATCTACGATGAGGACAGAGTGCGCTGAGTGCTGATAGTTTCATGTGTGCTATGTTCTCGCCACTTATTTCTTGTTAAAGCGGGTGCGCGCGCCCTATTTTGAAAGCGATCTGCAATGGGGACAGAGTGGGCCAAGTGCTGATAGCTTTGTGTGCACTGTGTTCTCGCCGCTTAGCTTGCATTGAAGAGAGAGTCGGCATGTAGGTCAATTAGCTCGCTGCCCTATCTTGAAAGTTATCATCCTACGGGGTGGACGAATGGGTTTCCTCATTGAACAGGCATAGAAATGCTTATGCATTTAATAAATTGCCTGATCCATACCAATGCAGTTTCAGGGATGGCAGATCGACAACTGACCATCTACTCCGCGTTGAGGCAAATATTAGGGATGCCTTCATTCATAAACAATACTTATCTGTATTTTTAGACATCGAGATCTGTCAGCACTGGGTGTCTGCAGTAGCAGTTGATCATTATTGAAAGCTACCTGTCTGACCACACATTCCACATAAGAGTTGTCAATGCTTTTTCCAAACCCTTCACCCAAGAGACTGACGTACTGCAAAGCGGAGTGCTTAGTTGCGCATTCTTTGTTGTGCAAATGAATTCATTTTATACAGTCATTCCACGCACCATGTTTTATTCCATGTACGTTGACGATGTACAGGTAGGTTTTAAATCCTGTAATATTGCTATCTGCGAGTGGCAGGTGCAGCTTTGTTTAAATAAATTTTCTTAATGTGCAAATGGAAATGGCTTTAAAGTGGCAACGACATGCAGGCAATATTCAAGCGACGCGTCGTGGCCTGAAGCAGTCACATGCACACAACATCGCGAAAAAATGTAGCAACAAATTCACATTGCTGTCTGAATAAATACAATCGTGCACTCGTAAAGAATCGCAAACGTACCACGAGGCCAGTGCTTTAACAAAGGTGCATTAGTGCTACCTTTAATATGCTGTCATCTCCAGTGAAAATCAGTTCCATGCCACCAGCTTGAAATGCTGGGGTGCCATCTGGTGAGAAAAACTCACTTTTGCGGCTTTCAGTGGGGTCTCGGGCCTAACAGCATCAAAACAACTGATCTACCCGCTGTGGTCGCCTAGTGGCTGTGGTGTTGGGCTGCTAAGCATGAGCTCGCAGGATTAAATCCTGACCACGGCGGCCGAATTTCGATGGGGGTGAAATGCGAAAACTTATGTGTACTTAGATTTAGGTGCACATTAAAGAACCCCAGTTGGTCCAAATTATTCCGGAGCCCCCCCCCCACTACAATGTGCCTCATAATCGAATCATGGTTTTAGCGCCCAAAACCCCATAATTTAATTTAATTAAAGAGCTGATCTCAATAATAATGACATAGCAATGCCAATATTTTGTGCTCTGCTTGAGGTGAAACAGAGTGATGGCTGATTTAACTATTTTTTTTGCTGTCACGGTAGAAAGCAAATTACAATTAGATCGAAGTGGGCGAACTGGTTGCTGCTATGTTGTGCAACCACACTATTGCTGTTCGGACCGCAGGGAAGCAAGTGAAATATTATGGCTCGCCAAAAACTGGGGACGTGACAAGCTACAGCGACAGATTGCCCTCCACGATGGCAAAACCTGTCGCTTGTCACCGTCGCTCGAAAATTGTGTGGATGTGTTTGGGCCTTTAAGCAAATAAGCACTTGCATACTCTTTACACACAAGAGAGGCATCTTTTGCCAGTCCCAAGTATTGCAATCAATGGAGATGCGCTCTTTGTGAGCAGTGAGCATAAGTTTCTAGGGATCATTTTAGATTCTAAACTGGCGTTTATTCCTCATCTTAAGTATCGGAGGACAAAATGCCTGAAGACTATGAACCTTTTAAAAATTCTGTTGCGCCCGACTTGAGGTAGTGATTAGAAGTGTCTCTTGAACTTGTATAGCAAGCAGTCTTGTCTGCTCGGATATTGATTACGGAGCTATAGTTTATCATTCTTAACGCCAAGTGCATTAAAAATCATAGACCCTGTTCACCACCTGGGTATCAGTCTCGTGACTGGTGCTTTCAGGACAAGTCCGATCCAGAGCCTCTATGTAAAGTTGAATCAGTGGCCACTTCATCTGTAGCAGTCATATAACAGTTTTACATATTTTCTGAGAGTACACGCGAACATTAACACCCTTCTTATTCAATCATAAAAGATATGACCACTGCCACATACTTCCATAACCGACCTGTATCGAGAAACCAGTTCTTGATGTGTGTAAGGAACTGTAGTGAGGAAGAAGGTGTTTCGCTGTTTGAACGTCGTCTTATGGCCCCAACGACGCTGTTACCGCTGTGGCAGTGGCATCTCTTAGAGCGTGACGCATAGTTTGTTGAGGTCACTAAGCATGCTCCAGAGATGCACATTATAAGGCATTTCGTAGAACTTCAGGCAAAGTACTCGGGCTCAGAATTTTATACAGATGCACCAAAATCACATACCAGTGTGTCTTATGCAGCAGTTGGTTCCTCCTTTATAGAATTTGAAATCCTGCAGCCTAAAATAAGCATCTTCACAGCAGAGGCCTATGCAATATTATCTGCTGTAAAACACATCAGGAAATTAAAGCTACAAAAGGCAATTGTATACACTGGCACCTTAAGCGTTGTGAAAGCTTTAATATCCTTGCATAAACACAAAAATCCTGTAATCAATAATCTTTATTTGCTGCTATGTGCTACTTCTTCATCTAACCAACATTGGAATATGTTGAGTGCCTGGACATAGACGTATCGAAGGCACCATGCTTGCAGATGAAATTGCCACATCCATAGCACTGAAATCTAGCAACACTTCCATAGCTGTTCCTGCCATGGACCTTAAGTCATTTTTGCACAGAAAACTAAGAAGCCATTGCCAACGAACCTGGGACACTGAAACGTCAAGTAAGCTGCATTTATTTAAGACAGATCTGGGAAATTTGCCTCCAGTAACGAAAATAAGGTGGACTGAGGTCATTTTCTGCTGACTTAGAATAAGCCACCCATATGAAACATATTCTTACCTGTTGACCAGTGACGAAACTGCTATCTGCAGCAAATGTGGCAAGACGCTTACCGTCCTCCACGTCTTGGAGTATCTGGAAGCAGACACTAAAAGAAAAAAGCGCTTTTCATTAGCCTGCCGACAAATCTTAATACATCTGACAGTAAAGTAGTTTTGAACCTTTTACACGATACTGACATTTTGCAAGTCATAAAGCCAAGAGATTCGTAGCACATCCTCTCAGTGGAGGCTGCTGCTGTGATACGCTTTTGTGAGCACGTGCTTCCAGGCCGTTGCCTTTTAAGGGTCCTGCCGAGGCATTAGTGCTACTGACACCCATAGCTTTTGTTTATCATCCCCTCGTTGCATATCATTTACGACCACAGCACATCACACACCTTGCATGTCATCATCATAGTTTTAATACATAAATATTTGATGCGCTTTCCGGTAACGCACTCTCTCACCAGAGCAGGATTGGCCACCCTGGTGCAGTACTTGGCCACAACCTCCTATATGAACACAACAATCAAACCCCGGCCCTCAGTCCCCAGCAGCTGCGAAGCAACTGACCACGGCGGCGGTCAGACCTGCGACGCTGCGGAGGGTGCTAAGAATCCCCGTCTCCGGACAGGCCGCCATTGGAATATGAACCTGGCAACGTTTAACGCTAGAACGTTATCTAGTGAGGCGAGTCTAGCAGTGCTATTGGAGGAATTAGACGGCAGTAAATGGGATATAATAGGGCTCAGTGAAGTTAGGAGGCCAAAAGAAGCACATACAGTGCTAAAAAGCGGGCACGTCCTGTGCTACCGGGGCTTAGCAGAGAGACGAGAACTAGGAGTTGGATTCCTGATTAATAAGAACATAGCTGGTAACATACAGGAATTCTATAGCATTAACGAGAGGGTGGCATGTCTTGTTGTGAAACTTAATAAGAGGTACAAAATGAAGGTTGTACAGGTCTACGCCCCTACATCTAGTCATGATGACCAGGAAGTTGAAAGCTTCTATGAAGACGTAGAATCGGCGATGGGTAAAGTCAAAACAAAATATAGTATACTGATGGGCGATTTCAATGCCAGGGTAGGCAAGAAGCAGGCCGGAGACAAGTCAGTGGGGGAATATGGCATAGGCTCTAGGAATAGCAGAGGAGAGTTATTAGTAGAGTTTGCAGAACAGAATAATATGCGGGTAATGAATACCTTTTTCCGCAAGCGGGTTAGCCGAAAGTGGACGTGGAGGAGCCCGAATGGTGAGACTAGAAATGAAATCGACTTCATACTCTGCGCGAACCCTGGCATCATACAAGATGTAGACGTGCTCGGCAAGGTGCGCTGCAGTGACCATAGGATGGTAAGAACTCGAATTAGCCTTGACTTGAGGAGGGAACGGAAGAAACTGGTACATAAGAAGCCAATCAATGAGTTAGCGGTAAGAGGGAAACTAGAGGAATTCCGGATCAAGCTACAGAACAGGTATTCGGCTTTAACCCAGGAAGAGGACCATAGTGTTGAAGCAATGAACAACAATCTTATGGGCATCATTAAGGAGTGCGCAATAGAAGTCGGTGGTAACGCCGTTAAACAGGAAACCAGTAAGCTATCGCAGGAGACGAAAGATCTGATCAAGAAACGCCAATGTATGAAAGCCTCTAACCCTACAGCTACAGCTGGCAGAACTTTCTAAGTTAATCAACAAGCGTAAGACAGCGGACATAAGGAACTATAATATGGATAGAATTGAACAGGCTCTCAGGAACGGAGGAAGCCTAAAAGCAGTGAAAAGGAAACTAGGAATAGGCAAGAATCAGATGTGTGCGTTAAGAGACAAAGCCGGCAATATTGTTACTAATATGGATGAGATAGTTCAAGTGGCTGAAGAGTTTTATAGAGATTTATACAGTACCAGTAACACCCACGATGATAAGGTGAGAGAGAATAGGCTAGAGGAGCTTGAAATCCCACAAGTAACACCGGAAGAGGTAAAGAACGCCTTGGGAGCTATGCAAAGGGGGAAGGCAGCTGGGGAGGATCAGGTAACAGCAGATTTGTTGAAGGATGGTGGGAACACTGTCCTAGAAAGATTGGCCGCCCTATATACACAATGCCTCATGACCTCGAACGTACCGGAATCTTGGAAGAACGCTAACAGAATCCTAATCCATAAGAAAGGGGACGCCAAAGACTTGAAAAATTATAGACCGATCAGCTTTCTGTCCGTTGCCTACAAAGTATTTACTAAGGTAATCGCAAATAGAATCAGGAATACCTTAGATTTCTGTCAACCAAAGGACCAGGCAGGATTCCGTAAAGGCTACTCAACAATAGACCATATTCACACTATCAATCAGGTGATAGAGAAATGTGCGGAATATAACTAACCCTTATATATAGCCTTCATTGATTACGAAAAAGCATTTGATTCAGTCGAAACCTCAGCAGTCATGAAGGCACTATGGAATCAGGGTGTAGATGAGGCATATGTAAAGATACTGGAAGATATCTATAGCGGTTCCACAGCCACCGTAATCCTCCACAAAGAAAGCAACAAAATCCCAATAAAGAAAGGCGTCAGACAGGGAGATACGATATCTCCAATGCTATTCACAGCATGTTTACAGGAGGTATTCAGAGACCTGGAGTGGGAAGAATTGGGGATAAAAGTTGATGGAGAATACCTTAGCAACTTGCGATTCGCTGATGATATTGCCTTGCTTAGTAACTCGGGAGACCAATTGCAATGCATGCTCACTGACCTGGAAAGGCAAAGCAGAAGGGTGGGTCTGAAAATTAATCTACAGAAAACTAAAGTAATGTTTAACAGTCTCTGAAGAGAACAGCAGTTTACGATAGCTAGCGAGGCACTGGAAGTGGTAAGGGAATACATCTACTTAGGGCAGGGAGTGACCATGGATCCGGATCATGAGACTGAAATAACCAGAAGAATAAGAATGGGCTGGGGTGCGTTTGGCAGGCATTCTCAAATCGTGAACAGCAGGTTGCCACTATCCCTCAAGAGGAAAGTGTATAACAGCTGGGTCTTACCAGTACTCACCTTCGGGGCAGAAACCTGGAGGCTTACGAAAAGGGTTCTGCTGAAATTGAGGACGACGCAACGAGCTATGGAAAGAAGAATGATAGGTGTAACGTTAAGGGATAAGAAAAGAGCAGATTGGGTGAGGGAACAAACGCGGGTAAATGACATCTTAGTTGAAATCAAGAAAAAGAAATGGGCATGGGCCGGACATGTAATGAGGAGGGAAGATGACCGATGGTCATTAATGGTTACGGACTGGATTCCAAGGGAAGGGAAGCGTAGTAGGGGGCGGCAGAAAGTTAGGTGGGCGGATGACATTAAGGCGTTTGCAGGGACAACATGGCCGCAATTAGTACATGACCGGGGTAGTTGGAGAAGTATGGGAGAGGCCTTTGCCCTGCAGTGGGCGTAACTAGGCTGATGATGATGATGATGATGACATGTATTTGGGCCTCTCTCTGTACAGTCGTGTTACATCTACCCTTCAATATTCAGAGTTCATGCACCATTGACAGCTAATTATCATTGCCTTGGCACTCTTTGGCCACACCTGGCTCTTGTGCCAATAACATCCAATAATCAATTGATCATCGATTCAAGTAGTAAGTGTGTAGACAGGGACTTTTCCCTGGCGATGATAGCTGCTGCATGATGCTGCCATCCTTTATGTGATTCCGTGATAATGTGGGTCACACAACAGCTTTTTATTATCAATGTGTACTAGTTTGTGAACAGGAGCCATGACTAGCTTGCAATGCAGAGCAAGCAAATGCTGAGTAAATGTATACGAGACCAACAGTAATTCCATTATAAAAAAAAATCATAGAAGCCCTGTTCGGATATGCAATCACCTACATTGTGCCTGCACTGGCATTCATTGATGAATCATGAAAATCATGCAGTGTTGTGGAAATATTGAGGGCAGTCAGCAGAGCACTGAGGAAAGTGTTTCTGAAGAGTGTCAACATTTGACAGCTCTATATTGATTTTCAAAACCATTTTTCGCAGTTCTTTAATGTTACTCTTTGCAGTTAAAAGTGGTGTGGGCCCACTCTGGTCATTAGCAGGTGACATGTCCACAGATACGCATTTACATCAGAGTTTATTCAGAGAAGCACATATGTTGGAGTACTTTCTTTGGCATTTTAAAAGTGGTTGTTATGTACATTGGTTATGGCACTTCTATTTACTTCGTGTCCTTGTAGTTACACTTGGCTGTGACTAGGCTCCTGAAGTTAAGGTGTTTCCCTAAAAAGGTCTATGTGATAGCCTAAAATAAATGGTGTCATTGAAAACGTTTCTGCTGTTTTCTCTATGTTGTTGGACAAAATGTATTGTTCAAGTAATGTAGTTGCTTCTAGAGCTAGAGATGCAGCAAGTGGCTGTGTGTGTGTTTTTGTGGTTTATCAATATTTGTTATTCAGCACTGGACAGGTCTCGTGCACACCTGCCCTGCGGCAGTGAGTGTGCCAGAGCTGCAGTTCCTCAGGATCCCATTCAATATGTTTTCAGGCCAGGGTGTAGCACAAATGACTATCACAGTGAAGTACTCTTGTAGGCATTTTAATAATTATTTTTAATGAGTATAAAAGAAGCATGCTACTAATTCTGCATTAATCCTCCATATCTATTTGTGCACTTCCTTGTGGTCATGCATGTGTGTGCATGCACTTGCACACAGGTCTTTGTGTGCAGAGGTAATCTTGCTGAAACTGACTCCAATAACTTTTTTTTTCTAGAGGTACACACAGAGTAATGGCCGACGACCGTTTGGGATCTCTGCTCTTATTGCTGGGTTTGACTTCGATGGCACACCTAGGCTCTTTCAGACTGATCCATCTGGTGTTTACCATGAGTGGAAGGTGGGTTTGATTTTTATAAATTGCCTTGTTTTTCTGCATTTGCAGCCATTTGTCTGCAGAGGCATAGTAACAACAGTTTGAAGTACCTTACTGGTTGTTTTTCTAAAGTTGTGCATGCTGTCTATTGTTCGTATGTAATGATGTCAGTGCAATGTTATGCCTTATTAACATTATTAGAGAGTCCGTCTATCTGCTTTTAAAGGGCAACTCCGGCAATTTTTCTTTGTCAGTGGATGTGGACGAAATTCGCTGGGTACGTTCCTCTGAACACTTCCGTTATGTCCTCAAGAAATTCAGATTTCAGAGTTGCACAATTTTTTTACAAATGAATTTAATTAATTGCCTCGAACACCCTATCTTATCTCATCCTCAGCTACAGACAACACTGTGCATGACGTCAGGAGTGTTCCACACAGAGAATGCCGGGATCATGCAGATGACAGTGACGAAAGCGTGGAGGAGTGTACAATCGTGAGCTAATGCTTGGCGTGAGAAGTTGCAGTCGCGAGAAGTCTCGCTTCCTGTGGACGGGCAAAAGATGGGTGGCAAGTTGTGTTGCGTTGTTGGCTGCATGAACTTCAGCTGTCACCATCTGCACACAGTTTGAGCTGATGCCGATCGCGTTCAGCCGAGGTTAAGCCCATCACAGTCGCCGAGTTTGTGCATCTACTGTGTTGGCAGACCTGAGCGACTGACCTAAAGCTAATTAAGCTATTAGGATGAAGAAAGCTGCTTCTATATTTCAGTTATGACCATACGTATTTAAAATAAAGCATTCCTAATTTCGTACAGTGCGCACGCAAAAAGCTAGAAGCGACACGACGCGCTATCAACATCCGTACATTGCTGTTCTCGAACGTGGCCAGTCGCACTCGCTGGTGCTTCCATAAATTAAATGTGACTACATACATGGGTGTATTATTACCTATTGTGATGCTGACTCATTGTTTAACTTCCAAGGTGCACTGTTTGCCTCGTATCCTAAATGGGCAGCAAGCAGAGGCCCCTTCGACACAGCAGCGTAAACAACCACATCATTCAGCTACCAACAGTGTCAATACTGGCATCGGTGTTTCCGTGAGAAAACTACCATATTTACTCGAATCTAACGCGCACTTTTTTTTCCGATAAAATGGGTCCAAAAATTGCGTGCGCGTTAGAATCGAGTATGACCCTAAATATGCGTTACCATATTGCCATCGGTATTTCGAAATGGCCGCTTTGCACACGCTTTGAGCCTAGCTGCCGTAGCTTCCTCCATGTTCTGTAGTATGTGTGCTTAGGTTAGTACACTGTCCATCTTCCCGTCTTCTGCGTTTGCTCTCTCAATATGGAAGTGCCGACTGCGAAGACACGCGATGTTGCAAGTAAAAGGAAAGTGATCATGTGTGTGGAGATGGACGGAAATTGGGCCGCATCACGGGCGTTCGGTGTTCTACTCTGGTAGCTGCTGTGTATGGCGCAGCCGCGCGGCCCCTATCTTGAAATCGACCTGCAATGGAGACAATCTACCCATCTAGGCGTACCGCGCTGCACTCTTGTTGCTTAGTTTGCGTTGAAGCGAGAGGCCGCACAAAGGTAAATTTGCTCGCTCTTAAAAATTAAATTATGGGGTTTTACGTGCCAAAACCAATTTCTGATTATGAGGCATGCCATAGTGGGGACTCCATAAATTTCGACCACCTGGGGTTCTTTAACGTGCACCTAAATCTAAGTGCACTGGTGTTTTCGCATTTCGCCCCCATTGAAATGCAGCCGCCGTCCCCGGGATTCGATCCCGCGACCTCTTGCTTAGCAGCCCAACACCATAGCCACTAAGCAACCACGGCGGGTCTTGCTCGCTCTTGCTAGAGCACTTCCTCACTCCTGCATTTTGATAAGTTTCTGTGGTCACTGAGTGAGATGTGTTCATGTTTGCTTGTGCATGCGTGACACCATGCTTGTTAGTTAGTTAGCGAATGTTTAAAAGTTTATTAGTGTATTGGGAGTAAATCTGTTTTTCCAAATAAGAGAAAGTTGTATTTCTGTATGAAAGAATGAGGTGCACGGTACTGTAAAGGACTTTTCTTTTTTTGGGTCACGGCAAACGCGTTACATTGGAGAATGTTTTTTTCTTTTTTGTTCACGGAAAATGGGTGTGCTTTACAATCGAGGGCACGTTAGAATCGGGGAAATACGGTATGCATTCTCTAAATAAACGATCATATGCGCAAAGTTCAATAGTGGCATCGGCGTTTCCACTAGAAAACTATGCGTTCTCTAAATAAATGATCATATGCACAAAGTCCCCATCTGTGTCTACTTTACGGAACACATTGTATGCATGAAGAGAAAACGAAGAATGGTATGTAGGCAGCATAACAACGCCCCTGTACTACGTACGGTCTCCCGCTTGCTGTTTTCAAAGGTGTGTGGTTGCTCATATCAACGCGACTCGAGAGTGATGCAACGGTGCGTACATGCACAAAATCTGCGTGTTTTGATATGTTCTGACATTAATTGATGTCATCGATGAGCGGCTAGCATCATGTACCTGCCAGCGATGAGCGGCTAGCAGGTACAACGAATGGTCGCTGTACCTGCCAATGTAAGCAAATGCACCGGGCGGTGCTTTGGATTGTGATCAGTGTTCTTGCGGGACACAAATACAGAAAGTCGGGCTTCACATCTTACAGTGAGTATGCGGAGCGCTTTCCTGAGAAGGGCTGAAACACCTAAAATAGCAAGCAGCATGTATAAAATCAGTGCTTATACAGGCCTACTACCCTTGGTCTTCATGTTCCAGCACGAAATGTTACGCCTGGGCGCTGGCTCTCGCAATGGTGGGTCGAATGCGAATGGCGATTCATAGCTGTTGAATTTGTCAGAATCATAGCTGTCACTAATTATTGCTGAAGAGCTGGTGCAGCTGACAATAGACATTGTCATCCAAAGGTCTGGCGCGGTCACAAACTAGTTGAATGTCTGGTCTTCGTTGGTTTTGTTCACCCAGCGGGCGAGATTGGCATGCCTTGCGGCGCCCTCCGCTGGGGAACACTCGCGACGTCACACGAAGAGGTTCGCCTGGCGGCTTGGTCAGGTTACGGTTTCAATTTTGCGCTTCTTTGCTTATTTAAAATTATTTTCAAATTTGCGGAACACTTCTACTATCAGACGCATGACAAGGGGGTGTCAAGAACCTAAATATTCCGTTATCTTGACTAGGTTAAAAAAAATCGCCGGAGTTGCCCTAAGTACTCAAGGGCCTTTAGAGGAATTGCAGAAAATGACAAATGCTTCTTGTTTGTGTTTTTTTCTGTGTGCGATTCTGTTAATTGTTGCACAAGAATTACCAAATTTGCTTTGAAGCACTTAACCCATTCGCTAATGAATGCTTGTTGCATAGACCTAAAGGTCTATGTAGAGCAACAAGCATTCTACTCATAGATCAGTGACAAGAGCACAAAGCAAATCGAATAAGTGAATGAGCTCCGACTCTGAGTAAGCAAACTTTCTCTGCATTGCGAATTTTCACTGAACTCATTAGCTTATTCTGTTTTCCTGCTTTCACCCTACTGTCTGCTAGCATCCTGGTTGTCATGTTTAGTACAGTGGCTGCCCTGGACCCCGCAGGGGCGTCTGCGTAAGCAGATGTTCAGTGTGTTGCGACACCATGGACCTGAGCACGTGGGGGTTGAACCCTCCCACATGTAGTCATGCACGGCTTACCCATGTACAGGGAAAAAGGGGATCCTGGGGGTTGAGTCGATGCCGGGTGTTTGCACCTTTAAGGCCCCCCGGAGGAGGCAACACACCCCTTTGGCCTCCACTTCACGTAGACGGCACCCCTGGACTGACCCACCCCGGGGAAATTGGCAGTTGCCTTTTCCTGTCTCTATCTCTCCAACATTTATCTTTCTCTCTCACTTTCAATCTTTCTTGTCGTCACTTCTTTTTACTTCCGATCTTCCCGGCAGCAAGGGTTAACCTTGTTTGAGATAACCAACCTTGGTTATAACATATTCGGTTATAGTGACTGTGTACTGCTGGCGTTGACAGATCTTGTTTCTGTGCACATTGTTGGGCTTCACGGTGGGCAGCTGGCACTGCTGCCAGAATCGGTCCAATCTGTATAGCTTCCTCATTCCCCAAACTCCTTGAATGCCCTTTCGCAAAAGGAGGGTGCACCAATGAAACTTTCAACTTTTTCATTAAGCTCAGTGAAATTTTCCCACGTTTCCACGTGATTCACAACAAATCCCCTGACAACACCGTAAAAACAGTATCACCTTTTGTTGTTGCAAAATGCCTTACCAACACCCTGGGCTGCGGATACAGAGTCACAAAAATGACCAGTGGTGACCTCCTCAAAATCAGCGACAAGCCTCAGCATGCAAAACTCTCAAAAGTTATCACATTTGGCGACACCCAAATTTCTGTAAGCCCTCATCGTTCTATGAATAGCACGTGAGGGGTAGTATCGGATCAGGACTTGCTCCTGATCCGATACTACACAGAGCTCCTTGAGGGCTAAACAGAGCTCCTTGAGGGCTGGGAGGAGTATTGTGCAAGAAATCTTCAGAGAATTAAAACTGGAAGAGAAGACAAAGAAATCACAACAAAACACCTCTTTCTTACCTCTTGCACAAGTACTTTACCAGAGCATATTGAAACTGGCTGCACCAAAACCCTTGTTCGCCTGTGTACCCAACCACCACAGTGCTTTAATTGTCAACGATTTGGTTATAGCTTACAGTCCAGCTGAGGCCAGCTCGCCTGTGCCATTTGTGCTTAGAATGACCAGCTTGCAGACAATTGCAATGAAACACTGCACTGCGAAAACTGTGGTGCTGTGCAGCCAGCTTACTCACGGTCTTGTCCTTCATGTAAACAAGAAAAGGAAGTGATTACACTTAAGCTACGTGATAACATCTCGTTTCAGGAAGCGCGGAAGCGCGTTTTATTTCTTCATACCGCAGGGTATGCTTAGGAGGTGCGTAAGGGGGCAACACCACAGCAGAAGCTGGCATCAGCCTGGCCCACAAAGAGTGTGGCCGTGGCAGTGCCACAAGCCCCCCAGGCGACAGCAGCCAGCACTGCTGCATCGTCTCTGAAGGAGAGCTTACTGGCCTCTGGGTTGGTTGCCTCCAAGGCCCTGCTTTTCGAGGCAAGGCCTACCCCCAAAGCACCCCACTCGATTGAGCAGAAGTCCAGCGGCTCCCAGGGGTCGATGGACAAAACTCCAATCCAGGTGGCACAACCCCAGCGTCTCGAGAGCAGCGCAATTCTCATGACTGCTTCAAGAAAGACAAACCCCGGATTATGGGGCCTGGGAAGGCTCCCTAAGCGAACTTGACTCGTCTTGACACATAGCACAAAAACACTAACAATATAGATATACAAGTATTACACTGCAACGTGAGAGGTCTTCTCCACAACCTCGATGACATCAAAGAACTCGTACATCAATTTAATCCAAAGGTACTGTTTGTACAAGAGACATACTTAAAACCTACCCAGACAGGCTTTCTGCAACAATTCATCATTTTTTTCAAGGACCGTACAATGCTAACGCCTCGTCTGGTGATGTTGCAATAATCGTTGATAAGTGCGTAGTATGTCGGGCTTCAGAACTCCGGACGCCTCTTGAGGCAGTTGGGGTTCGAGCCTTATTGTTTGGAAAACTAGTTACCATTTGTTCTCACTACATACCGCCTAATTATGGACCCTTTACAACAGAACTTGAGGGATTAATAGATGGTGTGCGAGAACCTTACATACTAGTTGGTGATTTCAACGCACACAATACACTTTTGGGAGATTCGCGATGCAATACAAGGGGCTGAATCATAGAACAAGTCCTTTTTTCTTCAGGCACCTGCATGCTAAATAGGAAAGTACCTACATATTACAGTCTAGCACATAATACACGTACAGTGAAACCTCGTTAAACCGTAGTTGGTCAGAGCTCGGAAAAAGTATGTACTAAACGGTAGTATACTGCTTAAGCAAAATAGCAAGAGTTCGGCCACTTACCTGTAAAAGATGGAACTACGAGTGAGTGCGATGAAAGGGCAGAAAACATTCAGTATTTATTCGCTTTGCATAACGAAAGGGTTATTTTCGTTTGATGCTGCGGCGGGCTAGCAGCGACAATGGCGGCCTCAAACTCGCTCAAGCTACCAGCTAGCTTTTCCGCCAGCCTCCTCTTCTCGGCAAACACCCGCATGAGGGTGACATAATGCGCAGCATCTGCCACTGTCAGGCCTGAATCGCTTGTGCTGTCGCTTTCCGTGTCATCCTCATCACTGTCGTTAGGCGACACTTCGGCAATAACAGAGGCAACAATGGCAAGAAGTCGAACCTCGTAGCCGACGTATTTTCACGGTCGCAGCAGCATTGCCAACTAACTTCTCCTTCGCATTCCAAATGCCACACACACTGTAGTCAACAGTAGATCCCTCTTGCGTGTCAGCACAGACTTCTTCGTGCCACGTTCGACAGCAAACGATGTCACATTTTTCTTCTATGCTGAGCACCCGACTTTTGTCCTAGCTTGCACGACACCACAACACGGGCAACTCTGGCACGGCGCCGAAATGATGCTGATGTTGATGTGGCTTCACCCTTCCAAGCAGCCTCTGCGTTTGCGCTTGGAGGCTGGTCCGATCTCTGAGGCTCATTGTTCTGCCAGGCCGACGTACCGCCATGATTTCGCTACGAAAAGTGGAAAGACTACGTGTTAACCGATACATATGCAATAAGCTAGTACAGTTTATGCAGATACAAAATGCATTATGTTCAATGGCCGCTGAGTCGGGGATATGACTTTACTACTTTTAAAATGAAACTACTGCTTAAGCCGGTACGGTTTAAGGAGGTTTTACTGTACTTCTATAGATTTAAACCGGAGTGTCCCCGACCTTAGTACTTTTTAGAATGGAATGTTTTTATGAGCCATTAGGACAGTGATAATTTTCCTGTATGTCTTACAACTACAGAAGATGATCCTCCCCCACATGCCCCTCAATGGAAAATACATCTGCATACTGGGAAAGATTTAACCAAATGACACATATGCTTTGCAATGCTCTTAATGATTGCAATATAAACCATACTGTTGCTTATTTTACCACTTTTATCATTGACACCATATTATAGTGCATTCCACAAACGAATGAGACTGGAAAGAAAAGGCGCATGCCCTGGTGGAACAAAGATTGCAGGAACATAGGAAAGAAAAACAGAAAAAGGCTTGGGGCATGCTACTTCAGTCTACAACAACTGAAAACCTCATTAACTTCAAACATATAAAGTCCAAAGGAAGACGAACATAGTGCATTGCTAGAAGAAAAATCTGGGGAAAATATGTCTCCAGCATTAATTCCTATACTCAAGAAGGAAAAGTATGGAACCGGCTGACAAAATTAATGGACCATCAGCCTTACCATCTGCCTTTGGTCGATGACCAAGGCTAATGCCCTTGGGCAACATTTCAAGCTTGCATCTTGCTCAGAACACTATTTGGAGCCATTGCTTAAGCAAAAACAATTAGCAGAAAGCAGACCGCTGAACAGGAAGTGTAATGAAAATGAATCTTACAACTGTCCATTTAGTGTTGCCGAGTTCAGAGCTTCCCTAAACAATTGTCAAAGCTCTACTTCCAGAGCTGATAGAATTACACATGAGATAAGGCACATTAGTTCTGTTTGAATAAAAAAGATCTTTTACATCAACACTGATTTCCGAGCATTTACCTGGATTATTTTTGGTTGGGAAGACTACAATTTCTTCTGAATGTCTTATTAGGAAGGGGTCTTGAAGACAACTGAAAATAGCACATTATGCACAAAGGTTGAGACAATGTACTGCCACGTTCCTTTTTCAGAAATAATGGCTCGAAAAGGAACTTCCGGCTTATGCGTCTTAGCACTAAAAAAATATGTCGAGGTGCGGTCCCTTGGATTTACTCCCGACGTGAGGCGCTCAAGCAAATCAGTCGCGGCATTTTTCACTTTTATAAGTTGGTCTTTTTTTAAACAAAATTTTTGTCAATAGCAGTTTTAGCTCTTTGTGTGTACAATTCCTCGGGAACAACAACAAAGAAACCTTCTTTGTTGTTGTTCCAACCAACCTTAGCTGATGCTTGACGAAAAAAAAACGCGACACACCAGATAGGTTGTCTGACTTACAGGGCTGAGGTGCTGTCCTTGCGATCACATCAACGCGCTCAGTCACACATCTTGGTCGAAGATGACCCAACGAGAAAGGTATCTAGACAAGCAGACCTTTTTTGGAAGTGACAAATCAGGTTCACAGGCAAACTTTGGTCCCTTGCGCAGAGTATTTTCGATGTTTCCTGGGAGTTGTTGATTGCCGAGTACAAACACGTTTCTTTGGTCCCGTGTAGTCTTATCCTTCTTCGGTAACGAAAGACGAGCTTGGGCCCATAGGAATTCCGTGGTTTGCTCCGCTATCCTAATTCATCCCCGAAAATGTCTTCGTTGGCCATCCGCACTTGGGGCTCTCCCGCACAAAACTAGTAGCATGTCCCTGAAGAAACGGACTCCGTCACCAGAGCTGAGTTCAGTATACGGGCCATCCTTCGGGAGTGTCCTGTTGAAGGATTCATGCTTGCAAAAATTGCTTGAATATCCAGAGGGCATCTGCCTGTTCTACTGTACCATGCCACTGTTCGGACTTTGCAAACAGTTATTGCAATCAAAGAAGCAACATTGGCTTTACTAGAAAGGTTAAAGCATTCACATTGAAAAGAGCCCTGTGTACAAGAAATGTAATGCAAAAGGATAGAAAGTTAGGCGAGTTGGTACGGTAACATGATCTTGGATTGTAGCGCGAAGATCTTGGATTGTAGCGCGATCAACATAACATACCCCTCACACAACGGAAGCAACCGACTGTTGTTATATGGCGAGGCATGCATGGTTCGTGAAACACATCAGTTTACTACAACGTCGAATTGAAACCCTGATGCAGTTTTTACAGTGTCAATTGCAATTAAAGTATACTCAAGGCACGACAGTGCAGCATAGGCTGCCTTAAATATGAAAATTCAAGCATGTACCTTTTGCCTCACCATGTCTCGAACCTGCGTTGTTTAATTATTCAAACCGAAAACTATTCGCTTCGTCAATACATTAAGAAAAACTCGCATACCCGCCTCATAAGGAAGACACCACAAGCCTCACATGAATTCACTGGATTTTTGACGTCCACTGCGGAATAATGATATAGTATCTTCAATATGCCCGATACTACTAATAAATGAGGCTTCGGATTCTTTCTGGCTGTATGCCAAACGGTCCAAAAGGCATATTTCCCTTAAAAAATTTGGGCCGAGCAGCCTGTGTCAGTTCGCCAAACAGATTCATCATGTCTGTTCCTTGAGCAACAAGCCCCAGTAAATTGCTCAAATGAGTTGAACGTATAGCACAGAAAAGGTAATACATATTGGTATGTTCCTTTCCATATGCTGCAAATAGCTGTAAGCTTCAATTGGCTTTACTTCAAATTACCACCACTTAAAGCTAACCGTTGAAGAACGGCCTAATTTTGAGAAGCATTTGAAGAAGCAAGTGGTGCTGGTAGAATTTAAACTGCATTGTTGCTCTTGCAGTGAATAAACAACGACAGCGTGATTAGTCCTCGTGTTACTTCCGAGCGATACTGTGAAGAAATTCAAACATTCGTTATTATACCATGAACGTTGTGAGCAAACATGTTTTAGTGGGTTAAAATCGAGGTAAATGTTGTAGAAGTCATAGAATGCCAGCATTTCTGAGATGCTTGTTGCATCACCGCAGGTATGATATTCTAACTGGATTCTTATGTGCCATGTTTTTGCATTTATGCTTTTATTATTCACGTGAGCTACTGCTGCAAAGTGTAGATCTGTGGGAATGGAAAACCGGCAGTGGGCTAGTCTGAGCTCCTTCACCTGGCACTGTAGCGTTACCTTTGAGAAATATATTGTCTAGAAAATAAGCTCTTTGAATAAATTTTCGCAAACGAACACATTTAAAAATATATTTCTAGGTGGCCATCATAAGTATACAAGCATAGGGAACGAGAGCAAACAAACGGAAACATTGTAGAAGGCGCCTGGACACCGCCCGAACTGCAGCAGACAGGCGAGAGTCCGTGCCCTGGCGTTACGCGAGCGGTGCTTGTAGTGTCCCTGTAGGTCATTCTCAGGGCTAATAGCACGCAGCTCCAGGCCCTTGCATACAAGGGCCCTGCTGAGGCAGTAGTGCTGCTTGAAAAATTACTAATAATTGAATGTTTAAATTTATATGTCATTTGTATACATAGCCCACCTCACTCTAGACATTGCGATAGTTTTATTGCAATTATATGTTTTACGCATTTATACAGCAATAAATTTTAGGCCTCTATACAGCCACGTTACATTTACTTACAGCTATTCACCAATCCATTGATCGCTCAATACCATTTCTTGGTGCTCTTTGGCCATACCTGGCCCTTACGCCATTAAACGCGATACATCATCACTGCCCAGGAAAGGCAATAGTGTCATTACGCCATTACGTTACATTTACTTACAGCTATTCACCAATCCATTGATCGCTCAATACCATTTCTTGGTGCTCTTTGGCCATACCTGGCCCTTACGCCATTAAACGCGATACATCATCACTGCCCAGGAAAGGCAATAGTGTCAGAAGCAACCCCGTAAATGTTTCTTCAGCTTTGGTACTTTCTTTCAGAGAAACCCATATGGGGTTTCATTTATAGCTTTGTTTTACTTTCGGGTGGATGCCAACTTTCCCTTTCATATTTGCATTAAAAGAAGGGAAAAAAGGTGTAGGCTTTTTGAAATATCTTTTAATCTATCAGCCTTGGAGAATGATCACACAGAAAAGGAGGTGAGGGGAGTCAACACTTGGAACGTTGGTATAACACGTTCATGTATTGTTGCACCAGAATGAATGAAATCAAACCTTGTTATAGTTAAGTTGCATGAAACAATAAAATACCTGTGTTATATCCTATATTAGTTATAAATGTACAGCCTTTTTCAAAAGTACACAGGCTGCTATACGCCTCCATCATATTGTCACAAATTATAATGCGACATAACACTGCACCGGCTAAACAGCTAGTTATGTGTCTTTCGGCTGTGTGGTGCTGTTCTTGTGGTACTCCTGACACTCCAGAACTCTGGATGTTGAGTTATTTTCATTCCCCAGGACATTAGAACTAGTGGCATGCCACAGGAACTCCCTAAACAGCCTGTAGTCAGCCTGGTGGTCGCAGATAGCATAGCCCGAATGCTGTTAGCAAGGATTGCATGCGCTGATATGAGTATAAAGAAGTTCATGGTTGGGTTTATGAGAAAGAAGCACAAGTGTGATTCCACGTATCAACGCTGTAAATTGCCAATGGGCTGCCAGACATCTCTCCTTTAGTCAGGACATGACATTTTTCTGGCCTATCATTTGCTTGTGGTGCCAATATATCACACACATAAATAATGATTTATGAAGACATGCTTTTCACTGTTGAAACCATGCTATATAATGTGATGGCGATGGCAACAGCAACAATATGATTCAGATGTGTCCTCTTATTCTACGCTGGTGGGAAGCCTCTTCCAATCTTGTAGCTGGTGGTGCTTGCAACAGCAGGAAGTAAAGGCTAGGTCACAGTTCAATGTAGCGTTGGCAGCAGCAGCTGTGCTTGGGCAAAGCATGATAGGTACGAGGGTTGCCTGAAAAGTTTGTGGCTTGACCCGGACGTAGTGACTGTGGGTCGAAATATTGCTATCAGTTTTCGACATAGTCTGCCTTGAGGGGCACACATGTATGCCATCGCTCTTGGAGTTTCATTAGTCTACTTTGGTAGAATGTTTCGACCTGCTCCTTCAAAAAGTCTTTTACGGCATCCATGACGGCTTCATTAGAAGAAAAACTACTTCCACCAAGGTGCTTTTTCACCTGTGGGAATAGGTGGTAGTCCGAGGCAGCCAAGTCTGGGCAATAGGGCGAGTGCTAAAGCACTTGGAAAGCACAGGAGTGAATTGCAGCCATTGCAACAGCTGATGTGTGAACTGGCGCATTGTCCTGGTGAAATCGCACTCCTTGCCAGAGCACCCCTCGCCGTTCTTCCTTAATTGCTGACCTCAGACGAAGAATCTGAGCTACACAGTATTCGCCGTTGATGGCTTGACCTTCCGGGAGGAATTCCAGGAGAATGACAGCCTTGCAATCCCAGAACACTGATGCCATAACCTTGCCAGCGAATGGAACCACCTTTGCCTTTTTGGGGTGGGGGGAGGTGGGATATTTTGACTGTTTCGAGGCTTCTTTTGACTCAGGACGACCCAAGTTTCATCCGTTGTGACGAATCTCTGCAGAAAAAGATTAATATCACCTTCAAACAGTTGCAGGTTTTCTGAAAGTGAAGTTCTACCAGAAGTTTGTTCTCTAGTCTGGGAACCCATCGAGCTGAAGCTTTGTACATGTTCAGGAGCTGTGTTAGGATATGGCCAACCCTCTCCACTGATATGTCCACACATTCTGCAATGTGTCGCTGTGTGACACATTGATCAGCCATTACAATGTCTTGCACTTTTTGGACATTTTCATCTGTGCATGCTGTTGAGGGACGATCACTGCACACAGCATCTTCAATTGATCTGGCCTCGCTTGAAATTTGCAGCCCAATTTTTTACCATAGCATAAGAAGGAGCATTGTCCCCTAAGGTCTGCAGCATGTCCTTGCGAATTTCTTGTTGTTTAAGTCCTTTTTTCAAAAGGTATTGAATGACTGCTCGCTTTGCAAATTTCTCTCAATTTCCATATTTAAGCTTCGCAACCTTGCTTTAAACCGCTGTACCTGAAACCAAAGAAATCAAAATAAGTCCAGATTGCTCATGAGCCCATTCAAATAACTGAATAACATATTGCATTGCAGAACAAGACCACGCGAAAAAGATTTCATGAGTGGGCTGCGAACTTTTCAGGCACCCCTCGTAAAACTTGCTTGATGGGCCAGCGCACACATGCACTAGCACTCCAATTGATGGAATGCATCATTGTATGCTCATATGCAAGTGTTAGCTTCTCCGTTGTATGAAATGGATACCTCGCTGCTTGGATCCAGTAGCCTGCTTTTTGAGTCACTTCTTCAGAAGAAAAGCAGATAGTGCAACATGAATCGTTATCCATCGGTGAAGTAGAATTATGAGCTGCACACTTGCTGTTCAGTGTCATTTGCTGCATGGACGATTTTGTCAAAACGCCACTGAAAGATTCACTCCAGAAATAGAAAATTTTGCACTTTGCTTGAAAAGAAAGTGCACGGCTATGGGTTTACAAACTAAGTGCTTCTAACTGATGAGGTGATGGTCGCAAACATGCTTGCATGGATAGCGACGGCGATGACGGCAGTGATGACAAGGTAGAGCAGGCTGCCTCAACGTTGTCCTCACAGAAGGCCCGGACAGAAGACCTATGGGCCCCAGGTGCCAGATGACCTAGCTACACCACTGGTGGTGGGGAGGGGCACTGGCCACCCCACCATTGTTTTCTCACAACAGCTCTGCCATCCCCCTATTTTGATTTTTTCATGCAACCCGGTTATAACGATTATCTGTTATAACAATGGAATTTTCGTGGCACTTGAACATTGTTATAAGTGGGTTTGACTGTAGTTTTGCTTCTGTGCTCAGTCATTGGTACAGTGCCCTTTGACCTACAGAGGTCTTTTCACACCATAGCAGTATCGCGTATGCAACACTGGTTGTGTACTTCATATATGTTTTGGTGTGCTTCTTCTGGCATCCAGCTTTCTTGTTGATGCATGGATGCAAGTTGGCCAGCTTGTGCTGTGCTGAATAAACAAGAGGAATGCCATACCTGTTTGTGGATTTTTTAACATTGTGGGACATCCAGTGAAGGTATGGCACCACTTTGTACATGTGCCCTTTCTGGAAGGTGCTGGTCATTAAGGCTTGTGTTGGGGCTAGTTGAAATAGCACAATTACAATACAGTGCTGCAGATTTAAGACGGACAAACAACATAAGCACGAGCACAAGTGATAAAGCGCTTAGAAAAAAAAGGTCCCAGATGAGAAAACATGAAATCTGTTGTACTCGAAATTACATTAAGGTTCTTCTTGATCTGGTGCCCTCTCTTTTTGCGGGAGGACCTCAAAGACTGTCTGAAAATTGAGCACAGATAGCCAAAATTAGTCTTGCCAATTGTAATAAACTATCCTGCATTGCATGAGGACACAGATTCATTAGAGCAGATTCTAGATTGCCCTGTGTCCACACATTTGCTGTGCCAGCAAGAAAGCTGGATGCCAGAAGAAACCCAACAGGCCGTTTGTGTGCACAGGTGGCGTTGTTTACTGTTACCAACTTGTCCAACAAGTTCGGATGAACTCTCTTGCCTTCAGATTGCAGTGGTCAAATGCTTTTTCAGTGCTATTTGCACGGCTACATCTGCTAAATGCTTGCATATTCTGGCTGGCATGTAGGTTTGTGCTCGTCATTGCTGCATTACACTGCTCGCAGTGCCGTGGATACTGTCTATAGCCTGCTCCATATGCAGTGTCTTGAGATGACATGCAAGCCTGCAAAGTAGTTTATGTAGAAGTGTACACTGTGGCACCTCATGGATGCAAGAAGGTTCACTTGAGACGATGGTGCACACAAGGAGTCAATGATGCAGGGAAAGTCTGCCAAGTAACATTCTTACATTGACCATAGGAAGTTTACATACTTCACATTTGTGGTTATCACAAATGTCTTAAATTTGCACTGGCTTCAAGAGACTAACTTTGGCTGTGATGCTCTAGATTTTTTGTATGTATATTTTCCTTAGCTTGAATGGGAATAAATTTTTGGCCTATTTTTTACCCTGAGGCATGCCCCTCCCCCCATCCTCTGTATAAAAGTTTCTTTCTATGGGCACATGATATTGATTAGAAGTTGCACATTTCATGCTTTATAAATCATCTGCTGAGTTCAGAGCCTTACAGAAAGTGCATGTTGTTCTGTTGTAACAGGCAAATGCCACCGGAAGGAGTGCCAAGACAGTACGTGAGTACCTTGAGAAGAACTATTCTGCAGATAAGATGGAGTCCGACGAAGGTGCAGTGAAGCTAGCAATACGTGCTCTACTGGAGGTTATCCAAGGCCACAACCTGGAAGTGGCAGTGATGGAGCGTGGGAAGCCATTGAAGGTTAGATTTGTTTGCACTGGTTCTTTTGTTGTGGTAATCATTTTTCATGGCAATTCCGCTTAGGCCACTCCAGTTTGGTAGATAATGTTGGAAGGCCATTGCTAGTGTGGGGTGAACTATGAGACATGGCAGGCAGGGTTAGCATAGTTGGTTAAAACTGTTTTGTTAACCTGTCAGGTGCATATTCAGTAACAGGAATCTCTGAAATTACAACACATCACGAAAGAAAGAATTATAGAAGACTACCAAATTGTGTTATCGGGGCCTCGTGCCACTGTTTGTACAGTGTGGTCCATTGTTAGAGGTAACACTCGAATATGCAGCTCACTTTGCAGGTGCTCTAGCTGCAAGTGCCAGCTAAAGCTCGGTTATTCCAGTGTACAAATGTGTAGCACCTTTCATAGGAAGGTGCCAGCGCCACCAAGCACAAGTCATCTACTGCAAAGCCAGGCGATTTTACATTTGCCTGACTGAGAAATTTGCACATGTTGTACGCTCGTGTGTTCCCGTCAACAATGAACTGCATTGTATTCATTAATGTAATTCAGCATACTTGTGTTGACAAAAACACAATTGATTGGCACAGTGCATCGTGTACAAGACGGGTATAGTCTAGTGAGCCGTGGACAACTAGTTTGACAAATACTTTGAGAAGGCTTGGTTTTCTGCACACTGCATGAGACGTACAGCTCATATTAGTAAATGATATTATATATCTTGAATGCTAGCTGTCCTTTTTGTTTAGAGTTTGTACCTGCTAAGGTGGCTTAATGGCTATGGCGTTGCACTGCAAAGCACGAGATCGCAAGTTCGATTCCCGGTCGTGCATTTTCGATGGGGCAAAATGCAAAAATGCTCATGTACACCATCATCCTTTATGAAAGGGCATGCGCAAGCGCGTGGCCTGTGCTCTGCAGTGGCTGCCTACAGTGCCATCAACTGACAGCTAAAAAAAAAGCAAATCCGCTTTTGGCGTCATTTATTGGCAAACAAAATAATGAGTGATGGCCTGTGGACAAGCGCAGCTAGATTACGCTCCCTCTCCGCTCAAGCAATTGGCGATGCCTGCAGCGCATCGTCTGCTGCCAACAAATCAAGCGTGTTGCGCAAGCACAGTCGAAACGTAACAGTGCTGTCTCTCGGCTTACGAGAGTTGCGCTTTGCCTAAACTAGAGCTATATAGACGAGAGCAATGCACTTAGGTGAAGGTTTGGTTGTGGTTTATCTATCACTGTATCATTCAGGGATACTCTGTATCATGCGAGCTCCATGACTTCGCCGCTGAGGGGAATCGCCGTCGTGTTACGGGAGCGATTCCCCTCAGCTAAATGTTCACTGTGTGTGTGCAATTATCGGCAGCAATCCTTAAAAACTGCTGCATGGTTTTCAGCCGAGCGGCGGCGCTGTCATCAGTTCGGTCTGTGGACCAAGTTCGAGTCGAGGATCATTTAGGAATACCAGGGCAAAGGTAGTAGTGACAAAGCTCTAGTTTATATGTGTAACACATGGGCTCGAAAAATACTATGTGAGGGAAAGGTAGGATGCTGAACGTCGTGCCTGCTGGCTTGTTAAGAAGTGATAGGGGCATGTGTGGTTTAATTCCTTTTTTGTGATCCACGAGGCAGAAGGCCGTCAAAATGGCTCATGTTCCACTCGAGGAACGCGAAAAAATTATTGAGTTTAGTATTGCTGGCTACAGCCAGCAGTATATTGCATCAACTACAAACAAGAAGCTAAAAACTGTAAACAAGATCATGCAGGCCTTCAAGAAGGAACACCGTGTGAGGGATGCTCCGCACAGGTGCAGACCTCGGGTAACAACTGAAGACGAAGACTGTGCGTTTGTAACTGAGCACCAAGACCACAGTGCCTGAAGTACTGAAGGAACTTGGTATTAAGGCATGCGAGACGACTGCGAAGCACCACCTCGCAGAAGCTGGTCTCAAAAAGAGGGTTGCTTGCAAGAAACTGCTGCTTTGAGACACAAAGCCAAACGCCGGCAGTTTGCGAAGGACTACACAGATTGAACTACCTCCAACTGGGAAAGTTTTATTCACCGACGAGAGCTCATTCATGACCCGGTGGGACCAGAGACAGAGTGTGGCGCCCAGAAAACAGCCGGTGAGTGATGTTCCATGCTTAAAGGTAATTATATCACTAAAAAATGCTGAAAAAACTCTACTGGACGATCACTCTTTTTCGCATTGTGTGATATTGTAGGGTCTTTATCGTGTAGACAGCAGTGAGAACTTGATATTACGTTCACCAGCGTTAATGTGTAGTTGTGTTCTCTAATATTACTAATATTATTAACCTCATCAGTATTACTTCGTACTTAAAGATACTTTAGCACATGATGAAAGTATAGACACAGAAGAGGGGGCAGTAGGCTGGCAACTGCCACAAACAGAGGCACACCACCAGCCCAATTGCTGTTTCGATATGAGGGAATAGAAAATACAGTCGAACCCACTTATAACTATACCGGTTTTAACACTATATCGGTTATACCAATCAGAAGCTGCTGCACCGTCGACTTTTGTATGTTTTCCATGGTGAAATAACCCGGTTACTACAATGCCCCGATGCCGCATTATCGGTTATAACGATGAAGTCTGGCTGCTGGGTGTCTGAGCCGACAGGTAGTGAAATGTGAAATCCTTGAAAAGAAAAAAAAGAAAACGAGAATTCAAGCTGCTCCACGATGGGCCACTGCTTCAACAGCCCAGACGCGCTCATTTTCCAGCCATCTCTGTGCGGCTCTCTCCCGTCACCTTTCCACCCCTCCGAACACGAATGGGCTGCGCCCATAGCTCTACACCGCCCCACCCTCCGAAACACAAATGGACTGTTCCAACTGCGCCACAAGCAGATCGCTCGCATGTCGCTCACTGGCTCCTCATTCAGTGCAATTCTGCAAACAGCTTAATCGCTCGCATTCAGTTTTGTTGGTTGTGTCGAAGTAGTTCCTAGTCACGCGGTTTCTCAACTTCGCTTGACTCGCCGCTTAAACGGAAGATGGCGGATCTGCCTGCTGATCATTGGCAATGCACAACGTTGCCGGTGAAAAGAAAGTGCACGGCTATAGATTTGGAAACTAAGTGCTTCTAGCCGATGAGACGATCGTTGCGAATGTGCTTTCATTGGATAGTGCTGGTGACAGCGGCAGCGATGACGCGGTAGGGCAAGCTGCCTCAGTGTTGTCCTCACAGGAGGCCAAGCATGATTCAGTCCCTCCAGGGCTTCATTTCACTCTGCCGCAGCAGCCTTCTCGCAACTTCTAAAAGGCCACTTTCGGGGCCACCAATGTGATCCCTCAGCAATGCTCGCAATCGCTTGTCACCCCTGACACCGTTTTGCAGTTCTTATAGCAGTGCCATTCTTTAATGCCGACAGCCGCGGCTTGTTACACGCAATTGGAGCGCCCAGGAAGCAGTTAAACTAGTGAACCCAATCAGCAGCCAGATGGAGGAAGGTGGTGGGGAGGGGCACTGGCCTTGCCGCCATTACAGTTTTTTCCATCGGCTCTGCCATCCCCTTATTTTAGTTTTTTCATGCAACCCGGTTATAACACTTATTGGTTATAACAGTGAAATTTTCATGGCACTTGAATATTGTTATAAGTGGGTTCGACTGTAAATAAGTTGAAGGAAATAGGAAAGTGAATAAGAATCGAAAACAGTATGAAAGTAGATATGAACTGCCGGCAATAGTGCACGCTATGTAGCACAGTGGAATACCGCATGTTTGGCGTAAAGGAAGGCTATTCGAGATTAGTTCAGTGACTGTTGGTTTGGTGTCAATGCCTGATCTAATGATAGTTTTCTACCGTTACAGACCAGAATACCTCCAGCGAGTGGCTGCAAGTTGCCGTTCAGCAGTGTGCGTGTGGGGCCTCGTGACCAAAGAAGGGCTTGGGCCACTAGTCCGCATAGAGGACAGATTCGCATCTGCTGGCTACTGCTCAGACCTGGATGACGTGATGGTGCCCTACTTGCAAATGGGCCCTTCCCAGAAGGTGATTACATCTTCCAGCAAGACAACTCGCCCTTCCACGCATCCCGAAGGGTGACAAGCTTTTTCGAAGATCGTGGAATCAACTCTAAGGTGGCCGCCCCAGTCTCCAGACCTTAATATTATTGAAAATGTGTGGAGCCTTTCGAGAGCTGCGCTGGTGGGTCAGTCTCTGCACGGACTGTCGGCCGACGACCTTTAGGGTGCCACAAAGGAGGAGTGGGAGCGGCTGAGAAGCAACAGATCACTAATGGCCGCCTTGTATAACTCGCTACCCTCAAGAACGGCAGCTGTCGTCGCAGCAAATCGCAATGCCACGAGGTACTGAGAGGTGTCTCAACACAACATATTTCAGCTTTTTGTTTCGGTGCTCAAGAGAAAAGAAAAATTTACATATTTTTTTATGTCAATAAATGTATTGATATCTGTTCTTGCATTTTGTGCTCCCATCTTTTACATTACAGATACAACATTCATAAAAACTTTTACAAACATTTGGAACATTTTTTTTTGCATCACGTTTCTTACGTAGCAACATCTCCTTCGCTGTCATCACGACCAGGGTGCATTGATATCGCATGGCATTATAGCATCAAGCGTGGATATACTATACTAAACGACAGAGTACTTTCTCTGCCGACAGACCAGTACTTTCCGGGTAAGTGGGATTCTGCCTCGAAGGAAAATTTCCACGGCGTTCAGTGATACACATTTGAGAAAGCAAACCACAACCAAACCTTCACCTGAGTGCATCACTCTTGCCTCTACAGCTCTAGTTTAGGCGAAGCGCTACTCGCGTAAGCTGAGAGACAGTGCTGCTACGTTTCGACTGTGCTCGCACACCATACTCGATTTGTTTGCAGCAGACGACGCGCTGCAGGCATCGTCCGTTGCACGAGCGGAGAAGGAGCGTAACCTAGCAGTGCTTGTCCACTGCCCATGACTCATTATTTTGTTTGCCAATAGACGCCAAAAGCAGACGTGCTTTCTTTAGATGTCAGTTGATGGCGCTGTAGGCAGCCACCGCAGAGCACAGGCCACGCGCTCGCGTGTTCCCTTTCATAAAGGATGACAGTGTACTTGCATACAGGTGCAGGTCGAAGAACCCCAGGTGGTCGAAATTAATTCAGTCTCCCATTGTGGCATGTCTCGTTATCGTATTGTGGTTTTGGCATGTAAAGCCCCATAATTTAATTTTAGTTTAGAGATTGTGAGTGCTAAGTTCAAAATCTGTTATCTACTGCACTTTGCTGCTTCACTGTACTGCAGCACTTTTGGCAGTGCATTGCTGCCAAAACTGCTGCAGTACAGTGAATTATTAGAAACTGCTTAGAAGACAATATGTTCTGGCATTTGTTCTGATACCCATATGTTTCGTAGTGGTATGAAGGTGATGTGGACATCTTTTGAGTGTTTCATAGCATTGTGTGACTTGCTTTTAAAGCCAAAAGGAAGTGCCATGGTTAGAGGAGAGCTTCATTATTAAAATGAGTGCATGACTGGTGCGTGAAGTTATAACTGCTGCTTTGAGGAGCTTGTCAATTGAGAGCATGTCTATTGCAACATTATAGTCAAATTTTCTTTCTTTCCAGATGCTGGAAGCAAAGGAGATTGAAAAGTATGTTGAAGAAATTGAGAAGGAAAAAGAAGATGAAGCTGAGAAAAAGAAACAGAAGAAGTAGCAGCTGATTCCTCTGAGAGTGTAACCAACAATGTTTTATCAGTAAATCTGAATTCATCATTGTATGCTGCTGTTGAAGTCTTATTTGTTACCTATTATGCATGCCATAGGCAGTGGCAACTGAAATATGGCCATGCCTTTGTAACAGGGAATTCGCATTTGACTAAATCTTGAAAAACACAAGAAAAAAGAAAGTAAACAACTTAGTTCAATATCAAATGCAGATATCACTTTCACACATTTCTCCCGATACACATTTCCTACTCCAAGCTGTGTTATATCTGATATTTGTTTGCTGTTTTCACTGCTGCAAGATGTCGGCAGCGTGACGTAAAGCTGAAAATTAGCCACAGCGCAACCAGAGCAAGAAGCATGACCAAAACGTAGTTACCGTGATTAACTTCTAATGAAAGATAGTTTAGCGAGTTCCGACTAATCATGTTGAAATGTATTCAGCATTTAAGACAAGTGAACTATAGTCACTCACTGGTCAAGAGTTGAAGGAAGGATCCTCTCAAAAAAGCATGATTTACCTCCCCTTCCTCCCTCCACACTTCAAAAAGAAGTTCCTTACACCAACATGAAATGGAGGTGCCCCTTTTGTTCGGCAGCAGTAAATGTACTGCTATTCTTTTTGAGGGGCACTTGGCATTGCATTCTTGACCTGTAACAAACTTGATACTTTATATGTCATTTTCTTCGAGATATGCGCATTCACTGGGAAATTGCTGCAGATTCTTGTATTTAATCCCTCTCTTCCAAATTAAAGAACTTAAAGAATGCTTCCATGTGCTTTTGCACTCAATACATGTTGCAACAGGAGAATCTGATTTTTTTGTGTATGTGTGTGTGACTGCCATGCCGTGGCTGTATGGCAGCATAGCAGTGCCTGCACAAAAATGAACACTTCCAATTACTGGTAGCACCCTCTTTTCAAGAAAAATGGCACTTGTAATTTTTATTATTGAAAGAATTGGTGGGTGTATGCCCGTGTTGCAATGCATATTGAGCATGATAGTACCTCAGAATTGCTGCGACACCTGTTAGTACTTCAGGCCACAACAGTGAGCAGGATAACTACTGGATTGACCAGTTTGTTTCTATTGCCTGCCTTATTACCAAGGTGATAATGGCAGCTTGGTAACTGTGGTAGCGTATGGCACTGGTATACACAGGAGTACAAAGATCATTCACACCAGAATAAGTGCTTAACCATGGCCATTTAGCCTGTGTTCCTCTGTCCTGGTAAGCGAATATGTGAAAACATTTAGTATTGAACAAAAGTACTCGGCACTTGAAGTAAAGACTAATTGAGGAAAGGAGCTTAAGGAAACTTCAATTTCTCCAAAAGCCATACAAGCATTAAACCAAAACACTGCCTGCCGTATCGCGTTTTTTGCAAGCCCGCCTATCGCATCACGAAGTGCGCATGCACCTACTGATTCATAAAGAATAAAAGCAGCCACGATATCTTCAATAAACCATTCCATTGCTTGCACCTACTGCATCTTGTTACCCGCACTACAGCAGTGGCGATGAAGATGGGATTTCATGTGAGCATGGTCTGCGACTGACAGGATCGATTGATGGCATCTCGCCCACCGGTTTTCGACGAGACGGTGAGCAGCTGGAGCACGTACAGGATACGGCTGGAAGCTTATTTTGAAGGCAATGGAATTACCGACACGGCCAAACGCCGAGCTCTGCTGGTGTCTTTATTGAGCGATAATGTCGTGCGCATGTTGCAAGGACGCCTTCCAACCGTGTCGGTTAACAGCCAGACTTATGATGAAGTCGTTGAATACCTCGAGGAACATTACAATCCTCGTGTTAATGAAATAGCGGTGAGTTTCTCGTTCTTCATGCGCAAGCAAAGGGACGGAGAGAGCGTTTGGGAATACATCGCCGACCTTTGGAGACTGGCAGAAAGTTGCAACTTCGGCAACTCACTGCACCGTATGCTGCGAGACCGCATAGTATGCGGAATCAAGGACGACGACGCATGACGATGCCTATTAACACGAAAGAAGCTAACTTTTGAGGAGGCAGAAGAATTTGCCATAGCTTCAGAGAAGGCGCTAGGCGACGTTCGTGACATGCGAGAAGCAGACCCAATGACTACGGGAACCAGCATCAATGTTGTACAGTCGCAACGAGGGCGACGACCCTGGATGAAGTGGAACAGTGCAAAGAACAACCATTCATGTGAGCGTTGCGGCAGCCCCCACGCAACACGCATGTGCCGTCATCGAAACACCAAGTGCCACCATTGCGGTAGGAAAGGTCATCTGGCGAAGGTTTGCAGCAGTGGCCGCCCTCGGGAACGTGGTGCCTTTGCCATCGAGGAAATGGAAGGTGAGAACGAAGAAGAAATGTTGCTTGCTCTTGTCGCTCACAGCTCCGCCGACAGAGCTACGTAGAAGCTTCTCGAGGAAGAGTTGACATGGCAGGGCAGGAAATTGCGAATGATTCTAGACAAGGGTTCTCCGGTCAGCGTCATACTGAAGAACATATTTAAGAAACATCGCAAATGGTGGCCGGCACTGGAAAAAATGTCACTCCGCTTAACATGCTTCCTCGGGCCATTGCCAGTTGTCGGCGAGATAACCATGAGGGTTCAGTCTGGATCGACTGTTGTGACCAGCACGCGAATCATGGTGGCATGTAATGGACCACTGCTCTGCGGCCTTCCATGAGGCGGGTTTGTCCTTCTGGGACACTAGAACCACCTCAAGTGTAAACGTGGTTCGTGATAACAAGATGACGCCTCTGCTCGATGAATTTTCGGATCTTTTCGACAACAAGCTTGGCTGTTGCAAGGGCCCCCCTGTGCAATTACACCTCAAAGAAGGAGCCCGCCCACATTTCTGTAAGGCACGTACAGTGCCTTATGCCATGCGCTCCAAAGTTTCAGCAGAGATCGACTGTCTTGTACAAGACGGAGTGCTTTCGTCGATAAGCATTTCAGATTGGGCAACACCGGTGGTTCCAGTAGCAAAAAAGAACTGCGATATACGATTGTGCGGCGACTTCAAGTTAACAGTCAACCCGGCGTCGCACTTGGAACAGTATCCCCTGCCCAAAGTTGAAGACATATTTGCGGCGCTTTCTGGAGGCGAAGTCTTCAGCACTCTGGACCTATGCAACGCGTACAATCAGCTGCCGCTGGACGACGAAGCTAGAAAGATGGCGGTACTCAACACACACCGGGGCCTTTACTGCTACAATCACCTAGCATTTGGAATTGCTTCAGCCCCCGCCTTGTTCCAGCGACGCATGGAATCGATTTTACCAGGTTTGCCGAATGTTCAAGTGTACCTCGACGACATCATTGTGGTGGAGAAGGAAAACGACAAATCGGTACTGCGGCAGGTGTTTCAGTGGCTTCGCGAACACAACCTGAAGTTGAACAAAGCCAAGTGCCGGTTTAGGGAAGCACAAGTGTCGTTTCTGGGGCACCACATCGATGCCAAAGGTCTTCATCCTCTGCAAGATAACCTCGAGGCAGTACTGGCCACGCCGAAGCCAACATCGGTGAGCCAGCTGAAATCTTTCTTGGGCTTGGTTACTTATTATGCTAAATTCTTACCCAACTTGTCAATGACGCTGGCTCCCTTATATCGCTTGCTGCTAAAGGGGGTTTTGTGGCAATGGGGGCCGTCCCAGGACAGCACATATAGAGAAGCAAAGAGTGCCTTAGGCAAGGCTAAATTTCTGGTCCACTATGACCCGCGAAAACCCCTTCGACTGGAATGCGATGCCTCATCGGTCGGGTTGGGCGCAGTGCTGTCCCACCGCATCAACGGCGAAGACTATCCGATAGCTTTTCGCTCTAGAACCTTGACGCCGGCGGAGCGAAATTACTCGCAACCGGAAAAGGAAGCGCTCGCCATAGTTTTCGGTGTGACAAGGTTCAGAGACTATCTTTTCGGTAATAAATTTTGTTTGATAACGGACCACAAGCCGTTGACAGGGCTGTTCCATCCCGAGAAACCAATTCCGCAGATGGCGGCGGCCAGGATACGGCGTTGGCCGCTCCTTTTATCAGCGTATCAGTATGACATAGAATTCCGGAAAGGACCATTACACGTGAAGGCCGATGCTTTGAGCCGTTTGCCGCTGCCGGAGCAAGGGCACCCTGGTGAAGATGATCCCGTCGAATATGTGCTACACGCGCAAGCTTTGACAGATTTTTCTCTTAGCGCACAGAAGTTGGCAGACAGCACGAGCGAAGACATGCTTCTCCGACAGGTGAAGACGTGGATCCTTCGCGGTTGGCTAAACCAGCTGGGGCCGGAGCAACAGTGCCTTCAGCCGTACTTCACCCGCAGATACGAACTCACTGTGAGTAAAGGACTAATATACTGGGATCATCGCGTAGTTCTGCCCGAGACCGTGCGGGCACTTATTCTGAGAGAACTTCACGACACCCACCCAGGCATGACTGCAATGAAGCGCCTGGCCCGTACAATGTTTTGGTACCCCGGATTGGACCACAACATAGACAAGCTGGTACAAAGCTGCCAGCAGTGCGTGCAATGTTGGCCCATGCCAGCGGTACAGGTCCCTTCAAGCTGGCCGAAAAACAACAAACGTTGGTCTCGCCTGCATATCGACTATGCAGGGCCAGTGGAAGGTCACATGATCTTGGTGGTGGTAGATGCGGAAACGAAATGGATAGAGGCAGTACACCTTAAAACAGCAAGTGCAGAAACTACAGTCAAAGTACTGCGAGGAATCTTCGTGCGTTTTGGTCTGCCCCGTACAGTCGTTTCCGACAATGAGCCACAATTTAGCAGTTCAGTGACTGAAAGATTTTTGAAAGATAACCATGTGTGTCATGTTACCTCAGCTCCATACTATCCGCAGTCAAATGGATTGGCGGAGCGTGCAGTGCGCACCATTAAGGAAGGTATCAAGAAAAATAAGGATGGAAGTCTGCCCAATCGTATTTCCAAGTTCTTGCTATGCTACAGGGCAACACCGACTCGAGATGGCAAGTCGCCCGCCGAGATGTTGCTGGGTTTTCAACCGAGCACCCGCTTAAGCGCACATTTTCCAGAGGAAGAGGTGGCACGGGATCCCACGGTGAGCAGACCCTTGGCACTGTTGTCACAAGCCTTTTCACCGGGAGCGCCTGTTTGGTCGCGGCAGTACAATCACGCTTGCCAGAGATGGTTACCCGGCACGGTGACGTCAACAAGAGGTAGGCGTATGGTCACGATGGACACCACAGGAGGGGTGCAGCGCCGTCACGTGGACCAAGTGCGGCTACGACTTGCAGCGGATGAAGTAAAGCAAGAATTCTACGCAGCTCGACCTGGAGACAACCAAATCACAGAGAGTAATCAACCCTCTGCAGTGGAAGACTCTGAACCATTGGCAGACAGATCACTTGGTACATCCCAGGCTTCCAGTGAAGCAACCTCAAGTGTACTGGCGGGCTTAGGACTTCCTAGGCGTTCTATGCGCACAAGGAGACCACCCGACAGGCTATGCTCTAAGGGGGACGAAGTGCCGCATCGCGTCATTGCAAGCCCGCCTATCGCATCACGAAGTGCGCATGCACCTACTGATTCGTACAGAATAAAAGCAGCCACGCTATCTTCAATAAACCATTCCATTGCTTGCACCTACTGCGTCTGTTGTTGTTACCCGCGCTACAGCACTACCTAGCTAACTTTTTTAAAAATATTTGTTTACTGAATGACCACATGGACTTTGTGGAGAAGATGCATTTGTTAAAACTTTGAATAGAATATGTAACTACAAACTAGTTTATCAAGATGGGAATTAGAGCATGAATAATTTTAAATTAGATTCTTTTCACTTTTTTTTTCACTGCAGGACAATCATTCTGTGCTGGTTGTAAAGGTGCTTATGTAAATCGTGTAAGATAAGCTAAATGCAGGTGCACAGTACTTAACGTTTAGAAATCCGATTTGTGGACATCTTTATAGGGTCTACAATAGTTGGGTTATTATAGTTATGAGGTTTCTTGTTGAGATGAATTGAAATGTTCCTAAAATTTTTGTTGAAAGCAACTACCAATGTGACAATCTGCATTTACATGCGCCCTTAATATCTCAAAAAAATTATAACCATGTTTTACATTAGCAATGGTCAAGATTGGTTTTCACTTGAATGCCATTGTGCACTGTATGAGAAGAAAGGGAACCATGGGGCCCGATTTTTGTTAATCATATAAGAAGCCAACAAACAAGGACACCATAGGGATGTGGGTTCGTATCCCACCTGCGGCCAGTTGTTTTTTCATCCACTTTGATTTCCATTAATTTATCATTTCTTTAATTCAGTTAGTAAGTACAAGTAACTTCCCCTTTGTTGTCCTTGTGTCCTTGTTTGTTGGCTTCTTATGATTGTGCACTGTTGTCACATTGTGACCCTGCAAGTGGGCAAATTCATCCTAAGTTTTAATTTCTGAGGCTTTCAAGGTGCTGTGATATTAAAACTAACTGGAATGTTACAAGCAGTCGTGATGCTACAAGAAACCATGACATTCAGGGATATCCCGATACCAAGATCATAATTGCTTACTTAGCACAGTTAAAGCAAAACGGAAACCATCAAGGGATGATGGTCCAAGTCAGGAAATAGCTTTATGGTGAAACACGGCTGAGATGTCCAGTTGTGCGATGCAAGCGTGTGTGTAACAAGAATGGTGACGATGACATGATTGCAACAGAAATGATGACAGTGTGATGGCAGCAGCATGACGAAGATGGCCTGACAGCAACGGAATAATGACGATGGTGTGATGACGGCAGCATGATGAAGACAATGTGACAACAATGCAATGATGGCAGCGTGACAATGACACTGTGACGATGGCAGCATGATGACAATAAATGTTACAAGGAGCCGTGATAAAGCAATCGTGACGTTATACTGAACCATGATCTTGCAAGGAACCATGATGTTACAGGGATATAAGAATACCTAGGTCATAATTGCTTAGTGCAGTAAAATTTTTAGACTGTACTGTGCATCCTGTAACATGCTGGTGTGGTACAATAGAGGTGTATTTTGTGTGTGCATGTGTACATGCACAAAAGGTTTATTTCAAAAGTTTTTGGTGCGCTTGCGTGTACACAAAGGTGTGTGTTCTGGCGGGATTAATAATGCGGTGAAGTAATACCATGTTATGTTTCATTTCCACTCCATCCACTCCGTTCACTGTTGATCTCAACTACAAGGGCACTGAAGTTGAATATCTCCAGACATCATGCCTAAATGAATGTCCCAGCTCTTATAGGCTCCATGGTCTAAACCGTAACTCCTGGTGTAGCTTTCTTCCACTTCTGATTGATTTGCATCACAGAGACCGTCCTTGAAGTGACATGCACAGGTAAATCAGGACCAGTTGCCAACCTGCCCTTCTAATGTGGATAGCATTCTTGGCATTGTCAGACCAGTTTTCTTTCTGCCTATCTAACGAAAAATGTGTGCATTCCAAAGGTAGTACGCTATAAATGTGGGCCTAACCTCATTCACGATGCTCTTTAAAAAAAAAAATCCTCTAAAATTTATTCGACGCTGGGCGGAATCGACCCCACATCATACGGGTGTCACACGGCGCACTTTCAATCGCGGTCAAGCCCGATCCGGATCGAATTCCTCGGTCGTGATTGGCTTCTTTGCACAAAATGTGCAAGAGAGCCAGTCGCAGTCAATAATCATCTGGATCAATGCCAATCGTGATCAGAAATGTGTATGTGACACCGGTGTCAAACGGGTTCCTTAGCACAGTAACCCGACACTTTATCACACTGCACCACAATCTTTTCCCTCTTTTTTATTTCCTACATTTGTCAACGGAAGCTAAAAAATAGAATGATTGTAATGTCAATACAAATGCAAGTAGAGCATATTATTAACCCTCAAATAACTGCATATTGTGTCAGCTTGGTATAGGCTATAGGTGACTAATATTTTTTCAGTGCTTCAGTGTGTGACAGCCGGTCCAGTACAGGGTTTTGTAACTTTTCTACGTAAGCACTAATAGACTCTAAAATATTCATGCACATAATGTGCATCAAGATCAGCGTGACACACTGCCAGTCTACGACAACATATGCTATGGAGACCAAGAATCACAAGTAAATTTTATGGCATTCCATTTTAATTTTCAATTAGGAGGAATATTCAGCCGTGCGCGTCAAGCGGCAAATCTTTTTTGATGGTCTACTTAAGGGCATCCCTGAAGAAAACCTCATCCCAACAGTCTTGGAAGCCACGTCCAGACTTCCGGGGCGCGCCGCTAGGTGGCGTAGCGTGTCCAGAAGGAAGTGCGAGAGGAGCCCCGGCTGCAGCTGGTACACGCCTCATACAAGACCCGTTTCGGCTATTCACATATTCGGATAGCCATCGTAGGTAGATTAGTTCTGTCTGAATTTTTTCGTACGATGGCATCGCTGATTTTCTGTGGAATGGCTATAGCATGGAAACCTACCGGTTGTATTATTTCATACTGGTGCATGTAGTCAAACGCAGTAGTGCTGCAAGAAGCCGAGTTCACGACAGGCCTAGGTCTTGAGAACGCATAATCAGTAGATCACTTTCAGGAATAACAATTTCAGTGCGCTCTGTTGACTAAGCCAGCGCACAGGATACATACAGGTCGCTCCAGTGAGCTGTCGGCTGGACGCTACGTCACGTGAAAAAATCCCAGAAAGTGATCTACCGAGAAAGCAAGGAACGTATTCTCGGACGATCACTTTCGTGTGACGTAGTACACGGCGTGTTGTACGATTCGTGCGGTTTTGTTCAGCCAGCCAACCAGCGCGCGCACGGAGAGCGATATTCTCAAAAGTAACTCTCGGAGGAAACGTCCCCAAGGTGCGCCACCTTGTGTTCTCGGTTGACCTTTCGGCCATGACCAGTGGTTGGCTCAAGGATGCGCGCTGCGACACACACACTGACCACTATTCTGTCTCTTACCTCCTTGCTGCCAGCTTGCCTTACACCCAACTTCGATTGCAGCTCTGAAATCATTTTAGTTTATGTATCCTGCATCAACAAAGTGCTCAAGCAAAGCACCACCCAAAAAAAGTGCATCAGTCGCAGCCGTTAGCCCCAATTTTCACCAGCTTCACCACACACAGAAGGCGGGTATAGCGGCAGTTCACCTCTGCCGCCGTTTTCCGGATACGTACACCGCCAACGAACTCCACCTGATCTTCGTTGTGGCACGCCCTCTAACTAGACGTATGCGAAATGGCAGTGGTAGAGTGACATGTAGTGACATCATTGAAGCAAGTGTTAATGGACTCGATGACTTCATCTGGCTGCGTATCCTTTGCAGCTGACCAGCACATCAACGTGCACATCAATCTGGAGCCGCGTGCAAAGGCGCGTAAGTACTTGCTGGCGCGGGCTCACTTCCCGATTTTGACGTGAAAGCAGGCGGGAACGCTGCCTTCGACGACCTTAACGGCGCTCGGCGTTTTCCTGGTGAGGAGTGCCTCTCAGAAGAGCGTCACGTCCCCGTTGTCAATGGTGCCATTTATATTTGGGAGTGTGGATCCACGATCTTATCGGCATTGGGGATTTTTCTGGTGAACCCACTGGGATACATTTTAGAGAATGTTCTCATATATGCTTAGCCTCCCAAACCCATCTATTGGTTACGCCCCTGGTATACACGGAACCTGCTTCCGGGCGCGCGCCTGGTGCGGGATAGTGCTCCCGACCACAATCATAGCTGCAACGTTCCTCTGCCGCGACGTTTCCGCGACCTACATTTAGCGTGGTGCAAGCGCATGAAACAACAGAGCCGCGATTTTTGCAGCGATGTCTTCCGCTCGATTTTGTGCCACTCTTTTATCTACCGTTCATGGCCGGCTGATCCCACCGATGACGCTGGGAGCGTTGCTCTGACCACTGGCAAAGCGCAAAAAGGAATAGCATCAAATGGCAGCCCAGTTCTCATATGGCTAGAGAGAGGCCGGACCTGCCTCCCGTATGCCACAGAAATGGGGAAAACGGTGCCGCAAACCGGCAGCAAGTATTCGCTTCGTTATAAACAGTAGACCCAGCAAAGGTGCACTTGAAAGGAGTGCTGGCTGCCCTAGTAGTTTTGTTATTCAAGGGACAGCAGAAAAACATCTTCCCTACTTTCCTATTATATTTCCATATGCAGTTGCAGCACTGCAATTTTCCAGCAGCTTTGCTATGTGCGAGACAAATTTTTTTTTTTTCACTGGCTTTTACTTCCCAAATCTACTAGGTGCTCACCAAGTGGCCATATAAGCTGCTTTTCAAACTATCACATCATCATCACCATACAATTACTGCAGTGACATGCACAGTATCAATACAATGTGGCAATACTTGCCATTTGTTTTCAAGCTTGGCGTTTTTGGCTTACTTCGGGGAGATAGGCCTCATGGCCTAACTCTAAAACGCAGTAGAGAGTGATGGATAATTACACCAACATCAATATGCTTAAACATGATGTAAAAAACAACAAAGCACTAGCACAATGAACAATACGGGGGAAAAGTAGTTAAATTTGGCCTATCACCCTTACGTTCCAAGTTAGCCAGATCTGCAATCCCCCATTAATTTATTCTGTTCACATACCGAAAAAACTGTCTAATGTGCCTATGCAGCCATCAGCATTGGGCTTCAACTTGATGTACAGCTACACAACTCCAAGTGTTACCCAGGAAAGACAATTATCTATGCTGCAAGGCATTTGATTAGAAAGAACAGGATAACAATGTTTACAACTGCTACAACAAGGTGTAAAATCTAAATTAATTTATATATTAAAGTTAAAGCATTTCAATAAAAGTGCTTCACCAACATTTTGTTTGAAGGGCTTGCTGTAGCATCTAAATAAATTCACCTTAATACCCAAAAGCGAATTTTTGCAAAAGCTGTAACCACAAAGACAAATATAACCAAACGTGTTGACTTAAAAAGTGCTAACAGATGCCAAAAACTCACTCGTGTGGAATTTGAGAATGAATGCAGACTGACAACGAAAATTCACATAGCACCTGCTATAACAGGTTGTGCAGTGTTGAAATTGCGGTACACGACAGCTTGCAGGTACAGGTCAAATCATGCAAAAATGGGCGACTTCAAAAGCAAGTGAGCACTAATCATGACTGCATCAATGCACTACTGTAAATAGCATACTCAATGCTTACCCAGGAATGACCGTGGTAGTAGAGGTGGTGGAGTGGAGATTCTTTTTAGACAATCACTACAAATATTAAAAATGCCGGACATACTTAACGTTGAAGGTATATTTTGCAAAGCTTATTATGGAAAGACGAGGTATGTCACCGGGGCTATTTATTGGCCACTCACCACTTCCACTGATGTTCTTGATGAATCAAACAACTATATTGTTGCACATGTAAAGCCTGGAGATCAGATTATTTTGGCCGGAGATTTTAAGTTGCCTCATATTAATTGGCCCTCTTTTTCTTTAAAACAGCCTAATGACAAAATCGGTGAAAACATGATCGATATCGCATTTTCTTTTGACTTATTGCAAATTGTCAACAAATTCACCAGAATTCAGGGAAACTCTCGTTCAACAATACATCTTTTTTTTTCATAAGTGGGGCAGTTGCTGCATTGCAAATTGTCAACAAATTCACCAGAATTCAGGGAAACTCTCGTTCAACATCTTTTTTTCATAAGTGGGGCAGTTGCTGCTCAAGCTAGCTGTTATGGTCTCCCTGGAATATCTGATCATCAGGCTGTGAAACTAACCCTTTCTGATGTTTTAAATAAAAATTCCAAGAAGGTCTCTTTCTCTAACTTTTCACGTGCAGACAATACTTGAATATTGGACTTGCTTTCATTTGAATACAATTCTTTTTCAAGCAGTACTGCAGATATTCATGGCTTATGCAATAGTTTTAAGGTACTCATAAGTTAGTGCATTGAAAGATTTATTCCACATATTGTAAAGAAATTGAAAGGAAAGAACCCCTGGATTTCTCGGGAGACGTGGCAGTTGCAAAGACGACTAAAACGGTTAAAAAATAAAGTACGCAATTTTAATGACGTAGGTGCTCTCTAGCAGCGAATAACGGAACCTTCTTCTCAAGTCAAGACAAATGTATCGGCTGACAAGGAACGCTATCTCGGGGAGCAGGTTCCCAACTTCGTATCGTCGTCTCCCGAGAGGTTCTGGAGTCTGATTTCTCCAAATACTGTGACCAGTGATGTGTTTTTAAATTAATGGTGTAGAAACTAGCGACTGTTTCGTTATTTATAATGCTCTCAATGCTCATTTTAAATCAGTATTCACTAAGGATAACAAAGTCCTTGAGCATTTTGATGTGTCGTGCCCACCTATATCCGACATTACGATTAGTGAGCAGTGCTTTTTAAATTACTTTTGCAACTTGATGTAAAAAAAATCTCCTGGGCCGGATGGAATACCCAATGAGTTCCTAAAGTATTATGCAAAGTGGGTTTCAAAGTATCTGACAATTCTATTCTCTGAATCTTTTAACGAGAGCCGAGTTCCAGATGACTGGGTAACTGGCAGAGTCACGCCCCTTCACAAGAGTGGAAGCACACATTACGTTACTAATTATCACCCAATCACTAATTTACACTTCATGTAAAATTTTTGAACGTATAATACATAAGCATATTTCGTAATTTTTAGATAAGTATAATGTTTTGTCAAGTTCTCAACATGGATTCAAAAGAGTTTTCTACTTGCATTCAATAATTACCATACATGATTTTGCTCAAGCTATAAATTCTGGAAAATAGATTGATGCAATTTTTATGGATTTCGCTAAAGCTTTTGATAAAGTCTCTCACAATAAACTACTCTTTAAATTAGATATGTTTAAAAACTCTCAGCTTGTAAATTGGATTTCTGCTTCTCTCTCTAATCGAAAACAGTATGTTTCCTTTAATGATCACTGTTCTCACACAGTACCAGTTGACTCTGGTGTCCCTCAGTGCTCTGTGCTCGGGCCCCTTTTGTTTCTTTTATTTATAAATGATATAATACAAGACACACCTGTAAAAGTAAAGTTATATGCAGATGACTGCATCCTTTACTCGGAAATCGAAAGCCAGCACGATCAAATTCATTTGAATGAAGCACTTCAAAGGGTCGTTCATTGGTGTGATAAATGGCAAATGTCTATTAATTTTGAAAAGATCGTTCTCATTAAAATTTCCCATAAGCGTAATCCTCTTCATTCATCTTGTAACGTCTTTCTGCTGGAAGTGGAGCACTGCTCTATGGATTTCACATGACCTTAGCTGGATGAAACAAACGCTGTAGTTAGCTCATCGAACTTTTTATCTAAGATAAGCTGCCCAACTTTCCACTCCTGCTGTTCGCCTTATTGCATTTAAGGCAATTGTTCAGTCAACTTTAGGTTACACAGCTATAATTTGGTACCTGTACACTCAGAAACACGTTAACCAAATTGAAAAATAAAAATGCAAAAGAGAGTGGCGAGATTTATTTAAAACAGCTTTGGGCGAACTTCAATCACATAATTATTAGCAAAAGCCAACCTCCCAACACTAACGCAAAGAAATCGCATTTTGAGATTGAAATTTTTGTTTCAGTTAGTTAAAGATTATAAGGTAGACATATCGCAGATACTTTTTCTACAGGATATGCCACAGGGAAGAGACACGCCTTGACCACAACTCCTTTTTCCACTCGAAATAACACTTTTAAGTATTCTTTTTTCCTAGGACAATAACTGTATGGAAAAAACTTACTAATGAAGTCGTTTCACAACCATCCGTAAACCTTTTTACTGTACACCCACAGCAGTGACTTGTCTCGCATGCCACACTAAGCTTATTATATGCTATTGTGTTGGTTCCAGTAAATCATTGTGTTTACATTGCCAAGTTATGTACTTCCTTTCCATGTATTTCCTTTATTGTTACAGTTGTTTGGAAATTTGAAAAACCCAACAAATGTAACTCCACTCTGCTAAAACCCCAACTCGGGGTTGCAGTATAAATAAATAAATAAACCACATTTGCACCAGACACTGCTGGATACACCCAAAGGAGCTAGTTTTAGTTAACAAATCTGTGCTACAGTAGACAATTTTTCAACAGGAATATGCTACGTAGGTTTCAACGGTTAATATTCTCGTTTTTGTTTGGCATCAACAATAATGACCTGCAGTCATTCCCCGTGTTGGTAGGTCAATAGATGAAAATTATTGCATGAACCAAGATAAAAAAAAAACCCACTAATGACAGTAGATAAAAAAGACCACTATATTTAAGGTTGCCAACAATAGCCTTGAACCATGCTTTAGACTTCAATCACAAATGACGAAATATGAGAAGGCCAGTTTACTAAGAAATTACTACAGCTACATTGAACAACGCTAAATCTGACAAAGACTATAAGGTATGCATGCGAGCGCTTATTCACAGCTATGCTTATTGATGAAAAAACATATATGAGGTGGTACCGAAAGTTTCAAGACTGGCTCTGTATTGAAGAAATTAATTTATGTGCAAATATACTAACCTTCGAAATAATCCCCTTGCACAGCAATATAGTGCTCCCAGCATTCCTGAAAATTTGAGAATATGCCTGGACGGCTCTTTACCAAAATGAGTTGAACACCCTTCTATTTGAACTCAATTTAAATTGTGTCAGAATGGAGATGTTCAAGCTGGATTGTTAATTTTGGGAAGAATGAAATAAGCAGAAGCAAACACGAGTTACCAATCTTTCACGACAAAGGTCATCACTAGGAGTGCAACTTGGGTGTACGGTTATGACTCTAAGACGAAGCAATATTCGTTGCAGTGGAAAAACCTGTATCTATGACAAAAAAAAAAAAAAACTTTAGAAATGTTCACAACTCGACAAAGCGCACGCATGTAGCTTTTTTTCGGCATTCATGGCACTGTGCATTAGGAATTCATCCAAAATGGCCAGATTATGAACAGCGAGCTTTCCTGCCAAGGTGTAGGGCATCTGAGGAAGGCTGTCTGGAGCAGGATGCTGCGCAATCACAAAGCACCCTATTACAAATCACTCAGCACACGCGAGCTTGTCGAAAACATTATTTCTACCCTGCTTGTCACACTTGGCTGCCACTTATTTCAGTCTCTTGCCAAAGTAAACTCAGCTCAAAAGTCACCAATCTGGCATGACTGCCTTTGTCTAGCTTGAATCACAGCATAGTGCTAGACTCCTTCTGGAAAGAAGACATCCAGGACATTCGCAATGTGGCAGGAACGCTGGGAGTGCTGTATTGCTGTGCAAGGGACTATTTAAAAGGCGACAGTGTTTCAATGCACACAAATAAATTACTTTCTTCAGAACAGGGCCAGTCTCAAACCTTTTTGATACCACCATGTACCACCACACACAACTAAAAAAAAAACTTTTTTCTATTTGTTCCCTGTATTGTTTTTTCAACAATAAACTTGCAAGTCAGCACTGGTGTGTGCCTTTAGTCCTTGTCTGCTTTAGCACTGTTAGACCAATATAAGAACACATTCAGCAATTCGCTGAAGTTTCCATGCAACATGTATCCTAGATCTACAAGCGCAATTTAAAATTCTGACTTAACATTGAAAGTGCATCTACACTAGACGTGCACAGTAAAAGCCTGTGTTCTTACAGTTATAAATTATTTGAAGTCCAATGAGTGACACACAAGTCTGCATCCATACTTGTGTGTTACTGCTATGAACAACAACCATGTGTCTCGAAAAGCAGAAAAGTGCATGGTGCCACAGTATTCTATCGAGAAGCATGGAAATAGTAAGCACATGAACCTTCTCAAACATAGATTTCAGGCAGTAAGTCACATTTTGAGATGCCTGTGAAAAAGGAGCGAAATGTACATTTATTACAAACCACGCATACAACTTTCAAAAGCAAATTGGGGCTGTCTCCTGAGCCATCTGTGCCGTAGCTACCGGAGACGATACAGGCAGCAGAGCAGGTGTCCCCTGATCTACACCGCATGTTGCTGCCACTGGTTGTCCTCATGCCGTGTGGTGCAGGGCTAGCCGGAAGACATCGTGCTCCACATAAAAGCTGTCCCCAATTGGCTTCAACACAAACACCTGGTTAAATGTATGTGCTGGATCATCGTCAGTCTGCAGAAAAGAAAAAGAAAAGAAAAGCCATACTGGCTTCAGCCACTATTACTTGGGCCCACTCTATCTGAAACTACCTCATAAATGGTTGCAAAGGGCCAAATATCCACAAATTCCCACACATCTCTTGTTTAATGCACACACAGCTAGCAGCACAGATGACAATCATATTTCTTTGGCACTGGGGCAAAAATGTGCTCATGCTTAGCATCTCGACTCCTAGTTCAACTACCACACTTGAAAATGGTACACCAGGTTAATACTGTCATATCGGGAATGTCAGCTCTATGTAAGCATTAAGTTGCTGGTTATGACAACTGTGACTACTGAAACGTCTGCAGTAACATTTCTAAACAAAACCAATAAATGTGCAACAATTTGAACTCACCTTGAGCTGGCCTAAGACGGATATTAGGATACCACCGTCGAACATTGGCTGACAGTCGATGATAGTAACAGAGTGGCATATCTTCTGAAAGCCCAGACCCTAGTCAGACACGGGAGAAATATGAAATTTTCTATTAAAGGTGCGATTATCAGAAACGTCACAACAATGCACGTTTCTTCCTGTTTCGGGACTGCTTGTCACGCGCTTACATCTACGTAGCTGTCACTTAAACAGAAAGAATTCACGGTGCACTGAATCAAGTAGCCGCACTCGCTAAATAACCGGTACAACTTACCTGTATTTTTTCTAGTATTTTCGTTCGTCCGAAAATCTGTTGTCCTTCAAACGTCATCAGTGACTTTTCTTCCTGCAAGACGAGAACTCAAATTGCAGTTTCAGCGTACCTGAACGAGCAGGCAAAGTCCTGTTTTAGTTGATCCTTGTCAATGGGTCAAGCAGGTCTCCACCCACACGCACGGAACATGCACGGAAATGCGTTCACTATGTGCAACATTGCTAACAGACTCATCACTATGCAATCAGCCGAGTTTCCACACAACATCTGGTGAACTTAGAATCATTACTAGAGCTTGAAACGTTATTAGGTTCCTCATTTCAAATACCTAGCCTAGAAGTAAGAGCAAAGATAGCTTACATTGTACAGCGTCCCCAAATTTGGTCGCAAGGCAGGATCATCGAACATAGCATAGTACTGCTGTATAAAAGTTTTCCCGATTGTGTCGTATTGTGGATTTAGCGACATACTTAAAATCGCCTGTGACTTAGTGGGTTGTAACACAACCACAGCAAGAAATAAATAACCGCTGCCAGTAGGCCTAGCACGGAGAGCACGGACAGAGTACCGACAGCACCGGACTCCGCCACTCCGCTTGCCAACTCCAAAATCTCGCGTAATTAAGGTAAATTTTAACAAATAATATTCACCAATTGTTAAAATGGTCTTAAAATATTTAACATTTTAAATATGCTATTGTAAGATAGCGTTTTTAGTAGTTCAATATCGAGACAAAAAATTTATGTTCCCTTCCGTGCCTCATTTTTGAATGAGCACTGTGTTTCCGGTTATACCGGCTGCGCATGGGCTGGGCTGCGGCTGTGGGTTTGTTGTATGGTCTGATCGTTTTCTTCCATATTCTGTGGTTTATTGTGATTCATGTTTCCATGTGCGAAGTTTTTCCGTGTTTTGTGCGCTCTTGCAGCCCTGTTTTACGCGTTTATTAATGCAACATCCACACATGCGCATAAAGCACACAGTAGGTACCGTTCCGGAACATTACGGGCTGTCCGGATGACAAAAGCGCGCGCGGATTCACTAAAGGCACCACTAGCGCGAGCACATTCTAGCTAATCGAAAGCAAAATAGTTATCAGTATGTCCAGTTGTAGCGCCTGTTTTAAAGAAAAACCGCTGCTTGCCTGCCAAATTGTATCGCTTATCTATAGTCAATCTGAAAACATGTAAGGGGCAGGTGAGATCACTTTTGTTTTGGAGTGACCTGCATTTCTAGACGGACATTCATTATTAGCTCAACAAAACCGGTCTGTCTAGCCATGTCCCGCTGTTATATATTAGCTAGTGAACTTACGGCGTAATGGCCCGCCGTCGATCGATAAATAAAATTTATAATCGCAGTGGCAGTTTAAGGCCGTATACTCAACTTTGAAACGATAAGGTAAAAGTTCACCTGTATATGAGGAGCTACCCACAATATCACGGGATCGCCATGTACTATGGCGAATGTCGATTCCAAATGCTCCAGAGTGTGGTATGCGGGGTGGGGTGTCTGTCGAGTTCACGTTTTTGACCAATGATGGTCGTTGGAGTTTGGCGTCCAAAAGCAACACAAGCGCAGTGAGAGGCCGTAAACGAGACCCGCCGTGGTTTAGTGGCTATGGTGTTGAGCTGTAAGCACGAAGTTGCGGGATCGAATTTTGGCCGGGGCGGCCACATTACTATGAGTGCGCATTGCGAAAACACCCGTGTACTTAGATTTAAGTGCACGTTAAAGAAACCCAGGTGATCCAAATTTTTGGAGTCCCCCGCTACGGCGTGCCTTATAATCAGATCGTGGTTATGGCATGTAAAACCCCATATTCCTTTTTTCTTTTTTCAACGAGCGTTTTTGTATTCCGTCAACATCGGGAAACGCGGCGGGGAATCCAACCATGCATCTTGGGTAAGGAACTTGATGCGTGATGACTTCCCCGCTTTACTAGGATGGTGACAAATTAAGCCGTTTGTCCTAAACGGGTTGTGTGAATGTTTGAAATTTTACTAGTTGCAGTCAAGTTACATGAAGTACGAACTTATCCCACTGTGAAGCAGCAAGAACTGCAACTTCCATGTTAATCATTTGCATTTTTTAAATGTTTTTTTTTTTACTCTTTTTAGACCATACAAAATTTTCAAAATTCGTCAGTGGCAGATTGCATAATTCTAACCACTGAGCTGTATTACCGAAGAAGGTGTGCATTGCTTCCATGAGAAGTCGAATTGCATGAATGACTAATTAACAAACACTTAACTAATTTTAATTAAAGCACATATTGCAGTTGAATTGCAGCAGGCGAGTTCGAAAGGCGTATCCACTTGGAAATAATTTTCGGGATGACACCAGTTTCGAGATATTCCCAAAGTGTGTGACGAAGTACATGGGCATTCCAGTTACTTTTCTGCTTCATTCAATGCATTAAACGTCGGTTCGTAAAGAAAGTGGAACAATACTGCATTGTTCCAGCAGGTTTCACGGCGCACGTCTCAAAGCCCTGTGATCCTGAGAATTCGTTGCAAGTGGATATGTCTCGCAAACTCACCGGCTACAATTCGTGATTTGCAATAAATAATAGGTAATTAATTAAAAGGTTAATTTGTGAATACTTGTCAATTAGTCGATTATACCTTTTGATTCCTTGTGCGAGTAATGTCTGCCGCTTCAAGTGACTCAGCTAAAGGACTACAATTGCGCTTCTGCCACAGGCAGCTTTTAAAATTCTGCATGGTTTCAAACAAGAGCATGCCGTATACCAGGTGTTTCAGCGAACACTTTCAATATATTTTTTTAATTGCCTGTAGCAGACATCACAATTGTAGTTCATGAGCTGGTCTGCTGGAAGAGGCGGACATGCTCAAAAATTGAAATGCATAATTGAATAATGAACAAAAATTCAATAAGTTTTTAATTACCATATGGCACATATAGCAATTTATAAATTCTAGCCAGGGGAGTTCGCAAGGCGGATCCACTTAGAACTAATTCTCAGGATGACGCCAGTTTCTAGGTATTCCAGAATTTTGTGGAGAAATGCATTGGCGTTCCAGTTACTTTTGTGCTTCAATGCATAAAACGACGCCTTGTTAAGAAAGTAAGTGGAACGACCCTGCATTTTGACCGCAAATTTGACGTCGCATATCTCGTAAATGGTGTCATCCACACAATTCCTTGCAGTCCCACCTGCTGGAATTCGTAACTTGCAATATGCGAGCGACGTAAGGTAATTAGTTAAAAACATAATTTGTAGAATTTTGTTAATTAGTGGACTAGGCATTTCAATTTTTGTGCAAGTAATGTCCGCCTCTTGAGTAGACCAGCTAATGGACTAGAATTTTGCTATCTGCCATAGGAAATTTTTAAATATTTTTGAAAGTGTTTGCTGAAACACCCTGTATTATTATTCATATTACGGTTAGCGGGGCGACCAGCGCACATCAAACCACACGAAAGTACTGGGGCCATATTTTGTAACGATTCGTTCCTCCCCCTTCCCCCGTCATTTTTTTTTAGGACGAAGCTTCCCTGTTGCCACTACTGCTGATGAAAACAGCTGAAAATTAAATGGATCGTTAAAAAATCGCGTTTTCTTGATTTCGTTCTCAAATGCTCAAACCGTTCGATGCACACCAGCGTCAATACTGATGTGTTTTGAAGGCTGCAATATGTGACCTCCTGTGCTCGCAATCGATTAATGAACATGCCGCTCTGACTCAATGGAGTTAGGACAGAACCCGAGGTCGCGGTTTCTGTTCCCGACCACATTACAGCGGGTGTATGCACGCACCCATGCACACCCACACACCCACAAAAAAAAGGGAGAAAAAAAATTGCTGTTTGGAGCGCTTTTTACTCGTGAAAATCCGGAGCTCCGTAATGTGACGTTCTTCATCGTCTAGCTGGAGGACATAAGACAGCATGTCAAAGCTGCTTGTTCGGGGTGCCTTCACTTTGAAGAACTACAACCCATCGACAATATGTGTGGGTTACCTTAAGTTTTTATTGTTTGTAAAATAATAGCAGTTAAAACTCCTATGCCTGTGCCGACTTCCCGTGCTACTCGCATGCGACATTGACTACAATCGTTCTCAAAGCTGCCAAAAGAAGCACTGGTGAACTAGAGGGAGGCTTCTGGGAAACTTAAATGAAACGCCAATGTATTTTTGTAGCACGTTTTAAGGACGGACATTTCGAAAATGGTACTAGACAGGAGATTTGTGAAGCATGCGTGACTTGACTACTGCTCAGCTTCAATTTCGCTGCTATAACATGCACCTTAAAGTGAATAATGAAAAGTTAATTAGCTACAGGAATACCGCGATTTGTCGGGCAAGTAATGGCTGCCTTTTCAGATCCTGAACAGGCCGAACTGCGATATAGCATGCTCTAGTAATTTTTTTTTTTTTACATTTCCTTACGACTAAATAATAAAAAGAGGGAACTGCAGTGTGTGGATCTCGACTTGTCCGGTAATTTATTCACCCAATATTCCTATTCGTCCAATTATTCTGTTAGTCCAGAGTTTGACAGACGCTGCTCCTCATGGTCATTGTGCGGAATGAGCCAGTGAGATCGCGGAGGTTGGCTACAGTAGTTCGGTCACGTGCGCCTGGCAACCCTCAAGTGGGAGCTTTCCCTCTGCACACTAACGTGCACACAGAGGTGCAAGGCGCACTGGTATGTCCCATTGTTCTTGACCCTCTGATAACTTTCAATGTCGCATTGCAGTTTTTTACAGGAAAATATACAGACTACGGGCGTGCATGTGACGTGTAAACGTCACACACGTCACAACGTTGGCCTATAATAAACACAAAATGCATCTCTCATGTGAAAATTCGAAGGCCGAATCTCTGGAGGGAGCTATGATAGCGGCCACGTCGCATATGCACGCAGGTAGACTATAGCAGGATGGCAGATGAAAAGCATCTAATGACCCATACATGTATGCTGCTGTTGCTGTAAAGCATCGCTGAAAAGATTCAAAACACGAAGTAAGAACCATGCATGAGATGTTACCTGGTATTCTGACAGGCCACAGCAAGTTATATAACCGTACACATTAATTTAGTAATGTGTCCAGTTTTGGATAAAGGCGTTATTCTGATACACTGGGCCTCTTTGATTATCCGTCCCTGGCAGTCCCGAACTTTTCGAGACGCTGCATATGCAACACTCATTGGCTGAAAGCACCGCCTCGCGCAGAGAGGCCCATTGCTAACAAAGAAACCTCGCGAACTCACGCCGCTTGGTCAGCGACTCTGATTATGCAGTTTTTTTTCTCATGCTACTTGACCACTATTGACTATCCGCTGATATCCCAAGAATGCGTGCTGGACAGGCGGTATACCGCCTCTCCAGAACTGCCTGTCCAGAAGGGAAGACTTAACTGTTGACTGAAAGTAGCATATTGCTTTCAGTCAACAGTAAAGTCATCCCTTCACGTTGGTTGGTTGGTCGATCGGTCAGTTGTCGTCTGGTGGAAAAGTCCTTGACCCACATCTTGCACCACCTTCTGCCTGAACCCACGGTGCATACCTAGGAGGGGGATTGGCGACAGAGATCAGTATGCAAGAACATCTCATAGAATGAAGGGGAAAATAATAAAAATTGGCAATAGTAAGTTAAAGGCGTCCTCACTTTTTTGCTCTAATTGCATGGCTGTGGTTAACCAATATGCCACGTGACAAATGGTCAAACTAAGCGAGCGATAACAATGCTCTCACCACACACCTAGGATGAACACAGCAAAGTTAACGAAATATTGTAGCGCGAAGGCACAACCACAATAGGAACACACAGACTCATTTCTTTGTGATTGTGCCTTTGTGCTACGATAAGTTGTTTAAAAAGTAAACACCTACTAGCCCAACAACTTCTCCTGCAGCACAGTTGGTACCACACCTCGCGGACAATTTATTTATTTCTGCATTTATTTGCTTATTTACGTATATTTACATAGGACAGGCCTAAACGGGTAATGACAGGAGTGGCATTGATAGAGTAGAGAGAGAGAGAGAAAGCAAGGACAGGAAAGGCAGGGAGGTCAACCAGAAGAGCACCCGGTTTGCTATATTACAGTGGGGGTGGGGGAAAGGGGAATAGAAAGAAGGAAAAAAAAGGAGAGAGTAAGCACTGAGTGCGTGTGGGAGGGAGACTACACAGGGCCACTATAAACAGTCTCTTTTAAGCAGGTGCACTGCAAGTATTGCTCAAGTGAAAGAATCGCTTTTTGTGCCAGTGACGGGTGTGGCCATGGTCCGAGTATTTTTTGACTCGGTGAACGGTCTTGAGTCCAGTTGGTGTAGTCGCCCGCAGAGAGAGGCGTTGTACATCGTAGCGAGGGCAGATACACAATAGGTGCTCGATGGTTTCCTCGCACCCACAGGAGTCGCACATCGGGCTTTCGGCCATTCCAGATAGAGTAGTATTTACAATAATTAATTCAGGCTGGAAGACATAGCAAAGCACACAAAATCCAGCAAATATGTCCTATTAAACCTACAATAGATTTGCAAGGATGCGTACCTACTGGGAGAATAAATGCACAGCATATCTAAAAAAAAAAGACTAATTTAGCTGCAACAGCGGATGATGCCCCATAAAAAAAAGAGCCGTTGTTCGATGGTATTGGGAAAATTAGACAACTTGAAGTTATTAGCAGCACGTGAAAAGGTGTTTGTTCAGTAAATGTTATCGATGAGTTGCAGTCCACTTAGCAGAGGTTTAACAGGGGGAGTTATAGCAGTTGAGCGGTTAACTAATAGAGCTTATGTTGTAACAGTTAAGGTATATAATGTACCCCCTCCCCAAGTTTACACTCCGAAGAAAAAAAATCAGCACGCACTCCTCATCAAAGCACCAAAGGGATGTGCCAATAAATTGATGTTAAACCCTGTTTGGGGCAGCCGAGCGAGGGTGCAGGAAACATAGGCCAAGTTTCCAGAAAACGGCAGCAAGCAAGAGAGAGGTACCACTCTGCAACATTCCTATACAAGCCGATATTACTGGGAAGCCAGACACATGCAGGATTTATGTCTGAGAGTAACTTTCTATTTCTTTCTCGGGTATTATTGGGCTAGCGCACAACACATAGATGCCTTATATCTTCGATGCGAAACTAGGGCAGAATTCTTGTGTGTGTATGTGTGTGTGTGTATTTGCTAACGTAATGGCCGCTAACACTGTCGCAACACCGTCGGTACGTGTTCTCGCGAGCCGCTTTAGTTGTACGAAGTGCTTCGGGAATACCGTCCATGCATTGCACATGCCTCTGTGTTTCTAGGAAGACAGAGGTGCAGCAAAAGACAGTAAAAATAATTTGGAGGACGCTTAAGCTTCGCCTTTAAAAGTGGAACGCGGTAGCATTCAAAGATCACCAATTGCTTCTCACGCTTCCCAGAAACTGCAGCTTATGTAACCGTGATGTTTACCGGAAAATGCTGGCGGCGAACGCTATGCACGAAGGCGAGCTTTCTGGTATACAACCGTGTGGGCCGCGATGCGGCAGGGATTCTCCATGTAACATGTACATGGAGGCTTCCTACGATGCGGCGGAGGCGAGCATATCTGGAGGTTTTGCAAGGAACCAGGCGCGTCGCTTTGGCCTTTGAGATTTGCGCGTGCAAATCTCGGAGGCCATGGCTGCTATATGAATGGTAGAAACGCTGGAAATGGGATCTGTATTTTTTTTTTTTAGTTTCCGCGCAACAGAATTATGTTTTCTGGTATATCAAAATTACAATTCGATGCTATCATGTCTGTAGGTTGTGTGTAAGTCGTACTTTACGATTTTCTGACGTATTTTACCTTGAGAAATTCAATTATTTACTTCAATGTGCTATATGGAGGACCTGCGTGGTTGTGTATGCGTGGTTAGAATTTTTTTGCCAAAACGACGCTGGACGCCGGATCTTCTGTGACACGGGGCCCGTAATGCTATCGCGTTAATACCGAATACGCCCTGTGGCGTGGGCGTCAAAAAAAAAAAAAAAAAAAAAAAGAACGTCGGCGCCGGTGGCGTCGATACAGCTGCGTGACATTACAGGTTGCTCTCAGCGTGGGCTTTTAAAGAAATGACCAACCCTTCCCTTACCGGAAAATGGGGGTAAGCGAAGCTTGTCTTGCGTGCACTTGACCTTCGTTACGGTTAGGAAACCCACAGGTAACGGTGCCGGATAGCTTCGGCCTCCCGCTTCCTCAGCTCGGGATCTTTTCGTTGCTGTAGGATTGCCTGGGCTCGGGCGGCTCTAGCGGCTGGATCGGCGCGCCGACAGCGAGCCCTTTCATTGGCGAGTTATCGCTCGTCGAAGGCTGCATGTTCCTTGGGGGAACGCACAACGCGTGGCCGTCCTACCGTTTTCCGTGACTGAACGGAAACGAAAAGGGCCTGCCTTTATTTCCTGCCCTATCCCTCCCTGCGGAAGCGAAACGGCTGATTGGTTGCGCGCGTGACGTGAGCGCGCGCCTATGCAGCTGGAGTCCTTGCTAATGACTCACGCTCCGGCGCAGCTGCCAACTCATCAAACCGCCCTTTCCCGCAGCTGCTCTGCTCTGGGAGCAATTGGGTTTTTTGCGTGACCACGACAACGCCACCGAAACTTGTGAGCCAATACAAGCTTCGCTTGAAAAAACGTTGAACTGTTTAAACAGTGAAGTCGGCGTAACGCTTTTACATTTTCAATGGGCGAGAGCATGCAATGCGTAGAGGACGCACTGAATTGTAATGATGACACATGCATTCCCCCCTCCTTCCACCCCTCCCTTGTCTTTTATAGGCCAGGTGACTGGCGTTGAGGTCGCTAGGTGGATGTCTGTGATGTTCCATTGTTCTACGCGCTGAACGGTCAATAATTTCTATGTATAGCAGTTTTAAAAAAATGACAACCGAGTGTATTGTTCCTTTATGTTTCCTCATGTTTATGGCAGTAAACAAGAAAAATTGAGCAATAGCAGTTGCAGCTTTTTCGCACTTGGAGGTCTAGCACACGTCCATGCAGTCTGATTTCTGACGCTCTTGTCCGATACCTGCGGCGTCTACTTTCACATTTATTTGCTTTTAATAGAACGGCGTTTGCCACAGTATACGTCGGCTTGCCTGTCTTCATGCGTGACTGCCATCAGAGCTTGCTCCAGAGGCTCGGCGTTTCAGTTCCCGCTTGAGAGAAATAATAAATTATGGGGTTTTACGTGCCAAAACCACTTTCTGATTATGAGGCACGCCGTAGTGGAGGACTCCGGAAATTTCGACCACCTGGGGTTCTTTAACGTGCACCTAAATCTAAGTACACGGGTGTTTTCGCATTTCGCCCCCAACGAAATGCGGCCGCCGTGGCCGGGATTCGATCCCGCGACCTCGTGCTCAGCAGCCTAACACCATAGCCACTGAGCAACCACGGCGGGTCGCTTGAGAGAAATGTTTTTCTTACATGTTCACATGTGTTTTCTGATATTTTCACATTACGAGACGACCTTATCACTTCTCCGGTCATCTCATATGTGTACACCATACTTCGCCTATCTTCTGACAATGTTTGCCTATCTTCCGTTAATAAGCGAGGGAAAATACGATTGTGTACCGAACGGCAAAAGAGGAAGTGTGGTCACATGCTATGTCGCCATCGTTCTATGCGTCCAATATCCGGATTACATGATATAGCGAATCGCATTTCTGTGCAGCTCAGCGCCGTCGTTTTCTGGGCGTCTGCTAGCTGCAGCGTTGAACTTCGCCGCGTCTGCGTCTCCTCTCTAATCCGATGAAGCAAGAAGGCAATGAACTGTATACGTAGCCATACGTGCACCAGACGTACGGCACTGCAACATGAGTGCCGTCGTTTCTGATAAATTGAGTGCCACGCTTAGTATAAATCTAGGGAAAACAGGGGGAAGGCATTCAAGACGATGAGCAAAACGAGAACAAGGTGAAAGCAGGAGCCAACGTTTCGACAAGTGAACTTGTCTTCCACTTGTCGAAACGTTGGCTCCTGCTTTCACCTTGTTCTCGTTTTGCTCGTTATGCTTAGTATAACAGAGAGGACAAAAATATTGCAGCTGCTAATCTATTCCGCGTATCACAGCGCTTTTGTTCACGTGCGCATTGCATCACCCAGTTGCCAGAGCACATTTCAGTGAGGCAATAACAAATAGGTTGCGAGATTTAAACGCATAAGCAGTTCGTAAAACACATGCAATGCGTACTTATGAAAAAAAAAAGGAGTTTTTTGTGCCAAAACCACGATATGATTATGAAGCACGCCGTAGTGGGGGACATGGGCTGAATTGAAAACGGCAGATGTCGCCTTTCAAAGGTTTTGTTGCAGTTTCTTGGGAATTGAAGGGTAGGGGTGGGGGGATGTAGCGAGTCTTTATACGCACAAAAACAACGCTTAAAGGGACACTAAAGGTTAATATTAAGTCAACGTGGACTGTTGAAATACCATCCCAGAAACGTCGAAACGCTTGTTTCGTGCGAAGAAGAGGCTTATTTTAAGAAAAAAATGCGTTTTGAAGCGTCCGCGTACCTCTAGCGCAGTTCATATCCCCCGCCCTCCGACCGAGGACTGGTGACGTCATGGTCTCATAGTGACGTTGCGCCGTCGGTGAGTAAAACGGCGCTACAGCTTTTCTGCGCAAAACGCAAACGCGCGGCCAGAAACACAGCCGAGACAGAGCCAACAGCAGCGCGAAAGCGGAACTATGGTGGCTAGCAGAAGGCCACGGAGGAAGACATCTTGCTCCGTGCAGAAGGGAAAGCGCGCGACGATAAGCTGGTTCTTTATTTTATGACGCCAACTTTGACGCTCGTTGCAATGGACGACTCTGACAACGACACATTGGCTCGCGATACTAGGCTCGACTTCAGCGATATAAACATTGATGAACGTGACCTGCTGCTGAGGGCTCGCGCTGCCGGCGTCGTTGCGTACTACTACGACGGCAACCGTATGTCATGGCTGTACATATTCGCACATTTGTAGCTTTTCATTTGTGAAAACCAAATGCCGCACTCACCACCCCGTCTTCGACATGCAGTTGTTCTTGCGCTTCGGAGAATGCAGGCAAGACCGACGGAACAGCGCTACGGGAAAGCATTGGTTTGAAAGGCACTCCACACGACTTCAGTAAGTCGGCGTTGAACTCGTAATCCTCTGGACGAAAGTGCAGCGAGCACACTATCCGATTTTTCGGCTCTTTGCCAACGCGCTGTGGCAGAGGTACGGCACTTAACCACTTCGAACGGAGAGGTTCACTCGTTGGCACACAGTGATAAGTAACGTTGGATTCGCCGCTGCAACTGTTCTTGGCCAAGTTCCGCGGACCGTTCGCGCATCCCACGGCATCACATGGACGTGGTATTCTCGCGTTCTTGTTCCAAATGCAAGTTTCGCGAGCCAGCAGAACCAGCGCAGCACGACGCGATAACGAAACAACAAACTCCAAGGCGCGCGCGGCGCAGAGTCGAGCGAAAACGAAACCTTTCGACCACCCATGCTACTGAAGGGTAACGTCAAAATATTATTTTTTCTTAGAATCGAACAGAAATAGACAAGTAGCATTTTTTTCCGTCTTATAACTTAATGAAATGTTCTTTTTAATACCAGTAGTTGAGTACTAGTGACAAATTATGATGAGGAGTGCCTTCGTCATCGGGCTAGTACCGGAATGTCGCTGGGGGGTGTCAAATCGTGTCATGCATTTGCCTCAAATTCTTGGTTACTAAAGCTCTGTTCGCGATTATATTGACGCCTTAGACGTTCTAGAGCATTGCTTTGTTGCTGTAACTCGACTTCATAGTAACCTTTAGTGTCCCTTTAAGCGTGTGTGCGTGTATGAAACAAAACCACCTGCTCCCTAGAGGGGTGGGAGTGGTAGAGAGAGATGGGTTGTGCAGTGTCACGTATCATCTATAGTATGTAAAAAGTGGCCGACGCAATGTACAAGCAGCTAACGGGTTTTTTGCATGCTTAATTGCAGTCTCGCGGATCGTGTTGCGTCTCGTCTGCAATAATAGTTATCGACCAGGCACGTACCCAAGGGCCCCCCCCCCCCCCCCTCCGCCCACGCCACCACTTCTCACACACATTCCTAAAGCGCCGCCAAGTCAATGTTGAGACTTGACAGCTATTCAGCGGTCAACATTTTGTTGCCCTTTTCACTCCTTTTGGATGGCGGTAGTTATCGGCGTCTACTGGGATGTGAAGGCCAGTTTCCTCATCAATTCGGTGCACGCGCGATTAACTCGAGATGCGTTCAGTTCTATTCAACGGTCACGAGCATCGTTGTTGCTTCATTAGTTGAACCTTCTACGTCTGGACTGATCTAGGGACCAGGAAAGGGATACAGTTCGTGGTCAGCTGGTCTGTATGCAGCTGGTCTGTATGCCAATTGCGTTTAACTTTTCTTTTTGTTTCATTAATTATTTCCTCGAGTGACGGCTCGCCACGACGCTGACAGATCCTCGGAACCATATACCCGTGATATGGGTTAGATAAGGTGGAAAATAAAATAATGCGATAGAGCGTTCATCATCGAACCCTGCAATAACCCTTAAACTCATGAGCAATATGACTGTCACCCGTTAACTCGTCTGGTTTTTCTCTCATTGTACAGCACTTTTCGTGCAAAATTGGCAATTGGAAAGAAGAGTCTCAAGGAGTTGGGAAATTAAGCGATCTACTAAGGGAGAGGGCCGAGACAACAGCCAAACAGGAAGAAAAAGCGAAAATGAACAAATTTAGCCATTATTTATGAAAATATTTATGGATCAACATCTCTTTATTTAAAAAGGAAACAGAGAAAACGCCGCCGGAAGTGGAGGACAATTCCGTGTGTTCTGAATGACGCTTCTACAGTTATCATTAGAGCCGCCTAACGTAGCCACTTCTCTGCTGTGTTTATGTAGTGTTTTTCTAACCTTCCGCGGTGGGCGCAGTACGTCTAGAATCGCAGCTTCTTGCGCCATACGCGGTTGTACGCGATTGGCGGCCACTATTAGATTTGGCGGTCGTAGTCGTAGAGATGAACTTGGGACGACAGGGCTAGGCGAGCAGGATTTAATTGCAGGATTTACATTTAAAACTGGACATACATTGGCAGACTAGCGCGACTCCCATATGGAGCCCGCAAAACTAACATACAGCAAACAGTTTACGAGCACACAGCTCACTAGTACATTTCTAGTATGACAGAGCACTCAGCTCCCGACAACGATCACGACACGAGCACTCCCTAGCAGCCGGCAAACGCTGCTTATAAGCTCTCCACTTGACGTCATAGTTCGACGTCATCGTTCGGACGAGGACGGAGCAGGAATGGAGGGTGAGGTGTGCCGGCTTGGAGGATGAGGTGGGTCGGAGCAGGAATGGTCGGGAAGGTTCGTCCAAGCATTGTAAACTTGTCGCCGCCCCGCACTATCGTTTATCGCCCAAACACACGCAAACACACAGGTGCGAAACCATACACACAAAGGCTCCGGAGTCGACGACCGAGGGCTTCGTAGAACTGCTCCGTCTGGTGTGGCGCAGCGGAGTGCCACATTCCTGAACTGACCGCGCGCCACGTGGCTGCCGGTCATCCGCAGTTCTCGGTACTGCCCAGCTTTCAGTGCCGACGTCAGAGGGCCTCGTAGAACTGCTTTGTCCCGGGTGGTGCGGCCAAGTACCAATTTCCGGAGTTGATCACGCGCCTCGTGGCTGCCGGCCGTTCGCAGCTCTCGGAAGGGCGCACCGACTGGTGGGCTTGGAACACGTGCAGCGGGCTGAAAGCTGGCACGTTGCCACCCCGTATGGCCATTCTTAACACCACGCATCGTTACGTAACTTCCCAAATAACAGTATACGAGTCGGTTGTGGCACTTGTTAGAGCAGTAAATGAGGGATCGAAAAGAACTGTGATTATTCCGCGAATATATATTTCTGTATAATTCTTCTAGAGCTAATTAAAAAAACGCTACTATAGTCGGACACAACCTAAGTCTGCAATGAAACCCCGACCACGCCCTCATAACCGCTAGCCACTGTTTCTCCGCGAGGCTGCAAATAATTCGTACTTCAAACTTTTTCTGTTACCCAAATAAGGCGGTAACTACAGAAGTCAAATTATTATCGCGTAATTTTATACCTTTTCCCTCGCCTATTATAGTGGAATGGCGAATGTCTAATTCCTAATTGAACTGGAATAACGTGTTTGCTTCGCTACAACTATTTGTTGTAAAGTTTCACTTCAGTTGGCAGTGAAGTTTCATGAGTAAAGCTGGTGCAGCAGTGAAATGAAGTGCACCGCAGACTTTTGAAGACCCCATAATTATGTCCATGTCTTTTGCACACCTCATTGCTTCTGCCGTTGAAAAGACTCTTCAAGAACAGCAGACGCTCCGGAGGTGTCAAGTACGATGCCATGGTGAAAAGGCCGCATGACGACGATTTTGTTTGCTTCTGTGATTGGCTGGCGGAGTAATCTAACTCCGCGCAGTCCGTGTGCCTTTGTTGCCAACTGCTGTTTTTTAAAGTTCTATTCTACTAAAGCAATCTTTATTTTACACTTTTGCTTCTTTACTTGCTCTTGGCAGTGTTCTTTCTGCGCTTCTTTCCTGCGCGAGTCCAGAACCACGTCAAATGGAGAGAGAGAGAAAACATTTGTCTTGAGATTGGGTACGAGGAAGACACCCAATCTCATGACAAATAAATGTTTTTTCTCTCTCTCTCCATTTGACGTGGTTCTTAGTTTGCCAAGCAAAGGAGAGGTGTATCGCACAGGCGTACGTGTAAAATACACCTTATTTCATTTCTCTTTTGTGGGTTTGCGCGTTTTTATGGCGAATGGTGGGCGTTATTCACATTAGTACTACTAAAGGTACCCCCCCCCCCCCCGAAAAAAATCCTGGGTACGTGCCTCTTATCGACAATATATGTCACTGGAAGCAGCGTGGTGTACCCCCTTAGTTTTTACGACTTGAGCATTTGAGCTATATATGGTGATTATTAAGCAGGAAAGAGATGCTTAATTTCTGCAGCCCATCAGGGAGCACGGCGCAGCGTCATAGGGGAGAGGAGGAGTAGGAGGTAAAGAGGAAAGAGGTGTGAGATGGTTCAGGGGGCTCGTCCGCACGTGGCAGCAGAAGAGGCAGGGACCGGCAGGGACAGCTGTGCTGAATAGTATGCTGCTATCCCACTCGCCTCCATGTACTCCGAAATCCGCATAGAATCCAAAGACGTGCTGACGTGTTGCTGGGCTCAGTGCGAAACAGACGAAGGTCCGATATCTGAATCGTTTCACTTGTGGTGCGCCTTCTAATTTGCGTGCACGGCGGTTCGCTAGTTAGGCGCGGTCAGGTAGCCACTCTCCTAATCCTTTTTCACTGTTTCCCGAATAATTGGCGTGCCTTCGCGCACTTGTCTGCGTACCCGCACTTGCCGACCTACGATATACACTGTCCGTGCATGTGGTGCGTGACCACGGTGTGTTGCTGAACCACGTACCCCCGCCATATTCCTGCTTCTATTCGGGATTGTAGTATGTAACGTGAGGACATCTGGCCACGAAGACTGAGGGTATATACGTATACGAGTATTAAAGGAAAAAAAACAAAAAAAAACAATAAAAGGCGTGTTGATGATGTGTATATGTACTGTTGGATACGGACCCTTTTCCTGGCATCACTCAAGTTCCCCGACCACATCCAATCGCCGTCGCATTCCAATTATGGTGTGCCTGGTAGTTGATCTTGGTCCCGAGCAAAGCTGTTTTGCGGCTCTGGAAGGTCGTTAGAGAACAACCCGTCCCCTCCAGCTCAGCGCTTCCAGGCGAGGAGGTGACACCGGAGGCAAGTCAACCCTCGGACAATGGAGCCCTTGGAGCGTCCCCATTGGCTGAATGTGACGGCACTTGCACGGGCGCCTACCATTGGAGGAAAATGATGACACCTGAGCTGGCTCGACGATTGGCCGAAAATGACCTCACCCCGAGACTGAAGGGGTTAAAAGCGTGAGACGGAGAAGAGTTTTTTTTTTTTTTTCGTTCTTGCCACGGGCCGCAGCGTCCGATATGCTGCCGGTCGTCAATGACTTTATGACTGTTCATTACTTTGTGTTATTACTGTAAATAATATAAATAAACCTTCAGTTCTCAAAATCCTCCTCAACGTCGGCCAACTCCTGCACTCAACGGCAAGATCTCGTAGCACCCTCTCGGGAACTTGCGGGTATCGAGGTCTCTTCCCGCGCCTTGTACGCCAGCTCGCGCGTTATGCTTCCGGGAGCTGCTGCCGCAAGTGCAAGATGGCGGACAGGGTTGCCAGATGGTCCGAACAAAAATAGCCAAATGATCTCAAAATGTAGCCCAAAAATAGCCAAACCCTAATTTTTTGTGAGCGAAAAGTAGCCAAAACCGTAGCCAAAACGTTTGATGATATTCTGCAGCTGTCTCTGCAGATGGTGTAGACGGTGTCCAAATCTCGGCGCGCATTTTTGCGGCTCCAAAATTACTCCGCCGCACGCAACCAGCACAACACTGGCCTCAAGATCTGCGTAAAGAATTCTAGTGAGAGCTGCTACTCAGACGTAGATTTAGGCACCACTTATTGTTACAACGAACTGAAGAATTTCATTTCCGATTTACTCATGACTTTATTGGTATTTACTGAGCCACGTTCTAAGCTAACTTTAGTTCACGCCTCGCTGTACCCAAGGCATTCTTCTAAAGAGTCAAGCAAACTATTGCCAGCTCCAGCCTCAAGGATCAGATTCGGCTGGTCACGATCTAGTGCCCAAGAGGCTGCCCGAACTCAAGGCATTAAAATAGGGATGCCTTTCCTACAGGCTTGGTTTATAAAATAAACATGTTATCTCTCTCTCTCTCTCTCTCAATTTACTCGAAAGCAGCTCGAAGCTGAGTTAGCAAATGCCGCTGCTTGGAGGAAGACTGGACTCTGAAGAAAACTTGAAACCTTCTCGCGTTTTCCTCGTGCGAAGAAGCGGCAGTTGTGACTGCAATTCGCTTTTGAGTGGAAACAAACAGAACGACCTGCTGCCCATTAACAGAATATGTTAATTAAAGTTTATAGTTTCAATTGCCACCTAGATTATGGCGCTGGCAATAATGCAGGCGGTATCAGTATCGAAAAGAGTTGAACTGCGCAATATTTCGTGCACTGCGCAAGATTTGAACTGAACTGAACTGAACTGAATTTGAATTTTGTGAACTGCGCAAGATTCGTGCAATATGAAAAACATGTACGTAAGTTTCTGTGAATGCAGGCACGAATGCGTGTGTTGCCAAATTTCCGAGGGGGGGCTGTGTACCTTACTTCCAGTGCGATTAAAAAAAAATGAAATGTAATTTCACTAGGGAAGACAATTTATTTAATGGGTCCCAGACGGCTGTCATCAAGTACAGCGTAAACCCCTTTGTCTAACAAATTCAAGCACTGTACATCAGAATAGGATGCCAATAGAACACTGTATAAACCTTTGCAAAGTAGCAAGAACTCTTTGCCCAACCACCACAGTGATATGGGCAAAAATAATAAAATATGGACGTAACAGTACCACGAACGCCTATTATGTATGTCGAACGCAGTTTTTTCTTTTCATCACAGCTCGAAAATACGCGTGAGCAAAGTACAATAGTAATACGAACAAAGAGGAATTACAATGGTCATAAAGTATGTACATTTACAAAGCAAGCCATAATCGCAGTTACTCGTAGGCACATAGATTAAAGGAAAAAAAAATGCCGCAGAAGTACGGTGTGAAAATCGACGAGTTCTCAACCTGAATTTGGCAAAGCAATCACTCACCGACCTTTGGAGAGCAACTGTCTTGCCATCTTCACTGTGGACAAACATCCTTTTAATATATTTACGCAGCTTATCATTGCAATAAGATGCAACGTTCAAAAAGTATCATTAAACAATCGCAACCGTCACGCAATACAAAGCTGCTTGACTAAAACAAAGAAGGAAAAGAAACATTGTGTAGCGTCCCAGTTGATTCTTCTCACACTGGTGATTTACGCAAATGGATTAAATATACTCTCTTGCCCAGTTTCTCACTGCCACTCGGGCCGAATAGAATGGCAGAGTTGGAACGCGACAGAAACTTCATCTGACCGAATACCTTTGTAGCAGTCCCCACTCTCTGCCAGGCCTAACTTAACGCAGTGTCTCATTCGACATGCGGTTTCTCAGATCACTCTTTATCAACGAAACCAGACTGAACAACATACTTTCGACAGCTGCGTTCGGAAGAGGCAGCGCAAGTAGGGACAAAGCAAGCTCAGACAGCAAGGGGAGCATTAGATTTCCGGCACCGCCTTTTGCAATTCCTGATGCTAGCGCATAACTTGGCGATGCTTGGTGATACTATAGAGCAGAATATTTCGTTTTGATTTCGACAGTCGAGACTACTGCAGTTCGCTGAGTATTACAGTGCGCGTCACTCTTGTGTACAGCGCGCGAACGGCAGCAGCCGGGGCGCTCCGCCCAACCAGGAGACTTCCTACACACCCTCCTCACATGCCCCACGTTCCCTCATCCCCCATCACCTGCCGTGGCGGAGTCTTACTGGGAGACTCTTCTGACCTGCACTTCCGCTCAAGACCAGTGCCGGATCATCTCCAGTGCAATAAGAAGGATTGCGCTCCAAGGGCTCTCCTTCGCTTTATAAGGGTGCCCCCTCCAGTGGCGTAGCCAGAAATTTCGTTCGGCGGGAGCTCACATTGTAGCTCGGCCTCCTCCTCAAGAGAAAGCTTTAGCTCAGGTGCTCCTTTGTAAATACATGTTGAAGGAGAATTCGTTTTTCTCGGCAACCACTGCACCAAATTTGACGAGGTTTTTTGGATTTAATATAAAAACCTAAATTCTACTGGCTTTTGGTTTCGAGTTTTTCATTTATGTTGTAAATTCTTTATTAAAAATTGCAAAATATCGCAAATTTTCAGAAAACGAAACTATCAAGTTTACAACTCTGTAACTCAACAATGACAAATAATATCGCAATTCTGTGAATTGCATATAATAGTACATCTACAGCGGACAATATTGATATGTTACCCATGAATCTCAAGAACTTTAGTATTATGGAAATAGGGCTTTTGCAGAAGCATTGTACACAACGTAAGCAATTCACGTAAGATGCAAATTGACATATCAAATTTGTCCGCTTTGACTGTTAGAATAGATGCCGTTTAGAGAACCGCGATATCTGTTCTTGATGCAGAGCTATTAGTTCTTAAACGTCGTGCTTCTTCTTTTTCGAAGTTTCGATTTTTTCAAAATAATTAAACAAAATTCAGACTGTAAACCGTAATTCCGCTTCCAACAAACACTATAATTTAACTTTCTCTCTCAAGTGCAACAAATTTCAATGAAAGCGATCGAGGGGTTATCTCAGAAAAGCGTTTCTGCGTTTTGCATGTACTTGAATAGGCCGCGTCGGTGTTGGGCCCGAGCTAAAGCTTCCTCTTAAACAATTTGTCGAGGGATCAAATACATGAATAATAACTGCAGTGCCATTGCCAAAGATGCTGGAAACGAATTCTTGAACGCTACACACTGTCAAAACAAGCAAAATATGTATTTTTATTGCGAAAGCAATACTGCTCGCACTTTCGGCCCATCGGTGGTCGTGGCGCCACCTTACACAGCTGCGCGTCACGTGACCGTGTGACGTCACGCCAGACCGAGAGACGGGGCCCCAGCTCGCGGCATCGATGGTGGAGGCGAAGCCTTGCGCGCCGCTGCTGCGGCGCTACCGAGAGAGGGCGCTCGCTGGTGTGACGTCTCGCTAGGAGGATAAATGGGGCTACAGCTCGGCTCCTCGCCGTGGTCGGCGCGCTGCCTTGCGCTATGTCGGATGATGTATAGCCATAAGTTTAATAAAGGGCAACCATGTCCACACCATCAGCCGAACCAAGGCGCAGCCAAGGGTATTGCTTTCGCAATCTTTCAGGTTTAACCAAGCTAAGCCTTCAGCCAATTTTTTTCATAACAGAATATACTCGTGTGTCCCAAAAATTGTGCCCGAAACAACTTATATCAATGCTTCCATGTTTTTGTCTATCTAATAAGTAAAGGAAATATCACACGAACTTTAGAACTAGATCAGTTCGAAGCCAGCAAAGCAGTGCGTGCCACTGATATGAAAAAGGTAAAGCCCATGAAATGAACAAGTTGACGAAAAATGTGTTAATGAAACTGTCATTCAAGAACCTTGTTCACATTCTCGTACATATGCAACAACCAGAGAATAATCTCAATGACGCTGTCGTTTGTTCGAATGTATTACGCAGGAGCAGCTGTCACCGGTCGTATATCGTGAGTAATTGCACCGAAATTATAGTCGCAACAGAGAGCACGTATAAAAAGCACGAGTTCTGCAAAATATACGAGGGCGAGTCCAATGAAAACGAGCCAATGGGAATACATGACAAACGGGGCACCTTATTTAAAAGTAGTCTCTATGAGCATTTAGACATTTCTCCCATTGACTAACGAGTCGCGTGATTTCCTTCTCATAAAGCTCCTTGGGTTGCTGCTTCAAAAAGCCTGCAACTGACTCTATCGTCCGACACGAATCTGGTTCCCTTGAGCTGTTTTTTCAGTTGCCCCAAAATGTGGAAGTCGCAAGGCGACAGGTCTGAGCTGTGTGGCGGATGTTGCAGCGTTCCCTACTTGAACTTTGCCAGTTTTATATTAACCACATCAGGGACGTGGGGACGGGCATTGTCGTGGAACAAGATGACCCCATTCGTCAATTTTCCCCGTCGTTTGTTCTTGATTGCGACTCGCAGCCAATCCGGCGTTTCACAATATCGGAAATAATTGATAGCCTCTCAAGATTTAGCAAATTCTATCAGTAATGGCCCCCGACGATCGAAAAAGAAGAAAAACTCAACACCTTTCCGGGGCAATTGACGGCCTTTGCTTTCTTTGGGGGCGCTGAATTCGAATGTTTCCACTGTAAGCTTTGTCGTCGTGTTTCAGGCTCGTAGAAGTGGCCCCATGGTTCGTCCCCGATCACAATTGCAGACAATAAGTCGTCACGCTCATTATGATACCGGATAAGATGAGTCAAGGCAGCGCCGAACTTCTCCGTCTTCTGGCGGTGGTTCAAAATCTTGGACATCCATTGCAGACACAAGAGCCGATAACCGAGTTGTTCATGAATTATGGCGTTAACCGAACCATGATTGATGTCCACACGCTCTGCCAGTTCATCGATGCTTATCGAGCTTGATAAAGGGCAAAAAAGTGTCACTAGAAACAAAGTTCACTGCAGGTATACACAAAACCTGGCCACAAGATATTTAAGTATATATTTAAGTCTCCAATAAATCTACCTATCTAAGAAAAAGTTACTGTATATATTGCGCCAAACAAGGCAAATAAGCATGTTGCGCAATCACAGATTCACAGAATCCTAGATCCCGCCCCATTCCACCCTTCCCCCCTCCCCCGATGTATCGCGCACGACGGAAGGCGGCGCGCTTGCTCCCCGCTTGCTCCCCGCTTTTCTCCTTTGCACACACAATACTTAGCCACCATCGTCGGATCACCCATTACAACCCCCCCGCCCCCACGTTCACTCGCACGTGCAGCATGCGGCGCGCGGTCACGATGATACCGCCCTTGGACTTTAATAAAAAAAAAGGGGGCGACCGTGACGGCAGGAATGCGCCTGGAGTGTCCATAATTGCTATCGCAATAAAATAATAAGAGTATCGGCAACTGAAGCGTCCCGTTGCTCATTACTTTCCGCAGAAGAAGAAGTGGGAGGGGGGGGGGGTGAGAAACAACTTCATTTAGTCGCCTGCAGAACGACACCATGACTAAATGGCGCCGTGACGCGGGCCCTGACGTCTTCTCAGCGGGTGGTCTCTACTCAACTCCAGTGCGTGTTACTCCCGCGGTCCGTCGCCCTGAGGGGCAACGTTCCGTCGGTTTCGCTCGGCCTTTGTCTTTCAAGAGCCGCCGAGAGCTGCTGGACGGCCCAGGTCTGGCTTTCGTGGTCGTAACAAAATCGAAGTTTCACCATGCCACAATTCACTGCGCCGCAACAATGCATTTTTTCCCCATTTGTGAGGCGGGGGCACTGAAATGAAAAGAAAAAACGCCAAGGAAAGTAATTTGGCCACAATCGAATGCCTACTTTGGGCACCTAATGTGGCTACCGAAGGAATATCGAAGAAAACGTGAGACGCTTGGTCCACCGAGAACCATACGCATTGTTACCTTTCGCCTACGACGCGCGGTATAGCCGGCGCGGATGCAACGGACGCCGGGGCTTCGTTCAAAGCGGCGGACATTTTGGCCCGTTCGGAGCTGCCTCAAAGCCTCCCCGCCAAGCGCGTCCAGGCGTGTTTCAGTGCCACGTGTCTTCTTGTGTGCGTGCGTGTGTGTGTGCCCACGCTTGTCAAAGCGCGACAGCCGGGGAGAGGAGCTCCCCAAGTGTGAAGCGAGGAGGTCTGTCCGGCGCCCGGCCGGCGGATGCGTCACTACACTCGTCTCAACGTGTCTCTCAGCGTGTCCGTGCCCAGTCACGTGCGCATCTGACGAGACGTTCCTCCTTGCCCTCAGCTGCGAGACTATAAAAGCAGCTGCCCCCGGACGCCAAGAGAGAGGCTCCGATTTCTTCCGTTGAGTTACGTGCTCTCCCGTCTCTCCACTTCGGTCGACCTGACCGCCCGCTCTTTTGCGATGTTAAAATAAACAAGTTGTTCTGTTACCAGTCGACTCGTGCTTTGCCGGGACCTTCGGATGCTTCCAGTTGTGCCCCAGGCCGCCAGGCCAACGCTACCCTTGGGGCTTGCGACCCATTTGCAACAACGGGCGTCAGCACTGCGGTTCCAACAACTCGGGCCAGCGGTGCGATATGCAACAGCTGGTTGCCAGCGGTGAGATCGCGACAACGGAGGCCAGCAGCGAAGAGATGCGGTTGACTGTATGCTGAGCAGCACAACGACCATCCGGGAGCAGTGCAACGAGCCCTGTGTGATGACTGGTTGCCTGCAGCGGAACGACTGCGCTGAATTCTTGGCTGCGAGGTTTGGTGAGTGCGGGACTTTCTTCTTCTGAGTTTTGCCAGACGTTAGTGTTAGTGTCAGAAACAGAGCTGGTAATTGTGGTTGTCGTTGCTGCCGGGTTAGTTTGCGGCAAGACAATAGTAGGCAGTAGAGAAAGCAGCATTCAGAGCAGCCATGGATTTGAAGTCGTTGCGCAAACCGAAATTGCTGGAGCTTGCAAGAGAGTTGGGTCTGGATGTCTCAGACAAACTCAGAAAACCAGAACTGCTAAGGGCTATTCTTGAGTTAGAAGCTGAGGATGACGAGCTGTCGGAATGCCTTGAGACCATTAAAGAACAGAAAGAGAGACAGGAGCGTGAACGTAAAGAACAGATAGAACGAGAGCAACAAGAGAAAAAAGAAGAGCGCGAACACGCTTTGGAAATGAAGCGTCTCGAGGTAGAGATGGAACGCGCTCGTAATGGAAGTCAGGCACACGGTGCAGGAGAACGAGTATCGTTCAAAATGACTGACCTGATGCGGCCGTTTAAGCTTGGAGAGGACATTGGTTTGTTCCTGGTTAACTTTGAGCGAACGTGCGAGAAGCAGGGGTTCTCTCGGGAAACGTGGCCACAGCGCTTGCTCACTTTGTTACCCGGCGAGGCGGCCGACGTAGTCGCTCGCTTGAAGAGAGAGGAGGCAGAGGATTTCGACAAAGTGAAATCGAGTCTGCTAAAAAAGTACAGGCTGTCAGCGGAGGCGTTCCGTCGGAAGTTTCGGGAAAATGAGAAAGGCAAAAGTGAGTCATATACAGAGTTTGCCTACAGGCTAATGTCAAACATGCAGGAGTGGCTCAAAGAAGAGAAAGCGTTTGGTGACCACGAGAAAGTTCTGCAGTGTTTCGGGCTGGAACAGTTTTATAGTCGGTTACCTGAGAACGTGCGGTACTGGGTCTTGGATAGGCCAGACGTTAGTACGGTGGCTAGAGCCGCTGAGCTAGCCGAAGAGTTTGTGACGCGTCGGGCTCGCGGAGCTAAAGACGGTCAAAAGGGTGAATTTGGCTCCAAGTTTGAGAGGCCGAAGTTCACACCCATGAGAGCAAGGGGGAACACACGTAGTGCGGATGCGAGTGAAAGCAGTCCGACCGAACGTAAGGAGACGGCGGCAGCCGAAGCCGAACGCAGAAAGCGGTTCGAGACGAGGCAAGCGCGCGTGTGTTATACGTGCCAGAAGCCGGGTCACTTTTCGGCGCAGTGTCCGACCGAACCTAAGGAGACGGCGGCAGCCGAAGCCGAACGCAGAAAGCGGTTCGAGACGAGGCAAGCGCGCGTGTGTTATACGTGTCAGAAGCCGGGTCACTTTTCGGCGCAGTGTCCAGAAACAAAAACAAAAGTCGTGTTTTTGTCATTGTGCAGCACTGACGAGAACATGAAGCTTCTCGAGCCTTACATGCGAGACCTCCTCGTAAACGGGAAAGAGTGCCGAGTGCTTCGCGATTCCGCAGCTACAATGGATGTAGTTCACCCCTCTTACGTAGAACCCGATATGTTCACGGGCGAGTGCGCATGGATCAAGCAAGCAGTGGAAGCTCATAGCGTGTGTCTGCCCGTAGCAAAAGTGCTTATTGAAGGACCTTTCGGAGCACTTGAGACGGAGGCCGCAGTGTCATCTATGCTGCCCCCCCAGTACCCGTACCTATTTTCGAACAGGTCCGATCGCCTCCTGCGCGAGAAGGGGCTTTTGTTTGGTGAGGCTAGCGTTCAGGCCTTAACCAGATCGAAGGTTCGGGAGCTCGCTGCAAATGCGGTAGTTGCGGGGCCGACGTTGTCGAACAATGAGAAAGGGTCAGAGGCGCAGCAAGCTGATATTCAGAGCACGCCCGAACTGAATAAAATTGAGCCTGTAGCGTTAAAGGCACAAGATACTGGAGAGGAAATTCCCGATGCGGGAAAGTTAGAAGAGCTATCTGCAGATTTGCTCATCGCGCCTACGTCAGATGGACTTAATAGGTTGCTAAAAGTCAGCCGGTCGGCTTTGATAGCCGAGCAAAAGAAGGATGGCAGCCTAGAAAACATACGCTGCATTGTCAAGGAAGGTATCGCCAAGAAAAATGCTCGCTTTGTGGAAAGAGGTGGGGTCCTGTACCGGAAGTATCTAGACCGCAGGGGAGTGGAGTTCGATCAGCTGATCGTGCCTCAATGCTACCGTCAGGATCTGTTGCGCTTGTCGCATGGGGGTTCGTGGTCCGGACACCTTGGAGTTAAGAAAACTAAGGACCGTCTCTTGCAAGAGTACTATTGGCCAGGGTGTTTTCGGGACGCAGACCACTTTGTGAGGACATGTGACACCTGTCAGCGGGTGGGCAAACCAGGGGACAAATCGAGGGCGCCGTTGAAGTTGGTACCTATCATTACGGAGCCTTTCAGACGGCTCGTTATTGATACAGTGGGACCTCTGCCGGTAACAGCCACGGGGTACAGACACATTTTGACTGTGATCTGCCCAGCGACAAAGTTCCCTGAAGCAGTGCCGCTTAAAGAACTCAGCTCAGTTGAGATAGTCAATGCACTACTGTCCATATTTGCGCGAGTTGGTTTTCCTGCGGAAATCCAGTCAGATCAGGGCACGGTGTTTACGAGCGCTTTGACGACAGCCTTTCTCGAAAGGTGCGGGGTAAAGCTGTTACACAGCTCAGTGTACCACCCACAGTCGAATTCCGTTGAGAAGCTCCACTCCGTCATGAAGCGCGTGTTGAGAGCATTGTGTTTTGAACAACAAACTGACTGGGAGCTGTGTCTGCCTGGGGTGATGCTTGCATTAAAGACCGCGCCGCATGCGGCTACGGGGTTTTCGCCAGCTGAGCTAGTGTACGGTCGCTCGCTGCGTTCTCCGCTTCGCATGCGTCGAGACGGATCACTGCCCTCTCCAATGGCTGCAGACTATCTCTTCCACAAATGGCCGCCTCCTGCACTGGAGCCTCGCTTTGCAACAATATTCCTTTGAGGTGCGTTACAAAAAGGGGAGTCTCAACGGTAACGCCGATGGCTTAAGTCGAAGCCCCTAACGTGGGAATCAGCCTCAAAATTGTTTGTTACTGATGTTTTTCTTCCTGAGGCAGGATTTTTAACATATTGCTTTTGTGTAGTGTTTCAAAGTGATGATGTGCTTCCTAGTGCAATTTTCCGATTTGTGGACGCGTTCTGAGTGCTGCTAAACTACTGTAAGGAACTAGGCAGTAGTATAAAAGGGGAAAGAGCCTGGCAGGGCTTAGTGAGGGTTGTGCCGTGCTTGTTGACTGAGCGGTTGACTTTCGGCGTAGTTCTAACGCTTGCTGGGAACGAGAACAAAAATGTCAACTCTCCCGAAGTCACTTTGCAGTGTCCTGTGTGAACCTGAACGAGAGAACGAGGCCTTCTCTGTGCGCTGCGCTCAAGAAACGCCGAAGGACGACCGACTTCGGTTATGAGCATCATCAAGCGACATCCCTCCGGACAGCGGATGCAGTCCCCTGACCATCGGGATCTCCTTCCCCCGGCGGGGCGGTCTGTTACGTTTCGCCTACGACGCGCGGTATAGCCGGCGCGGATGCAACGGACGCCGGGGCTTCGTTCAAAGCGGCGGACATTTTGGCCCGTTCGGAGCTGCCTCAAAGCCTCCCCGCCAAGCGCGTCCAGGCGTGTTTCAGTGCCACGTGTCTTCTTGTGTGCGTGCGTGTGTGTGTGCCCACGCTTGTCAAAGCGCGGCAGCCGCGGAGAGGAGCTCCCCAAGTGTGAAGCGAGGAGGTCTGTCCGGCGCCCGGCCGGCGGATGCGTCACTACACTCGTCTCAACGTGTCTCTCAGCGTGTCCGTGCCCAGTCACGCGCGCATCTGACGAGACGTTCCTCCTTGCCCTCAGCTGCGAGACTATAAAAGCAGCTGCCCCCGGACGCCAAGAGAGAGGCTCCGATTTCTTCCGTTGAGTTACGTGCTCTCCCGTCTCTCCACTTCGGTCGACCTGACCGCCCGCTCTTTTGCGATGTTAAAATAAACAAGTTGTTCTGTTACCAGTCGACTCGTGCTTTGCCGGGACCTTCGGATGCTTCCAGTTGTGCCCCAGGCCGCCAGGCCAACGCTACCCTTGGGGCTTGCGACCCATTTGCAACAACGGGCGTCAGCACTGCGGTTCCAACAACTCGTGCCAGCGGTGCGATTCCAACAGCATGCACACTGCTCGGTATCCTACACCAGCGAGACAAGAGATTCCGGAGAGGTTGCGCTCAAGGAAACGCGGTGCAATCCGTCGAGTCCCCACAGTGATGGAGGCGAGCGACCATTGTTTCCTTTTCTCATCTGCTAGCCACAAAGCGTCCAAAACTCTGCCAGGCGAGAATCCACTCGGCAACACGAGAAAAACGCATGCGCTCTGGCTGGCTCTGGCAGCCTGCAGGTAGGGCAGCGAGAACAAAAAACAAGAGGCTCAATGTGTCCTCGCGAATAAAAGTCAAAGTACAAAAAATAAATAAGAACGTAGTTACCTTGGCTGGCTTTAGTGTCTTGACATGGATGCTTTGGCGTAGGTGAAAAAAATGTTGGTATTTTTTATGTGACATGACGGCACGAATGAACCACCACAACGCCTGGTCTCATCGGACCTCACTGCGTGCTTTGTCGACTTGTCTGATAGTGTGTTGATTAGGCTTGTCTCGTTGTATGTTCCGATGTAAGACTTTAGAAAAGTCAATGCACCTTTGACGACAAAGTTCCGCAATTGAAAATCTAAAGCACAACTTTGGAAATGTAAATGCACATTTCGCATCAAAAGTTTATGAGAACTTTATACCCATAATGTTTCGGAATTGACATTCATGCGCTCCGTAGATTCCGCGGCATCCACGAGACACCGTGGCGAGCCCGTTCACCATCAAAACGCCCTTGAAACTTGGTGCTCGGATGGGGCTCCTTGCGTTATGTGACTCCCGGTGCATGGACGTTGCCGCGAAATCCAGCCCCAGTTCGCAATGTTCGCGGTGAAATGTCTTTTCGAGCGTGAAAAGGACATTCTAGACAAAATCCAGAATGATTTCCGGCGCCGGAGGTTGCTTTGGTCGGCGGTGCATGGACAGCACGAAAAAATTTTGGGGGGGGGCTGAAGTCCCATAAGCCCCCCCCCCTGGCTACGCCCCTGGCCCCCTCATAGTGAGGGAGCACCCAAGTGCCATGTAGGGGGCTTCGCCCCCACCATTCATATCATTGGCAATAAATGTTTCTACCACCACCACCACCACCCGAGCTCTCTTCCGCTGAGCGCATTGTAAGGATTGGGGTCGGGCATGAAATAGATGGTAGCTGGCCCATGCCGTCGTTCAACTCATCCACGCTGAGGACGTTGTTGAAGGGAGAGACTTGTCCTCAACGAGAACGAGTAATATGGGATTTATTTACAGTATCTACATGAGAACGCTACAGTTCATCAGTCTAGCATGACTGAAAGAAAATGCGCACTGAAGAGCCGACAACGGCTGCTTATAAACACTCTGTCCTGCCTAGATCCCTAGGTGAGGGAAAACGGCCGTTCAACCTTCGAACATTTCGGAGCGTCCAAAGTCATCGTAGCCGACCCGCCTTGGAGGGGGAGGGTTTACACACTCACTTCCGCACAGGTTTCACTGATGACACCAAGGTGAGAGGGTTTTCGCAGACACGGGTCTTGCCGTGAACAGGCGCCTCTTGGTCTCAGAGTTGACCCCGCAAACAGTGGCCGCCGCGTCTGTCTATTGACTGACGACTTCTAAGACCCGTGAGACGGCGCCGCAAAACACCTTCTTCCAGGAGTTCCACCGCTTCAAAAAAAAAAAAAAAAACGTGATGGTGACGGCGAATCCGCTAACAATGTATGGTCCGCCTACTGCGTGTAGACATCCCGGGGCCGCACGGTTCGGGACTGCCGTATTGTCGTCCTTTGTTAAGAACGGCCAGCTGCAGTGCAAGTTTGCCACCCAGTTGCGACTGAGGAAGCAACATCTCGGGAGCATCGCCGCCAAACTCTTGCCACAGCGTGACTAAATCGACTTTGTGTCGGGGAACAAGACGCGCATCCCCCACTCTCCGTCACTTCAGCTAGGATGCGTTCGATGAAGCAGGCTTTGTGCTGAAACCGCCGCCAACCTCTAGCCTAATCGCCGTTGGGACGGAATGAGTTCGGCGGGCCAACTATTGTTCCCAAACTCGCCAACGCGGACCTGATCTGCTACGGGTGCGCGAGTTGCCGCGGGAACGCCGTTTGGCGCAGCTTCCAATGCACCGACCAAGACGCAAGACAACGCGCTACCCGGAACGGCTCCGAGTTCTACGGGGCCCCTCTGACGTCGGTTCCGGACCTTCGCACGTGTGTGCATTTGTGTGTGTAGACCGTCCTGCGGGGAGGCGGCTAGTTTGCGATGACTAAACGAACGTTCGCATCACCTTGTATCGGGAGAGGACCGAGTGTTTAAAAACCGCTGTTGTGTGGCTGCTCAGGACACTCTCTCTCAAGCAGTCATGTTAGACTGATGTACTTTCTCAGACAGTCATGTTAGACTGATATAAATACTGTGAATAAACCCATATTCCTCGTTCTCGATGAGAAGCAGTCCTTCCCTTCATCAACGTCCTCAGCGTGGATAAGTTGGACGACGGCATAGGCCAGCTACCTTCTAATTCATGCCCGACTCCAATCTTTACAACGGAGCACGAGCGATGGGATTGAGCCCTCAATACTGACAACTGGCTGACAGCGGTGAGATGGACTTTGCGACGTGGTGCTGTGACTGCGGTGAGTGCTTGGTTCTTGCTTTGACTCTCTAGGCTTCATTTTGTGGTTGTTCTGTTTAGAACAGCAGGGAAGCTAGATTGTTGAGTGTTAGCTAGGTTGTGTTTTCCTAGCTAGATTTAGAGAGCAGGATCAAGGCAGTAAAGCAGCAATCATGGAGTTAAGGACACTGCTGAGAGACGAACTGTTGATTGTTGGTGAGGAAGTGGGCCTAGAGGTACACAAGGAAACGCTAAAATGGGAATTATTGAAGCTGATTTCCGAAAAGGCCAGTGAGGAGGACATCGAAATTGGGCTAGAACTTCTTAGGAAAAGAGAAACGGGACAGACAGAGAGAAGAGCGGGACAGTGAGGAACGCGAGTTGAGAAAAATGTAACTTGAGCTTGAAAGAAAACGTTTGGAGTTGTCTCAAGGAAGTGAAGGCACTCTGGGACGATCAAGTGAGGCAGAATCGTACCGCATGGACAGGCTATTAAAGCCATTTGAGGTCGGGACCGACATAGGCTTGTTCCTAAGCAATTTTGAAAGGACTTGTGAGATGAACTTCGGCCCGAGTATATGGCCACAGCGGTTGCTGTCTATGTTGCGGTGTGAGGCGGCGGAAGTAATCGCCCGACTGAGTGCACAGGATGCATATGATTATGCAAAAGTTAAGGCTAGTCTCTTGAAGAAATACCGCCTTTCAGCCGAAGCTTTTCGCAAAGATTTAGGAGCACAGGCAAGAAAGATAGCGAGGGATATCCGGAGTTTGCATATAGCTCAAAGGCCAACCTAGTCGAGTGGCTTAAAAGCGCGGAAGCGTACGGCAGCAGAGACATGATCATTGAATGCATGTGTCTAGAGCAGTTTTACAAAACCATCACCCAAGCTGTGAAACTGTGGGTGCAAGACAGAGGGAATGCAAACACTGTGGAAAGGGCGGCTGAATTAGCCGAAGAGTACGCAACCCGTAGAAAGTTGAACGCCGAGGACGGAAACTTGGACGGTCGAAATGGACCGCGGAAACCATTTCCGTTCAAAAAGGGTTCGCAGGCTACACGATCGGAGCCTGTAGACATGGCGGAAAAGCCCGCAGAAAAGAGCGAGGAGAAACTTAACGGAGAAACCGCACAAAAAGAACAGAAAAGAAAATTCGAATCTTTTAGACCAATTTGCTGTTACAAATGCCACAAACTGGGACATATAGCGGCAAACTGCGGGAAGCCTAGCGTAGTTTTCTCCTACGTGGAGGAAAAAGACGAGAATAATGAACTTTTAAGTCCATATCTTCACGACCTGCAAGTTAATGGCAAACCATACCGAGTGCTAAGAGACAGTGCCGCCACGATGGACATTGTCCATCCGTCTTACGTGACGGTAGATGACTTCACCGGAGAAGCAGCATGGATAAAACAGGTTGTAGAAGAACACAGCGTGTGTCTGCCCATGGCCAAAGTCAAAATCAGTGGACCATTCGGGGAGCTAGAGATTGAGGCTGCAGTTTCCAAATTTTTGTCTAAGGCAGTACCCTTACATCTTTTCGAATCGCTCGAATCAGTTACTGCGTGACAAAGGGCTCAAACTGGGGGAGGGCATAGTACAGGCATTGACCCGAGGCCAAGCTCGTAAGATCGCGTCGCTTTCGGCTGAAAATGCACAAGCTCCTCCAGCGGAAGCAGAAAAGGGGATAACTTCAATACCCGAATCCGAGCTAGGCCCGAGGGACAAAATAACAGTTGAGGAGAGCCTGCCAGCTGACCAGCTCAATGAGAGTGTAACACTAGAGGGTCAAAGTTCTAGCCTGCAGGAAGAGCAAGCTGACACACTCACAAGCGAGACAGGGTCGTTATTATCACCGGTGTTGGAATCGTACCGCTGGCACGAGTTGTTGGGGTCTCGGTTCTGACGCCCGTTATTGCCAATGGGTCGCAAGCCCCAAGGGTAGCGTTGGCCTGGCGGCCTGGGGCACTGGAAGCATCCGAAGGTCCCGGCAAAGCATGAGAAGACTGGTAACAGAACAACTTGTTTATTCTAACATAGCAAAAGAGCGGCCGGTCAGTTCGACCGAAGTGGAGAGACGGGAGAGCACGTAACTCAACAGTACAAATCGGAGCCTCTCCTCTGGCGTCCGGGGGCAGCTGCTCTTATACTCCCGGCGTCGCGGTCCAAAAGGGAAGGAGGGAAGGTCACGGGATGAAGGTCACGGGACGGCGCAGCAGGAGCCCACGACGGCGCGAACTGTTGAGCCGAGAGACCTCCAGGCTCCTCATTCGGGGAACTCCGCTCCCCGGCTGCCGCGCTTTGACAAGCGAGGGCACACACACACACACGCACACACGAAGACACGTGGCACTGAAACACGCCTGGGCACGCTTGGCGGGTAGGCGTTGCGGCGGCGTCGGACGGGCCAAAATGTCCGCCGCTTTGAACAAAGCCCCGGCGTCCGTTGCATCCGCGCCGGCATTACCGCGCGTTGTAGGCGAAACGTAACAGACCGCCCCGCCGGGGGAAGGAGATCCCGATGGTCAGGGGACTGCATCCGCTGTCCGGAGGGATGTCGCTCGATGATGCTCATAACCGAAGTTGGGCGTCCCTGGGCGTTTCTTGAGCGCAGCGCACAGAGAAGGCCTCGTTCTCACGTTCAGGTGCACACAGGACACTGCAAAGTGACTTCGGGAGAGTTGACATTTTTGTTCTCGTTTCCGGCAAGCGTTAGAACCACGCCAAAAGTCAACCGCTCAGTCAGCAAGCACGGCACAACCCTCACTAAGCCCTGCCAGGCTCTTTCCCCTTTTTTTTACTGCTGCCTAGTTCCTTACAGTAGTTTAGCAGCACTCAGAACGCGTCCACAAATCGAAAAATTGCACTAGAAAGCACATCATCACTTTGAAACACTACACAAAAGCAATAAGTTAAAAAAAATCCTGCCTCAGGAAGAAAAACATCAGTAACACGCAATTTTGAGGCTGATTCCCACGTTAGGGGCTTCGACTTAAGCCATCGGCGTTACCGTTGAGACTCCCCTTTTTGTAACGCACCTCAAAGGAATATTGTTGCAAAGCGAGGCTCCAGCGCAGGAGGCGGCCATTTTTGGGAGAGATGGTCTGCAGCCATTGGAGAGGGCAGTGATCCGTTTCAATGATAAACCTCGAGCCGGCTAGGTAACATGACAATTTCTGAACGGCCCACACGATACACGCACACTCTTTCTCGGTGGCGCTATACGCCTGCTCACGACTCGTCAGCTTACGACTAGCATACAGGACGGGGTGTTCTACTTCTCCATTTTCCCGTTGGCACAGTACAAGGCCCATGCCTCGCTCACTAGCATCACACTGAACAACGAACCCTTTTGTGTAGTCGGGCGATCGTAGCACAGGCTGGCTTGTTAGGGCGCTCTTTAGGGCGCTAAAAGCTCTTTCCTTCGTCTCATCCCAGACGACTGTTTGCGGCTCTGTCTTTCTTAGAGCATCCGTCAAGGGAGCCGCGATATCAGAGTACCTGGGGATGTACCTCTGATAGTAGCCGGCGACACCTAAGAACGACCGAATATCGGTCTTCGTACGCGGTTGCGGGAAGTCTCGCACAGCGGCCACCTTTATTTCAGAGGGGCGGCGACGACCCCGACCAATCACGTGTGCGAGGTAGACAACCTCGGCTTGTGCTAACTGGCACTTGGGAGCCTTGACTGTCAAGCCCGCATCGCGCAGGCGGGTTAGCACTGCCCGCAAGTGCGCCATATGCTCAGGCCAGGATGCGGAGAATATCGCTACGTCGTCTAGATACGGTAAAGCGAATTCTTGCTGTCCCCGCAACACTTTATCCATGAGGCTTGAAAAGCAGTATGGCGCGTTCTTCAAACCAAAACTCAAAACTTTAGGACGGAATGTCCCCATTGGTGAAATGAACGCCGCATACCTACTAGCCTCTTCTGTAAGTGGAACCTGCCAATAACCCCTGACAAGATCTAGGGTGGAAATAAACTGAGCGCTACTCACTCTCTCAAGGCGCTCCTCGATGTTAGGGATCGGATAAATTTGATCCTTAGTGATGGAATTAAGCCTGCGGTAGTCGACGCAAGGACGAGGTTCCTTGCCCGGTACCTCAACTAAAATCAAAGGGGAGGTATAATCACTCTCACCCGCTTCAATAACACCGAGCTGTAGCATTTTCTTTACCTCAGCCTCCATAATATCGCTCTGGCGGGGTGACACCCGGTACGCCTTGGATCGTACTGGCTCTGGGGAGGTAAGTTCTATGTCATGAGTAAGGACAGAAGTCCTACCAGGCCTCTCAGAGAACAGACCTTGAAACTCTTGTAAGAGCTGGTGTAGTTCTGTTTTCTGCTCAGGCGACAACGATGCTTTACTTATTAAGTCACTAATGACTTGATCGGCGTCTTTCCTGTTTGTCACTGAGCCTAGTCCCGGAAGCTCGACCGGAAGCTCTTCGGGCACGTTTACCATCATGCACACCACTGCTTCCCGTTGCTTATAGGGTTTGAGCAGATTACAGTGGTAAACTTGCTGTGCTTTCCGCTTTCCTGGCAGACTCACCACGTAGTTAACGTCCGACAGTTTTTGAACAATCCGTGCTGGGCCCTCCCACTGCACGTCGAGTTTGTTCTTTAGCGATGTGCGCAATATCATGACCTCATCGCCCACCTCAAAACGACGGGCCCTGGCTGTCCGATCATAATAAACCTTGGCCCTCTGCTGGGCCTCTGCCATTGCTTCACCTGACAACTCCTGTGCCCTTCTTAAGCGTTCGAGGAGCTTAAGCACGTACTCTACCACGACTGGGTCGTCGCCCCTGCCTTCCCATGATTCTCGAAGCATGCGAAGCGGAGATCGCAGCGAGCGACCGTACACCAGCTCAGCTGGCGAGAACCCCGTAGCCGCATGCGGCGCGGTTCTTAATGCAAACATCACTCCAGGCAGACACAGCTCCCAGTCAGTTTGATGTTCGAAACACAATGCTCTCAACACGCGCTTCATGACGGAGTGGAGCTTCTCAACGGAATTCGACTGGGGGTGGTGCACTGAGCTGTGTAACAGCCTTACCCCGCACCTTTCGAGAAAGGCTGTCGTCAAAGCGCTAGTAAACACTGTACCCTGATCTGACTGGATTTCTGCAGGAAAACCAACTCGCGCAAATATGGACAGTAGTGCATTGACTATCTCAACTGAGCTGAGTTCTTTAAGCGGCACTGCTTCAGGGAACTTTGTCGCTGGGCAGATCACAGTCAAAATGTGTCGGTACCCCGTGGCTGTTACCGGCAGAGGTCCCACTGTATCAATAACGAGCCGTCTAAAAGGCTCCGTAATGATAGGCACCAACTTCAACGGCGCCCTCGATTTGTCCCCTGGCTTGCCCACCCGCTGACAGGTGTCGCATGTCTTCACAAAGTGGTCTGCGTCCCGAAAACACCCTGGCCAATAGTACTCCTGCAAGAGACGGTCCTTAGTTTTCTTAACTCCTAGGTGTCCGGACCACGAACCCCCATGCGACAAGCGCAACAGATCCTGACGATAGCATTGAGGCACGATCAGCTGATCGAACTCCACTCCTCTGCGGTCTAGATACTTCCGGTACAGGACCCCACCTCTTTCCACAAAGCGAGCATTTTTCTTGGCGATACCTTCCTTGATAATGCAGCGTATGTTTTCTAGGCTGCCATCCTTCTTTTGCTCGGCTATCAAAGCCGACCGGCTGACTTTTAGCAACCTGTTAAGTCCGTCTGACGTAGGCGCGATGAGCAAATCTGGAGACAGCTCTTCTAACTTTCCCGTGTCGGGAATTTCCTCTCCAGTATCTGCTGCCTTTAACGCTACAGGCTCAATTTTATTCAGTTCGGGCGTGCTCTGAATACCAGCTTGCTGCGCCTCTGACCCTTTCTCATCGTTCAACAACGTCGGCCCCGCAACTACCGCCTTTGCAGCGAGCTCCCGAACCTTCGATCTGGTTAAGGCCTGAACGCTAGCCTCACCAAACAAAAGCCCCTTCTCGCGCAGGAGGTGATCGGACCTGTTCGAAAATAGGTACGGGTACTGGGGGGGCAGCATAGATGACACTGCGGCCTCCGTCTCAAGTGCTCCGAAAGGTCCTTCAATAAGCACTTTTGCTACCGGCAGACACACGCTATGAGCTTCCACTGCTTGCTTGATCCATGCGCACTCGCCCGTGAACATATCGGGTTCTACGTAAGAGGGATGAACTACATCCATCGTGGCTGCGGTATCGCGAAGCACTCGGCACTCTTTCCCGTTCACGAGGAGGTCTCGCATGTAAGGCTCGAGAAGCTTGATGTTCTCGTCAGTGCTGCCTAATGAAAAAAACACGACTTTTGGTTTTGTTTCTGGGCACTGCGCCGAAAAGTGACCCGGCTTCTGGCACGTATAACACAGGCGCGCTTGCCTCGCCTCGAACCGCTTTCTGCGTTCGGCTTCGGCTGCCGCCGTCTCCTTACGTTCGGTCGGACACTGCGCCGAAAAGTGACCCGGCTTCTGGCACGTATAACAAACGCGCGCTTGCCTCATCTCGAACCGCTTTCTGCGTTCGGCTTCGGTTGCCGCCGTCTCCTTACGTTCGGTCGGACTGCTTTCACTCGCATCCGAACTACGTGTGTCCCCCTTTGCTCTCATGGGCGTGAACTTTGGCCTCTCAAACTTGGAGCCAAATTCACCCTTTTGACCGTCCTTAGCTCCACGAGCCCGACGCGTCACAAACTCCTCGGCTAACTCAGCGGCTCTAGCCACCGTACTAACGTCTGGCCTATCCAAGACCCAGTACCGCACGTTCTCAGGTAACCGACTATAAAACTGTTCTAGCCCGAAACACTGCAGAACTTTCTCGTGGTCACCAAACGCTTTCTCTTCTTTGAGCCACTCCTGCATGTTTGACATAAGCCTGTACGCAAACTCTGTATATGACTCACTTTTGCCTTTCTCATTTTCCCGAAACTTCCGACGGAACGCCTCCGCTGACAGCCTGTACTTTTTTAGCAGACTCGATTTCACTTTGTCGAAATCCTCTGCCTCCTCTCTCTCCAAGCGAGCGACTACGTCGGCCGCCTCGCCGGGTAGCAAAGTGAGCAAGCGCTGTGGCCACGTTTCCCGAGAGAACCCCTGCTTCTCGCACGTTCGCTCAAAGTTAACCAGGAACAAACCAATGTCCTCTCCAAGCTTAAACGGCCGCATCAGGTCAGTCATTTTGAACAATACTCGTTCTCCTGCACCGTGTGCCTGACTTCCATTACGAGCGCGTTCCATCTCTACCTCGAGACGCTTCATTTCCAAAGCGTGTTCGCGCTCTTCTTTTTCTTTCTGTTCTTTTCGTTCACGCTCATCTTTCTCTTTCTGTTCTTTAAGTTCATGCTCATCTTTCTCTTTCTGTTCTTTAAGTTCACGCTCATCTTTCTCTTTCTGTTCTTTAAGTTCACGCTCCCTCTCCTCAATGGTCTCAAGGCATTCCGACAGCTCGTCATCCTCAGCTTCTAACTCAAGAATAGCCCTTAGCAGTTCTGGTTTTCTGAGTTTGTCTGAGACATCCAGACCCAACTCTCTTGCAAGCTCCAGCAATATCGGTTTGCGCAACGACTTCAAATCCATGGCTGCTCTGAATGCTGCTTTCTCTACTGCCTACTATTGTCTTGCCGCAAACTAACCCGGTAGTAACGACAACCACAATTACCAGCTCTGTTTCTAACACTAACAAAAGCCTGGCAAAACTCAGAAGAAGAAAGTCCCGCACTCACCAAACCTTGCAGCCAAGACTTCAGCGCAGTCGTTCCGCTGCAGGCAACCAGTCATCACACAGGGCTCGTTGCACTGCTCCCGGATGGTCGTTGAGCTGCTCAGCATACAGTCAACCGCATCTCTTTGCTGCTGGCCTCCGTTGTCGCGATCTCACCGCTGGCAACCAGATGTTGGGATCGTACCGCTGGCACGAGTTGTTGGGGTCTCGGTTCTGACGCCCGTTATTGCCAATGGGTCGCAAGCCCCAAGGGTAGCGTTGGCCTGGCGGCCTGGGGCACTGGAAGCATCCGAAGGTCCCGGCAAAGCATGAGAAGACTGGTAACAGAACAACTTGTTTATTCTAACATAGCAAAAGAGCGGCCGGTCAGTTCGACCGAAGTGGAGAGACGGGAGAGCACGTAACTCAACAGTACAAATCGGAGCCTCTCCTCTGGCGTCCGGGGGCAGCTGCTCTTATACTCCCGGCGTCGCGGTCCAAAAGGGAAGGAGGGAAGGTCACGGGATGAAGGTCACGGGACGGCGCAGCAGGAGCCCACGACGGCGCGAACTGTTGAGCCGAGAGACCTCCAGGCTCCTCATTCGGGGAACTCCGCTCCCCGGCTGCCGCGCTTTGACAAGCGAGGGCACACACACACACACGCACACACGAAGACACGTGGCACTGAAACACGCCTGGGCACGCTTGGCGGGTAGGCGTTGCGGCGGCGTCGGACGGGCCAAAATGTCCGCCGCTTTGAACAAAGCCCCGGCGTCCGTTGCATCCGCGCCGGCATTACCGCGCGTTGTAGGCGAAACGTAACACCGGCCTCAAAGAACTTTGATCAGCTCTTACGTGTGGATAGGGAGCCATTGGCAGCCGAGCAAAAGAATGATGAGAGCTTAGCTAAATTACATGACACAGCTAAAGAAGGCATTGCTAGGCGCAACGTGACGATACACGAGAGAGGAGGATTGTTGTATCGGCACTACAGAGATCGAAAGGGTAGGATTTTAGATCAGTTAGTCGTACCTACTAAGTTCAGGGAGGACCTTTTGAGTCTCTGTCTTGGAAATGGGTGGTCCGGCCACCTAGGCATAAACAAATCAAAGGAAAGATTGCTTATGGAATACTACTGGCCTGGCTGTTTCAAAGACGTAGAAAACTTTGTAAGATCATGCGACGCCTGCCAGCGTTCTGGTAAACCAGGAGAGACATGGAAAGCTCCACTGAAGGTAGTGCCCTGAATAACAGAGCCTTTCAGACGACTTGTAATAGACACGGTAGGGCCTCTTCCAAAAACAAAATCGGGCTACAGGTACTTGTTAACCATGCTGTGTTCGGCTACCACGTTTCCAGAAGCAATCCCCTTGAAAGAGCTCAGCTCCGCCGAAGTAGTAGACGCGCTTTTGACAGTGTTTGCACGAGTTGGGTTTCCAGCCGAAATTCAGGCAGATCAAGGGTCATTATTCACGAGCGCACTGACTTCCACATTCTTGCAGAAGTGTGGGGTAAAGTTAATACACAGTTCTGTCTATCACCCTCAGTCAAACAGTGTAGAGAGGTGGCATTCGGTGCTTAAGCGAGTTTTGCGTGCGCTCTGTTACGAGCACAAGGAGGACTGGGAGAACTGTCTGCCGGCAACTTTGTTTGCTTTGCGAACGGTTCAACACGAAGCGACAGGGTTCTCGCCAGCAGAAGTAGTGTATGGGAGGACACTCCGTTGTCCACTGAGAATGTTAAGAGAGATGTGGGAGGAAAGAGGGGAGGGTCCAACAGTGGTTGAATACGTGCTAAATTTGTTGGAACGGCTAAGCGCAACCCAAGAACTAGTCGGAAAGAACATGGGAGTAGCTCAAAAGAACGCCAAATTCTATTACGACAAGAATGCGAGGCTTCGTACGTTTAACGCCGGAGACCAGGTAATGATCCTCAAACCTTCAAGAAAGAACAAGCTTGAAGTTCACTGGGACGGGCCCGTTAAAGTGTTGCACAAACTTTCAGATACTAACTATGCTCTGAAAATTCGCGGTCGCAGGAAGGAGGTGAGCATATATCACTGCAATTTGATGAAGCCGTACGTAGAGCGGAGCGGAGTCGTTAACTATACCATCAAAGAGCAGGATGGCACTAGTACCAAGTTTAAGGAGTATGGGGCGACCTCCAACTCTGAAATCGGCCTAGAAGTAGTAGTAAAACATTCGGTAAGCTCGCACGCTCTTAGACCCGAGCAGCTAAATGAGCTAAAAGGGGTGTTAGGGGAATATCTCGACAGATTCAGCGTTCGGTCGGTTAGAAACGAACTAATAACGCATGAAATTGAGCTGACATCGACCGAACCCGTAAGATCAAAGCCTTACAGGGTGTCTCCAAGACAGAGAGAGAATATGGAGGCGGAGATACAGCGCATGCTAGAGTTGGGAGTTATTGAGCCCGCTGAGAGTGACTACACGTCACCGCTAATACTGGTAGAAACCCCTAACAAGGACCCTCGTCCGTGTGTTGACTACAGGAAGTTAAATGCCATCACTAGGGATCAGCTGTACCCGATACCCAACATTCAGGAACGAATTGAAAGAGTTAGCGCTGCTAAATACATTTCAGCTATAGATCTCGTGCGGGGGTACTGGCAAGTTCCCCTTTCAGAAAGTGCCAGCCGCTATGCCGCATTCATCTCACCTGTAGGCACTTTTCGCCCTCTCGCACTCAGCTTCGGGCTGAAGAACGCGCCGTTTAGCTTCTCTAAGTTAATGGATATTGTCCTAAAAGATTTGCAGGAGTTCGCCTTGCCCTATCTTGATGATGTAGCAATTTTTCCGGACAGCTGGGAACAACACGTATCGCACCTCAAACAGGTGTTCTCACGGTTGAGGGAAGCCGGCTTAACGATGAAAGCGGAAAAGTGTAGGTTTGGTTGTTCGCAGGTTACTTATCTGGGCCATGTTGTCGGCCAAGGCATGAGACGGCCGGCCGAGCTGAAAATAGCTACGATTGGAGAATTTTCTCAGCCGCGCACGAAAACAGACCTTCGTTCATTTTTGGGACTTGTGGGGTACTATCAACGGTACATTCCGAATTACTCGCAACTGGCAAGTCCATTAACGAACGCCCTCCGAAAGGGAGCACCGAGTAGCGTACACTGGGATAAGGACAAAGAGAACGCTTTCCAAAGTTTGAAAACGCTATTGGTTTCTCGTCCTGTGCTTCGCGCGCCAGACTACACAAAGGAATTCATAGTTCAATGCGACGCAAGCGACTGAGGTATGGGCGTGGTACTTAGTCAGGTCGGCGACGATAACGAGGAGCATCCTATCCTCTATGCCAGCGGTCAGCTAAATCTAAGAAAGGAAGCCTACAGCGCTTCAGAGAAGGAATGCGCTTGTTTAGTTTGGGCCGCCCAGAAGTTGTGTTACTTGTACGGAGCGAAGTTCATCTTCGAGACCGACCACTGTCGTCTGACGTGGCTCAGTCAAATGTCACACAAAAATGGCCGCTTGCTCCGATGGAGCCTCACTCTCCAAGAGTACAACTTCTCCGTTAGATATAAGAAGGGAAAGTTGCATAGCAATGCGGATGGTTTGAGCAGGCTAATTTGAATTCTGCGTTTGAGGGTCCCGCCTAAATTTTAGGGTTACTAGTGTTAATTTTATTAAGCCAAGAAGATCCCCTCTCATTTAGCAGGATTCCCTCCATGATTGCTGAATTTGTCAGCACGAAATTGCTTCAGAAATTGGCATAGCGAAATGCAGCATTTTTTTTTGTTTCTGCACTTATGTTTTTTTTTATTTTTTTGAATCTTAGCGGGTCTAAAGTGAGAGCCAAGGTACGTCATCTCGGCGCAGAGCCGTGTTGTGTGGTTCATTTTGTAGTTGCCTGTCCTTGTTGCATGCTTTGGGGCGGTGACATCAATACACAAGTGGTCGTTGCGAGCCAAGGCATCAATCACCCCCTGGCCACCAGCCGTTCTCTTCCTGCCCAGCGGTTATCTCCGCTAGACAGTCGAGATTTTTCGGGCCATGGAGGCGCTGTTAAGAACGGCCAGCTGCAGTGCAAGTTTGCCACCCAGTTCCGACTGTGGAAGCAACATCTCGGGAGCATCGCCGCCAAACTCTAGCCACAGCGTGACTAAATCGACTTTGTGTCGGGGAACAAGACGCGCATCCCCCACTCTCCGTCACTTCAGCTAGGGTGCGTTCGATGAAGCAGGCTTTGTGCTGAAACCGCCGCCAACCTCTAGCCTCATCGCCGTTGTGACGGAATGAGTTCGGCGGGCCAACTATTGTTCCCAAATTTGCCAACGCGGACCTGATCTGCTATGGGTGCGCGAGTTGCCGCGGGAACGCCGTTTGGCGCTGCTTCCCATGCACCGACCAAGACGCAAGACAACGCACTACTCGGAACGGCTCCGAGTTCTACGGGGCCCCTCTGACGTCGGTTCCGGACCTTCGCACATGTGTGCATTTGTGTGTGTAGACCGACCTGCGGGGAGGCGGCTAGTTTGCGATGACTAAACGAACATTCGCATCACCTTGTATCGGGAGAGGACCGAGTGTTTAAAAACTGCTGTTGTGCGGCTGCTCAGGACACTCTCTCTCAAGCAGCAGTCATGTTAGACTGATGTACTTTCTCAAACAGTCATGTTAGACTGATATAAATACTGTAAATAAACCCATATTCCTCGTTCTCGATGAGAAGCAGTCCTTCCCTTCATCAACGTCCTCAGCGTGGATAAGTTGGACGACGGCATGGGCCAGCTACCTTCTAATTCATGCCCGACTCCAATCTTGACAACGGAGCACGAGCGATGGGATTGAGCCCCCAATCCTGACACCTTACAAAGCGAGTCGCCGCAGTAGACATGGTGGCGCCGATGGCCTGTTGACTCGGCGCATTGTTGTTTTCACAAAGTGAGTCATCGCAGCGGGCCAGGCAGGTTTCGTCGGTCGCTTCTCCTCTAGTTCGCCAGCCACCGCAGGTCAACGTAATAGCCTTCGTTCATCCGTCCATTCTGTTAAGAGGAAGCTTTAGCTCGGGTCCAACTCCGATGCCGCCTATTCAAATACATGTAAACCGCAGAAGCGCTTTTCTGAAATAACCACTGGATCAATTTTAATGAAATTTGTTGCATTTGAGAGAGAAAATTTAATTTTAGTGACTGGTAAAGCGGAGTATTGATTTAAATTTTTTATTGATTTTTTAAAAGGAATTTTCAAATATTGGTAAGCTTGAAAAAAGTAGAGGCATGAAGTTTACAAATTCGTAACTCTGCATCAAGAACAGATATCGCAGTTATCGCAGTTCTGTAAACTGCATCCGTTAGATTATCCAAAGCTGACAAATTTGATGTCAGTTTGATTGTCAATTTGATTGTCAGACGTGAATTTGTTACACTGTTTGGTGGTTTATTTGAGAGCCATGGGCATAAGTATGAATTTTATCCGCTTTAGTTTTACTATTACGTGCAATTTACAGAATGGTGATATCGTTTTTGACTCCCCAGTTACAAGGTTGTAAACGTGACAATTACGTTTCCTGAAAATTTGCGATTACTGCAAATTTTTATTAAAAGAATTGACGACCGTAATGAAAATTTCGCGACCAACAGTCACTAGATTTGAACTTAATCAAATTTAGTGCAGTGGTTGCCAAGAAACACGATTTCTGCTTTTCCCATGTATTCCAGCCTCGTTATCCACAGCTTCTCCCATAGGCGGAGATTTCTCATTTTTCTGGAAGGGGGAGGGGGGGGGGAGGGGTCTGGGGCCCGACCAACTTTCTGAACCATTTCTTGCACTTGATACTTCGTGTGACCTCGAAGAATTGAGTGCTGAAGTCACGGCGGTATATGAGTATATACAAGACCTCATAGCAATTGTCGCATACTTGGCTATCATCTAACTCGAGGAGTACTGTCCTAATCTTCAAAGTGTCAATGAGGCATTTGTGGGCACACCAAAATGACATCTAACTGCGGTATTTTCAGCGACGTACTAATTGCGTACAATTTTTTCCGACTGGCAAAAAGACCTCACGAAGTATGAAAAATACCACGTGAATGTGCTCCCACCCGCATCATAAAGCAGTGCCCTCAAATAAGCTGATTGAAAGCAACTGCATTGCCTGTCGCAAACCCGAATAGACAGCGCATCACCTTGATAATGGTACGGAAGGAGCACCAACAGTAGGTTTCGAGGCTTTGCAGCTATTTCTTCCCCTCATTTATACGTCACACTTAATATTCGTCTCTCAAGGCCGACTGATCAGATTGATAAAAGAAACCCCTTGATAACGCGGCGGAAGTGCAGCTCTGACCACGCACGAAATGCCAAGAGCAATGTAATAGGCATAGAATGTTTCAAGATCCCGCTTTTGCTCGCGCCGCATCGAAAGAGTGCGTGCGAAGCTATATTTCGCGCCAGAAACTTGCTTCGGACCAAAGTCAATATAAAGTGAGTGTTTTAGTTTTCATGGAAGCGTATACGTGCTGTAAAAACAGGTTCGTGTCACAAAATAAAAGCGAAATAAGCACACCGGGAAGTGACCAACTTGTAGAGAAAAGGCAAAACCGATGCTTTCACGAAAGTAAATATACTACTTCTAAATGAGCCGAAAAAGGCAATCAGGATGTCGGCACCAAAAAAAGAGAGAGAGAGAGAGAAAAAAAAAAAGAAAACATCAAATTTCAGTGTGCCCTTATTATCTATGAATTCGTAATCTCCGTTGAACATCAGCCTAGAAAACGCGTTCAAATAGGTCTCCTTTTGCAGCTACGCAGTACTGTGTCCATTTTATCACGTCTTCAGTGGCTTTGTTGATGACCGACGCCGGAATTCTACGGCAGACATCCGTTATCCTTGCCTTGAACTAATCTGACGTCATCGTCTCGATCACGTACACGCTACATTTCACATAACCCAAAAGAAAGAAATCGAGTGGAGAGAGGTCACGTGACCTAGCCGGCCAATTTACAGGCCCGGGCCTTCCAATCTATTGCGCATGAAAAGTCGCATCCAGCCAGTTTCGTGCTCGGCTGTTGCTGTGTGCTGGTGCCCCATCTTGCTGATGCCACAGATGTGGAAGACGTGACAGCGGGACTTCGCTGAGAAACTCATTAACCACTCCTTCAAGGATTTCGTCCGCGTCAGTGTGTGATCGAAGAAGATGGGACCGAGCGAGGCCGTCTTTGAGCGTTGCGCGGGAGCGGTAGGCTTTGAGCCGTCGTGGCCAAGCGACGGCTGAGCACCCCGCGGATATCGCCCGGCGAGCTGCTTCGCTTAAAGGGACACTAAAGGTTAATATTAAGTCAACGTGCATGGACTGTTGAAATACCATCCCAGAAACCTCGAAACGCTTGTTTCGTGCGAAGAAGAGACTTATTTTAGGAGAAAATGCGCTCTGAAGCGTCCTTCTCAACCCTTCTCAACGAGCCGGCCTCACACACCAGAGCGGGTGCGGGCCCCCATAGGGACACCACACCAGACCTAACGCTATGCAGGAGAGCCGGGAGAATCACCTGGGAGAACACCTTCGAGGACCTGGGGAGCGATCACAGGATACTCAGCATAGCCCTAGGAGAGGCCCGCGTCACGAAGGGAATAAAACATAAGTTCCGGCTAGTAGACTGGGACAAATTCCGCAAAATCAGAGACGAAAAAGAACAGGGACCCATAAGAAACATAGAGGAATGGAACGGAGAGCTGCTACGAGACGTAGAAAAGGCCACGACTGAGATGGAGTGGGACGACTGGGAGGCTCGACGCGAACATGAAGACGACGACAACGGTGGTGGTCACTCTCCGCGGATGGACAGCAGGCTCGCGCACCTCGTACAAGCCAAAAAATCCATCCAGAAACGGCTGCAAGGGCAAAAACACAATAGAAATCTAAGGCGCAAAATCGCGGAACTAAACAAGACCATCGAAGCACACTGCGCCCAGTTATGCAATCAGGATTGGGACGAGGTATGCGACGCCATGGACGGCAACATCAACACGGGCAAGACGTGGAAGATCCTCAAGCACCTGCTCGACCCGTCGGGAACGAAGACAGCGGCGAAAGCGGAAATGACCAAGCTCAGACACAAGTACAAAGGAAACATCCGTGAAATGGGTGATGAAATCGTCAAGCTCTACCTTGAGAGACCTCCAGCCGTTGAACACCGGAACTACTCGGGCTCTCCCAACGAAGACCTCGACAGAGATTTCTCCCAGCAAGAAATCAAGGCGGTCCTGCAGACCATCAAGACTAAGTCGGCTCCGGGCCCCGACAAAGTGACCAAGATGCTCCGGAATCTGGACGACCAGGCAACGAGCCGCTTGACAGACTACATCAACGAGTGCTGGCGGAACGGCGGGATACCCGACGAATGGAAGAGGTCCGACGTGATCCTCATCCCGAAGCCGGGTAAACCCTTAGAAATACAGAACATGCGGCCGATCTCTCTCACTTCCTGCGTTGGTAAAGTGATGGAGCACGCTTGCCTGAGTAGAGTTAACGGCTACCTGGAGTCAAACGACCTGTACCGCAGCAACACGATTGGCTTCAGAAGAGGGCTCTCTACACAAGACGCCATGATACAACCAAAGGAGCAAGTCATAGATACCACGGGGCGGGGCTTGAGGGCAATACTTGGACTTGATCTAAAGAAGGCCTTCGACAGGGTCAAGCACACGGCCATACTCGACAGAATCGTGCAACTCGGCCTGGGCGAACGAACGTATAATTTTATCCGAAATTTCCTTACGGGAAGAACAGCCAGAATCAGACTGGACGAGGAGGAGAGTATCCAGGTGGACATGGGCAGCGCTGGCACGCCGCAAGGGTCCGTCGTGTCACCGATGCTCTTCAACCTCGTCATGATCGAACTATCGGAAAAACTGGACCGAATAGAAGGCATTAATCACATCGTTTATGCAGACGACATTACGATTTGGACCACCAAAGACGCAAGCGAGGGCGATATGGAGAACAGACTTCAAGGGGCGGTGGAGGCAATCGAAAATCATCTAGAGAGCACCGGACTTGAATGCTCGCCGGAAAAATCGGAATTGCTGCTCTACCGCCCCAGGAGGTTCGGCAAACCGTCCAGAGACGTAGCGGAACTACACAAAAGGGGAATCAGATTAACCACGAGGAAAGGCACGGAGATACCCATGGTCCAAAAGATTAGAGTCCTGGGTCTCTGGATCGAAGCCAGGGGAACAAACACGGAAACTATAACACGCCTGGAAAAGAAAGTCACGGCGGCCATTCGGCTAATACAGAGAGTCTCCAACAACAGGAGGGGCATTAAAGAAAGAAACGTCGTTCAGGCCTTCGCGATCAGCCACGTCGCGTACGTGGCGGCATTCGTCCACTGGAACAAGGCCGAGAAAGACAGGATCGACGCGCTCATTAGAAAAGCGTACAGAACAGCACTGGGTCTCCCCCAATACACAAGAAACGAAAGGTTACTACAACTCGGGGTGCATAACACGCTGGAGGAGATCGCAGAAGCACAGAGAATAGCGCAACTCGAAAGACTCTCCGGAACCAAGGCGGGCAGAGAAATCATGGAAAAGATCGGCATAAACTACCACAGAATGAACGGCCCCAAGATGCAGATTCACCCAGACGTCCGAGCCGCAATTAACACGGAAAATATCCCGAAGAACATGCACCCCGTGCACAATGTCGAGAGAAGAAAATGCCGCACGAAAACGATTCTCAAAAACCACGGCGCGCGGGAGGGGGTGCTCTTCGTAGACGCCGCGCGGTACCCCCGAAACAGGGACGACAATGGTGGTGTCGGCGCTGACAAAGGTAACTCCCTCTTCGCAATGGCGGTCGTATGCACGAAAGGAAAGACCGTGACTGCGGGCTCCGTAAGGACTAGATCGTCGGAGGCAGCGGAAGAAACGGCAATCGCATTGGCTATAATCAGCGGTCGGCAACAATACAGAACAATAATCAGCGACTCCAAGACGGCTATTAGGAATTTCACAAAGGGCTGGGTCTCCACCGAGGCGGCCAAAATCCTGAACCACAGAGCAGAAGACTTTAAGAACGGCACAATTACACCCAAATACCTCAAATGGATCCCGGCACATATGGGAGAAGTTACCATGAATGCCCCTCCCAACCTCAACGAGAAGGCCCACCGAGTCGCGCGAGAACTAACCCACCGCGGCACGGACAGTGACGGCCCAACACCCCGCAACCCCCGGGGAAGGGGGAAGGACTGCGGCGGAGGCGATGGAGAAGACGGAGGAGGCGTCGACGACGAAGAAGCGATAAAAGACGACAGGGACAGACTTGTCACGTACCACGACATACTGACACACTACACGAAACAAAGAGAAGCATACCCACAACCCCACAAACAACTCGACAGGTCTCAAGAAACAGATTGGAGAAGATTGCAAACCAGAACATTCCGAAACCCAGTACACTCAAACAGAATAAATTCAACACAATATCCGGACGAAAGCTGCAAGCTCTGCAAACACGAACACGCAGACATGGCACACATATTGTGGAAGTGCACACAGATCAGTTCAGTATACGTAGAGTACAAGATAGAACCGGACCTTCTCGAGGAGCGATGGCTAAGCGCTCTGACTAGCTCAGAACTACACGACCAATTATGGGCTATCCAGCGGGCCCGGGCAGCGGTGGAAAGGCTATGCCTCACCGCACACAATGCCCGGGTGGCCTGAGCCCGGGCTGGCAACCTCGCAGGTCCTTTTTCCATTAAAGTTTTTTCCGTCCGTCCGTCCGCGTACCTCTAGCGCAGTTCAAATCACCCGCCCTCCGATCGAGGAGTATTGACGTCATGGTCTCATAGTGACGTTGCGCCGTCGGTGAGTAAAACGGCTCCCACAGACGGCGCTACGGCTTTTCTGCACAAAACGCAAACGCTCAGTCAGAAACAGAGCCAAGACAGAGCCGACGGCAGCGCGAAAGCGGAACTATGGTGGCTAGCGGAAGAGAAAGCGCGCGGCGATAAGCGGGTTCTTTATTTTATGATGCTAACTTCGACGCTCGTTGCAATGGATGACACTGACAACGACACATTAGCTCGCGATGCTGGGCTCGAGTTCAGCGATTTAAGCACTGATGAAAGTGACCTGCTGTTGAGGGCTCGCGCTGCCGGCGTCGTTGCGCGCTACTACGACGACGGCCTGCTTTGAAAGGCACTTCACGCGACTTCAGTAAGTCGGCGTTGAACTCGTAATCCCCTGGACGAAAGTGCAGCGAGCACACTACGTGATTTTTCGGCTCTTTGCCAGCGCGCTGTGGCAGAGGTACGGCACTTAACCACTTCGAACGGAGAGGTTCACTCGTTGGCACACAGCGATAAGTAACATTGGATTCGCCGCTGCAACTGCCCTTGGCCAAGTTCCGCGGACCGTACGCGCATCCCACGACATCACATGGACGTGGCATCCTCGCTGCTTGTTCCAAATGCAAGTTTCGCGCGCCAGCAGGACCACCGCAGCACGACGCGATAAAGAAACAACTGAAACTCCAAAGCGCGCGCGGCGCAAAGTCGAGCGTGCAGAGTCGAGCGAAAACGAAACCTTTCGATCACCCATACTTCAAGGGTAACGTCAAAATGTTATTTTTTTCTTAGAATCGAATAGAAGTAGACAAGTAGCATTTTCTTCCGTCTTATAATCTAATGAAATGATCTTTTTAATACGAGTAGTTGACTACTAGTGACATAAATTATGATGAGGAGTGCTTTCGTCATCGGGCTAGTACCGGAATGTCGCTGGGGGGTCTCAAATCGTGTCATGCATTTACCTCAATTTCTCGGTTACTAAAGCTCTGTTCGCGATTATATTGACGCCTTAGACGTTCTAGAGCATTGCTTTATCACTGTAACTTGACTTTCTGGTAACCGACGGCGTCGCACCGTCGAGATCAATGTAGCGACCGCGTTCGCGCCCTGTCCGTTTGTGCTTCGACGCTGCGCGTGTTCGCGGCGTCTCTTTGCATGTCTAGCACTTGCGCTTTCCCTGGGGCACAACAGGCGTCGCACCGTCGAACGATGCGCGTCTACCCAAGCCTAATTACAGTCATGTCTAGTCACCGATCTAAGCACAGCCGTCATGCCTGGCTGAACGATGATTGTATACCTAAGTATAACATTGACAGCTAAATCAAAGGTTAACCAAGTGAAACCAGGACTTAACCAGGCTATACCAAGCTTTCGATTTGCATATTTATTTATTATTTATTTATTTCGAATACTGTTAGCCCTTTTCGGGCTGGTGCAGGGTGGTAGGATTGACACATTTTGTCAAACATCAAGCAATGAAACAAGATAAATACATCACGAGAGGTACATTTCCAGCTTCCGTTCAAATGATTGTACAGTCAATGTGTCATCGAAAATCTGTACATCAAGGCCATTCCAGTCTTCACTTGTCTTAACAAGGGGGGAATACTTAAAAACATCAATTCTGGCATTGTAAGGCATAAAAACATAAGGGTGATTCACACGGGGAGAGACTCTGCCAGGACGTAACAAATAGCGCGACTGATCTAAGTTAAATTTATTGGTAGAGAGCTGGTACAAAAACTTCATTCGTGCGATTTTTCTGCGTGTTGCCAGTGTCGATAAATTTGGCCTAGCGAGCAAAGCGGTTACGGACTGTGTTTTGCGATACGCTGAAAATATAAACCGTACTGCAAGTCTCTGAATGCGTTCATGTTGCTTAATCTGATATTGCTGGTGATGATCCCATATAACACTAGCATATTCCAAAGAAGGGCGTACAACAGCTGTATAGGCCTTAAGTTTAACTGCAGGCGTTGCATGCGCCAATTTTCTTTTCAAAAATACAAGTTTTCGCTGAGCAGATCCACATATGTTGTTTACATGATTCTTCCAATTGAGGTTGTTTGAGATGATGACACCAAGATACTTTAAAGTTTTGTCGTGCGGGCTATTTGTTTGTTGCCTACAAAGTAATTAAAACACAGTGGTATTTTCTTGTTCGAAACAGTCATACACGCGGTCTTTTCAAAATTAATTTCCATATATTCCACTTGGAGCACCAATTGTGGATTCCTTCCAAGGATTTATTCAGTAATTTTTGATCATCTATTGATTTCACTGGGCAGTACAATATACAATCGTCCGCAAATAAACGAACCTCAACACTAGTATCGATATGCTCGGCTATATCATTAATGTAGATCAAGAATAATATCGGCCCCAACACAGACCCTTGCGGTACACCAGAAGAAACGGGTAAACTTTGGGAGTGTTGGCCATTAATTTCAACAAATTGCAGCCTATTTGTCAAGTACGCCTGAATCCAATTTGTTCGTTGACCCCAAAGTCATAAAGCTTGCTGATCAGCTTGCTGTGACAGACCTTATCGAATGCCTTTGCCATATCAATTGAAATTACGTCAACTTGCGCTTTCGAGTTGACTGCCTCAGCAAAGCTGTGGATAGTTTCAAACAGTTGGGTCACAGTTGATAGACTTCTTCGAAAGCCATGCTGCTTACTGTGGAAAAGATTATTATTTTCTATGTACTGAACTAACTCCTTGGCAATTATGTGTTCCAGGACCTTGCATATTGTGCACGTAATAGAAATCGGGCGATAATTCCCAATGGCAAGCTTGCTTCCAGATTTGAAAATTGGTTTTAATTACCCTTGCCATCAGCCAGTCAGTAGGTATAATACCGCTACGAAGCGATAACGAAAAAATTTTTTCGAGAAAGCATGCCACCCACTCAGAATAACGTTTAAGAAAAGCGTTTGGAATCTTATCCGGGCCCGTTACTTTTTGTCGTCTAGTCTTAGCAAGGCAGCAATTATACCTTCTTTGGTGATAACAATATCTTTGCTGGAAAGATTCATGTCCGAGTGTTTTACGACAGTGCTATTATCCTTTGAAGTGAATACAGAGCAGAAGTACTTAAGTGCTTCAGCATTCAGCATGCTTCATATATGCAGGGTTAGCTGAGCTAAGCCGCAGCCAATTTTTTTCACAACTTCTAGAAGCTTATTACAGTGACCACAAGGCAACCTCACCGCAATGGAATACATAAGAAACCATAATAAACATGATGCACAGTGACTGTGAATAAAATAATCTGAAATAGCTAAATTTGGGCCGCATAGCAAGACGTTGTACCGCCTTAAATAAAAAAAAAATGAAGAAAAAATTAGCATACGCCTTTGCCCGAACAGCTACGAACATAAGGTTCCGTAAAGCTATAAGCTTGCTATAAATAAAGCTAACCTATTTAGACATGGGGGCTCTGAGAGTGCTAATGCCTGTAAGTATTTCGAATTCCACAGCGCGCACTGCTATACCATACAGAAAGGAAGGTGCTCACCTCACGAAGAATATAAAGTGACAACTTACTTATCTAAACACGTCCATCTATTATCACATAATTTGTCATAATCCTTTATATATTATTCCAAATATTTCTTTTTCGTCATATGCTTGCTTCAAATCCATACGTTATTCTTTTGCTATCGCATCCTGCAACCCTCTAAATGAACGCAGCTAGAGTACTAGATTTTTAGGCCATGCGAACACGACCCGTGCTCCGCTGCTGAGCCGACTGGGCGGAACGCGACCGGGCGTCCGCTTGGCTCGCTCGCTGTTTCGCTTGCTTGCCATATCGCGGCGGAGCTGACCGTGCGTGGCCCGCAAGTTGTGACTAGGGGCTGTCTGATATGCGGAATGAACGCACTTCACTGCAGCGCCTCTCCTGTGCTCAAACTCATAGAATGCGAGTGGAGTGGTCTGTAAACGACGCTGAACCAAAGCCATATATCGCATTACAGTCACGCAGGACCAGTCACTTTCTAAAAATTATATTAAAGCTAAAACGTAACTAATTCTAATCGCGATGGTTCAGTGACTGTGCCAGAATTGCTGCTGAACATGAAGACGTGGGTTCCACTCTCGGCCAAGGCGGTTGCCTTTTGATGGTCATGGAATGGAAAAAACGCTAATCTACCGAGCCATGGTATGCGCTGAAGGACCTGTTACGACTCACCACTTCCGCACAAGCCATGTGGTGCGTGACTCGTACCTGCCATGTTTGGGCGTGGCGCTTGCCTACTACAAAGCGGATGTCTACAGTGTGGCTTTCTATTGTGTTTCGAGCGGCTCGTGAGGGAAGACTTCCGGCCGCCGACGAGAAGCCGATATCCGGAATGTTGTGTGTGTGGCGTGGTGGTTGAACGCTGCCGCAACGCCGTGCCCTTGTGCGAAATATATATTGAGTGTCGTGCCCTGAAAGAAGCACGGACTTTCGGCCGAGGACAAGATCATCTTTGGTTGATGGTTGCTATCCGGCGATGGAGAACGTCCCTCTTGTGCAACAAGAAATGCACAGAACTAGATTGCACTCTGTGGAGGCTAGTATCTTCGCGACGAAAGAATGCGCCCCACCTTCAAGTACAGTGTAGTGTAAGCGATCACGTGAAGCGCCACTGACGTCAATGGGCCGGGGCTGGTATTTCTCATCTCGGGGCAGGAGCCCCTTTGCCCACCAGGGCGGCGTACCATCACCGGAGGGTGTGCATTTCTCGCCCTCTTGACCGTCATCGAAGAGGATGGCCCGAGGCTGGCCTCGGGGACGACTTTCTTTCTAGGGGCCTGTATAAGCGGCCCACCGCGTATTTTTTAGCCCCTCTCTTCTGCTCTCTCTGAGGCAGAAAATAAAAGGTCAGAGAGAGTAGTGCATGCTGTCGGCTTCGATCAAGACGCGTTTCCACATCTCAGTCAAGCTTGGCGGCCTTAAACGGTAAATAAAAGAACATCAGGCTGCAGATCGTTGACCCTGCGCTTGATGCTGTTTCAGCCTGACAGGAGCCGCGGCGTATATGGGTGTTGCAACATTCTGTGAGTCGACGCGCTTTTTTGTCAGCAAGCGTGCTGCATGCGTCGCCATTTAATTAGTTCGTAAATGAGCGCTTTTTGTAACAAGGCAGAGCTACAGTTCTTATTTCAATGAGCCATGTTTTGCTCAGTTTTGCTATTGACTCACGCTTGTACGCAACTAAAAATAATTTGAAAAACTAAATCAATCAGGTAACAAAATATACTCACGTGACCTTGTGCTTTTGTGAGTCATTGTTCATCAGTGTAACTGAAATTCTCTGCAGTGGCACCGTGTACTCATTTAGTATCTCAGATGAAAGTTACGTCTTCAAATAGCAAGATGGTTAAAATGGAGGACATAGAGATAGACCTTTCTTGAATATAGGTTAACAAAAGATGAAGCCCCTCAGTCCAGAGGCTCACTCGCATCAGTGGCGATCCGACGTTAGTGAGCGGACACCCTCGATCTTCGTGGAGGCACCCTGAAACAGGCACTGGACAGTTGGAGAGGTAGGCTAAGTTTGCTTTGGAAGGGTGTGATGTGGTCGGGATCCGCACTCTCATAGAATATGCGTTGTGTTTGGGTGCCCGTTGGTGGGAGGTCCCTGTGTTACTAGCTCCAATGATAAGTGCATTTTTGAATCGTGTTGGTAAAGTATTCGTTTGCGCTTGCCCGATATATGCGCCTAGCCGTTTGTTTTGATATTTATTTATTTATTTAGAATACTAAGAACAACGTGCAGGTCCAAGCAGGGCGGTTACAAAGAAACATTGAAACACACATGAAGAATGAAGAAGTACATTTCAATTGCTAACCTGATCAAATGGATGCGACGATCGAGGAACTCCTGTTAGTAATGGTACGGGGAAAACATTAATACGTCAGCTCCTCCATACGTTACATATATGGGGCAGAGAGGGTGGTTGTTGGCTTGTTAATGGCTTAGGCAGTGGTCTCCAACCTTTTTGGCCAGAGGGCTGGGCGACCAGTGGCGGTGTCGAGGGCCGGACAATAAGGTATTAAATTAAAATTTGTGAGAATAATTTAGTATACATAAGTAACACAGCGGCCGGATATACTGTAATAATTTTGTTCGGATCAATTCACGTAGCTTGTTGAAATAATATATTTCCATAGTGCCGTTGACCTTGGATAACGTCCTGGAAAGGATCGAAATAACTATTTTACGATTACAATTTTGTATGTACCGCCAAGTCTCGTCGGTATATCGATTTAAAGTTATAATCAACATTGGTGGTGGCAAACAAGCTTGCACACATTTCTCAGTAGCTTCTTTTGCATGTTCACACTCGTTCGACCTGCACTAAGCAGACGTTGAGGTTGTCTGGGAATTTACAATTGGCCCTTTGCTGGTGTGTCGTTACCGCATACAATTTCTGGTGTTTCTGCGAATTTCATTTCGCGCACAGGGCATTTAAGTTTAGGTAGCGTGGAAATGTAGGCCAGTTCGTGTATGACTGTCAAAAATAAATGTCAGATAACTATCGCTCGTGTTGTTTCGTCTTGCTCTTCGTCATGTGTATTGCATTATATCATAATTGGTAATGCTTGCGTTTCAAATGTCGCCAGAAAATACGACTTCTGTAATTTGGAGCATATGATTATTTTAATGAAGCGAGACTGTTATATTTGTGAACAATAAACATTGCAGTACAGGATATCTTACTCCTTAATAAGACGGGTTACATACAGAGCTGTCTCCAGGTGCGCACAAGCATTTTTGGATGGTACGCAACGCTAGTTTTCTTGCGCTGTTGAACTGATCAAACCTGTTGCAAAATATTTGTGACTGAGCCGCTAATTAATTACGCGATAGTTAATCGACTAAATCTCCAAGCCTTAATAAGTAAATATTTCGTCGCAGTCTTTAAGTGAGATTAAAATACCTATTTGAGGCAGGTTGTTACAAGTTATTCATTTGGGAACTCCTACCTTATTTACATAACCACACTGCATGGTATTAATGCAGAACACATCGAGCATAAAGGCCTTCCAAAGCGCGTAGGAACCTCAAAATATTTACAGAGAACAAGATATGAATCGAAATAGCAGCTGTGGCAATGACAGTGTGCGACAGCCCTGAAAGAAAGCCCAAAGCCCAATATGCATGAGGTCGGGGGAAAAAGAAATGAGGTTATTTAACTTAATTACGAAGGCTTTCAATCTGCGTCAAGAACAATGAGGGCCTCCGACTACACCGTGCACCACACCGACAACGAGGACGACGGAGCCGCAGCGCGCTGGCTGCCCGCTGCTGGTTGACGTAAGCAGAACGTCGCCTCCAGGGACGCGGCGTTGCGCTCGCTGCAGCCTCCCAATTTCAGTTTCGCGCGCTCGGATAGCCGGAAATGCCACAGTTCCGCGGATAATCGCATTTTTACAGAACAAAAAGTTGTACTCTGCTCTCTTCAAGTTCCCACTTACGATGTGCCCGCTGAAACGAAATGTTGAAATGTTCATTAATTTATTTTTGTTAATTAGCAACTAATTAGCACGTATCATTCGTCACCCCGAGTTCGCCCCTATTGACAGCAGGTCTCCGAAGGTACCTTCCTTTTGTTTCAAGATGGCCATTTTTAAATATTTCTTTGTGTGTTGGTAGAAACATCCTGATTAGTATAAAGCTCCTTTCTTGAGTTGACAGCACACAGCAAGCTTCAGCCTACAGCATCCGTCTTTTCTTCCGGTAACACGGAAGAAAAGACTGTGTCCGCGTACAGCATGTAGTGGGGCAAACTAAAAGCTGTCACAATTGATTGGGGAGGGATTGGGGGGGGGGGGGGGGCTTGTTTTGAGTTAAAGGGCTGGTAGGGAAACTAATAAAAGCTGCTGAAGTTGGCGAATTCTCAAAGCCAGTGTTCTTTCACCTCAGGATTCATGAGCAGGCCCTCTGTGGGAAATACGTGGGCATAGGCTCCAACTACGGGGAGGGGGAGGGCGAGAACCTCCCCTCCCGCACACACACCTAAAATGTCATTAGTAGAGTTGTGTCACCCACATCATTTGAGGTTTCTTTTGGCTTGCCTCTACCTTTTCAGCTAAGATTTTATTGGGGAATATAGGTTACTGCATAATTAATGGCGCAGACGTGCACGGCTTTTAATTCATAATTTAGCTTTATTTATAAATTATGGCAGTCTGATGACAAGCGCATTAGAAGCACCAACGGCGGCTGCTTCATCGGTATTTTTTCACTTCAACATTGTTTTAAATTACCACTGTAAACACCCTGCACATGTGCACTATTTTTAAAGGGACACTAAAGTGAAAAATGATTTCTTCTCCAGCAGTAAATTACCGTTCTACAACACCTAAAACACTGCTCTTACAACGATAAGACGTTTGGTAAGCCAGAAAAAGCGCAAGAACGAAATACGGGTGGCGACGCCTACTTAAGTTCCCGCACCTGGGGGCTGTGACGTCTTGGATTTTGATGGCATCTTCTGGTGCCTACTAATTATATATAGCGGTACAAATTGACTACATTGTGTTCTAAAGGAACCAAATATTAAACATGGCAAGTTTCGGAAACCTTTGTTCAGCCAACGCGGCCCAAATGCGAAAACATACTTGGAATCCCTGACGTCACGCTGACGTACCGGCGCTGGGGTTTCGGCGCGAAATTCAAATACTGATACTTGGACCTTCATTTTCTCATCTAATAATCAAAATATTTTTTTGAAATGACTGCCTGCAGGGTTCTCAAACAATGCTTCATTAGTCTAAACTGATTTATTGTTTCGCTTTAGTGTCCCTTTAAGTTATATACACAGGACGAAGTTCATTATATTCTTGAAAAATGGGTGCCTTATAATCACATCGTGGTTTTGGCACGTAAAACACAAAAATTAATTAATTTTGGAAAGAGGAGGGGGTAGCCAATTAACAATTATTTCTAAAGGAATGGATAGCCTATGCCTAAGAATGAATATGTTGCTCTGTGTTCACTTCACTTCAAATTGCTTTGCATGCTTTTTTGACCCTGAAAATAAAACCTGCAGACTTCAGTGACCCCTTCGGCAGAGTCTTTCATCAACGGCGTGCGAAATGCACGTGAATGATGTGTGTTTCAGTATTGCTTCTCTTTCCAGTAAGCAATGCTAACGACTCACTAAAAGAAAGAGAAATTCTTTTAGTAAGTTACAACATTTATTGGGGATAGAAACATCGTCACTTACATGCAGAGGTCATAAATATATACAGGGTGTGCAAGTTAACTATGATGCACAAATATTTGAGGAAAGAGCAACTGAATTACTCGAAGAAAACTTAGTGCCTATTGTTTCCAGTACAGTGGAGTAGCCGCCAGTAAATTTTTCATTACTGAGAGTTATTTAGGTATAATTGTAGTTAGGTATCTAACTCGAGACGTACTGTCCAAGTTATCAAGGTGTCAATGAGGCATTTCTAGTCATAGCCAAGGGACATCTAACTGTGGCATTTTCACCGACGTACTAATTGCGTACAAAACTTTTCCAACTGATAAATAAGTCCCACGAAATATAAAAAATACCACGTGACTGCGCTTCCACCCGAATCATAAAGCAACGCCCTCGAACAGTTCTGTTTCTGAGTTACTCAGAACGAAATAAAGGATAAACAGAAACACATCGTGACCGAGCCTTATCTGCCGCGCCACGGCCGAACACGTGGCGTTTGGTGTTAATTGGAAACAAGCTGTCATAGCTGTTGTCTTAGTGAAGATAAAGTGCACGGATGTTCTTTTTTTTGCCACATTACCTACCACCACAAAATCGAATTGACAACCTCAGTGAAAAGGATCAAAGGTGTGTTTTGTTTCATCCCAGTCACCATGTCTGTCACTGATGAGCAGAAAGTAAACATGATCCTTGCCTTGGGATCTGCAAATGGCAACAAGAGGAAGGCCGAAAATATATGTCATGGAAGAGGCTAAAGTGGCCACCTCCAACGTGGCCATGGAAGTGTCATGGAAGTAGACCAAACGCATCGAGTATAATCAGAAATCAACAAAATCTGAGACAGACCGGCAGCTTCAAGAAACTATGGAAGAGGAACTTTGAGTCCTAGCCTACGCACGGATGTTCTAGCATTTATGGCCTCAGACCCTCAAGCTAGCGCGCGGGACGTGGCCGCCCAAGCACCAATTTCCAAGTCAGTCATGTGTTCCAAGTCAGTGTTTGGAGGATTCGAAATCACACGGACTTTCAGTCGTATCGTACCATCTTAGCCAGCAACAACCTTGGAAGATGGGGACTGCAGAGTTGTCTAGATTTCTTGAATTGGTTCGTCACAAAAGCCGATGAGTCACCGGAATTTTTGAGCAACATCATGTACACAGATGGAGCCAATTTTCACAGAAACGCCCAGGTAAATTTGCATAATGCACACTATTGGGGTGACTCCAATCTACACTGGGTAAAGCGCAATTGGCACCAGTATCAGTGGTCGCTCAATGTGTGGTTCGGAATTTACGGTGGTGTTATAATTGGTCCCATTTTCTTCGATCACACACTGACTGGACAGTGTTAAGAACGGCCCACCTGAGGTGCAAGTTTTGCCAGCCAGTTGCGACAGCGGCGTCAACTTTTCTGGAACGCCACCGCAAACCTCTAGCCACGGCGTCACTAAGTCGACTGTGTGTGAAGAACAATACGCGCGTCCTCGACTCTTCGTCGCTGGAGCCAAGATGAGTGCGACGAAGCAGGCTTTGTGCTTGAACCCGCCACCACCAACCTGGTCTGCTGTGAACGAGGGAGTCCCCGAGGGAACGTAGTTCGAGGCTCCTTCCCACGCGCCGTTCAAGAGGCAAGACAATGAGCACCTGGCGGCGCGCTGCGGGGGTCAGCTCGGGGAATAAAAGGTGCCTTTCCTGAAGTAAGCCCCAAGTTCTACGAAGTCCGTCTGACGTCGGCTCCGGACCGTGAACCTCGCGCAAAGAAGTGTGTGTGTGAGTGTGTGTGTGTAAGCGGTCCCGCAGAGAGTCGACTTTTTTACGATGAATGGACGGCCGTTTCCCTCACCTTGGTATCGAGGGAGGACCGAGTGTTTATAAACCGCTGTTGTGCGGCTGCTCAGTGAACTTTCTCTCGCAGTCATGTTAGACTGATGCACTTTCTCTCGCAGTCATGCTAGACTGATGAACTGCAACATCCTTATGTAGATACTGTAAATAAACCCATATTCCTCGTTCTCAATGAGAAGCAGCCCTTCCCTTCATCAACGTCCTCAGCGTGGATAAGTTGGACGACGGCATGGGCCAGCTACCTTCTTATTCATGCCCGACTCCAATCTTGACAACTGATTTCGAGCGATGGGATTGAGCCCCCCAATCCTAACAACAGCGTTACGAGGACGAAATCCTTAAAGAAGTGGTGGATGAGTTTCTCAGCGAAGTCCTGCTGTCACGTCTTCCACTTCTGTGGTATCAGCAAGCTGGAGCACCAGCACACATCAGCAGTCGAGAACTAAACTGGCTGGATGTGACTTTTCATGCGCAATATATTATAAGGCGCGGGCCAGTGAATTGGCCAGCTAGGTCACCTGACCTCTCTCCACTTGATTTCTTTCTTTGGGGTTATGGGAAATGTAGCGTGTACGTGATCGAAACGATGACGTCAGATTAGTTCAAGGCAAGGATAACGGATGTCTGCCGTAGAATTCTACCGTCGGTCATCAAGAAAGCCACTGAAGGTGTGGTAAAGCGGACTCAGTACTGCGTAGCTGCAGAAGGACACCATCCATCCATCGAAAAGCCCATTTCAACCCCAGCTAATTTACCCGATGATTTCCTTGGCTTCGTTTTCTGTTGGCTTTATATCTGCACAACTATACAGTGTGTCACATCATTAGAAGCCAACAAATAAAGACACCAAGGGCAGTTCAGGGGAAATTACATGTACTAATTACATGTACTTTGTTTGTTGGCTTCTTATGATATGACTTATAAAAACCGGGCCCTCGGTTTCCTTTAATAAGTACGTGTAATTTCGCCTATCCTTTGCTTGGTGTCTTTGTTTGCTTCTTAGGATATCACTAATAAAAATCGGGCCTTCGGTTTTCTTCCTTCTCGTTAACTATACAATGTGGTATTATTAAATTATGGGGCTTTACGTGCCAAAACCACAATTTGATTATGAGGCACGCCGTAGTGAGGGACTCCGGAATAATTTGTATAACCTGGGGTTCTTTAACGTGCACCTATATCTAAGCACATGGTGTTTTAGCAATTCGCCCCCATCGAAATGCGACCGCCGTGGCCGGGATTTGATCTCGCGACCTCGTGCTTAGCAGCCCAACACCATAGCCACTAAGAAACCACGGCGAGCGGTGCGTAATGTTGTATTAGATAAATTATTATGTAATGTGTATTATTGTACATTACAGATGTATCATTATTATTATGTCATGTGGTATTACATAAATCACTTGTAACCAGAAGCCTCAAGTTGTCTTTTTTTTTTCATGCGACTTGAAAACCTGCGATGAAGGGCTTACTTTTTAGGGCTTGACTATTTGGTCGATTAAGTATCGAGCAATTTATTAGGCGCTCAGTCCTGATTGATTTTTCAACCAGGTTGATGACTTCAACCATGAAAAAAAAAAATGAGCTTAGCGTGCCATCCGAAAATGCTCGTCTGCAAGTTGTTACGTCTCAGTACGGCGATGCGCATTCCTTTGACGTTTCCCACGAGGCCGTCCTTTCATCAGCGCGCGCCAAGACGGCGACGAGGCCTGACATAGTTTGTGACGCGCAAACAAAGGAGCTCACTTCGAGGCGACAACTGCTGCCGTCCGTGGAGGCGGTAAATTACCGGTAAGACCCCTGTACCTCAACATGATCCTGACAAGTGATGAAAGGGGCCAACGTCGAGGACTACCGTGGGAACAGCGTCGACTTGAGTTTCCCAGATTGTGGCGTGGTTGCCTCGTATGCGGGGGCGAGGGTGCAATATAGGAGGCGTAGTCCGGTGGAACGGTACGACAACATGGGAGGGATAATGCGAGCGGTTCGACGATTATGATTTGCCGAGATATAGTCATTAGATTTCCTAGTATAGTCTCCTAGGGAAGACGACTGTTTTAAAAGCGAGGACTTTTGGCGCAGCGGAGGTGGGCTGACATGTCCTGATGTGAACTCAGACGTTTAATATGCTCCTACGCGGAGTGGCCTTCCGTATCTGGAGCCAGTGTAAAGAATGTAAACTAAACATTTTCCTTCATTACTGTTACCGGATGTACTCATCAAGTTGCTGGGTGAATCGCTGGCCTAATCGCTACCTCGAGCCCCAACAACGTAAAGGTATCTCTTGTAGCAAGCCGTCTTCTTAAGGGGTAAGGTACGCAGCACGGCAATGATTATTGTTCATAAATAGCATATACCGCTTATATAAAAATTAATAGAATAATATAAATATAGAACAGAAATGTAGAATAGAATAGAAAATATAGAATAATAGAAATCGCTGCATGACTGCGATCACATAGAACAGAGAGAAAAAAATAGGGCGAATATTCAAGCGCCTAGTCGCGTAACATTTCTAAGTCTGTTTTTTTTTTAAATGACGAGTCGTCTTTTCTGGCAGATCTAAAAACGAAAGCATTGTCAAGGACAAAATAGCGCAATACACAGGGAAGTGAGTAAGGCGAAGCACAAAGCGTCTCCATTCTGTGTATTACGCTATCTTATCTGGCCTACATATCTAGAGTGCTGAAACGTAAACAGTATGCACAAAAGTCAACAAGGATTCGTAGAAACACCGAAGTTGCGGTAACGACACACCAGCGTGACAAAAGGCCTGTAGTGGACTGTACTCACAGAGCCCCTCGGTTGAAGAACAAGAGACTGGACTAGCGCCATCAGGCATATACAGCTCGACGATGGTAGCCGCGACATCAACGCAATCACGTGATAAATAAGTGGCAATTCTTTGTGGGCCTTCTGTTCCTACAAGTTGGTGACCCGGACGTGATGCCACATCACAACTGTATACGTCTACCAAGTTTCTTCTCGACGCCATGGAACCGGCTGCCGAACAACGACATCTCGAAGTAAACGGAACGTCTTCCGTCGCCACACTCAAATTTTCCGATTTCTGGCCCTCGGATTGTGAACTCTGGTTCGTCCACATCGAGGCGCAGTTTCGCCGTCACCGAGTCACATCTCAGGCGGCCAAGTACGACAACGTCGTGAGCGCGCTTAACGCGACCACTGCAGCTTTGGTCCGCGACATTTTGCTAGCTCCTCCGCCCGATGATCAGTACGACACCCTTAAGCGGGAGTTACTACGGCGTACCAGCGACTCTGAGTCGCGACGGATTCAACAGCTCCTCTCATCAGAAAAACTTATTGACACAAAACCGACTGAGCTGCTTCGCCGCATGACACAACTCCTGGAAACCAGTCCATCATCAGCAGACTCTAAAATCCTTCGGGAGCTCTTCTTCCAGCGTCTACCGAACCAGGTACGCATGATTTTATGTGCCTCACATACTACGACATCTGTCGAGGCCTTAGCGACGATGGCATGCCAGATTATGGATTCTTTCCATCCTGTGATATCCGCTGTTGACCGTTGTAATACCCGTGGCGACACGACCTCAGTTACAGCAGCACTTTGACGAACCCGACAGTTCAATCACGCACCTTGCTGCGCAAGTAAAGGAACTAACTAACCAGTTGGCTGCCTTACGTTTTCGTGCGAATAACCATCGGCAGCGGCATCGCTCGCATGAGAAAAACGTGTCACGCCCTCCCTCTCCCTTTATTTGTTGGTATCACGCCAGAAATGGCACTCGCACACGTCAGTGCCGTCCGCCTTGCAACTTTCCGGGAAACGCTCGGGCCAGTCAATGATCACGGCTAGTGCTACTGGCCCTACATCAAGCCGTCTCTTTTACGTCACCGACCGTGTCAGGAAAGTTCACTTGTAGACACTGGTGCGGAAATTTGTGTCTTTCCTTCTGCTTTTCAAGACCGCAGAAGACATCGCCATGACACGTCTTTTCTCATTGCCGTCAACGGTTCCAACATTAAAATATATGGCCAGAAATCTGTCACTCTTGACATTGGTCTGCGATGCCCTTTTCTATAGCTATTCACCGTCGCCGACATACGCGGGCCGATCATCGGCGCCGACTTTCTGTGGAAGTTTAACCTTCTCGTCGACCTTCGCCACTGCCACCTACTCGACTCTTCAACAAACCTGTCCGTACAAGGTATCACCACGTCTGCACCACCTTTGCGTCTCGTACAAGTACACATCCAGATACCGAAACCTTGGTCCACCATCCTGCTGGAATTTTCAGAGCTGCCCGAACCACCCTCGCCAGATCATCCGATAGTGCACAACGTCACACATCACATTGTGACTAAAAGAGCACCAGTATACGGCCGACCTCGCCGCTTAGCACCAGACTGTCTGAAAATTGCAAAGCAAGAATTCGAACACATGCTCAAGTTGGGCTTCGTTCGTCCTTCCTCTAGCCCTTGGTCATCTGCTTTACAGATAGTGCCCAAAAAGATTGGCGATTGGCGACGCGTGGCGATTACCGTGCCTTAAACAAAGTGACAACTCCCGATAGGTACCCTATGCCCCACATCCAAGATTTCGCCGCATCGCTTCATTGTTGCTGCATATTTAGCAAGGTGGATCTAGTAAAACTTAAGCCTACCATCAAATTCTTGTCGAACCTTCTGACATTCCTAAAACCTCAATCATTACCCCTTTTGGCATGTTTGATACGTGCGTATGCCATTCGGCCTCTGTAATGCCGCTCAAACATTTCAGCGGTTCGTCGATTAAGTACTCTCTGGCCTGACTTGTTGCTTCGTCTATTTAGACGATATTTTTGTGTTCGGTCGCTCTGCTGTGGAACACGAATCTAACCTACGTAACGTGTTTGAACGCCTCCCTCAATATGGCCTGGCTGTAAACATCCCGAAGAGTGAGTTTGGCGTTGCTTCTCTCGATTTCCTGGGCTATCGAGTAGACGAGCATGGCATTTAACCTGTCCCGTCCCGTGTCCAAGCCATTAAAGATTTTTCACGTTCGTCTTCCACCAAGCAATTACGGGCATTTCTAGGCCTCATCAGTTACTATCGCCGTTTAATTCCTCGTTGTGCTTCAATTCTGCAGCCTCTGCACATTCTACTCTCGGGCAAAACACGAGCTAGCACGCCTATATCATGGATTAATGCTGCTGAATCTGCTTTTATCTCTGCCAAGAACGCCCTTGTAACCACTACTCTACTGGCACACCCGCAACCAGACGCTCCAATGTCCGTTATGGTAGACGCCTCGGACATAGCTGTTGACGCCGTGTTTCAACAGCTGGTAGGCAAGACATGGCAGCCTATACCTTTCTTTTCAAGGAAGCTTACACCGCAAGAAACCCGCTACAGCACTTCCGCAGTCCGCCACTTCCGTCACAACCTCGAAGGGCGTCATTTCTTTATTCTGACCGACCACAAACAACTCATTTATGATATAACCTCCAAGTGTTCCTAGCACACTCCCCGCAAAATTCGCCCGCTTGCATATTATCTCCGAATTCACTACTGATATTCGGCATATCAGTGGTGCCGATAATCCCGTTGCTGACGCTCTTTCACGGATCCATATAAATGCAAGCCAAGTAAATGGTTCCGGCATTGACTTCGTCTGCCTCGCTACCGCTCAACGCACAGACCGTGGACTTCAAACACTCCGGACTGCCAATGATTCTCTGCTCTTCGAATATATCTTACTGCCTGGCTGCAACATCACAATGATATGCGACATGTCTACGGGTCGTCCTCGACCGTACGTTCCACAACAATTTCGGCAGCAAATTATTGACGCACTACACTCCTTATCGCACCTTGGAGCACGCCCCATACAACGTCTCGTCACTTCCCGCTGTTTCTGGCCGCGCACATGAACGCCGACGTCCGTTGTTGGGCTCGGGCATGCATTGTTAGGATCGGCCTGCAGGGGTACTGCTGCAGGTGCTTCCGCTGCAGGTTCGTCGATCGATCCGGGGTGGTGGCGCCCTTCAGAGAACCAGTGAGGACAGCGCTAACCAACCGTGAACTTGCTTTGGAGAACTGCGGACTGCGGCAGCTCTGGAATTTAGGGGCGCCGGCTGGGTTCGGGTGTGACCACCTGACTACGGGGACGCCAGACAATGGATACCACGACGACTGCGCTGCAAAGGTCGTCGGCCCTCGAGAGAGCACTGAAACCTGTGCGGCACGTGTGCGTGAGCCCTCCTTCTCCAAAAAGGCGTGTAGTCTGTGATGACGTCGAACGGAGTGCTTATAAGCAGCGATTGTCGGCAGCTAGAGTGTGCTCGTTGTCGTGCTCGAAATGTACTCGTGAGCTGTGTGCTCGTTTGCTGTATGCGTCGTCTTGCGTGCCCCATTTTGGAGCCACTCTAGAATGTGTAAATGTATCCTCATGTTCAAATGTAAATAATGTAAATAAATCCTGCTCGCCTAGTCCTGTCGCCCCAAGTTCCTCCCATCGTCCTACAAGCCCGACTCCAAATCTTACAAATGGTGGCAGCGGCGAGATCGTCTCCAAATCTAACTTGTGGTGGCAGCGGTGGGATCGGCCTACGGCTCGGAGATCGGCCTATGGCTCGTAGATCGGCCTACGACTCGGGAGACAGCAACGGCAGCTCACGGACTTTGGCACATGGTGACCGACCGGTATCTGATCAAGTTGGAGGCGACTTGGGATTGACCACCTCTTGCAACTGACTGGATGCAGCGGAGAAGGACTGGTGATATGGTGCTGCTTCAGTGGGTAAGCGTTTGGTTTTGGCTGTAAGATTTACCAGACTTCAATTTAGCTGTGTTTGTTGATTTGATTCGCTGGGATCTTTTACTTGTATTCTGATTTGCGTGGATATCGCAGCAAGTATTGTGTGACAGCAGAGCCAAAGCTTAAAGTAGCGACCATGGTCCTAATGTGTTTGACGAGGGCTGACCTGTTGTGGTTGTGCGAAGAGATCGAGGTAAACGTAGAGGAGGACTTGACGGAAGCAGAGATTCGTAAGACCATTCTGCAAAGTGGCAATGATTTAAAATTCATAGAACAAATGGGCAAACGAATTCTAAGTAAAAGACAGGAACGGGAATCAATTAGGCAAGAACTCCAAGAGCGTGAGCAAAAACGGCAGGAGGTTGAAAAAGAAATGGCAGCAGTGAACAAGCAGATACGCGATTTACAGCAGTTAAACGCAGGAAATCAACAGCGGCTTGAGAAATCTGTAGGCTGGACGCAGCGAAAATGGGAGGTAGATAGCAGATTTTGGTCGAAAGCCGAGAGAAGTAGTAGCACCTGCGAGATTAGCAGCACGTACACAAGCGGACTCGAAGTGTTAGCCGCTAACGATGCCTTAGTGGCAACAGAGGCCGTTAAAGGCCAGAGTGAGAGCGACGAGGTGCTGTGCCAACAGAGGACTGTAGAAACAGCTAGGCCAGCTGCGAACAAATTGGCACAGTTACCGCGCGTGTGCGTCGCTTGTAATGTCAGCGAGGTTGCTAACGAGGTAGAGAGTACTGCTGACCCGACAGACGCGAGCACCCATGTCGAGTCAGATCTGCGTGTCGAAGTGAAGTGCGAGCTGGACGATGCAGTTGAGAGCAGTTCTCAGGATTGCGAGCTCCATAGCTCACGGGAAGACAACTGCATTCTTCAGGGATCGGTGCAGCTCTCCGCCAGTCTAGGTAGCCAAAAGTGGGGTGATCTAGTTAAGTATCACTCAGACTGTGCGGGTAAGAGACCGATCCGGGCCGACGAGATGTGTACCGGCCAGCACGAGGCGCCAGAGGACGGCATGAAAGAGAGTTCAAAGAGAAAGCGCCGTAGAAAGAAGCGCCTTCAAGACCGGAAGACGGCGGATAAAGTAGCGCAGCCAAAGTCGGCGACAGGCGCAAGAAGGCAGGGCGCGAAGAAAAGAAAGATGCGGTCGTCGTTGACGACGTTTGCGTATCAAGCACGTTCGAGCCACCGGTCAAAGAGAGACCGATAAGCATGTTCTGCACGGACGCGGACAAAGGGCACGGGGCAGTTATGTTCCTTGTCGGTCCGTCGTTCTTTTCGAAGTTCAGCGTGTAGTGCGAAGGAGCGCAAGGTGGCAAGACGAGACGAGGTGGTAGGGAGTCGCGACGTGGTCAGCCGAGTTCGTGATGAAAGCGGGGCGCCAGGACGCAAATTGGCAGGAGATTGTAACGTCTTGGAGGAGCTGATAATGTGTCAGCCCTTTTGTTGTTCCTCGGTAGCCAGAGTAGCTTTCGAACCGCGACCACCTCGAGTACGGCTCAAAAGTGAGTCAGTCGAAAACGTTTGGAACGGGAGGCCAACAGAGCTTCCGTCGAAGTGCAACGTTCTGTTTTGTTTTCTTTTTTGGGCATTGGAAAGTTTCGAGATTTAAGACTAGAGTTTCTTTCAGTATGTAAGGTATGAGCTTTGTTTATGTTTTAGTTTGAAAAGCTCCGAGGTTTGAAAGAATTGTTTTATGTAAAGCTGTAGTCTCGCGAGATGTTCATTAATGAGTAGATAGGCTCTTTTTTTGTGTGTGAGTAACCTCAGTGTCAAGGTTATCGGTGAGAGGCCTATCGTAACGCGCGTGTGTATTAGTTAACCTTCTTTTTTATGTTTTTTTTTATTTTCTAAGGTTAAGCGCGTAGGTTTTGAGTAAGTGCGTGATTTGCACTAAGCGTTCTTAGTTCCTTTAGCGCGTGTCCTGTGTGGACGGAAGGAAGCAGATTTATGACTGGGTCGCTCGTGTGTGTTTAGGGCGGCCGTATTCTGACTTCTCTGGTACGCGTGCGTAGAACGAGTTATTGAAGACACATTTGTTTGAAGGTTCCTCTGTGTTGCGTAAGTTACGCAAGTTTGGTTGTTTGTTTAAGGAACGTGTCCTGTGTGGGTTAAAGGAACAAATGTGAGTAAGCGTGATGAAAACTTTGTGTATGACGCAAGTACGCGTTCGGAATAGGGACCACAAAGCTAGCGCGATAGTGATTACGTACCTGTGGAGTTGGCCAGACGGTTCAGTGGCAACCGTACATGAAATGAGTACGCCACTGCGATAGAGTAAGAACAGGCTGTTCGTGAACTTAGGCTGCTTAAGTTGTGTTTGGGTATTGGTGGTTGGGAAGCCTTCGGTTTAGTTCTACGTAAACCTTTGCTCTTATGCAGCGCGACGGTCAGGTTTGGTCAAACTCAGGGGGAACGTGAACGCTTGCTTTGGTGGCACAAAATTTTGGGGCAAAATTTGGGATTCCCAGTTGAGCGGCTTGCATGGAAATTTTGATAGGAGGCCTTGTGGGTTAACAGCTGATTCCGGGCGTTTGCACGCTGAGTGGTATTGTGTTGCCGGGATCGACTCTTCTGTGCCAGTTGTTGTGAGATGGTTGAAGGCATTCCAAGTGCGCAGGGGCTGCAGAGAGCAAAGCCATCGTCTTGCTCGCCAGCCATTCTCTTCCTGCCCAGCGGTTGCCAGCACTGGCCAGGAGAGATTTTCCGGACCGTGGAGGAGCTGTTAGGACCGACCTGCAGGGGTACTGCTGCAGGTGCGTCCGCTGCAGGTGCGTCGATCGATCCGGGGTGGTGGCGCCCTTCAGAGAACTAGCGAGGACAGCGCTAACCAACCGTGAACTTCCTTTGGAGAACTGCGGACTACGGCAGCTCTGGAATTTAGGGGCTCCGGCTGGGTTCGGGCGTGACCACCTGACTACGGGGACGCCAGACAATGGATACCACGACGACTGCGCTGCAAAGGTCGTCGGCCCTCGAGAGAGCACTGAAACCTGTGCGGCACGTGTGTGTGAGCCCTCCTCCTCCAAAAAGGCGTGTAGTCTGCGATGACGTCGAACGATGACGTCGAACGGAGTGCTTATAAGCAGCGATTGTCGGTTCCTAGAGTGTGCTCGTTGTCGGGCTCGAAAGGTACTCGTGAGCTGTGTGCTCGTTCGCTGTATGCGTCGTCTTGCGTGCACCATTTGGGAGCCACGCTAGACTGTGTAAATGTATCCTCATGTTCAAATGTAAATAATGTAAATAAATCCTGCTCGCCTAGTCCTGTCGCCCCAAGTTCCTCCGATCGTCCTACAAGCCCGACTCCAAATCTTACAAATGGTGGCAGCGACGAGATCGTCTTTAAATCTAACAGCATACAGTGCCAGTGCTCCTGGTCATTTTCCACCACCAGACGTTCGTTTCGGCCACGTTCACATCATATCGTTGGTGCGCTACCACCGTCCTGGAACCAACGATACATACTCACTTGTATCGACAGCTTCGCACACTGGCCTGAAGCAATGCCACTATCTCACGTTAATGCAGAGTCTGTAGCTCAGGCAATCTTAAATACCTGGATTTCTCGTTACGGCGTACCACACACCATAACGACAGACAGAGGAAGACAATTTGACTCGTCCCTCTTTCAAGCTCTCCCGTCTTTTGGGTGTAACGCACATACGAACGACAGCTTATCACACAAGTTCCAATGACATGGTAGGACGCTTCCAATGTCAACTGAAAGCAGCGCTTCATGCCCATAATTCCACGATTCCATGCGGGGCCGGATTAAGAAAAATGGGGGCCCTGGGCTAATGCGCATGCGGGTCCCCTTTCCCTATACTGACCCCCCTTTCCCCTGCTACGCTACTGGAAATATGCCATGTTCCATTTCAATTTCACCAAATTAAGAAGAACGAAGTGCGATCAACGGGATTATTATTATTGTTATTCTTATAAGGAAAACAACAAAACTTGCTTGAAATGCATGCTGTTGTAAACACCAACACATATGTTCACTTTGTGATTAATCTACATTCTGTTTTTAGCAAAAGCTAGGCTTTAAGGAAAAGTTTAGTGCACTCAAGACGAACAAGAACGTAGAGAAGACAACACAGCTCAGATGTCGATCCTTCTGAAGCTAGGCTTTGTTTGCATCACTAAGTTTAATCCCCTGAGGAGACGCATGGTTGTATCCAAAACATTCTTTATTAAGATTCAAGTATCAGACTTCAGTAATCGTTATACACGTTACTCTATAAATATGCAATAGATATATACAATACTTAACACCATAAAAATGCACTAGAATACAGATGAAAATTACTAACTATAATCACAAAATATTATTTGAAAATATTTTGTAAAAGGTAAGACAAGCAATGACGATACCAAATAAACGTGGCACTATCAAAAACAACAAAAATACAGTTCGTTATAAGCACACTAAATATCACAAGAAGAACAAACAAGAGACGAACAACGAAGATTTGCATATCTTGAATTACACTGCTCAGCGTTTCATTGGCAACGCGGAAGGCTGGGAGGCGACACAACGAACTTATTGGAACTATTCATGTATAGCGCAAACAATCCTCTTTTAAGTCGAGGTTTTGACGGAAGCCCGTCTGGTCGGGAGGCATCATGAAGAAGGGTAAAAAGAAGGACACCGACCAGTTATTCATTCAGTGGTCGGTGTCCTTCTTTTTACCCTTCTTCAATCCTCTTTTAAAATGGCATCTTTAACACCTTCGCTTTGGCGAAATCAGATATAGTCTGTTCGAAAGATAGATCGCGGAGGAGGTCACTTTCAATGAACATGATAGCAAGCGAGTTCACCTTGTCGTCAAGGAGGCTCGAACGAAGGCGACTTTTTATCAGCGACAACTTGGAAAACGATCGTTCGGTCTCACAGTTTGCCACGGGTATGCTTAAGTACATTCACAAAGCAATAAAAAGGTTCGGAAACACATCAATAAGCTTTCTTTCGTGCAGCAACTTCATTATTCCCAGGGGACTCATGTCCTGGTACACAGAGTTGTGCAGAAAGTTCGCAAACTGAACGATTTCAGCGGAAAATGTTGGCTCCAAATCATTTTTGCAGGTTTTCACCAACTTCTCAGCCTGCTGTGCCAGAGAGGCCTCGCTCCCAACTTCTGTCAGCAATTTTAAGAATCCGAACCTTTCGCAGAGTTCAGTGTAGGCAGCCTTTCTAACTCGCAAAGCAGAGCCTAGACTGTCAAGTACAACAGTGTAGGTCTCTACGATAAACTTTTTTCTACCTTGTAGCGCCCTATCGCTTTTCCGTCCGGGTGCTTACTCAAAACGATGCGTTTGCCCTCATCCTGATAACATTGATTGGTGCTTAGCGTGCGTGCTCTCTCTTCGAAGGTATCAAAGAGAGGTCGCAAAGAATTAACAAAGTCTTCTAGAGAGCTCAGCAGGTCTACAGCAGTTGAAATGTCTAGGCCTGGTTTCTGAAGTGCTACGCTCGTTTTGTCAAAGCGCTCCAAGATTTCACTCCAGAAAATCGCCATGGATGCAGTCTCTAGTTTTGTCATTTTCTTGACAAAACTTCGTGCGCTTCGTTCCTAGTGTCACCGTTTTCTTCCTCGTTCTTTGATATAGCTTCAAGGCAACACAAGACCTCATTGAAATTTTTCAGAATGGCCTTACATGATTCAGCGTGTCTTGACCACCTGGTCTCAGAGTGACTTTTCAAAACGAGCTGCTGGCCAGTTCCGCCCATGCTGTCCAAAAGATACCTCCATCGCTCTTGTGAGGCAGCAAAGAACACATACAGTCTCTGAATTACAGTGAAAAATTTGACTGCCTGAAGGCAACTGTCAACGCTACACGCGCCAACTAAGTTCAGTGAATGACCAGCACACGGCACGTAGACTGCCAATTCGTTCAGGTGTTTGATTTGAGCTTGCAGTCCTTTGTATATTCCTGACATATTACTCGCATTATCATAAGCTTGACCCCTACAATTACCAAATGAGATGCCATTGGTCGTCAAGGGGGATATCACGGTATCGAAAAGATACAAGCCGGTATGCGATTCAATTGGAACAACTCTAAGAAAGCGTTCGTACACTTTCACATTTAAATAGTATCGTAAAACAACTGACAGCTGATCAACGTGAGTAAGGTCTGGAGTCAAATCAACAATTAAAAAGAAGTATGTTGCGCGTTTCACTTCGCCAACGAGACGTTCCTTGACAGCCTTTGCCATATGCTCGATTAATTCATCACAAATGGTTTTTGACAGATACGATGGGTGACCGTTTCCTTTGTTCCCGTAGCGTTTGACGTGCACCTCTAGAAAGGGATGAAACTTGGCAATGGCTTCAAGCACTCCCATATAATTGCCATTTCTCGGTGAACCAAAAATCTCCTCACTGCCCCTAAACGCTAGGTTGCGCTCAGCTAGAAGCTTAACTACAACGACTACGCGCTTCAACACCTCTGTCCAGTAAGCGGTCTCAGTGACAAGATGCTTAACCAGCTCCTTGTCAATTGTGCTGCTGGAGTTAGAGCGGGCGAGCCATGCTGCCACGTAGTTCCGGTGCTCGACGCTATTTTCATGTGCGCAAATGTTTTCTTCTGCTCTTTTCCAACCAGAAAAGCCGTGCGTGGTGAAAGCACTGGGGTTGCTAGAAATTGAAAATAGTTTGCATATGAAACAGTAAACGGAACCTTTGGACTCCGAGTACATTAACCAGTGTCGCTCGTACGCCTCCCCATTTACAGCCTTTCGCATGAAAAGATGAGGTGACATATAGCGTTTCTGAGTTTTGTATTGCCTTTCGGAATACGGAAAAATTTCTGCCCGATTTCGAAAATGCAATGGCCGTTTCTCAAGACATACACTCCGAAAGCTGTCAGTAATAACGTCCGGCCACTTAGCAGGGTCACTTCGGAGAATCTCACAACGTACCTCTTGCTGCGGGGGTGCCTGTACTTCTCTTGCCGCAACGAGAAGCCGTCTCATTCGTCCCCTCGAGGCACACTTTGTGGGTGGGAACATGATTATTTGAAGCCAAACTAACAGGAAACAAGTGAGTCGGTTCTTGGAGTGTTGTTTCTTGGTGCTCGTCAGTAGAAGGAGGCTCATCGGGGAGGTTTGGCACCTGTTGATCAGCAGTAGTAGAAATCGGGCGTGGCGGACCGGGAACCTGGAGCTCTGTGGCAGGGGCCTGGCCGAGTAGCATACACATTGCTGACTCAGGAAAAGGACAGGGCTCGGTTAGCGTCGGTTGCTCAGAAATATCGACGACCGAGGTAGGCACCGTTTTCACAGGATCCAGACAACCAAGATGAGTCAAACCTTGCTTGTTGCCAGGAAACCGTGGTGATGGAGTTGGCAAGTACTCCACAGAAGCACAGTCGGTACTACTGGGATTTTGACACGGACTCTGGATAGAGCGATCATACTGCTCCGCGGAAGCTGCATTCAGTAGGTACTTTGTCATCTTTGGTAGCTTCTTTCCACGCTCTTCTCTTTCTAACTTCGCCTTTCGTTTAGACGCACCACTTTGATGCTTCCGACCGAGCATTTTCGCATGAATGGATGCTAATTGTTCACCGGCCACTTCATCAGTCCGACGCGACCGCAAATGTCCAACGGTGGCCGCCCTGATGACTGGCGCACGCTGCCTGGATGGTCCGTGGCTGGCCGAGAGTGGTGCGTCCCCCGGGAGCTCCTCTGCAGGCGGGCTTATGCAAGCTTAACCGGCGGTTCGGGGCTGAATCGTGGCCCGCGATCAACTTCCTTTTATGGACGCGCGTCGCGTCTGTCTGTTACTAGCGCCAAAGCAGGCGTTCACATACGCGTAAAGTTCCTTGTACAAATTCCCTCCTTCTCCGTACAAACTCACTCCTTCTCCCTTTCCGGTCTCGTCTTCCTATTGGATAGGAGCAATCGTCTGTTCTGGGAGGTTCTCGATTTTTCTTTCGCCCCGTCCACTCCGAGCGCGAGAACTAAGGGGAGAGGGCGACTCCTAGCGCGGGCGAAGTTACGCGCCCTCCGTCGCCTCTGAGTCATCTTTTTCTACTTCTTTCTCGAAAGTTCGGCGGCTAGTCTGACCTACTTTTTCCGTCGAGCGCGCGCGAGGGTGCGCAGCCACTAGGCAGGAATGGGCCCTGGAGACAGGCTTTTGTGTCCAGCTCTCCAACTTCCCCCTTCACTCTTTCACAACCCTAGCCCGAACAGTGAACATTCCATGCCCCAGGGCACGCGGAAAAAAGCACGTGTGACGTCTTCTTTCCTTTCCTGCCTAGACTCTGCCATCAGACTCATCATCATCTGCTATCGGACTCATCCTCCCCCGCCCAAGTTACCATCACGGTAAAGAAAAGTCGAATAGGAGGCACTGTTGGATACTGCAGCACATCCTTCCTATGAGAAGGACAGCGGCGGAACTGCAACTAGAGCGATAGCATCTGACTGACGTCACCAGACGCGCAGGCTTCATTTGCTCAATATTAACGCCCGTAGCCTCTTAAACAAAAGCGTTGAACTGGAGTATGTTTTGACCGAGCACGAGCCGGATGTAGTGATAGTGACACTTTATGACACTTTATGACACTTTATGCCCTTTTTGCAGACGGTCAAAAGGCACTCTAGCACACATCATTGCAGAGTGCACTAAGCTCAAGAACCCCCCACCATCCCTACCCCCCACCCTCCCCAGCCCCAACCCCCCCGAGCGATGGGAGACCTTGTTGTCCAGCCCCGACCTACCGACCCAGCTCGCGCTGGCGGCTAGGGGCCAGGAACTGCTGGACGCATATGGGACCTGAGAATAAGGTTCCACCCCATCTGGTGCCAGCGCGCACCAACCGTCACTAAGCGCTCAGTTCAAAAGTTGATTCTCTCTCTCTCTCTAGTGATAGTGACGGAAACATGGCTCTACTCTGAAGTTTATGATCACGAAATCTGTCCGCCGGGGTACAAAGTGATAAGGAACGACCGTAGCAGCCGAGGTGGGGGTGTGGCGATTTTCATTGATAGCAGACTGCATTATACAGTATTTGAGTATCCTTTAGATATAGAAACAGCGTGGTGTAAAATTTATTGGGGGGTAACCGAAGTTGTAATCGGCGCAGTGTATCGCCCACCTGGGACAAGTGCAGCAGCTATCGAGCGACTGAATGATTTCATGCATTGCCTGCGTGTACAAAACAAGAACGTTATTGTAGCAGGTGATTTTAATGTTCCTGGAGTATTGTGGGACAGCATGTTGCCGGGAAGTAGGGAATGCGAGTCTGCCACCGCACTAATCGAAATGTGTTTTTCGCACAGTCTTCACCAAGTTGTCAATGAATACACTCGTGTACAGCAAGCCAGCAAATCTGTCCTTGACCTTATATTTCTGAGTGAAAAGTTGTTCCTCCGGCCACACAAAGTTGAGATTTTTTCTGGAATTTCTGATCATTTCGTCGTTGGCTTAACACTGACGTTGCAGCAAAATGGAAATATATCCAGACGTGTTTCGACTTACAGGGAATACAATATGGCCGATGATACGGCTATACTTGACGAATTGGACATTTCTTTTGAACGGTTTAAGGAGCTTTGTCTCCAACAAAATACGGATATAAATAAAGTTTGGCTAAGGTTTAAAGCCCTTGTACACAAATGCATAGCCCAGTTTGTGCCCTTGAGGGTAAAAAAGAAACGTGTGCATAACCCCTGGATATCACGCGAAATTATCCATGTGAAAAGGAGGATACAACGATGCAGAGCAAGGTACAAACGTGTTCCCGATCTAGATCTGTTAGAACAGATTATTGCGCTCAAAAAAGAGTTGAAGGACAAGATAAGAGAGTCCAAACAGAAGTATTTTAATGTTACAATGCCAAAGTTCCTTAAAGACTCACCCCAGAAGTTCTGGAGGCACTTTTCAAAAGATAAAAAGGCAATCTCTGAGTTGTGTACGACTCAAGGCTTTATTACTAATGAAGAATATATTGCAAAGGAGCTTAACAGCTTCTTCTCCAGTGTCTTTACTACAGACAATGGCGAAGTAGACGACTTTCGTGTTTCTCGTTGCTTCCTTCCTCTAGGCGAACTCCAGCTTTCCGAGCGAGGTATATTTAAACTATTGCTCAATCTAAAACAATGTAAATCATCTGGACCTGACGAAATTCCTAATGCATTTTTAAAGAGGTATGCGGAGTGGATGGCCAAATACCTCTTAGTTATCATTCAAAAATCACTGTCGTCGGGGGCCCTACCTGACGATTGGAAATTAAGTAAAATAATCCCAATACCAAAAGGCGGAGACCTTAAATGTGTTTCCAACTACAGACCTATTGCACTAACTTCAACACCATGTAAGATTCTTGAACACGTTGTCTCCAAACACATCACAGAATTTCTGACGAGCAAAAATTTCTTCAGTGAGTCTCAGCATGGTTTTCGTAGCGGCCTCTCGACAGTGACCCAACTTGTGGAAATAGTGCATTTCATCTGTGAAGTGCTAGATCGAAGAGGCCAAGTAGATATCATTTATCTAGACTTTAGAAAGGCATTCGATACGGTTAGTCACACGAAATTATTATTGAAGTTAAGAGTCGTGTTAGGTAACTGCAAAGTCGTCCAATGGATCGAAGCTTTTCTAATGAATCACCGACAGTTCGTTAGTGTTAAAGAAAGCCAGTCTACAATATGTGAGGTCGTCTCCGGAGTGCCGCAGGGCTCTGTGCTGGGACCCCTGCTATTCCTAATATTTATCAATGACCTGATAGCAGACCCATCGATTCAAGTCAAATTATTTGCAGATGATTGCGTTATTTTCACTGAAGTAACCTCCGCAGCTGACCAATTTAAACTTAATTCTTACTTAGATCAAGTACATGAATGGTGTAGAAAATGGCAAATGTCACTGAACTTGGATAAAACTGTATGCATGACAATATCGCACAAACACGCCCCTTTAGAGTTCAACTACTCCGTATCGGGTACCCCACTAACTCGAGTGACCGAATACATGTACTTGGGCGTAACTTTGACTGCAAATATGAGTTGGACTACCCACATTGACAATATAGTAGGCAAGGCAAATCAAAGATTAGGATTTATTCGACGGACTTTCAAACAAGCATCCGCAGAATCCAAGCTTATTGTATACAAAATGCTAGTTCGTCCTATAATGGAATATGCGTGCGAAGTCTGGGATCCTTACGACCAAAAGAACGCACTAAAATTAGAAGGTGTGCAACGGCGTGCCTTGCGCTTCATTTTTTCCAAATATCGAAGACAAGACTCGGTGTCACCGCTTTATGAAAAGGCAAACATTCCTTTGCTTAAAATGCGAAGGAAACAGAAAAGGCTGAGCCTTTTTTACAGCATTATGAATCATATGGTGCTGGTAAACAAGGAACGCTACATAACCGAGACAACGTCGCGGGTAGTAAGGAATAAACATTCAAAGTACGTGAAAGAAGGTAGATTTTCTAAGGATTGTTTTAAATATTCTTTCTTTTTGCAAACTTCGAGAGAATGGAATAAACTGCCGGAGAGAGTGGTAAGCGCGAGAGACTGCGAGCAGTTTCGGGCCCAACTTCAACAATACTCTACTTAGTTTGCTGGTGATTTCAGTTTTTGTTACCCTGTAGTGCTGTACTAAGTACCACAAGCTGATGCACTAAGTGTCACGAATTGTTCTTAATATTGTTTGTGTATACCTGATCATATGCACTGCTGTGTGTTTAGTGTTTGTTGGTGTACAGTATGTAATACGTTATTGTACTCATTCCTATCTTGGCCCTGTAAAGGGCTGATAGTATGTTCAAATAAAATAAATAAATAAATTTGAGAGGTGGAGGGTGGCGTGATGGTGACGAGGGGCAAGGGAGATTTAGGTCCTCATCCCACATTACATGTTTTAGGTGTTTCCCCCTTGCCCATCCTCTCCAGACAGCACTGGACAGACGGACTGACAGGAAACCACGAAAACTCTTCCAATCAAACGCACCAAGCTTCGTAAGAAAGAGGGCCCCGCAGGGGTGGCGGGGGATTCCTGTTTTTGCAGCTCGACAAGCTCTCCCCAAATGATCAGGATAAACGCATGTTGTTACATTAGGCGGGGAGCGCCGTCTGCTCGTTCTGGTTTGCTCGCTTCATACATGTCGCTCGAAGTTCCGTTGCCCATGGTGCCATATACTAAGCAGGTTAGAATAAATGGGCCTCCTTCTCCTACTGTCCGAGGTGAGGCCCTGGGCTGCAGCCCCCTTAGCCCCCCCCCCCCCCTTAATTCAGTGCTGATTCCATGGAGGGAGCGCCTGCCTTTGGTTCTACTAGGTCTTCGCACAGCTCTGAAAGCAGATGCACAGTGTTCCTCAGGAGAACTCGTTTTCGGCACGACACTTCGCGTACCCGGCGAGTTCTTCGCCTCGGAACCGTCATCTGCTTATTTACAATCTTACGCCGACCACCTTCGCATTACAATGGCCACTGTTATACCACTGCCGCTTCCTAACGACCGCGGAAATGTTTACACAAGCCTATCTTTACTTCATAGCAGTCACGTATTTATCCGTCGCGACGCTACTCGCGCTCCTTTACAAGCTCCTTACGACGGTCCCTTGAAAGTCCTCAAGCGTGACGCCAAGTTTTTCATACTTCTTGTCAGCAGCGGACGCGAAGAGACAATTTCGATCGGCCGCTTGAAGCCAGCTCATCTAGACTCTGGCAGTTCCATCTCCACAACTTAAACCGCTCAACGGCAGTGCCTTCATCCCGGAGTACTCACGCCGAACGTTTCTGTAGAGTGTTTTAATTGAGCGTGTTTACGCTCCGCTAAGCAGTTAAGCGGAGCGGAAGCGCGAATGCGCATGCGCCGTCCGCTTAGCCGTAAGCGGGATAGCGGAGCGAGGAACACGGTCCGCTTAGAAGCTGCCTGAGCGGAGCGTGCCGAGCAGCACTTTGGCTAGCGTTGGCGTCAGAACGGATTGGATTGGATGCAGAAAGCAAGCGCGCTGGCTAACACGTGGCGTTCCCCAAGACGGCGCTTTATTTTCCATTGGATAAAATGGACCGGTAACGCATTACAAGCGCACGTCTAGATACTTCATGGAGAAATAAGTTATATATATATATACATATGTACGTTTTACTGTATAAGAGTGACCATAAAGTGTTTTTATTTTCTTTCATTACCCTGAATTTAGCCAGGGGGCGCTGCAACTACGAAAGGCCCGCTCCGCTACGCTAAACGTATAACTAAAACGTGAAAATCGCCCGCCGCTCCGCTGTGGCTTAGCGGGGCAGCTCGGGGCGGAGCGTACCGTAAAGACGCTCAACTAAAACACTCTTGTATCTTTTTGTTTTGGAGCGCATCGCTCACCCGTAATGTATTAAAATTATGTTATTGTTTTTACATCACCTCGTCTTCCCTGCCGAACCCTTTCACACCACCACCTGGTTCGAGCTCCAAGCAGACGCTGTTGAAGGTCGCCGAAACCCCGTCCCAGTAACAACTGGTAGCAGCCTTAACAGCCCGAACTGCTTTCCCATGGTGAGAGAAATTTCGAACCTCACTTCTTCAAGTGAAACTGAACGCTGCATCAGCAGTGGTGTAGACGTTGTGTCCAAGTGCGAACTGGAATCCGTTTGTCAGCCCATTCCTCAGACAACGTCTTATTTGAAAACCAACTCTTCGTGTGTCCAACGTCAGACAAAGAAGGATACTTCACTGTTCTGCCCGTAAGGTTGTATAAGAAAAAAGCGCACGAAGCTCTGGCGTCCGTTTTTGACATTCATGAGCGTGTTTCTTTGGAGAAACTAAAAAAGTGACGCGAAATGACTTTGTGCGCTACGTATGTCTCGTCTTTACCAATCGTCCAAGTCTTTTAAGCGCAGTTACATCACCATCATGTTAAACCAACTCGCCCAACTAGGTGTAATGAAAGTGTCACTAAAGGAAAAATTGGTCGAACTAGATTAAAGATTAGGCTTGTGTATTAACGATTTAGTCATTCTTAGCGAGTTGAGCGTTTGTAAGCGAGAAAATGACGAAATTAAATATCGCAGTGGCACCACCCATTTAAGACGAAAGTACTGCTCATGTGACGTCAGTACTCACCGATTTACAAGGAGTAGCAAAGAGGGAGGTCACGTGGTGACTACGTCAATTCGTCCGTTTTTGCGCAGGCGATTCAAATTGAGGAGCAGTAGTGGGACCTTCAGTGGCAGCTTCCTACGCAACGTAGTCGTACATTGACATACAGAAAACGATTATAGACTTTTAAAGGAATCACCTATCAATCTAACTCGGCCTAATATTTTCCTTTAGTGTCCCTTCAAAATACGAAATTATTTGAAGAAAGCATGTTGATTAATTCGATTAATGTTTTTAGTCTACTTCAAGTAGCGTTACTCAAGTTTACGAATTTATTTTCACTGATATTTAATTCGTTATTGTCCGGCCTTCAACACCGCCACTGGTCGCCAGTCCGGCCCTCTGGCCAGAAAGTTTGGAGACCCATGTCTTGGAGGAATGGAAGCCAGGTGTGTTCGTGCGTACACATTTCAGTTGAGTTCTCAGATACAGGATTCATGTTCTTAGCGTTCATCAGAAGCAAGCACAAAGCGCCGAGTGTCCTCGTTGTAGTCGGCATCCTCTAAATGGATTTACACGGCTGAGCCATACAGTCTTTGTTTTCCGAATTCCCTTGTGGCAAAAAGGCTTACCTCCAAACGCCAAACAACTTTGCGACCAAGGTTGCATCAGGCGTGTAGCAGACGCGAAGAGATTTTAGAGGAAGAAAGAAGTATTTGAGTTAAAAGAAAACGTCTCTCTGCAAACAAATCCATGCCAAGAGGAGACGTTCGACGTGCGCCAGGTACCTGCGGTAAAAAGCACTGCGACTCGTTCAACAAATTTCCTTTATTCAAGCACTCGATAGTGAGACACTTCAATACGTCATTCATTCTCTCAGTATTTACACGGTACAGCAGAACAAGTCTTCTACGTGGTGAGTATTTGCTTTTCTGTCAATAATACCTCTCAGCACACAGACGACGGTGCGTCACTGCGTGGGTACTCTTGCACGCGACGAGTGAGAGAGCAGCGAGTAACAGCGTCTCTGGCTGAGTAAACAAAAGGGAAAAATTGCAGCCGCCCGCGAGTGAGGTTGGCGTTCCTTAGGTGTTCCACTCGCAAGCCTCTCCGCTACAGCCGCTCCGCTGTGCCACCATGGCTTCCGAGACTCGTCGTACGGGCGGTCTCGCAGGCCACTGCACCACGAAGGATAGCGGGACGATAGCTAATGAGGGCGCTGCTGGGCTACAGACAATGAGGTGTGAGGTGCGTACTCGCACGAGAGCGTGGGCCTGCGCTTTGCATCCGCTTCGTCCGCGCTGTGCGAGAGTCGTCGATTTTACCTCAACTCAACTCCGAATGCGTGGCTTCGACCAGGCCAAGACATACAAACGCATGTTCGGGTGCCCATGCGTGCAAGCGCAAATACGAACGCCAATGTGTTCCTTTTTCTTTTCACCGAGTGCCTATCCCGAACAGCGCATTCAGCCTCGTCGAGGCTGGCCCACGCGCGAATAAAGCCGTACCACGAATGCATGTCGTGCTCGCGCTGTTACATCCGGCGCGGTCCTTTCGAGCATGCAGAGATGCGCATCGTGTCGGTCAAATAACGAAGCGAGCCACGCTCGTAATCACAGCCTCCGACGTTCCGTCGCTAACTTCTCACATTGCGAGGTCACGTACGGAGCAAAATTCCGACAAACACGTGAACATTACACACTCGTTCACTACATACCGAAAGATTCGCTCAAACATTATCTCCGATACATTACCTAGTCTCGTGTGTAAACATTCGCATGTAGCGGATCATTATGCAGCAAGCGGAAGCAGAGCTGGAATGATTGCGTTCCGGGGGCTCTCCGCAGTTTCTGGCGGCTGGCAAACGGCTTGCCAGTGGAGTTGCAGCTCGGTATTAAAATACGCTCGCTTGTTTTCAAATCACAACTCAACTTCAAGGATCTCTTCGGGTCGCGTACATATATGGTTGTCGGGACTAGTCGCTATCCGCAAGTTGGCCGTAATTTGTAAGCGGCAGTGACGACGTCCTTTCGTTTTTCTTCCCTCACTTGGATTGCCTGTATACGTTCTAAACGATACATTTCGACAGAGTCGCAGTACTGAAATAAGTAATGTGCTTAGAGCTACAACCACGTGGACAATGGCTGACATTCGAAGAAAAAAGGTCCCTGCTTTTCTACGTGTAACACCTGGGGTAGGGCGATTAGGCAAGGGGCAGAGAAATTGGTCGCGGTGGCAAGCGCCTTCGCTGAGATAGTACAAATATTGAGCGAAACCGAGGTGCAGCAGCCGCGACGTTTCTACACCGTCTTCGCTACAACCGCCCAGAGGGCAGTCGCGCAACCACTCAGGACAGACAGCCGCCAACAGGCGGTGGCAGACTACGCCTAGAACACGCCGGTGATAAGCTCGCGGGAATACGAGAAAAGAAACGGGAGTTCGCACAAAGAAAGGTGGCACAGAGACACTTCCTTTTTTTGAACAATGCAAAATGAAGACGCGGTACCACTGATGCGTAGCCGGGGATCACTGGACGAAAAAAAAAAGAGAGAAAAAAAAACGATACAGCAAACAGCTCCTCGTTGGCAATGTCTGAGTAGCACCCATCGTCATCCACCTGAAAGGACAGACAGGGAAATGGTGAAAAAAAAAAAGCGAAATGAGAACGTTATCGCAACATTTTCTTCAGATTGATCTGCTCCAGTATGCTATAATAACCAGCATTTCTGATCAGCCATCCTGTTAAAGTATTGCTATCAATGCTTATATTAAGCTTGAAGCTCGAAAAATAATGTCAAAATTTCGTTGGCAGCAGGTGCTCATCATGTTACACTGATATGCGTAATGGGCGAAGCGGATTCCGAAGGTATAGGGCGCATTCACACTTGCGAGTAGCAGAGGACGTGTGACCATCAGTCACCTGCGAGCGGCTCGACAACACCGACGTTCACCCTTGCAAGGGTCACCTCAGCGACTTGCGGGTCGCCTACTCGTTCGAAGCGAGAACTTTTGGGAAGGACGCCGTTCGCGCGCTTGCGGGCGTTTCGTATACTGTGACCGCGTCTCCCGCATCCGAGCTCGGTGTGCTCTATAGTCCCTCGCTGTTGGCGATGTACCACGACGACCTGAGTGAAGATGAGGACGTCGTGGCGGTTTTGATGAGCACCACAGCCGTACAGGCACTTCAAGCACGTAGGCAGAGAAGGCGGTGGTGGGTCCGCCAGTGCCTCTGTTCGCGGGAAGTGGCCTGGCATGCTAGCCGTCTACTTGCAGATCTACGAGCGCACGACGAGGAATATTACAGAGAGTAAAACAATAAAGCGCTTGCTCTAAAAGTAATTCCGAGCAATGAAATTACCTGAAAAATGTTGCTTCTTGCACCATACAAGTCCTGCTCTTGCAGTCGCTAAAAATTAATTTCTCAAAAGTGCGTGGTACTCAGAGATAAGCCGAATATCTTCGCAATCTCCAGCCATGCAAGGTCTTTCTTCGATCTGGTCTTGAAATCCGCATGTCTCTTGCCGTACAGAAATGGGTACTCCTTCACCGCATTCAGGAGCACCTCGGTGGAGTACTTCATGTTTTTCATCTTCGAGCCAGTTTCGTTTTTTGCCGGCGGCAATGACAACCGGATGCAGAAAGTCTCGCGCGCTACTTTCGGGGCATCCGTGATTGGCTTAGCGGTTTGCGACTCGCAGTCGCAAGGCTGGAAAATCGAGCAGCGTGCGACCGGCCTGCGACCGTCGCTTTTCGACCAGTGCGGCCCTTTGCGACTGTCGCTTTGCAACCAGAACGGTCGCACGACCTCTGCGACTCGCAAGTGTGAACGGACCCATAGACATACCAGGTACGCGAGCATCCACGCACTTGCGGATAGACCTAAAACGGTGCACTGATCCCTAAAAGCTGCTCGTTGCAAATAAAGGCACGAAAGGCAGGGGTTAGTAAGAGCGCCCACCTGCAAACCCGTGCACGGGCGAGCTCCGGGCTGAGGCGCTCTGCTTCCAGCTCAGCCGTCGGCCAGCGGGGGCGTCACCCACCCGTACTTGTCGTGAGTCTTGACCAGGCTGCGGAAAGAGGACTCGGCCAGCTTCCTGTTGAACTGTTTGCCTGGTTTGGTGGCGATGCGGGCCTGGCCCTTGGACAGCGACGCGGCCACCTGCGATGCATGTTTCGATCGAGCCAGGTAGGTGTGTACTGTCTGTGTAGAACGTTAGTCGAAGACCGAGAAACATTCTAGCGAAACGTCTACGAACGAGCACTGGAAGAAACACCCCGGTTCTTCAGCGTTCAACCAAATTAATTTAGTGTTCCAGTCTCTTCATTCTCTTTCATTTTTTTTTGTTTCTATATCCTCTGTTATCACTGCACATAAAGGCTGTATACACAGTATATATATGTATATTTGCAGGATGTGTACTGTGCTTTCCTTTACTGCAAATTCTGTATCCCACATGTAACATATGGTCTTTTTTTTTTATTCGGCTTCCCGACTTCACTCCAATATTCCTAGCGGAATTCCTAGCTGTTCTAGCTTTTCGTACGCGACAAGCTTCCAGGACAGCCGCGGTAATAATCACAGACTCTTTATCGCTGTATACCTCACTTACTGCTCCCGGCGAGTCGCATATATTAAAAACATTGTACTCACTGGCTCCAAAGCATTTGCGGAGTTTACGATTAATATGGGTACCTGGGCACGAAGGCATATTTATGAATGAAGCGGCAGACAGCTTGGACAATGCTTCTATCAGCAGCCCTGTGCTTACCTTTCTTCCAACGACGGGTTTTATCACGTCTGTCAGGTTTAGAAGATACATGCTTTGGCGTCAATATCAAATCTAACATCATTCTCGGAACAACACCACTTACAATTCCCTTGGAGCAGGAAATCTTGAAACACCAGACAGACGGCAGTGACATTTACGAGACTGCGTTGTCGAGGCCCACCCCTAAATTTGCACATGCACCGATCTGGTCTGGCAATTTCCCCCTTGTGCCATTTTTGCAACTCATTAGAAACGATTGAACACTACTTACTGGAATGCCGGCGTTTTTCCTCCCTGAGAAAAATGACATTGGAAATTACAGTGCGAAAGCTCGGCCTGCCATTGAACACTCCGGTACTGGTGTCTTTCGGAGCGTCTGTGCTTGGGCGCTCACACAGGAATGTGTGCATCGCCTTAGAAAAATTCATTATTGAATCAAACCGATTTCATTGTTGACCGCATTATTAATTTCATTCCTCCTTTATTGCCTCGTTTATATTATATATACTTTTTTATTGAATTACTGTCTACTGAATCGTTTTCAACTTTCCTCGCTTTAATTTATTCATCAAAATTATAAATTTATAGATTTATTACCTGAACACACATGTAAAGTCTTCCCGACTCCTGGCCAATCCTCGTGAGTGGGTATGCGCCAAACACATCAAGGTCATCATCATCATCATCTGTTCTCTCAGTATTGTTATATTGCTCGTATAACGGTAATTTATTATTCTCATCGACATTTGGACCAGTTATTGAGTTCTTATTTTTTTAGTCATTTCATGTTCGTGCCATTACCGTTTGCTGCACTAATACTCATATGTATGCACTAATAAGAGGAGGTCCCCCTGACGATTTTTACTTTCGGACCTCCTGATGCTCCATAAAATATGTATCCCCTTATATCTACGTGTAATGAACAACAATAAACTTGAACATGTTTTATTTATTTATTTATTTATTTATTTATTTATTTATTTATTTATTCATTTATTTATTAATAGTTAATCCAGGAAATTCATTTCTGTTGTGTTTTCTTTCAAATGTCGGATATGCAGTTTGGAAAATGACTCGTGGGGAGAAAAAACAATTCGCAAGCAACCGCAACTTCCGAAACATTTGACGTTTATTCACTTTATTTCTTATAGCAAAACTATCGTTTACGTATACAGGAGCGGTATTCCCGGTCAATTACCTTCGTGGATATCACTTTCAGTGGACGCTGATTGGCTACGCCAGCGCCTTTCGCTCCACTGAGGCGTTACGCCACAAACCACGTCACGCAAACGCGGAAGTGTCCCCGAAAGTTATCCACAGATAATGCCGCCACAGGTGTCTATCACTTTTCGTTTGACGCCCTCGAAGTGACTAGTCAACCTCAGTCGCTTATAAGTTCTGCCCTGAATAACACAAATCGCGCTGAATTCACCTTGGCGCACTTTCGATGGTACCTCAAGATCCACTGCTCTCGTGGAACATGCGGTCATACCTCCCTGAGGAGGCACCCACGCCACCGCGGTAGTTGGTAAGTTTAACTCGAGTGAGCGTTACACGTCCAAGCTCCAAGAGCCGCGCACGACGCGACGACACTGTCGCGCCTTCGTTGGATGGTGTGGCGACGCGCACCGGCCGTTGACGAGCGAACGCGTGGGGAGCGTCGGTATAAACGATCCCCAACACTTGAGAGAGGCTTTTGTGGAGCATGCTTGTAAACAGCGCAAAAGCCATGGAAGGACGTGAGAGAAGACGTCAAGCGCCGACTGAAAGCCTTATGTTTTATTTGGCACACGGAAAAATATATGCATAGTGGGACAGAAACTTAACACAAAGGGAGATGTAGAAGCATAGGTCGTCAGCAGGGCTGCATGACACATGTCGGCGGCGGCAGGCGACATCACCGTGCTACTCGAGGGGGAAAGTTCGCCATAAGCGACGTCGATAATCCCTCCCGTGATACTTCTGTGCATTCCCGCATGCGAGCATCCATTCGGCGGATAAAAGATTTGAGCCGCTCTGTGAATCCGCCCTAGTCGGCAGTCTAACACTATCCCCATCGGTTTTCACCAAGACGAAAAATCTGTCGGTTTTCAGTCAGAAATTTGAGACGTAAGTCCATGAACTCTATACATGTAGAGGGGAGGAATAAGATCGAGTAAATATATAATTCTCCACTGCGTGAAGATAACCTGAGCCTAGTGTTGAGCAGTACTGAAGATAGATGTATCTTAGATACCACCTTAGATACTCTTTGTGTACCTTGTACATGTATCATGATACGTCTGGCAAGACGTATGTCAGTGTCTGTATTTCCGATACACGAAAGGATGTATCGTGTATTTAAGATACAGATATTGCTATCGCAAAATCACCGTGCGAAACTATAAACGTTGGCTGATCTCCGCTTCTCAAGCCGATACTGCTGCCATTAAACCAGCGACAAGGCAGCGACATTCTTTTATCTTTCCGCCAGAGCCCTCCAGCGAGGGCGGAAGATGAGATCTGCGCGTCCCTATTGGTGGAGCAGAGTCACGTGGTGGTGCTCGCGACGTCTCGACAAAAACAAGCGCGCGAACGTCTACGCGCGGCCGACCTTTTGTTTTCTTGATTTTTTTGTTTTGTATTTAGTTGCGTCGGTGCCAAAAAAATGCATAAACGGTAATGCGTTTACGGATAAGGTAAAACTCCACAGCAGTATTTGCGCCATCGTGCATAGGCTTCTTCTTGACGTCCTTGTAATTACATGGCGACCCGCTAGCTGGTCGGCAAACAGAGCAGCGACTCCCATGAATTACAAAAGCGACAAGCAAAAACCGCTTACAGCGCAGCGTATAAAGATCTTTCATGTTAGCAGCTAATGCAACCCCAACAAATTGTTCCGGAATGAAAATATCATACTTTCAGCAAGAAAGACAAAAATTTGAGATACTAACATACATTTCATTCACATGAAACAAGGTTGGCCGTAGTTAAATTTCGAAGGAAACATTTTCGTGCATACGCGCTTGCTGCTACATTATATAGCTATATAATACAAAATTTGCGAATGTATCGGGTTATCTTAAGACACAAATAGAAATTATAGTATCCGATTGTTCCGATTGGCGTGAATCGCCTAGTGCAAATAGGATTATCGAAAAACCATGCCTAATCCGAAAGCGCAGGGTAGATTCCAGATTCTTATGGGTGTCTCAGGTGGTTTCCGGTGGTTTCTTGATTTCAACTAAGATGCCATTAACTCGCGTTTGTTCTTTCACCCAATCTGCTCTTTTCTTATCCCTTAACGTTACACCCATCATTCTTCTTTCCATAGCTCGTTGCGTCGTCCTCAATTTAAGAAGAACCCTTTTCGTAAGCCTCCAGGTTTCTGCCCCGTACGTGAGTACTGGTAAGACACAGCTGTTATACACTTCTCTTGAGAGATAACGGCAACCTGCTGTTCATGATCTGAGAATTCCTGCCAAACGCACCGCAGCCCATTCTTATTCTTCTGATTATTTCAGTCTCATGATCCGGATCCGCGGTCACTACCTGCCCTAAGTAGATGTATTCCCTTACTACTTCCAGTGCCTCGCTACCTATCGTAAACTGCTGTTCTCTACCGGGACGGTTAAACATTAATTTAGTTTTGAAATGTTCCAAAAGAGGGCAGGCGTTCTCTATCCAAGGTATTGCGAAAGAAAAGGAGTCCAGTTTGATCAACTAGTAGTGCCACAGCGTTACCCCCAGGATCTGCTGCACTTGGTCCACGGGGGCCTTTGGTCCCGACACCTTGGCATTTGAAAAACAACAGGACCGCTTGTTGCAGGAATTCTACTGGCCCGGGTGCTTTCGGGAAACAGAAGCATTCGTATAAAACTGCGACACGTGCCGACGCATTGACAAGCTTGGAGACAAGGCTAAAGCCCCCATGAAATTTGTTCAGCTAATTGTGGAACCGTTTCGCAGACTTGTAATAGATACGGTAGGACCTCTACTCGCAACTCAGACAGGTTACCGTCACATTCTTACGGCACTGTGCCCCGCAACCAAGCTCCCTGAAGCAGTGTCCTTAAAAGAGCTAAGCTCGGTCGAGATCCTGAACGCGCTTTTGTCCGTCTTTGCACGAGTCGGTTTCCCAGTGTAAATTCAGTCAGACCACGGAATAGTCTTCACGAGCTCCCTAACCTCGACATTCCTGAAAAAATGCGGTATAAAACTTATTCATAGTTCGGTATACCATCCCCAGTTTAACGCCGTAGAAAAGGTTCACTCAGTCACGAAACATCTGTTGTGAGCCATGTGTTGTAAGTGCGAAACAGATTGGTAACTCTTCTTGCCAGCAGCTATGTTCGCCCTTCGAACCGCCCCGCATGAGTCGACAGGCTTTTCACCGGCGGAGCTAGTCTTTGTTCGTTCCCTGCGATCACCGCTCCGGATTATTCGGGAAGCCTGGGAGGGTCGGCCTGACGATCCATCTGTCGTTGAACATGTGCTAGATTTATTAGATCGGCTGCACACGACGCAAGAGTTGGCAAGACGAGAAATGCGCGGAGTGCAAGGTAACGCGAAGCTTTACTACGACAGAACGGCTCGGGCGCGACGCTTCGAGGCCGGAGATCAGGTAATGATAATACGTACGTCGCCGAAAAACAAGATTTAAGTACAGTGGGAAGGACCGGCTGACACTGTTGAGAAATTATTTGATACCAACAACATAGGAACGTTCCAGGTAAGAGAAGGACTCGCCAAGTATGCCATAGCAATTTACGGAAGCTCTATCGGCAGAGGGAGGCCGTCGTAAACATGTCCCTTAACATGCCAGAAGAAAGGCCGCTTGACTTTCCCGAGTTGGCACCAGCAATAGAAGCAGGCGTGCCGAGCTCGACCTCCATCAGACGACGGAGCTGCGGGAACTCAAGTTTAGAGATAGGTTTTCGGACAGGCTGGGACTGACGGCCGCAGTTGTCCATGATATTGAATTAACTTCATCAGAGCCTGTGCGTTAGAAGGCGTAGCGCGTTTCACCACGCCAGCGTGAGGTCGTGGCTGCGGAAATAAAGATGTTGGAGCTAGGTGTAATCGAACCGGGAGAGAGATTGTACTTCACCTCTCAGGTGAGGTCTGCGGTATGGAACCGCGACCTTGTATTGATACCGGAGGCTTAACCTGATCACAAAGGATCAAACCTATTCTATACTTTCAATAGATGAAGTGCCAATTGTGGCGGCACACTAGGAAGGAACAAAGACAGGACAGTGCGCTACTTGCAACTGTTTATTGAAAAGAAAGGAATTTGTATTGGCTCGTGCGTGGCTCCCGTACTTTGCAACATTTTCCTTGCGGGCATCGACAGAGCGCTATCCAAGGTGTTTGACGGAGGCAAAGTGCTCAAGGTTTTTAGGTATGTTAACGATTTTTTAAATTTTACTGACGGAATGATCTCCCATGACTTACTCGCATACTGTGCAGGTCATTTTATCTGATTTTAACAGCAAGGCAAATGCTTAGATTTTACTTTTGAACTAGCCAAGGATAACAGCTTGCAGTTTTTAGATCTTGACACAACTCTTACTGACGAAGGTTCCTGCTGGATGTACCGACTCCGTGGCCGCAAGGAATTGTTGCCGTATGAGTCTACACACTCCAAGACTGTTAAACATGCGATTGCCAGTATGTGCCTCGAATCCGCCCTGAAAAAATCGTGCTGTCATAAGGCACAAGCAAGCTTTGACGAAGAGATTTTGAAGTTGAGGAAGGCTGGCTTTCCTTGCTTGGTTTTAAGCGCAGTTTCGGAGGCGTTATTAAAAAAAGTGAAAAAAGAAAGAAAAAGAAGTGATGAAAGCCAAACATTCGAAAAGAAAGCTAAACCAGTGGTGATACCATATTCTCATAAAGTGGAGCATAATCTTAAACACGTCGCCGTGAAATATAAAATTCCTGTGTTTTCTTCCGCGCCCCGAAAGCTTGCTACTTTGTGCCGCCTGATTGGTTCGGATGACTAAGAAAGTAGGGTGTCCTATGAAACATATGAACCCTTTTGTTAAGTGTGAAGAAGGGGTCCTATACTGCATACCGCTGAAGTGTGGGAAAGAGTATATCGGCCAACTGGCCGATGTATTAATGAACGCCTGCGGAAACATAAGCTTTCATTGAAAAGTGAATATGGTTCAAACTTGCCGCTTCATTGCAAGGCCTGCGGGAATAAGAAGAAACAAGTATGTGAAGCAAGGCTTCATGATACAACAATCAATTTTTAAATGTAAAGATTCTGTGGCGCGTGAATTTTTGGAGGCCAACCAGATTCAGAAAAGAGGTGACGCCTGTGTCAGCATCCCGTCACTAAATATTTACACAAATGAAAGCATATATTTAGATAAGTCTTAGATTTAGATTAAACGCGATTCCCTTCTTATATATCTTCAGTGTTCTCTCGTGTGCATTCACGTAATCGGTGTTCCTCTTTTTTCGTCCCCCTCTCCCCATGGCTATATAATCAGCCACCTTTGACTTCAATAAACAGTTGCAAGTAGCGCCTTCTCCTGTCTTTGTTCCTTCCTAGTGTGCCGTCACAATTGGCGCTTTATTGGCGCTTCTTCTATTGAAAGCTATGCACCAACTAGGCCCACAACGTGTTTTACTGCTGTCCTATACCTCATATCGAAGAAAGGCTTGAGAAAGTGAGCAGCGTTTTATCTCTACCCTAGATTTAGTCAGTGGTTATTGGCAGGTTCCGTTGACAGACCAGGCGAGTCTATAGGTATGCCGCATTTATTTCTCCCTTGGGAATGTATCGGCCAAAGGTCCGGAGCTTTGGATTGAAAAACGATCCCTATTTTTCCAGCCTTATGGACCGGGTGTTGCCTGGTATGGAGGAATTTGCACTGTCGTATGTCGATGATATAGCGATCTTTTCGGCATTATGGACAGAACACCTGACGCATCTGCGAGCCGTACTGGCCCGGCTGCGCGAAGCTAACTACCAAAGCGACGAAGTGCCAATTTGGGCATGACAAAGTGGTCGTGTGATTGGCAAGGCCGCCACCGACCTTAAGTCAAACTAGCTGCGATCGACAGTTTTCCACAAGCTCGCACTAAACGCGATATCCGGTCATTTCTTGTGGCAGCAGGATATTACCAGAGACATATTCCGCGTTACTCCGATGTCGCAAACGCTCTGACAGATGCGCTGAGAATAACAGAGCCGCAAACGATACAGTGGGACGAAGCCAAGGAAAGGGCTTTACGTACACTGAAGAAGGCTCTGACGAGTCAACCAGTGTTAATCGCACCGGATTATTCTAAGCCGTTCATTGTTCAGTGCAACGCGAGTGATCGTGGAATGGGTGTTGGGTCACATGGGAGATAACGCGAGGAGCACCCTGTACTCTACGCCAGCAGGAAGCTCACTGCTCGTGAGGAAACATACAGTGCTTATGAAAAGGAATATGGCTGCGTTGTGTACGTGGTTCAGAAGCTAGCCTGCTACATTGCTGGTTCGAGGTTCACCATCGAGACGGACCACTGTATCTTGTATATGTATCTCAAATACTTGTTGCCTGAGTATATTGTATCGTATCGTGACACAATTGCAAAATATCTTTGCCCAGCCCTGCCTGAGCCCGTATTCACAAAACGTCTCTTGCGTAAATGCCGGCCGCAATTCATCTGGCCGAAAGTCTCTTGATCACACCGTTACACTCGGATGACACTGGAATGCCTCGACCGTTGAAAAGATGTCCTTACGTAAGCGAAGTTTTGTGATTTCGGACTACGTCTCAAAACCTGCAGTATGGATTTATTTTTCCAGCTTCATTCTCCCATTTCACTCATCACCGTAAAGACAGGATGTGTGAGACGCCATTAGCATGAATACTACTTTACCTGCTTCAAATATCACGAATATACGGGCGCATCCTGCCCGAGAATGAGCGGAAGGAAATGGCTCGCACCTGGACGAGAATGGCCTCGACCGTGTAAGCAGACGCCCATCCCCGTGGAGTGAGCAGCTCCATGCAGATGGCGCCGCCTTCCATGACGAAGCCGCGCTCGATGTGCGGTGCCAGCACGCGCACGAACGGGGGCGCGAACGGGAAGTTCTCCGGGAAGGAGACGCTCAGCTGGACGCACGACACGCCCGACTCCTGCATGTCGCGCCACAGCGGGCTCTCCGGATCCACCTGGGCGCAAAGCGAGACGCTTCTTCAGCGGGCCGCTGCACCGAAAAGTCAGCTCGAAATGAGCACGTGTCCGTGTTATATGCCAAGGCGCAACAGGAAATGTTGACTCTCGGTGAAGTTGTGTTTAACCAGAATCGCATACAGGGACCGTAACCCTGATGTCGGGCGGTCCTTAGCGGAAAGCACAGACCGCGACTGTGCTGTTGACAAAACAACGAAGCCCCAACAGGGTACACTCGTACCTGTAAATATTTGCGACATACGTTTAGGCACAGCTCCACAAGATGTTCAGCTTTGCGGTTCCCAAGAAGCCTCGACTTGATGAGGACGTGCTAAGCGCATACCGCGCCGACACCATGCTTAATAGCGTCACCTACCCACACGCGGCTGCCACCTGGATCGTGTCGCGCGGTAGCAGCATGACGCTCACCTGGTAGAGGCGCACATGCCACTCGTAGAGGTTGTCCTCGACTAGGTCCACGGTGAAGGAAGGCTGCTGGCCGCGGGTCTGCTGTCGCCGGATCTCCTGGAGCTCGCGCATCAGACGGCGCGCTCGGACGGCCGCCTGCTGGGAACAGGGCGCCACGCGGTTGCGAGGGCTGCGCGCCGTGCGGGACGAGGACACAGCTGCGTCCGCTGCTGTGTCGCCGCCTCCGCCGGCGGCGGCAGGGCTCCCCGGGGCACGTGGCGAGGCGCCTTCAGCTGGCTTGCGGGCCGCCTTGCCTTGTCCGCGCTCTGAAAAGGACCCGGCCTCCCGTCTCAGCGCGCGGCGTGAAGTGCGCTCGTAAGCGATTCGCACGTGCCCATTTGGGGCACTTCCTTCCTTCATCTTGTCCTCTCGCAAAGCCCTTCCACCACGGCTTACACCATGTGAGCAATCACTAACCGTGCCCCAATGCCCAGCTGGCGATTCCTCGGGTTCCGATCGACACTGACGACACCGCGATGTATACGTTGCCTCGATGCTCGCCTCCGAGCTCCCGCGTGCCCGAAGCTTCCACATACCGTATGTGTTTGCGTTCAAGCCCAGGGCCCCGCACAAGAATCTGCAACCAGTCACAATTATCCCTCTGGTACGTTCCGTTGTTGTACATCTTTGGAGTAGTTTTTCACGGAACGGAGAACTGCAAATTTTGCAATGTGAATAACCCGAACCGCAAATTAGGATAGATTTGCCCGCTTGAAGGGGCACATTGTGCCCCTGTCAGCGGATAAATTTATTTTAGGTGCCTTCGACTGCAAGATGCTTCGGCCCTGAGAGTAAATGAAATGAAATTGCAGACAGTGAGTGGGCAGTGCACAGTCGCGTTCATGTGAGGACCAATTTTGAGCATTGCTTACGTAAAAATTCGTTCGTATGACTGGGGTTGCTAAGTCATGGGAAGGGGTACACTGCAGTATAGAGCTGAGAGTTGGGACTGCCGAACTTTCCTTATATATTTTTTGTAACTCTCACCGATAATTTATAGCGTATAGCGCAATTCGGCCTGTTCATGTGGATTACGTGAAGGGGTTGATATTGCTGTCCAGGTAGCGAATTAAAAATATTCAATAATTAACTTCGTGATATGATATTCGGCAAATAATGCAAATAGAAACTGAGCAGTAGTGAGATCATGTCTGCTTACCAGAAAAATGATTGGTAGCCCATTCGATATATCCGTCCGAAAAATCAGTTAAACGATATATTTGCATTCCAGTTAAGATTGTCCCGAACCTCTAGAGGGATTCTCTTGGGAAACTGGGACACCAAAGCATTTTGTAGCACTTCTTAAGGACGGGTGCGTCGAAAGCGGTGCTACTCTTCAGAATTATGCTTACTGATCGGCTTCAATTTCGTAACTGCACATGTGGCCTAAGATTAATAATTAAAGAAGGTAATTATAGTGAACCTTTATTTAGCTACCTCAACGTTGCCATTTATTATGCAGGTAATTTCCGCCTCTTCTAATCTATACCTGTAAAGGCTGAATAGCGCTGTCACTGGCAACAAGAATAATCCTCTACAATAGTAAGAAGGAAATCTCCTCAAGCTTAAAAAGAAAGCGATGTAAAGAAGCTGTTTAGCTTATACTCGCCGAACCGCTTCAAGCGGCTTGCACGATCACTCCGCAAAAGAGCTAGATACAATGATGTTGAACGGAACGGCAAAACTGGTTCTAGGAGGGGGGGGGGGGGACGTAGTAGGAGGCAAGCATGCTCGCGTGAACTCGATCCGTGCAGCCTCTCAACGGATCCGCTTGCGAACGGCGCCAGCACTAATAGGGGCAGCGCAGGCACGCAGATATGTACAGGTACATAAGCCGCTTCCAAAAAAGCTGCGCTGACATCAGACGTACAGGCGTCCTAGGAAAACGCATACTCACCGGAGGAAGCCTTTCCGGCGCACAGGCTGAGCAGGCGGCTGCCGCCCTCGGCGCTCTTCTTCTTGGGCTCATTGTGGTTGGCGCCCGTGCTCAGCCGGTGGCGCTCGCCGCGGAACAGCTTGCGCAGCGCGGCCGCTGCCATGGATGCTGCTGGCTTGGACGCGCCGCGGTTCCGGCCTCTCAGCTTCAGGCGCCCACTGAAGTACCAGCGCGGCGAACGGTGCAGCGTCACCGCGGCATCGCCCTGCAGCAGGTCAGACGGGACACCCGTGAACGCCGAGAACAGCACGCGGTCGCCCATCGTACTATAATCGCTCTGCAGCTCAAGCCGCGTACATACTGCGCGAGGTCTGCAGCTGTACGGACTACGCGCATGCCTAACGTGGTGCTCCTGCATTTGCTGAACCGTAGCTTATAAATACGTACGTGTGTAATGCAGGGGCCCTATAACGTAAAACTATTGCAATCTGTTTTTATTCCAATCCACCGACGTCAAATTTACGTAACTACCGACGCAAGCATCGGGCGGCGACCCGCAGCGTTGTTTGAAAAGCCCAACGAAACGCGCTCCTCGTTTATAGGAGGTCACATTTATTATTATTTTTTTTTTTTGCTTTCAAAGCGAATAGCATATTGCCTACATTGAGCATATTTTCTTATCGAATTGGCTGACAAAAGGCAAGGAGGACGCTCAAGCGGAAAGGGGTTCGACGGGGCTGATCTAGAACAGTGAAAGTAGATAACCGGCTGAAGAGGGTGGTGCCGGGTCTGTGATTGATCCGCTTTCCCTTACTTAGCTTGCGGTGGATAGTCGAAAATCGCGGCGGCGTCCAACAAAGCGTTAGAAATGCCACCAGAACGGGTCCTCAGCGAAGAATAGTTGACAAAGTGATGTTGCATACGTGCCGAAAGGACTCGATAACGTTATAGTGCCACGGAAAAAATGTTTCTTATACGCAAATAAATCCGTACTCCGCGGTCGCTCCCATGTATACTAGTGCCAGAGCAATCGGTGGGCAGCCATCTTCTATTTCTTTCGGAACGGGACAGCCTCCGGCTATTCAGGAAAAAAAAACCGTTTTGTTCGGCATATTAATGTGTTTTACGCGTACAGGTCACTCTGCATGACGCTGTGAGTTTTCGCAGTTTTGTGACGTCGTGTGAAAGAGGCGGAGTGGGCGCAGCCCGAAAACGCTTGGCAAATGGCACAGTATTATGGCGAAAAAGACATCAAATGAGAAATAATTATTTTTCTTTCGTTCGGTCTAATCATGCATAATCAGTGCGTACACATCATGGCGGTTTTTGGTGGCGTCACGTGAGAGACAGGCGAAGTAGTGTGGGCCCGAAAATTCTTTGACCAATCATGGAGAACTGATTGCAGAATTCGAAAAGAAAAATTTGGAATAGCTTTACGTTATAGCGCCCCAGGTTGCGAAATAACACCCAGTAGCTTAGCCCTCGGGCGCCACTGATAGAGTCCGCGTAAATAAAGCACTAGTGAACTTGAATTAGCGTAACTTGTCTTTGGAATATATGATTAGATTCGCTGCTATGGGTGGTAAGAATGTACTAATTTACGAACTGTGCTGGCACGTTTTGTGCTCCTTCATCTTAGCCTATATTAAAAGGTGTATACTCGCATCCATAGCATGCAACCACGGCTTCGTGCGGTTGCCATGCTGTCATACGGCGGAGGCAAATTATATATAGGATCCACGTCTACGCATGACACGCCGCGTTTATATGTTTTCTAGTGATTTGAAATACCCACGCTGAAACTGGCCTATCTATCGCTTGCCGAACGTGGTTTTGTGTGTTTCTGCGGCTACTCGTCGTGCATCATGAGACCACTTGGGCGGTTATGGTGATACCTGCAAAGGGCGCAAAGCAAAACATGGGGTGACCCAACCTGATACACAACACCAATATGCAGTGGAACCGATGAAATAGAGCACACTTAAGCGACTGCGACCTCAGTTCGGTCATGATAATGCCCTCGCTGAAGTACAACTCAGGAAACGAGCAAGTACGCACGCACGCACGCACGCACGCGAGCACTTACAGACGCGCAGCGGCAAGATGCACGTATAACACAATGCCGCATGCATCTGGAGCAATTGGCACGTTTTATTTAAACTGAACTGCGGATATTAACGTCAGTATGTGTGAGTAATACTGTCTGTTTGGCGATTGAACGTAATACTAAAACTAGACCAAATCATTTTGCCTCAAGTTGGCTTGCTACAAAAAAATAACACAGCCCAAGCACTCCGTACAGATGTTCAACTAGTGAAGCTGAAACGTGCGGCCCCGGTGTTTAGAGAGTTATAGCTCATCGAGCCAGCGGGCTAGCGTTGACGCGCCACTGCGCATGTTGCACCGAGCATGCGCACTGGCGTCTACGCTGGCTCGCTGAGCTGTAACTCTCTTTTATCACTGGGTTAATCACGACGGTTCATCAAACGACGGCTTGGTAGGCTGCCGGATCCTCGGTAAGCAGTTGCTGCTTGCGCTCGGCGGGACGAGCCTGTTCTTGAGCCCGGGCTGCAGCATCGGCACGGCGTAGACGAGCTCGTTCCCGGTTCTGCTCGCGGCGTTGCTGGTCGAAAGCTGCCTGCTCCTAATGAGTACGTATGACGCGTGGCCTACCTATTTCGGAGACGGAGAGAAACTGCTGCGCGCGCGCTCGGCTGCGACGGAGAGCAACGACGTCACTACTGGCGCAGCTAATCCAGGTCTAATCGCGCGCCTCTCTTTACTTTTTGGGGGCATGCGCATGGGGTTGCGCCGGAGGAGATTTCGGCGTGCAGGCGACCAACAGACGGACGGACGCACGGACGAATCGGCTAGCCATCTACAGCTTCGCTGTGTAAAAACCGACTGTCGCCTAATGGTGCGCATTGCGAAACGGTATACTGTTGCAGTAGGTGCAAAATTTTTCTTCGCAGATTGAATCTTGCAGGCACTGAACTAACGTCAGCTACTCCGGCGTTCTTATCGGAGAGTAACGAAACAAACTTGGACTAGTTGGCGCAAATTCATGTAAATCAGCACGCATCACGAGAAAAACTATGAAAAAAATTCTGCAGATACTGCGCACTGTGAGAACCGGCGAAAGCGAACTTTCATGATCCAGCATGACTAAATGACGCATTAAGGCGATGGACGAACCCGTCCTGTAACTTATCTCTTAATTCATCGTCAGCTATAGAAGATGCGCTCACTTTTTATGCGATAGCAAATACAGTGAAACTTCACTTGAACGAACTTCAAGGGACCCCAGGGAAAAGTTTGTTAAAGTGAAAGTTCACTAAACTGAAATAAGCAAGCGTGCGACAGCGCGTTGCCGTTATGTAAAAACAAAAGAACTGGTGGTCAAATTGTTTATCAACGCATTTATTTGTCACTCTGCTCAAGTTCCGCTAATTAGCACTTTGCAAAGAACACTGTGATCTTCTGCTGCACTTTAGCACTTAGCACTGCAGCGGTTGTGAACTGAGTCACTGTGTCTAAGCACTCGAGAACCTTCTCTGGCACAGCGGGCTGCCGGGCAGCAAAGGCTTTAACTTTACTGCCCTGCTGCCCTGCTGGCGCTGGCTCTTAATCGTAGACAGTGACGATGCAGGGATCCCAAATGCCTTTGCAATGTCAAGTTGACGCTGTCCAGAGTCCAGCCTACGTAAAATGTCCCGTTTTTCGTTGAGTGTCAGGCGCTTTCGTTTGCCGCTCATGGTTAACTAGCACGCGCACACTTCCTTGAGGCCAGGACGAATAGGCCTAGTACGGCTGAAGCTGTGGCTGGCTCTGGCTCTGGCTAGCTATGGCTGTGGAGCCAACTAAACGCACTAAACGTGAAAAAAACAGCAATGGTTTCGGCTGGCTACGGCTTAGGTAGCCAATCCAGTTCAAAGCTAAACCGCTAAATGGCGGCGGTGAGCGGTAACGCAGTAATGGAGCGCGGTCGGCGCGGTTCTCAACGTAAAAATGCGTGGCAAAAAGGGCGGTTTATACTTGTTGAAGTGCTCAGTATGACCTAGGAGACATGGCATGGCGCCTCGGAAACTGTTAGTAGAAGTGAAATGCGCACTGCACTGAATTTCGTTAAACTGAAGGGCGTTTGCATAGGGTTCAATGGCGCGACGGTGGGGGTTTAAAAAAAAAGTTCGTACAACTGAATACTTCGTTTAAATGAGTTCGTTCAAGAGGTATTTTACTGTATACGGACACTCCAAGCGCATTTCTGCCGTTGGCGTCGGCGTGAGGTTGCGTATGAAGTCTAATAACACCGACGACGCGCGCCACTGTATGTGCGAGTGAAAGCGTGCGGGGGGAGCCGACGATCGCGGCTCAATCTCGCCCGCCCGAAAGTGACGAATGCGGAGAGGTCTTCTCTCGCGCGCGAGGTACCCAACATTGCGAGGCGCCGGGGGGATCTCCGGCCGCCACTGCGCATGTGGCGGCTGCGCGCGGTCCCGGTGCCGTGTCTTGAGGGCGATCTGCATTGGGGGCAGAGTCGAGGTACGTCGGCAGCTCATGGCTTTGTGCTTGCTGTGTGTCCTCGGCGGTCGCTTTGCGCTGAAGCGATAGACACATGGAAGAAGTAAAAAAAAAATGAGGGGGGCATACCGCAACGCCATTGAAGCCGGACCTGACACGTCAAAGTGCGCGGTTGATTTTAGTTTCAGCTGAACAAGCGCGCACCGAATAAAAACTACTGGTATGGCTACTGGGAACCAAACGTCCCTGCAGATCTCCATTCTTGCTTCGTAATCTCGACGCAAGAGGTCACGTGTTGGGCCAGCACTGTGGCTTCACGGAGCGTTCGCTTGCCAAGGCTGGCTGCGTGACGTAATGCTCCCTCCTATATTTTTCCTTCCTCCATGGACAGACAGCACGAATCTCACTTTGCTTGCTGCTGCTGCCGCGTTTCCTCACGCCAGCGTTTTGACAACGAGTGTCCGCAGTCATCGAGTGTGCTCATGCTTGCTGTGCGCGCTGACACCATGCTTATTAATTTAGTTAGCAAGCGAATGATTACAAGTTGACACGGCCGATAAAAGTACTGTCCTTACTTCGTATGGCTATCTGTTAATTTGCTATCGCAATTGATGCTTCGCCTTTCGGGCGAAACTGCGTTTTTTTACAAGTAAATTGTTGCTGTGCGACGCGGCTAACGTGCCAAGCGTGTCAAAGCGCTGGCTTGCACGAGTGAAAATCGCAAGGTTGTTTTATTCCGTCATTTTAGGCATTCATTGTTAGAGCATCAGGCTTCCGTGATGGGGGAACCGGTTTCGAAACCAACCATCGGACATATAATTTCTTATATATTGTTACGTGTGAAGAGACACAAACAAAGTAACTGATTACTATGTATTTACAAGAGCAGCGCAACCAGGGACCAAGACGGAAACCAGCTCGTGCCAAACCCGGATGCCCGTCTTCGTCTTCTTTTGCGTCAGGTCTCTTAAGAGCCTGTTGTATCGCAACACAATCCCCGGCGGCAAAATCGTTGTCCCGGTGCTTTTAGATATCTGTGGCAAGCAGAGAGTTGTAGGGCTTGAGCCTGGCGACGTGGACGATATTACTGGTGATCGGAGCGGAGGACGTTGCGATGCTGGCTGGAACGATTTCGTAGGCGACATCAGTGACTTGGCGAACCACGCGGTATGGGTCTTTGTAACAAGACAGCTAGAAGTTCTTCGCAAGGGCCCATTCGACGGGAAGGCGATGGTAGCACTAGGTGCATTCACGGTGACAGAGGTCGTAGCGACGCTTCTGGTTCTCTTGCGACACTGATAGGCGATCGCGTGCAAGTTGTCGAGCGTGGTCAGCGCAAGCGCTGGCATCACGGGCATATTCACTTGTCGAAGTCGCAATCGTTGGCAGGAATGTGTCTACTGGTAGCGTGGGTTACCGGCCATGCAAGAGGTAGAACGGGGAATAGCCGGTAGTGTAAAGGCGAGAATTATAGGCGAAGGTAATGTAATGTAGAGCGAGGTCTCAATTGCGGTGATCAGCTGGAACGTATTTCGCCAGCATATCTATTACGGTCCGGTTCTGTAACCATATCTGTAATATAAGGGTCAGGCCGTTGGTTTCTGGATGGTAGGAGGTGGTAAGCTGATGCGTAATAGTGCACACGCGCATGATATCATCAATGACCTTGGACAGGAAGTTACGGCCTGCGTTTGTGAGCACTTGACGTATAGCTCAGTACACCAAGATGACATCAGGTAGCAGGAAATCTGCCACATCAGCTGCGTAGCTGTCTGGTCGCGTAGTCAACAGCGACAGCAAGCCACTTGTTTCCCGACGAAGATGTCGGAAAAGGGCCCAGGAGGTGCAAGCCAACACAACCAAATGGCTCTACCGGGATTTCAAGTGGCTGCAGGTAACCATATGGATTCTTGCGGCTTTGACATGGCTCACAAGCTGCGATGTAACGTCGCACAGAATGTGCAAGACCGGGCCAGAAGAAGGGGCGGCGTACTCTGTCGTAAGTTCGAGACACGCCGAGATGTACCGCGGTGGGCGTGACGTGAAGTTCCTTTAGAACGGTCGAACGGATGTGCGTTGGGATGACAAGAAAGATCGGGGCCTTCGGGATGAACATACGACGGTATAATGTACTATCCCGGAGAACGAAGAGGCGTAAGGAAGCTTCGTCGGGCGCGGATTCAAAACGATCGATGAGCGCTTTGAGTAGGGCATCACAACGTTGCTCGTCGGCGATACGGAGGAGCTGTGACACGCAGAAAACACAAGTGACAATCTAGACGTCAGGTACGTCAGAACTGTCAACGGAGTAACGCGACAAACTATCCTTGCGAATCAAGGACAATTTGTCTAACTAAATTTGTGAATCACATAATATGAAAACTCTTGGAGCCTCAAAGCCCAACGGCAAAGTCTGCCCGTGGGATATTTCAGGGAGGAAAGCCAGCAGAGAGCATGATGGTCAGTTACTACGGAAAAGGGACGGTGGTAAAGGTAAAGACGGAACTAGCAACCACCCAGACAGTAAGGCATTCCTAGCTGTTCCGTATTAGAATAGTTGCGCTCTGATTGTGAGAGGAGGCGGCTGGCATGAGTGATATCGCTATCGTGGCCACGCTGACGCTGCGCTAGGACAGCGCTTGCACCATTACCACTAGTATCCGTGCGCAATTATGTTGCGGAATTAGGCTCGAAGTGGGCGAGTATCGGTGGTCAGGTCAAATGCGTGATGACAGAAAGCGGCAGATTGTGGATGTCCCAATGAGAAGGGTACACCTTTCTTCAAAAGGTCAATGAGAGGCCGAGCAATAGTGGCAGAATCTTGGACAAAGCGGCGAAGGTAAGAACATAGCCCAACAAACCTGCGAACATCTGTGGCTGACTTCGGCACCGGAAAGCCTCAGACGGCACGGATTTTGCCGGGGTCAGCTTGTGTACTCCAAAAGCGCTGACAAGACGGCCCAAAACCTTAATTTGGCGGCGGCCGAAACGACATTTCCATGTGCTGAGTTGGAGCCTCGCCTTACGAAAAACGACAAGTATGGTTGAGGGACGTTCGACGCGAGTGTCAAATGTTGGCGAAAGATCGATAACGTCGTTGAGGTATCACGGGCATGTGGACCATTTGAAACCCTGAAGCCAAGAGTCCATCATGCGCTCAAAAGTGGCCGGCGCGTTACATAATCGAAAGGCCATAACTTTGAACCGGAAAACACCATCGGGCGTTATCAATGCGGTCTTTTCTCTGCCCATATCGTCGACGGCGGTCTGCCAGTATCCAGATATCGAAGGTCAATAGAGGAGAAGTAGCTGGCCCCGACAGTCGAGGGCGTATTCAATTCGTGCAGCGGATACATGTCTTTCTTAGTCACTTTGTTCAGATGGTGGTAATCCACACAGAAGCGTCATGTCCTGTCCTTCTTAACCAACACTACTGGTGACGCCCGCGGACTCGAAGAAGGCTCAATGATGTTTTTATCGAGCATCTTGTTAACCTCAGTTTGAATTACCTGGCGTTCTGCTAGAGATACTCGATATGGTGGGCGGTGAACAGGAGCAGCATCGCTGCAGTATTAATATGGTGCTTGACAGCAAGCCTAAGGGGCGATTGTCAAAGTTGAAAACACAGTAAAGGTATTCGGCTTGTGCAGATAAAAGGTCTGTCGCAATAATTTTCGCAATCTTGCGATCAGCACTAGAGGTAGAGGTAGAGGTAGACACCTGCTATGCTCAGACGATGCGTCGGGTGAGAAAGGCGCCGCGTGATGGTCATGTAAAGGCTCAAGTTCGGCGAGGCAAATTCCTTGACGCACAATTTGCTTGGTTAAACAGAAGTTTACGACAGGGATGCAAGTCCGTTCTTGGGCAGCGCGCACACAAACGAAACACGAGAAACAAGACAGGACAAGCGCTGGTCTAAGAACTGAAAGTTTTATTTGAAGATAATTATTATATCCCCAGTAATCATGAAAGTCATGTGGATTACACGTAAAAAGCCATCGTACACTCACGAGGGATCAATGAACGAGATATCTTCATCATAAGTCAGCCATCAGTTTCCCTGGCAAATGAAGAGATCTCGTTCATTGATCGCTCGTGAGTGTATGATGACTTTTTACATGTAAATATGTATATTTTTTTTTTAGTCATTGCCTCCTTTTTTATGCTGTTTTACAGACCTGAATCATAGGAGACCGTCTCAACGCTCATCGGGTTACGAAGCAATTACATAAATCCGCTGTGGATATGAATAAAACCCATGCCTACAGGAGTGCCGGCAGGCGTTCCTTTAGCTTATTGCATTTATTTTATTTATTTATTTATTCCATACTGCAGACCTAGATCAGGTCCAAGCAGGGTGGTTATGCACAACAATAATACAACGCATTATTCAATCAAGTATGGTGGTAAGACAATAGTAGTACAATGAATCAATCAATTGAAACAGGCAACAACGAGTTATTCCAGTCTGTTATAGTTCGGGGAAAAGAAGAATACTTGAATACATCCGTCCGTGCAAAATAAGGTGTTAATGAATTCGGATGATGGTGTCGAGTAAACCTAGACGTTGTACTGGACAGATACGATGCAGGATTAATTGATAAGTCTCCATTAAAAAGCCTGGAAAGAAATCGAATTCTTAAGTGTTGCCTTCGCTGCTCAAGGACTTCGATGCCATTATCACGCATTATTTGTGAGGGGGGTATCATAGCGAGAGAATTTTGAGTATATGAATCGCACGGCTTTTTTCTGTACCCTTTCGAGGCATTTAATATTTTGTTTAGTATACGGGTCCCAAACAACACATGCATATTCAAGTTTTGGTCTAATTAATGAATAATAAGCAAGCAGTTTTACGTTAGGTGGGGAATTTCTAAGTTTATGTCGCAAAAAATATTATTTACGCAAGGCTGAAGAACAGATATTATCAATGTGTAAATTCCATGATAAATTGTTAGTAATTATGACGCCCAAATACTTATATTTTGTTTCTTCCTGCAAAGGGAACGAACCTAACGTGTAACTAAAGGTGAGTGGAGCTTTCTGACGAGTGAAGCGAAGAAAGACCGTCTTTTCAGCGTTAAGCCGCATTCCCCACGTTTTGCACCAATCAATAATGCCAGCTAGAGAAGCATTTAAATCAGTTTGATCATTGGTTGAAGTGATTTCTCGAAAAAGCACACAGTCGTCCGCAAACAACCTAATTTGCACGGTGGGATGGATTGAAGTACTAATATCATTTGTATAGAGTAAAAAGAGCAGTGGCCCTAGGACACTTTCTTGAGGAACTCCCGAGGTGACCGGAAAACAGCCAGACTGTTGCTTATTAATTTCCACGAACTGGCGGCGATTTGTTAGATAGTTTGTTAACCATGCGATTACTATTTCAGGGAGCTCAAGATGTCTAAGTTTTAGTAATAATTTGTCACGTGGAACTGTATCAAAGGCTTTGCTAAAATCAAGAAATACAGCATCCATTTGACCATCTTTATCGAGGCATGAGGCGAGTGAATGAATTACGGTGACAAGCTGTGTAACTGTTGAATAGCCTTTTCTAAATCCGTGTTGAAATTTAGACAGTATTGAATGTTTATCTAGAAATTCGTTAATCTGATTGGCAACAATATGTTCAATTAGTTTGCAACATGAGGTTGTCAGTGATATTGGACGGTAATTTTCTAACAATGAACAGTCGCCCTTCTTGAATACGGGTACAACTCTGGCTACCCTCCAATCATCCGGTAATTTTCCAGCAAGCAACGAAGCATGAAATATAATAAGAAGGAACCTTGCAATAGTTTCAGCATAACGTTTCAAAAAAATGTTCGCAAGGTTGTCAGGACCGCAAGAAGATTTAGTTTTTAAGTTAACTAGCATCGAAACTAAGCCAGGGTATGAAATAAAATTAGCTTCAAATGGGTGAAACGTTTTGTCCTTAGATGGACTAATGCCAGAATTAGAAAATACACTATGGAAATAATAATTGAAGTGACTCGCAATTTTCCTGTGATCGGTAATGATTGATCCATCGATGCAGATTTGTGCTACTGGCTTCTTTTATTTTCGCTCAAGCAATTCCAGAACTTTTCCGGCTGTTCAAAAATAAAGTTTGGTAGTACTGTATTGAAATAGTGTTCCTTCGAGGTACGTACTGCACGCACAAGGTTTTCTTTCATTTCTTTAACTCGATCAGGTTGTAATCGTGTTTTCTTTAACCTTATTATCTTGCAGGTCATGTGGATAATATCACGTGTCATCCACGGTGTTTGTTTGCGGATTAGTTTGTATTTATCAGGCACAAATGTATCAATACAGAACTTACACATGTTTTTAAAATGGTGCCAGGGTGCTATCACATCACTGTCGTTAAAGTCGGTGAGACATGTTTCCATATGTTCTATTATGGCTGCATCATTTGCGCGTGAGTAATCTTTGAAGGAACACTTCACAGGTTTTTCAGATGGCGTGGAAGAGACTATGAATATATCGATACTGACAAGTAGGTGATCAGATATACCTTCTACAACTGCAACGGTATATTCAGTTAACATTCTGGGCAAAAATACCAGATCAAGCACAGATTGGCAAGCATTTGGCAGCGGCAGGTAAATTTTCGGTATACTCGCTTACGCCAGGGAACAAAAATGGACTGTACTCACAGGGATTTGAGCCTCTAGCAATAGTAATTTTTTTTTATTTCAGGTGCCTGGTTCCTTTTCTTCCTTTCAAAACTCAAAGACAGTTGCGTGAAAGGAGCACTTTGTTAACAAGGTCCGCCGCCTTGGCCGTGAGCCGCGCTGCCTAACACTCCCAGGGCTCATTTTTACGCTCATACTAATAGCCAGAACGTGGCCGGGAAGATAGCGCCGAGGTAAAGCGGAGCATAGCAGGCGTATAATGCGGAAGATGTGGCTTGTAATCCCACCTGCGGCAAGCTAGCCTTTCGTCCACTTTCATTTCCCTTTGCCTTGTACTTCTACGTTTCAGTTGAGCATGCGAATTAATTTTCCCCGCGCTTTAATTCTCTGCCTTCGCTGTCTATTTCTTTGTATGACTATGAGCAATAAAAATCGATCCCCTCGGATTCCCTTATTCTTCTTGCTCATTAACAAGAAGTTACTATCGAGAGGAACGTTAACAAGAAGGTACTCGATAAGGCATTTAACAAATAATGAGACGCACTTTCAAGGCAGACGCTAAAATGTGAAACATGTTCGGAAAAAAAAAAGACGGAATGAATTAAGGGAGGAAGTTTGAATAAATAGGACACGACGCTGTACGACTTCCCCATATTCATTTAAAAAAATTCCCCATTTTCAAACCAGTGAGCAGGCTATGCCATACGAAAACGGGTCGCTTAGTCAACGCCGCTTGCTCGCTAAGGCTACCAAGATGGCGATCGCCCGACCGCTCCTTTTCTTGCGACGAAACCTAGCTAAAGGAAAAGAGAAAACTAAGAACAGAAAAAAAAAGTGCCGGAGTGAGGTTGAAGGTGGCGCATGACAGACTGAGGAACAGAGCGCGGAGACACGTGCTGATGAGCGCAGAGCAGTCGTTAACACAGGCCCGAAAGGTGGCGTGGGCGGGGCTGTCGTCAGACATAATCCCCTGCGGCAGTTCGCGTTGCGAAACAAGCATAAGCGCGGCCCGCCTGACACGCGCGCCGGATCTGTCCCAAACACTCATCGGCTTTTCCTAGCCAATGCAGCGTTCAGCATGCTACGCACGGGGCGTCGCAAATGACCACATTAACAGGATCGGCCGACGTTTCTGCGGACTTCGATCACTGGCTGCCACGGGGGCTTTGGCTCTTGCAGACTGGATCCCATCGGAAGAGAAAAAGAGAAAAAAGAGGGGGGAAAGGAGGGGGGAGAGGATGTACGAAGGCATCGAAGGTTAACAGCCGCGAAATATTTCACTCTATATGCGATCATGCATTCCTAGAAGCTTGCGCAGCACCGCAATAGCCTCTTGGTTGCTTTTCTCGGAATGCGATCACTTCAGAGGAAAAACGATAATAGGCCAAGCTACCCGCTTCGCCTATCAGGCTCGACCATAAAAGAAGGCGCCGATCGTCCTATGGCGACTTTCTATGCGCGTAGAGCGAGCAGCCCCTGCTCTGCTTTCTGGCAGGAGTCGAGCACGGAGCCCTCAGTGCGCGCGAGGTGTGCAGCGGTGGGCGTTTCTTGACACAACTTGCTTTCCGTTCATGCGAAGCAAAGCTGGCGGCTTTTGACGGCTTCTCAATGCACCTATGTTCGTGACATGCTTACGCGGGATCAGGGCCCATGGTATTCACAAACAGCTCTCACGCTAGCATTGTTCGTAAGAGCCTATTTCAGCTAGTCTTGATGCATGACATATTAGCGAAGGCTGCCCGCCAATGGCAAAAAGCACTTGAGGAGAGGCTTTACGAATACGGCCCCAGGGGCGCTATGCCTATAACGCAAAGCTATTACAAACTTTTCTATTCCACTTCTGCAATAAGCTCTCCAAGATTGGTCAAAAGCTTTTTTGGCCCACCCCCACTTCGCCTGTCTGTCATGAGACGTCACGAACACCGCGATAGCTCCCAATCTGACATGACGTGTACACACCGATTATGCATGATTCGAGCGAACAAAAGAAAAATAATTTTCTGATTCGACGCCACTCTTTTCGCCACTAACCCTCTGCAATTGGTCAAAAGATTTCAGGCTGCACCCACTTCACCTGTCTGTCACTCGACGTCACAAAACCGCGAAAACTCATTGCGTCAGAGTGAAGTGTACGCGTTAAAGATGCATTAATATACCGAACAAAACTGGATTTTTTGTCTGGATAGCCGGAGACTGCCCCTTCCGAAAGGAATAAAAGATGGCTGCCGCCGATCGCTCAGGCACTGGCTACTCGCACATGAAGGAGAGTATGGGTTTATTTGCGTATAACAACACTTTTTACGTGGCCGTATAACGTTATCGAGCCCTTTCGGCACGTATACGACATCGCTCTGCCAACTCTTCTTTGCTGAGGATTAGTTTCAGCGGCATTTTTAACTGTCCGTTGCACGCCACTGCGATATTATACAAGCCACCGCGAGCTAAATAATGGGAAGCGGACCAATCGCAGAAGCCGGCACGTCCCTCTTCGTCCTGTTATCTATTTTCAGTGCGCTCGCTCGGCCCTATCAAAACCCTCTCCACTTGGGCGTGCTCCTCGCCTCTTGTCAGTCAATGACATAAGAAAAACCGCTCAATGTTATTCGTTTTGAAAGCGAACAAAAGTGACCTCCTATAAACGAGGAGAGCGTTTGATTGGGCTGTTCAGGAAACACTGCGGGTCACCGCACGATGCTTGCGTCGGCGGTTACGTAACTTTGACGTAAAGAGATGCGTAATAAAAACAGATTGGAATAGTTTTACGTTATAGGGCCCCAGGGCCCGCATTCACAGAAAAGTTCCTAAGCTAGAACTGTTCGTAAGAGCAGCTGCCATCCAATCCTGCGCGTTAACAGGTTGATAAAGAAAAATAAGAAAAGAAGGGTGGTTGCTCATGTCTGCTGCCCCATTCCTGAACGACCAAAAAGCTGGCGAGAGGTGTTGCAGAACGTCCTTAACGCGTTCTGCCAGCTGCATGAGCTACACGAAATTTTCGCTTTGTTTACTTCCTTTACATGAAGTGTAATTGCACAGTCGCATTTCTATCAGCAGGCTACACGATCAAGAAGACACACACAAAGAAAAGGGTCTCTCATGATGACTACTGGACAAGGTGCGCCACTTCTGTGCCATGACGTCTGTATTTCTATTGAAGCTCCGCCTCCCTAACAAATATTACAGCCAGGTCACCACACAGAATATGCGCAATTACAGACTACAGACATGGTACGCTCTCTTCATGAAGCTTTTTAGTGAACTTGTGTGCGTCACTTCTAGAGCATTTCTGAGCGCTGCTATTAAACCACTGGAAAACAACTTTTCTTTAACTTGCTCGATCGTGTGCGAAATGTTTCCCAGCGTATCGAGTGTGGATAATGCAGCACCGACAGCCGCGCATGCTACGAGCAATGAGAGCCGAAAAATAACAATAAAGGGAAATGACAATACGGGAATCCACGTCCCACCAGAAGCTAGCGATGAAGCCGGGAGGCGAAAAAAAATGTGAGAAAACGAAACTACCCCACCGAAAGCGATCTACGTGTGCAAAGGTATCAACGGAGCGCTGTTAGCTTGGATGCGAACTGCATACAGACGCCACCAGTTTCGCAAAGCTGGAGGACAGAGCGGGGTCGTCGTGCCGCAATAACACGACAGTGCAGGATAAGTGGTAATCGCACACTATGGCATCGGCGACCATCTGCCGGGGGAAGGGGAAGCCCGCCGAATTCGTCTCTATAGTCATTTCACGCAGTCAGAGAGCGACGCCCACCGTTTCCATGCATCACGAAACGATGCCAGCGCGGCCCCTCCTGGTATAGCATGGGGAGTTGTAGCAGAAACGCTCTCTCGAGCCCTATAGTGTGCGGGTATTGCTAGGATATTGTTAGGGGCCTTGCAATCGTTACTTCTTTATTTTACTATTGGTGTAGACTATTCAGTTAACAAAAACAGTTTTTTCACAACCTTCCTAACTTCGTTCTACAAGAATGGTGGTTGACCGGCGCGTTTGGATCAAGCAATTAAGCACTCTATACAAACCGCACTTTTTGTCTGCACTGCTGCAGTAATTGCCGGTTGTGGTAGCCCGCTTCTGTCGCTTCCGCGCTATGCTGAACTGTGAAGATGCCAGGAAGGAAGCTATGCAGCTCGAGACCGAAAAGTGGATGAACACTGAGCGCCATCTGTTCTAGACCGCGGTTTAAAGTATACTTGCGCGAAACCAAGAGGCCTGTCGCGGCGCCCGAAGCGCGCAGCCGTCCGGTCAAGCATGTGGCCAAGCTACGCTGGCGAGTCTACAGACGCCGTGCATTCCTCTGGCGTCGCAGGCGCTTGGATGGAGCCAGTCAATTCTCAAAGCTTCCTTCACACTTCCTCACTAGAGGAGTTCCTACGTAGGATAAGGAGCGCTTGCCACACTTCTGAGTAGAAGATTATATATAAAAGTCATGTCGCATATTTTAGATGCATGTTCATGTTTCTGAGCACGCAACGCTTCGCACTACAGCATGCAGCAAGTTTTTTTTTTTTCGTTATTTTATAATTGCTCAACGTTTTCGTATTGCAGCGCATACCAAAGCGCGTTCTGCCTGCAGTGTCAAAATAAATACGAGGCGAGAAGGCAAATATAAAACACGCATATGCAACGCAATGTTGGAATCTAAATGACGCGAATCTTGCTTGAGTTTAGCGAAGTAGCTGCACTAGCGGAGGACACGAGCACAGCCTCGTCGCCTGCGTAGCTGTCTGCGTCATGATGACGAAGGCGATGTATGATATGCTTGCCGACGAAAGAATGTTGAGCGGTGCATGGGCACACAGAAGTGCGACACATATCTAAATACATTTGTGGCTTCATAGAAGCCACAAAGAGCGGCAGATACACAATCAGCTTGACTGGACAAGAATGGGCTCGCACCCAGAGGCATATAGTTAGTTGTACATACACAGTGTCGAAGTTGTCTGTTCGGCCACATACCAAGTGAACCGGGTTGTCTACTGGGCCAGACGGCAGCCAGCACATACCCAGTAAACAAAGTTGTCTATGTATATCTACAAACATATCCGGCGAGTAAACGGCGACGAACGCTAAACCAGGGGGAACAGGCAAAGAAAGATTTGCTTTACAAACGCTATAGTAAGTCTTCGCTACAGCCTTGAGGTGCGGGTGAAAGCTTATGTTCAACGCAGCTCCTGCAATCCGACAGCTCGCGATCTCGTGCAGCCTGCATGGCGTTCCTGCGGTCGCTGCACATGGTGCTCGTGCGTTTCTTTCCCCAACCGCTGCGCTCTCACAGCTACATTAGAGGAGTATCACGGCGCGGAAGCACTGTACGCTGACGCCTGGTTTGTTTTAGTCGCGTTTCTGCTGTTTTTATGCACCAGTACTTCTGACGCCTGTTCCGCAGCCTGGCTGCAAGCTACGCAAGCGACCGGGGACGCCGCATCGCGTTCCCGTTGGCCGGCTCGGTTCGGCGCGCATCGGGCAGCCGTGCGTACGCCTCTAGTTAAAGGCGGTGCTGGCTCGAGCCATCTTGCCCAGCGCGGGCGTCTCCTTGACTATCTGGGTGCTTCATGCTCGCGTCTTCGCCGTGTACTTGCTTGAGCGAGACCGGCCAATATATTCTAGCCACCTGGGCGCTAAATGAGAAACCTAACAGAAACACTAGGCTTCAGCGCTAGTTCTAGCTCTTTAACCACAGTGGTTTCATTCGTAGCGAAGTTAAAGCGGACACAGACGCCGCTCTTATCCGTCATACGTCTTGACGGTGCGTACCAGTGTCACCTAAACACCTTAATGCACATTCTATAGACGCAACTGGCGACAGAAGCATTGCACAAGTAGCGCGTGTTAAATATCTTCCTCAGAGTGTCTTGCTAACTTGTTCAACTGGCCCACCTGTCCATATGACGATCACGCAGTGCCCACGTAAAACCAATGCGGAAATAAATTTCTTGAGCAGCCGGCCCCACGCATTATTCCCAGCACGCTATAGAGCAACGAAATCATGAATGTAGTCTCAGTACTATTTTTGGAAAGTACTGCTGTCCTCACTAAAGGCGCATTCTGACGTCCCAGCGTCTGCAGTCCGTTTCATTTGATCACTCGCCGAACAGGCGGCATCCTGGACTCAGAATCACGGGTAGACGCCGATGTCATTCCTACCGCAAGAGCGCACACCGACGGCGAACCAAGTAATTCTGCCACGAAAGAAAAAAAAAAAGAAAAACAAGAGAGCTTGTTCCTTGGGCGCCACGACGTTCTGAGAAGCCCTAAGAATCACCCTCCGCCAGAGGTTGGCCTCCTAAAACAAGCGGATGTCAGAACGCCGACACAGAGTGCGCGCGGGGCCCGCCTCGAGCTACTTGCCTGACGAGAACCGTCGGTGTCCACAGCGGAGCCCTCGGCCTGTGCGACCGACCCTGACTCCTCGGTGTGCACCGATTCAGCGGGACCGCCGTGGTCCGCTGCGTTCTCCGCGGCTTCCTGGTCTTGACGCCCGTCAGCGTCATCGCTGCTCTCCTGTTCTGCTCGCGGATCGAGAGCCTGGTCGTGACGCGTGGCTGCGTCGTCGGTGCTTGCCTGGCCCTTTTCTGCTTGCCGATCGCGAGCCATCAGCGACATGGAGAAGCCCGGCTCAGGCGTCTCTCGCAGGCACGCACTACGACGGGCAGCTCGGCGATCACGTCGCCGTTCGCTCCGATGCTGCCGCGTGAGCGCGCGCCTACGTGCTTTTCGAACGTGCAAGACCCGGTCATTGGTTCGGTGCCCCCTGGCGGCTCCCACCAACAAACTTCTTCTTCGTCTTACCTTCTGAAGATATCGCACGTATCAAGCCCCCTCGACTTTTTTGTGCTGAATAAAGTATGTGTGTTTGAACAGATATCACTGCTTGATATAAGTTTTCAACTTAAGAATCGTCGCAGTTTCTGTCTGCGTCAGAGAAGACGAAGAAGAATCACCCGCTCTAGAATGTTACAGTACGGGAGAGGAAGACGACGATACGTCGCTGTGCGATTATGGCATTCCTTTTGTTTTTGTATTTCTTAAAAGGAAACCGAATAAGAATCAAGTGCATATGCATTGCAAAAAAAAAAAAATCTCCAAAGGAACAGCAAAGGAAGTACAGAAGAGTGTTCAGACTACCTGATGCGCAAGCGGCGTGCCACCCAACGGCCTGACACCTAATTTCAGGCTATCCGGCATGCGCAGCGGGCCGAACCAAACAAGAGCAGGATTCACGTGGCTGCTGAGCACGCGCTGTCCGCGCATGACTCGCTTGTGGCGTTCGTTAGGAAAGGCAGTCTTGTTCAAACGGCACGACCAAGTTTATTTTCGGGCGCCGTGGCACCAGCGTTTGCAACAGCGCGCGTCCAAGCACATTTTTTTTTTTTTTTTGCCGGGGAACGCCATTTTTAAGACTTCACCGCTTTCGGGATCGGCCCACGAAAGAAAACTGGTCTGACAATGCCGAGAGTGCTGTTTGCATTAAAATAATGACAGCAATGACGACGGGTCACCCTGTCCGATTCGATGCATGTGCCTTTCTTAATTTATTTGGTTTTAAGTTTATTTGCAGTTTGTCCGTGTTTGTTTAGAGCAGACTGCAACGTTAAACGATTACCTGTTAATTCGTATGAAATATTTACGTATCACCTGCGTATTAGTTCTTCAGCTCAGTGCATTGTGTAACAAAATCTGCGTAAGACTAGACTGAGCTGAAATGAAAGCTCGTGACTTTCTCTCGAAAGCTACTACTGTTCCGTTGCATCATCATCCCATAAAATGAAACACCTGCTGGAGTTGGTGACAAGATCCAATTTCTAGGCGTATATTTTTCTTCGGCACTACGATGGAATTAACCATGTACTGTTCTCCGGAAGTTGTCATACCCGGTGAATTAAATCGTAAATCAAGATGTCCTGAAACTTCAGTTTAAATGGTGATATATAACGCGTTATTTGTATCACATATTAACTACTGTCATCTTGTGTGAGACACCATACAAATGATACGAATTTAAAGAAGGCGAGTTGCAGGAACAAATACTACGTGTTGTTGACAACGCCCTGCGCAAGCAAACACACCGAACACACTTCGAAACATTTAAATTACCAGGGTGCATGAAATAAAATGTACTTGAATTCTACGGATATTTTATTACGGTAACGGGCAAAATGATCAGTTTCTTGAATGAATACTAGAGTGCTTAGACGAACGTGTTCATTTACCCATGAAACTATATATAATCGAAACTTGGGAGAGTATACTGTTTTAGAACAAGTTGTAACCCAGAAACGTTGATAAAAAAAGAATTTGTCATTGCCTATTTTGAATTCCAACTACACGTGAGCGGTGAGCACTGTGCCTTCGCAATTTTCTCTTCCGTGCCAGTAACGACGCTGGCAATGGCCATCACCATTTGACACGGACACACCTTTATTTTTCTGAGTCGTATCGCTCAAGTGCGATCTTGTTTGTTCCAGAGGCTTCGCGAACTTTTTGCGCTGCACATTTTTGTTATGCTCTGAATATCGTTCGACGGGGGCGAAACGCAAAACACGCTCGTGCGCTTAAATTTATTTAAAGAACACCAGGTGCTCAAAATTACTCTGGAGTTCATTTTGGCACCTAGCAGCCCAGAATTTAATAATACCACATTGTATAGTTGACGAGAAGAAAGGAAACCAAGGGCCCGATTTTTATTAGTCGTATAACGTATTTCATCCGTGTACTATGCGAGATCGTGCGATATTGTGAATTCTGCAATTTACCTTTGTTTGGTGCACTGCGTTATCTCCCGTTGCCTGCAAGTTCTCGTATTTACAAGATCTGTGTAATTTCTCTCTCTCTCTTCTTTTTTTTCCCTCGAAGTGACGGTGCGGTAGCTATGCTGTGCCAAGTGATGTATAGTTGAAAGGGGTAGGGTGCTCTTTCGGGTGCGTTTTATAGCTTTCTTTTTTGGCTGCCGCTTTCAAACCAGTTGAAAAATAAAGTACAGACTTTCATTTCCTGTCCATTTTGCCTCTTGTAAAGCGGACATTCACGCAAGGAAAAAATGACAGCCACCTGTCTGAAGCGGGTTTTTACAAAAGGACCAAGCTCGGAAGCAAGCTTCGCAGATGAAGACGAATCGGTCCTGGTCTAGGGATAGCTCGGGACCGTGGCCCCTTCCGACGCAGTGGCTATCTCAGCTGAGCTACGCTGAGCTAACCAGAGCAATCGAAGATGGCAGTGTGAGGCGAAACTAACCGACTACTCGAAGCGCTGGAAGCGTGATGTAAGCGAAAATTTCAAATAAATTCTGTAGAAATCCACAAAGTGAAACATGAAACTTCCCCCGCATTGCGGATTTCCGCCGACCTTACTTGAATAGAGCGGATACGCACTTTGGTGCCCGCCACGTTAATTATACTGCCGTGTCATCTCGTTTGCCATTTGGAGCTTTATTGTACCTTATACGTTGGGTTTTTTTCTTTCTCTTCGCACGAGGAGCGAAAAATATACTCATATTCTGAATTGACATGGAGGAAAAAGAGTCGAGTGCAAACCACTCACCCAAAAACACTTTGCCCATTGTAGGGATTGGAGCGGTCGTAGTTGCAGGGAGGACCTTGGCTCTTTGTCGGGACTTATGAGAGCAGGATTTATTAGCAGTATTTACATTTAAGACAAGACATACATGGACAGTCTAGTGTGACCCCCATATGGAGCCCGCAAGACTGACCTACAGCAAACAGCTTACGAGCACACAGCTCACTAGTACATTTCTAGCATGACAACGAGCACTCAGCTCCCGACGACGAGCACGCTCTAGCAGCCGGCAATCGCTGCTTATAAGCCCTCGGTCCCCCCTTGAGTCCCAGTGGACGGAAACGTTCGTCCAGTCATCGTTCGACGTCACCGTTCAACGTCACCGTAGATGACCCGCCCTTTTGGAGGACGGCGAGGGCTGTTGGAGGAGGATGATGACTCACATACACGTGCCGCACATACACACAGGTGAAAAGGGCCGGAGCCGACGTCAGAGGGCTTCGTAGAACTCTGATTTGTCCCGGGTGGCGCGGCCGAGTACCACATTCCTGAGCTGACCGCGCGCCACGTGGCTGCCGGCCATTCGCAGTTCTCCGAAGTGCGCCCCGTCCGGCCATTCCTAACACCATGCGTGTCTTCGCAAGCACGCCGCTTGAGGCGAGTGCAACGAAATAATGCTGCGTTGTACCGGCAGGTTGTGTTACACCTACATACGCGCTTTTGCTAACTCTTCAGGTTGCACTAGGCACAGTGGTGCATTGCAGACTCCGCATCTCCGTGCGTTTCTCTCACACCTGCAAGTCGATTTCCGCACAAGACTCTTTCAGTCGCAAGTTTTGCACGAACGAGACGTCTTTTTCGTTTGCAGAGGCTGTTCGATTTGTGCTCTTATGGATTAAATAAGAGTGTTAGTCGCGAACCACTCAATGATCAACTGATTGGTTAACTGGTGGTGCTAACTGACAGTTAGCACCACCAGTTAGCACCACTGGGTGCAATGTTTCTAGCCTATAACGTATTTATCGGACCCACTGCAGCATATTCCAGAGTAGGTCCGATAAAATGCGTTTTAGGCTAGAAACATCGTATCCAGTGGGGCTAATTGCATGTTGAATTTGTAGCTGAAACCCATTAGTAACAGTGATTACCTTGTGTAGTCACTAATGTTACGAACTCTACCGTTACCAAGAACAATTATATAAAAGGTAGTGAATGTTATGACCAGTTAGTAACTACAACGAACCTTTTTTTTATGGAGTGATATTGCTTAACGCGAATAACAAATTTAAGGAAGCCAAAACTACGCAGATTGCAGTCGGTTGCTGTTTTTTAAAGCCTACCGACGCCGCGTAATTGTAATCGACGCTGTGGAAGAAAGTTGTGCTTACACCGTAACCGCACCTTGTTGCCCGTCTTCGTTACAGCACGTTATGATTGTAGTTTTAAGTAGCACATTCTACGGCACAGTTCTGGCAGTATACGAACTTATCAACATGCACTCAATGTCCTGCCCGGTCACTTAAGGTGAGACATTTCCCCAAGTCATACGGCCTGTATGATTTGGCCCACGTGACTTCCGAAAGACTTACTGGACAAACAATAATATCTATCACTAAAGCATTAGTTGATTGATCAGAAAGTTGAGATCACTAGCTTAGCCAAGCCAAAAGATTGATCGCCTCTTCACGCGGAGACGATATTCTGCACATCGACTGAAGTACTTAAAAAAAACTGTTTGGATACTAAGGTGCTTGTATAGCCTGTTAGGGTGGTTTCGTTGTTCGGAGCTGTGGTACCGCGTAGAGGACATGAAAATATTTGTGTAGCCGGCCAGACGCTCTTCATGGCGTCTTCTCGTTCGTTGTTCTAGCAAGAGAGCCTCTAACGGCATTGCTAGTCTTCCACCTTCTATATATCTGCACTTTCTTCTTTCCTTGCTCCCGGATGTGTACCAGGCGTACTCGTAATTAGGCATATAGCGCGACTTATTGGGCAAGTGGAAAATACTTTTCACACGACCCAGCCTCCACTCCTGCGACTGTGGTATGCACCACTTTTCAGCGTCTTTCATAACCACCATGGTGCTGTTAGCTGTTTTAGTCTTCCCAGACTCAAAGGCTCTTACGCGTAAGAAATGCTTTTAGGAGAACAAAAAGACATCTCTGCCTCCATGCTCTCTACTTCCATCGTCGCCTGCAGAATGACTGCTCTGGGAGGCAGTGTGGCCGGGCAGAGCAGCAGCGGGCAAGTGACCATTGCACGTCAGGGATTGTGCGACAATCACTCAAGTTCACTAACTGCACTTTTTTTTTTTAAATTCATAACCGTTTGTAAGTTTAGTAACCACGGAATCAGTGCCATTTAGTGTTCAAAGAACGATCTGTAAGATAATTACAAACCGGGTGCAGACGTATCCTGCGCACAAGAAACAAAGAAAAAGAAAAGTAACACAAGGTGAGTGATGTCTGTCAACTGACTGTTCATCGGAAAGATAACGTGAAATGCGTACTATGAACAAGGCAGAGAAAAGATAATTAAAACCCAAATATCGATACGGTTACATATTTGCTGGAAAGTGCAGACCCCAACAATGCGACAACATCAAGAATAATGCGGACAAGAAATTTCTTTTGGCGGTGCTACTGAAGCTACGCTCAAGCATGCACCCTCCCCCCGACGCGTTGTCATGTTTAACAATCAAAACGCCCCCGCGATCTCATAATCGCAAGGCACACCACACACCAGCACAAGCGTGGAATCGCCGAGCCGTTTCAGATTTTTAAACATGAAAACGCATTCTTAAGTCCAGCTTCAGTGGCACGGACAAAAGACCAGTTTTCTTTCCTGGATAGCTTTTTTTTTTTACATTACTATCGCATCATTGTGATTTTCGTGTTCCAGCTCAAGCGATATTTCCGTCTTTCTTTTTTGTTAAATGTCATCTGCGTCGTTCTAAGTATATATTTCACGTTATTTTCCAATGAACTGTTGCTTGGCAGACAACGGTCACTTTGTCTCGTTTCTCTTTATTGTTTCTCGTGCGTTGCTTGAATGAATATTTACTAGAACGTAACACGTACCCGACTCGAGATGCGCGTCTCCAAAACGTGCGATGAAAATGCATTGACAAATATTCAACGCGGTGCTTGCACTCAGCGCAGCCGCGTTACGACATTTAGGCACCTTTTTACCTTTATCATTTCTCAATGTTTTTTTACTGTGGGCCTGTGCTTGCTATTTCCTGTATGGTTAAGCGAAAAGGAGTAAGCGGCACCACCCACACCTTTATCGTTCTCTGCACACACAGGCATACTAAACTAAAAAATAACTAGGCCCTTTACGCAAGAAAGACTGATAAGTGAAATGGCGCATGCAACACCGATATACTTCATGCACTGCGTATTTTATAGGAAGCGTATCTTTAAAGCGACAGACCACTGCATCCTAACGACGTAGCGATAAACACTCGCGATGAAATACAATGGAACGACTCAGTTATCTTCAGGGCTGGAATATAGTATTTGAACAATTTTCGAACGTTCCAATAATTGGCGGGCGTGTTATACGTATACCCTCGTTTCAACTCAGACCATTTGCTAGGGTAACCGTGGGCCCAGAGAGACAAGTTATGCACAGACTAGGCCCGGGAGCACGTCCTCGGGCCGAACAGCTGAGTTATCGCCCAAGCGACACTTTATCAATGGTGTGGAGCGTGCCCAACGCTGCCTCAGAGATATGCGATGCACTATTTGCTATTTATAGCCTCCGAGATACACTGACGTCTCCAAAGTCTGCGCACGTTATACGTTAGCTACGAGGTGTTAGATACATGCAGCGCACGTACAGCTCCCGTACACATGGGAGGCGTTGGCAGTACAGCGCGCGAAACTCCCGAGTCGCTAATGATAATTTAGCAAAGTAAGCTGAAGAAGGAGGTGTCGCCAGCGACGCTATAGGTCGGGGCGAAGGCGACGAAAGCCGGCTTGGACAGAGTTAACAACAACGGTCAGAATACCAGTGCGCCCAGTCATCTGGACCTTTCGCGCTTCTGCTACGTCATAATGACTGCACTGGACAGGGCATCCTGTGATCCAGTTAGTCGTCCGGACCGACGCGCGTGAGAGTTATCCTGCGGGAAGCGTACAGTGGCAGGCTCAGCTGTTTTGCTGAAACCAATATCCTGCGCCAACACATTATACAGGAGGAGTTGTCGAATGAACCTTCACGGGGATAAAATGAGAAAGTATCTCGTGCGTTAAGGAAGATCCCGCTATGCCGGGAAACGTCTGTTTAATGTCAATCAATCAATCAATCAATCAATCAATCAATCAATCAATCAATCAATCAATCAATCAATCAATCAATCAATCAATCAATCAATCAATGTGCCCAGTAAGAACACTGAGGTCTGGGTGTAGGTGTACAGAAAAACGAAAACACACAAAAAATGTAGAACTACGACTAAAAGTTATGCGATAAATAAATAGAAAAAAAAACGAAAAAGAACTGTGGGCGGAATGACAGCTGAGTGACAGTGTTTCGTGACCCGCTGCCACCACGTGGCGGCAGGGAGGCGAGGTACGTAAGTTCTCGAAAAGTCAACGCAACGGCGTTGCACAACTATTGCGAGCGCTCGAAACCATACAGCGTACAATCAAAAAGCATACCGAGGTTGCTTATTTCAATAACCCTGGTCAACACTGCGCTATCAACAGAATAAGATGAAGACAATATTATGGAGTTTTATGCGAATATGATAAAACTGGTCTTTGATTAAAAACAAGATCACCGCCCAAGCACTCCGTACAGATGGTTAACCATGAGAAGATGAAAGGTGCGGCCCCTGTGTTTATTCGTTTTATTAGTGGGTTAATCCTGACGGTTCATTAAACGACGACTTGGTAGGCTGCCGGATCCTCGGTACGCAATTGCTGCTTGCGCTCCGCTGCACGAGCCTGTTCTTGTGCCCGGGCTGCTCCATCGGTAAGGCGTAGACGAGCTCGTTTCCGGTTCTGCTCATGGAGTTGCTGATCGAAAGCTGCCTGCTCCTCAGGAGTACGTATGACGCGTGGCCTACCCATTTCGGAGCCGGAGAGAAACTGCTGCGCGCGCGCTCGGCTGCGACGGAGAGCAACGATGTCTCGACTGGCGCAGCCAATCGTGCGCCTCTCCTTTCTTTTCCGTGCATGCGCATGGGGTTGCGCCGGAGGAGTTTTCGGCGTACAGGCGACAGACAGACGGACAAATAGGCTAACCATATATAGCTTCGCTGTAATAATGTGAGTCCGTTTACCTGGAACCATTCAGTGAAGGAAGATATGTCGGACTGCAGAATGCGGCAGGCCTCAGTACAGTGTGTCTCCGTAAATATTTTGATGGCGTCAGCGAAACGAAGAAATGATGGCTTCTGGATTGCTGAGGAAACGTCGTTGATGAAAATTAAGAAGAGAAGCGGACCTAACACGGAACCTTGGAGCACCACCACTAGATACCGTATAGACAAAAGAAGAAGGATCACTCACGCTCACGAAGCAGTATCTATCGAGGAGATAGCTGAGTAGTAGAGCTACAATTAACAGCTTCAACAGCGTAGTGCCCAAGCTTTTTGAGCAGTAGGGGATGACTGACTCCGTCAAAGGCTTTTCTGAGGTCGCAGTACACAGCATAACCTTGCGCCCTTTGCGTGATGGGCGTGGAAAGCTGCATCCTAAAGCTGACTAGGTTGGTAGTCGTTGAGCGGTGCAGAAAGAAATCCATGCTAATTTGGAACAAAAACATTTTTTACGGTGAACAACAATGCACTGCGAATAGCTTAACTCTAAAATTATTGAAATCGCAGAGAGAAAACGAATCTGCCTATAATTTGCGACATATGTTTTGGGGCCGGATTAAAAGACAGGAAAAACGCGAGCGGTTTTCCAAGCATGCGGAAAAGTGGAATTATTCAGACAGTTAAAAAAATGTCAGCATAGATACAAAGATACTCCCGTAGGGTTCTACAATGGCTCCCGGGATGCCACCTAGGCCACAGGACAAAGACGGACGAAGACACGCCTGCGGCATTTGCTGACAATATTCTGATCAGAGTGCCGAGCTGGAAATTCCAACAGAAGAGCGCGGCTGGTGGAGAGTGCTGTCAGGTGACGGTTTACATATAGAGGGAAAATGAACAGCGAAAGAATAAGCGACTGTTTTTGTACTTGTCCCCCACAGAAATCGAGCAGACGGATACGATCTCCACGTTGGTTGTAGCGAATACGAAAGTCTTCTCCAAAATACCGCAGGTCGGTTAGAGGCGCTCTACTCCAAATACTCGGTGTGATACTCGTGATCCCGACTTATGCAGGAGATCATAGAGGAGGCGCAAGAAACGGAATTCTTGAATCCATTCGTTAGGCTCGAGACTTTTGGCTTTTCAGTGGGCACGCTCTTTACGCTTTAGAGAGGTTCTAAGTTCTGCAGAGAACCAATGGGGAAATTTGCATCGTTTATTGCCCTGGGGAATGTAGTCATACACACACAATATTCAGAACGATCTCGGTGAACTGATGGGCCTGTTCGTCGACATCCCATATACTAGTCACGAGAGGCCAATCAGCTGTAGAGAAAAAGTCGAAAAGGCCAACACAGTCACCAGATTTGAAAGCAAAGCGGGGGAATGCGTTGACCGCATCTGAATCGTTATGGCGTGAGTCCGACAAGGACGCAGATATCTTAAGCGGAAGTTGAAAGTTATCAGCACGTACAAAGGAAATGTCGAAGTGCGACACTTTTCCATTCTGTACATTTGACAAGCACACGTATAAAAACATGAGCGCGACAGTTCTCAGTTAAACTATATTGTTGTGGGTAGTTAAAAACTACGAAACATAACAAAGTTCAGCATTTCATCGCTACGAAGTTATTGTAGTGGGAATAGGTGTACTCGCTCCACTGGTTTGTTAAAGTCATCAAGAATGAGTAGTTGGTGCTCTGGATGCGCGGTCACAACATGTTCACTAGATGTGATGACCTCATCAAGCATGACATGATCTGAGTGCGGAGGCAAATAAAAAGCTCCAATTAATAGTGTTTGACGACGCGCCAGACTTATCTCTATAGCGAGACGTATTCGTCTACAGTCGAGGCGTCTTACACAATTAAGGCAGCTGCCACGTTAGGACACCGCCACCTTTTTGTTTGGATCCAGATAAGACTCTGTCACTGTGCAATACAGCGTAGATAGGCGGAAACAGGTCAGACGACAAGATGTCACTGCACGGCCAGGTTTCTGTTAGAGCAACAACGGGGAAACAAGAGAGAACAATGTAGCAAATAGTTCAGGCGCCTTGGTGCGATGACCTCGAGCGTTACGATCATATATTTAATAATAATAATAATAATAATAATAATAATAATAATAATAATAATAATAATAATAATAATAATAATAATAATAATAATAATAATAATAATAATAAATCTTTAGTTGGGGTGCCAACGAATGATAAGATTGTATGGTATAGGTGAGCATTTTTATTATTATTGAAATGCTCGCGGTTACGTAGCCCCGAGCAGACTGGCCGTGGGAAACGGGCTCCGCGAGGGAACAGAAGAGGGCCGCTACTTCGTTCCTGCCTGTTTACATGACGTCGTGAGAGCGGCGTCCCGGCATAACGTGGCCATACACGTCACTGGATTTGGCGGCTACAGGAGAACATATTTCACAGGCGCGTTCCGACGTAAACATTGAGGGTGCATGGCTTGTATTACTTCACGCCCACGGTGTTAAACACGCACACGATGCAGCTTTGTCGCAGCTTATATGCGTGGCTTCCGGGTTCCCAACAGAGACGATGGCAACAGGAATGCGGCAGCCGTGACTGGCAATCGAACACGCGGCTTCGCTTATCAGCGTAACGCCATAGCCACTGGGCTACCGCAGCGGGTTGCAGGCCAATTGCAGTTCTTGTTATCGATAGGTAAATTTATGACTCTGGGGCGCAATGATGTAAAACTGTTCCAATCTGTTTCTATTTAATTTCCTATGTTAGCCTTCAGCGATTGGTAAAACATTGCTGTTTGGGGCCACGTCCACTTCGGCTGTTTGGCATGAGACGTCGCGAAGACAGCGAAAAACTGCCCCATCTCAAGATGAAGTGACACACTGATTATGCATGATTAAGCCAAATAAACAAAAAGAAAGAAGCATTTCTTTCCGATTCTAAACCTTTGTCACCATTAACCTTCCGCGATTGGTGAAAATATTTTCTGGCCACGCCTAGTTCTTCTGTCTACCTCGCAACCTCACAATACCGCGGAAACTCGCCACGTCCAAGTGACGTGTGCGCACTAAAGATGCATGAATATGCCAAACAAAAACTAAACTTTTTTTGTAAGAACTGGAGGCTGGGGGTGGGGAGGGGGGGGGGGGGGGGAGGCGTTTCGAAAGGAATAGAAGATGGCTGTCCACTGATCGCTCCGGCGCTGTGTACTCGGAACTGCCAGCGAGCATTGATTTATTTGCGCATAATAAAACTTTTGCGTGACAATATAACTTTACCGAGCCCTTTAGGCACGTATACGACATCCCTCTGCCAAATCTTCATCACTGAGCACCTGTATTGGCGGCATGCAAAACACTAAATCAGTTTAGGCGGATAAAGAGTTCTTTGAAAACTCTGTTGTCGTTAATTTCGAAATAATAATTTGATTATAAGAAGAAGAAATGAAATTCAAGGTTCTTGAATTTCGCGCCTAATCCCCAACGCCGGTACGTCACTGTGACGTCACAGATTTCAAAATATATTTTTTCGTATTCAGGCCGCGTTGGCTTAGCAAAAGTTTCCGAAACTCGCCATGTTCAATCTTTGGCTCGTTTAGAACACAATATATTGTATCTTTACCGCTAAAGAATTAACTAGGCCCTAGAAGACGCTGTCAAAATCCATGACGTCGGATCGAGCTGGTGCGGGAACTTCTAGGAGGCGTCGCCGCCCGTCTTTTGTTACTGCGCTTTCTCTGGCTTACCAAGCGTCTTATCGTCGTAAACGCTGCGCTAAAACTGCCTAATTCATCCCCAAAGCGAGAGACGAAAGAAACTAGCGTTCCAGTTATTTTTTGAGCTCCAATGCATGAAACGACGTTTCAGTATAAAAGTGGAACGACAGCGCATTTTTACGGCAAGTTTCACGGCGCATATCTCGAATCTCAGTGTGGTTAGGAGTTTTGACAGCATACCTATACATTCAAACTATTGTTTGTCTCGAACTCACGCAGACAAGAATGTAAGCATAAAAAATAAATTCCAGGGTTTTGCGTGCCAAAACCACGATATGATTATGATGCACGCCATAGTAGGAGACAAGAGTGGTTTTGAATTTCTCCGCCATCGAAATGCGGCCGCCGCGGTCGCGATTCGATCCCGCGTTATATTCGGGTCTGTGATGGACTTCTAATCGCAATAATTTTTTTTCTTTTTTTTCCGGATATACCGAAAGACTCCTTTCGCGTTATATTGGTGGTCGCGTTATTTACGTGTAAATACAGTATTTCGTTTTTTTTTTTAATTATGGGGGTTTACGTGCCAAAACCACTTTCTGATTATGAGGCACGCCGTAGTGGAGGACTCCGGAAATTTCGACCACCTGGGGTTCTTTAACGTGCACCTAAATCTAAGTACACGGGTGTTTTCGCATTTCGCCCCCATCGAAATGCGGCCGCCGTGGCCGGGATTCGATCCCGCGACCTCGTGCTCAGCAGCCTAACACCATAGCCACTGAGCAACCACGGCGGGTTATTTTGCTTTTCATTGGGACAAAGCTGAGTGAGCTCCGAAGTGAAAACACAGATGTAAAGTAGAATAGTCGAATAAATGCGCCAGAATTAAGGACTGTATTAAATTCGCATATTTATGGTAAACTAGCTGCATTATGTGAAAAGCTTTCTTCAGTATGTGCACTCTTGATCAAAAGTATGCAGACCGGGGAATGCGCTGCGAAAAAAAAAAAAAACTAATTTAATTGATGACTTATAGGATGCAACCTGAAATCGTAGACTCCAGTGCAGACTTCATTAATCGCAGTGCATCGCAGTGCATCGCAGTGCATTAGTCAGTTGCAGGTTGACAACCTGAGTTACCAAGAAATCCGGCTTTCTTGCAGAAGCTCTGACCCGCTTATATTTTCGATCGCGGGTGTGCATGAGGTGAATTTTTCTATGAAATGAAACCATTAGTTGCACGGTGTGCATACATCAGTAAAACACTGTTTAAATGTATAGAGTGGCGACGTCATGCAAAATTTCACAGATATGACCATACAAGAGGCCCATATACGGACATATCTGCCCAATTTTTAATATGTCTATATCTACACTTTTTTTGTGTGTGTGCGTCAGCACAGATGTGACATTTTCTTAAGGGTACGCAGACCGTAAGAGAATCGGTCAGCACAAGCCGCAAGTGGCTCGTCGGGCTACCGCGGCTTCACGCGGAGGCTTGCGCGGCGCAGGAAGACGCGCGCCAGGCGTGCTTGCGTGCGTTCCTCGTCGCTCGGAGAAAGCCTACGGAAGCATTGTACGAGCCTTGCGCTCAGCGTGCTTCCTTTCTTCCGCGGGCCTGCGGGCGCGATCCGAATGGCGGGCAATGACAGCTTGCGCAAATTAATTAAATTAGCCTGGTATGGCAACCGAGAAACCAAGCCATGGAAACAATAGATGGTCCTTGCACGAGCCAACAAGAAAGAAAGAAAGAAGGAGAGAAACAAAGAAGGAAGGAAAGAAAGAAGCCTCATCCCGGCTGACTGGAGACCCCACCTCCCCCGTGATAAGAACACACACACACACACACACACACACACACACACACACACACACACACACACACACACACACACACACACACACACACACACACACACACACACACACACACGCACGCACGCACGCACGCACGCACGCACGCACACACACACACACGCACGCACGCACGCACGCACGCACGCACGCACGCACGCACACACACACACACACACACACACACACACACACACACACACACACACACACACACACACACACACACACACACACACACACACACACACACACACACACACACACACACACACACACACACACACACACACACACACACACACACACACACACACACACACACACACACACACACACACACACACACACACACACACACACACACACACACACACACACACACACACACACACACACACACACACACACACACACACACACACACACACACACACACACACACACACACACACACGCACGCACGCACGCACGCACGCACGCACGCACGCACGCACGCACGCACGCACGCACGAAGAACAGGCTGAAGGACAGCGAAACATACGGCCGTCTTGCGCCGCTGCTGCGATCCTGTAGGGTTGAGCCACGCGGCTGTACTTCCATTGTGCCGTTGCTTGCACAACGATGATAACAAATGAGCATCACCGTGAACATCGTGCGGTCGGGTGGCTCTCTTTCGCAAGCGCGTACTCGGCATGCTGACCGGACATTTTCCAGGATTCGTCGGCTGTACTTTTTGTGTGTGTGTGTGTGTGTGTGTGTGTGTGTGTGTGTGTGTGTGTGTGTGTGTGTGTGTGTGTGTGTGTGTGTGTGTGTGTGTGTGTGTGTGTGTGTGTGTGTGTGTGTGTGTGTGTGTGTGTGTGTGTGTGTGTGTGTGTGTGTGTGTGTGTGTGTGTGTGTGTGTGTGTGTGTGTGTGTGTGTGAGAATCGAAAAGTTTGCCTCCTTCCTGAATCGAGATCCAACGCACATCTTGGGACCCATGCGAAGCGAAGCTTTCGTGAAGCGGGTAATCAAACGCTATTAAATTTGCCCATTTCATTTTGACGTCATTGGTGTAAAGGAAAGTGGCTCGCGCGCACCCGTGCTACGCGCAACGTGACACGCGCGGCGAACATCTCGCAAGAGCTCGTTGGCACGGTAGAAGCACGTGGCCTGATGGTGAGAGCATCGGGCTGCTGTGCTGGGGGAACCGAAATGCGATCCCACAATCCGGCACGTAATTCATCTTTTTCTTTTTTTTTAAAGCGCGAACTATTTGGCAAGACAGCAGCAGCACCATGCAGCCACGGTCAGGAAAGTCCGGGAGGATTCGAAAAATGAAAGCTTCGCTTTAAAAGGAAAAGCGCGCCATGCGTTCAGCTCTGCCATCTCGGATATCGTTGAAAAAAAAAAAAAAAACGATTGTCAGCGTAATTTTTTTATCAGGGTTTATATGGAAAAGCTTCGTGTTAAGAAACTGCCGTAAATAATTGTTTTTTTTTTTTTCATAGTGTGACTGTTGTTATTTTTCTGTTTGATAGAGAACAATCTTGCCTTGGTATATCGGCGCTGTGCAGTAGCTATTCGCCTCATTTTTCATTTGTGTTTAGTAAGATTTAAGGAGAGATGAAATGTCAGAGAACTTGGAGTTCTTAGATAAAAATATACGGTCTCCTCCCAGACATTCTAAACAAAATGTATCTGGAGCCGTATTACAAAAATCAATATATCGTTCAAAAACATTTCAGCGAGCTTCAAGGGGGAAATGCGGAGTAAAAGTGTCGAGCTCTTCCGTCTGGTATCGGTTCGAATAAACGCGCACAGATGCGCGCGAGCAATCTCCTTTCGATAATAAGAAATGGTTACTCAGTGACGATTCCGAGTCATTTACATATGTGTAGGTGCCGCTCCCCGGTCGCGGATTAGTGGAGACAAATGGATCTTTTTTTATATATGACGATTTTTGCCTGTTACCGCTGGCTTCATTTAAACTCTCTCACCACGGTGCTGCATAGTTTATGGGTAAGATGCAAAGCGTAGCGTCAGTGAGTTATAGCGCGTCAGCCAATCATGGCAGCTAGCAGGGCGAGAGCTCTCTCCAGGTGCAATATTTCTCTATTGCATACCGTATCGGAGTGACTTGAGAGGTAAAATCTCCGAATGGCCATCCGTGGGTACGGAGTTTGAATCCTGGCGGTTCGCTGCGGATGTATTTCTTGCTAAACTTCTCGCAAAGCACTTTGAGATTCCTGCGACGGTCACTGGCGAACATTAACGATGGCCAGCGGAGTGAGTCAATAGCCGGCTATTGGGATAAACTAAATTATTTATTTCTGTTATGTTCTCTTCCGTGGATCGAACTGAGGTCTATATGATGCATTGCAGTGACGGGACGCAAGCCCAAAGCACGTGATTCATTCCGAGCACCAGGCCGCGCCGGGACGCCAGACTCTACAGCGCTGGGCTCCACACATACTGATGTGAACGACGTGGTGTTTATTCCTCGTGGGCATCGAACATTCAGGAAGAAGGTGGTTAAGTGATGTACACTTAGCCAATTATTGGTACTTTAAGAGAGAAGAAGAACATTTCTTTTTAATTTGTGGAGTGGCACAATGCAGTGATATTTATCATATATTAGGAGGTACATTTAATTTCAGCTTTCGTCTGGAGTGGTCGGCTCCATTTTAACCCCGAGAACACGTGCAGCTTAATTACGATTACGCTGCAAGCACATTTATGATTGTGCGTGCGTGCGCGCGCGCGTGTGTGTGTGTGCGTGTGCATGTGTGTGTGTGTGTGTGTGAGTGTGTGTGTGTGTGTGTGTGTGTGTGTGTGTGTGTGTGTGTGTGTGTGTGTGTGTGTGTGTGTGTGTGTGTGTGTGTGTGTGTGTGTGTGTGTGTGTGTGTGTGTGTGTGTGTGTGTGTGTGTGTGTGTGTGTGTGTGTGTGTGTGTGTGTGTGTGTGTGTGTGTGTGTGTGTGTGTGTGTGTGTGTGTGTGACAAACGTGTGCGATTGCGCGCGTCGGATGCAGAAACAAACGCAGAACATGTGAATTTCTCACGTAAGGTCACTACCTTCGGACTTGAATGGTAGCAGTGGTATCACTTTCTCCAAACATCAGGCAACCAGCTATTCTAAACGTTCTTGTGCCGTTGACTACGCAACATTCTGTAATATACATCATACTCAGCAGAACAATAGCGCTAGGAGTAATACCACGCACAAATTACCAGTCGGAATACGGAAATCATGGTGTTTTAACTCAGTTACACTTTTTTTCTGCATTCTTGCAACAGTGTACGTTCATCTGCAAAGATATGCATGTCTATACAGCGCAATAACAACACATCTATCGCTAAATCTGGGGTGGAATAGTTTCGGGCTACCCTTAATGAAGCCGCAATGCCCGCGGGAGTACGTCATTTCTTGGCATCGTCTTGACTCACCAAGCGGCTCATACTGAAGTAAAAAAAATCGACCTTTCGTTCCAAAAGACGACCTAGACATGCACGGAGGCCGTGTAATCGGATATATCGGTATATTCAACGTGGTCGATCATTCTCAGGCCTACATCGCAGTGAAGCGATTTGCCTCAGCAACAAGGATATAAGATAGCGTATATAGGATGTAACGTCACCAAGACAAAACAAAACAGGCATCATAGAAGCACGCGGTGTTTAGAGGCAGCTCTTATGACCAGCCACCAGCCGAGCTCATGCACTGTCTTCCCAAAACTCGCAGTCTCGCCAAATTTCCTTTGTCACCGGCATTGCCTTAACAAAGCAAAGCGAGCAGAACACTGCGCCATTGGTTAATTCGGGTATCGAACCTAGGACTTCTCGATTTCAGCACGGCACTCAGCCAACTATATAGCCTGTGAGCGTATTGGCGCTGTGGCTCAATGGCGCCAGCATATGCTCGAACTACCCGCTGGCGCTTGCGAAACGCGCAGCGTCTGTGCAGGGACCAAGCGTCACCGACGAAAGGGGAAGCGTGAGACGACCATTCATCTACGAAAAAGCCCAGGAATTGGAAGAAATGCCCGCTTATGATCACGGCCAGACGAGGAGGAAGTCGTCTCGTAGACGTAAGGAAATAAGGCGATGACGACGATGAGCATCGTCAAAGTACGTTGGTAACGGAAAACAAGTATTTAGTGCTTACATTCACTTCTAGAAAAAAGGATGAAGGTCGCTTTTTCCGATAAAAGTTAACCCGAGTAGCATCACACTACCACTCTAGCTGAGCGACAATTCTCCGCTTTCAAAATTCCGGCGCGTCAGAAGGAATACTAGAGCCGCAGTACGCTGAAGAAAAAAAGTATGCTCCTTTATTTGGGTAGATCGAAGAAAAAAAGTGTGCTCCTTTATTTGGGTAGATTCACGACTCCCGAGAAAAGTGCGAGAAACCGCAAAAGCCGAGAGCGTGTACTAACGTGTGCCGTATACCTGAGCGTGGCTGTCGTCCGCATGCGCACACGACTGCAGGACGCGAAGGAAGATGCCCCGACGCATTCAATCTTAATGTTATTCCACCGTGGTGGTATGCGGCTTAACTTCGTGCATATTCCTTACACGTTGGAGTGAAGCAGGTTCCGTAATACAAAACGATTTCTCTTACGAAACAACGTATCCATATTGGCCAGCGTTACAGTGCGTGCTCGCCAGTCAGAAAAGCCATCGGCGTGAGCGAGATAATCGTCGTAACGATGGCCAATCGCGGACGGCCGGCACTTTCATAACAGCAGCTTCTGGCAAACAGGGTGCTGGCGGCTTCGTAATGTACAACTTCATTATCAAAATTAGTAACGACTCAACGGCTTCCTAGATAACATTAAGGAAGTGACCAACGAAGAGATAAGATATTATCATTTGAGTTGAGAAATTCATCAGTCGAATTCACGTTTCGAGAAAACAGTGGTGTCAGGAGTAAAGGAGAGAGGAGGTCCCCGCCACCCCCCTTTTTTCTTCCCGCCACTGCCATCCTCTCGAAGAGATTGCATCCGGTGGCACTTTGGACGCCCAGCGCAACTTCTACCGCCACCTCTTCCCAACCTCGTCCCAACGTCCGCTCACACTCGTCCCCTCTCTTCTTCCAATATCCCCTATATAATTACTACACTCGCTCCCGGCCGAGTCTCCAGCCTCTAAAGGCTATGCGCCGACTGTGTCACTGTGGACCTAGCCTAGTGCACGTCAAAGCTGCTGTAGATGGCGCTGCAATCATAAAATGCGAAGTGATGACACTGCTTTAGACGGAAAAAAAAAAGAATTCTATGCCCCATGTTCCCCACATCAAATAGTCTGATATGAGTTACATATAACTTAAAAATTTGGTTCTGTACAGGCCCCTATATGATCATAACAGATTATTGGATATTTATTGTTATTTAATACATACCGCGGGCGCAAGGTCCATGGAGGAAGCACAATAATAAGCCAAAGAAAACAATGAACAAAACATGTGAACACAAAAGTACGAAAGTGCGAATGCAATTGTCACAAAGCCAAGCGATTCCGGTTATCAGTGGTGCGCGGAAAAGATGAGTATTTAAATATCTTAGTTCGGGCAAAATAGGGTGTTAGAGCATTTTGATGATTGTGGCGAATTGGTCTCTTTATTAGTGGACCTATATACATTAAGGGCTCAAGCGCCAGTTTGTTATTAAGTATCATCATCATCATCATCATCATCATCATCATCATCATCATCATCATCATCAGCCTGGTTACACCCACTGCAGGGCAAAGGCCTCTCCCATACTTCTCCAACTACGCCGGTCATGTGCTAATTGTGGCCATGTTGTCCCTGCGAACTTCTTAATCTCATCCGCCCACCTAACTTTCTGCTGCCCTCTGCTACGCTTCCCTTCCCTTGGAATCCATTCCGTAACTCTTAATGACCATCGGTTATCTTCCCCCCTCATCACATGTCCGGCCCATGCCCATTTCTTTTTCTTGATTTGAACTAAGATAGCATTAACTCGCGTTTGTTCCCTCACCCAATCTGGTCTTTTCTTATCCCTTAACGTTACACCTATCATTCTTTTTTCCATAGCTCGTTGCGTCGTCCTCAATTTAAGTAGAACCCTTTTCGTAAGCCTCCAGGTTTCTGCCCCGTACGTGAGTACTGGTAAGACACAGCTGCTATAAACTTTTCTCTTGAGGGATAAGGGCAACCTGCTGTTCATGATCTGAGAATGCCTGCCAAACGCACCCCAGCCCATTCTTATTCTTCTGATTATTTCAGTCTCATGATCCGGATCCGCAGTTACTACCTGTCCTAAGTAGATGTATTCCCTTACCACTTCCAGTGCCTCACTACCTATCGTAAACTGCTGTTCTCTTCCGAGACTGTTAAACATTACTTTAGTTTTCTGCAGATTAATTTTTAGACCCACCCTTCGGCTTTGCCTCTCCAGGTCAGTGAGCATGCATTGCAGCTGGTCCCCTGAGTTACTAAGCAAGGCAATATCATCAGCGAATCGCAAGTTACTAAGGTATTCTCCATTAACTCTTATCCCCAATTCTTCCCAATTCAGGTCTCTGAATACCTCCTGTAAACACGCTGTGAATAGCATTGGAGAGATCGTATCTCCCTGCCTGACGCCTTTCTTTATTGCGATTTTTTTGCTTTCTTTATGGAGGACTACGGTGGCTGTGGAGCGGCTATAGATATCTTTCAGTATTTTTACATACGGCTCGTCTACACCCTGATTCCGCAATGCCTCCATGACTGCTGAGGTTTCTACTGAATCAGACGCTTTCTCGTAATCAATGAAAGCTATATATAAAGGTTGGTTATATTCCGCAGATTTTTCTATACCTGATTGATAGTGTGAATATGGTCTATTGTTGAGTAGCCTTTACAGAACCCTGCCTGGTCCTTTGGTTAACAGAAGTCTAAGGTGTTCCTGATTCTATTTGCGATTACCTTAGTGAATACTTTGTAGGCAACGGACAGTAAGCTGATCGGTCTATTATTTTTCAAGTCTTTGGCGTCCCCTTTCTTATGGATTAGGATTATGTTAGCGTTTTTCCAAGATTAGGGTACGCTCGAAGTCATGAGGCATTGCGTATACAGGGTGGCCAGTTTCTCTAGAACAATCTGCCCACCATCCTTCAACAAATCTGCCGTTACCTGATCCTCCCCAGCTGCCTTCCCCCTTTGCATAGCTCCCAAGGCTTTCTTTACTTCTTCCCGCGTTACCTGTGGGATTTCGAATTCCTCTAGACTATTCTCTCTTCCAATATCATCATGGGTGCCACTGGTACTGTATAAATCTCTATAGAGGTCCTCAGCCACTTGAACTATCTCATCCATATTAGTAATGATATTACCGGCTTTGTCTCTTAGCGCATACATCTGATTCTTGCCAATTCCTAGTTTCTTCTTCACTGCTTTTAGGCTTCCTCCGTTCCTGAGAGCATGTTCAATTCTATCCATATTATACTTCCTTATGTCAGCTGTCTTACGTTTGTTGATTAACTTAGAAAGTTCTGCCAGTTCTATTCTAGCTGTAGGGTCAGAGTCTTTCATACATTGGCGTTTCTTGATCAGATCTTTCGTCTCCTGCGATAGCTTACTGGTAGCTATTAAGTAGTTGGAAAGTAAATTCCAGCCGTAATTTTTCTTCTGCAATTCAAGTAACGGAATGTCATCAGATCTCATTAGGTCAGTTGGAAAATTGAAGGTGGAATATTTGTTGTACACGAACCGAACAGCCTGCCTTTATATTCGTTCAAGGTTGTTTATGTTGCACTGAGTGTAGGGGTCCCGGCTTATACAGACGTACTCGGGCTTCGGTCGAATTAAGCACTAATAAACTAGGACTTCGACAAATGGTAGCAAACACAGTTTACAAAACGCGGATGCATATATATTGCTAACATGCATGTTCAAGGATAGTGTGCTAGGCAAGGTGACACCTAAATATTTCTAGCTTTAAGTGGGGACGAGTCTAACACGTAAGTATAAGAGAGCGACGTTTTCTTACCTGATATGGGAAGAAAAACAATTTTTTCTACATTTAGGGTCATTATCCATTGTTGCACCGATGCAAAATGTTATTCAGGTCATTTTGAACACTACTTTAAATAAATTAAATAAAGCGCACTTATCTGCCAATAGTCGTATTTGAACATTTGACAGTCATAAAACAATGTTATTGGCATACAACAGGAACAATAAAGGACCCAATGTGACTGTAATGCAGGCCAGGTGTTGCCCGCCCACATCGACAAAGTGTTCGCGATCAGTTAAGTACCCTGCGATCCAAGAAACAAGTAATTCTAGAACGCCATTGTTTCTGAGCTTAAGTATTAGTTTATCGTGAGGTACCTTATCGAAAGCGTTACTAAAATCTAGCCAAATAAATCGATTTGGTTGTTAATATCAATAGAAGATGCAGAAGAGTGTATTACAGTGACTAGTTGAGTAACTGTGGAGTATCCTTTTCTAAAACCAAGTTCAGAGTTCATGCGTTTTGCAGTAATGTGCTTAATTTAGCATACAACAAGTTGACGTTATTGAGATTGGACGGTCATTTTAAAAGATGACGATCCCCCTTCTTAAAGATGGCACCACACGCGCTGTCTTCCAGTCACTTGATAATATTGAACACAAAAGCGAAGCACGAAATATGATAGCCAGGTATGTTAATTGCGACAAGCTCGGCATAACCTCGAAGGAAAACATTGGCTATATTACGAGGTCCAGAAGAAGTTTTAGTTTTGCGGTTAAGTAACATAGAGAGCACTCCAGGTTAGCTAATAAAATTCACATATTGACCATCAGCTGAGGCAGCGGGTATTTTAACAGTGACAGCATAAAAGACGTTGTTAAAGCATTTATTAAATCGTTCAGTGATGTCGATTTGTTCATTAATAATGACGCAGTTAGAAAAAATCTGCGAAACTAGTTTCCTTTTTTTTATCACTCAAGTAGTTCCAAAATTTAGTTGGGTCGGTTTTAATAAAGTTAGGTAGAATTGTACTAAAATAATGTTCCTTTCAATGATCCACTGCACGTGCAAGATTCGTTGAATTCTGCTATGACGTTAAGTGATACGCCCTTCTTTTTTGATCTCTTCACCCTGCGTTTTAACTGAATGGTGTCCCGAGTCATCCAGGCTGTTTCTTAGCGTAGTTACTTTCGTTTGTTGTGGACAAACTTGAGGCAAATGGGTCATATGATCTTTTGAAGTACGGACGTTATCTGTTCGCCGTCGTAATTTCACGCAAAATGACGCTACGCCTGATTTTCAAGATGCGATTGGCAAGGAAACGCGGCGACAATGCATGTCAGAACAGGCGCCTAGCAGTGTACTAGCGCTGGCTGGGTGCCGACTATGAATCCAACTTTATAGTATCACAGCTCACGCTGATGCCATATTTGACAGTGGCTATCGCTTCCAGCGAAAGAGGCAACTTAGGCGTCAATTTTTTTATAGAGGCAATAACTTTCCACGTAAACAGCCTGTAGCCTAATTTTGTGTTGACGGCAACGCTAAGCCGCAAATACGTAGCAAATACGCCCTATGTGCTTCGGTAAGATGCGTAAATGCGACTCGCTTCGAGCCTTTCAAAAGGCGTGTGTTATAATGTTTGCCGTTTCTATAGATTAGTTTGTACGAAACGACGCGCTAGATGCATTTATGATTTTTTTAGCTTGTTACTGCAGGAGCGGCTGCTTCTTAGTTAGTCGGTTCATAACGACGTAACAAAAAGTCGCAGTTTCTCCCGAAAGACGGATCGTCGATTCAAATTAGTAGGCAGCTACACAAATGATAGTAGTTTTATCGGTCGTAGCAACTTGGAAACATTCGCTAACTAAATTAACAAGCATGGTGTCACGTGCGTACAAGCAAACATGAACACATCTCACTCGATGACCGCGGAAACACGCGGTCAAAGCGCTGGAGTCAGGAAGTGCGGAAGCAGCAGCGAGCGAAGTGACCTTTGTGCTGCCTCTCGCTTCAACGCAAACTAAGCGTTGAGAACACAGCACACGAAGCTTTGAGCCTTCCGCGCACCTAGACTCTGTGCTCATCGCAGTTCGCTTTCAAGATAGGGCCCGCGCGGCCGTGCCATAAGCAGCAACCACCGGAGTAGAGCGCGCACCTCCTCCTCCCTCCCCTTCTCCTGGGGCCTTTGGCGCGACGGAAGACGGCGGGCTTCCTCCCCGCTTTCCTCCCTTGCGCGTGCGAGATTGAGCCCCCATCGTTGGCTCACCCTCGCAAGCTTTCACATACAGCAGACGGTGCACGGCGGCGATGTTATCGCCCTTGGACTTGGTATGGAACGTCAGGGCGATGGCATAAATGCGCCTGCAGTGTCCATACAATGGATATCGCAATAATAAAACACAAAAAGCAGAATGCAACCACAACATCACGAAAAAGGCAAATGGAACGTACGGATGACTGCCGACTGAGATTTATTGTAGTGAGTGACCCATACATACAGGGAAGAAAAAATGAAAAAGTGTAAAGAACAAATTAACATGCGTTTTCCTTTTTTCCATAAAAATTTTGACCATTTACTACAACAAACCTCAATTAGTAGTAAGCCTTATGTATAGTTTACCTTCTTTGTGATGTGTAGTTGCATGTTTCTTGAATTCAGTCGAATACTTAAGTTAGTGCGAGAGCAGATTATAGGACCGCTTCTTCCTGTCGTTGCTTTAGCCATTACTCGTAGTATTACTTGAAGAAGAATAATAATCTATAATTAACTCCATCTCTTCTTACCAGTCGTAACTCAAGCAGTAAAAAAAATTGACCACTACGTTGCTATTGCCATTAGCCTGAACTCTATTACTAGATTACTTTAGCACAGCCCCCGTCACCGTTCTACCGTTAACGTTACCGCAACTTAGTGGTGCCGCTTTCCTCCTAGCTGCGCGCATTCGGCGGCAGGCGTTACCGCTAACGGTAGAAAGGTTATATCATGCTAGCACTCGCAGTTACCTCATGGCGAAAAAGGTGTGAACGGGACAAAGACGAAAGGAAACAGGCGACAGGAGCGCTTTGTTTCTTTTCGTCCTACCTTAATTTACCATGATGCCTTCCTACTGTTATTACTAGCTAATTTGTTATTTTCTATTTCACAACTTTCTACCGTCCTTACTGAAAGCGCGGATTGTTTGCAAGCTATTGCAGTCGCAACGTTAACTTCCCTTGTTTTCATTCTTTGTTTGCATTTCAAGCATATCTCGCACTTATACAATGCTCGCCTTTTTCTGGTAGCATCAATGTAGAATTATTTGTTTACTGTGTATTGCTATTTCCATTCATCGCTTTGCACAAAAACTGCACCCAATATTTAGCTTGTGTATTTGTCATTTGCGCGTCCTTTCCTTTTGGTTAGCTTGCTCACTTGCGACGTGACAGGAATTCGTCAATGGCAGACGCCAATTTTCTGACGTTATAAAGTGATTTGGAATGTGGGGGATGTCGTCACCGAGGGACGAGACAAGCTTTCTGGTCAGGAGTGCTCAACAGAGGCGTGTCGGGACGAAACTTCCCAGCTAAACCGCCACTTCTCCTTGAAAGCGTGCTCTGCCTCTCAAACACTAGCTCTGAGGAAATGCGAAACCCAATTTCCGAAGGGGATACAGTAGATGGCACTGCGCCGACCGCCGCGAGCCTCTGGCAGCCTCGACAGAAGAGGAAAAGGAAATCGGAAATGAAGTTCAAGGAAACATGAAATCGGTTTTTCTCGCACTGAATGCAGCAAAGCGGAAAGATCGACTGGAGGAGATCGTTCTTGTTTACAGCACCAGACCCAAAGACAAATAAAAATTAAATGACGCGTACACACCACTTCTTTTCTTTCAGTGTGCCTAAGATGCGGCACGGTCTTTGTCACGAAAAGCGGTTATGAAAATTGTCCTGATGACGTCACAAAATAAGTTTTAAAGAAAGGAGCGAGGCGCTGAAAAACACGGAGCCAATCACAAAAATTGTAAAGTCCAGCTTGCCGTTGTGGGCAACGGCTGCCTGGCCTTTGTATGTTTTTGCGACATGCTGTGCATGTCACGCGCGCCGAAAGCGGCGTTTGCTTCGTAGAGTCGAGCGCCTGTACTTGGAAGTCCGAGGCACACTGTTGAGCTTCACGACCAGTGGATTCCGCCCAAGGGGCCCCGAGTCGTGATTGAATATTCATAAAGTAGCCGAAACGGCCCGTTGGCGCCGCTTGAAAGACCGCGCGACCGTCTTGAAAGGTTTAAAACTTCTGGCCCGTGGCCGTAGTGCCGGCCCCGTCAGACGGGACACCCGCATCGATCGTCGGTCGTCAACGGCGCTGCGCCCGGCGTAAAGCACTGACGTCATTCTGGGCTCGCCTCGCCGCATGGCCGTTCTGCAAGGACGCGCCGGCTCCCAAGGAGCCGCAGGATTCAGCCGCCTGAGCAGCGCGAGATGCCCTTATCGAGCGCCGACACTCTTCTCGAAGAAGTTTTGCTCGCAGCCGCCGGCGCTCTAGAACGCGCCACTGGTTCCATTATCTCGCCCCGCTGGCAGGCAGAATGTTTGAGAACGATTCCCAAGAGGCAAGTGCTGGATTACAGCGCTCAACGTGTTTGCTCCACGGCCCGCTTGATTCGGCACTGGCATAATCTTCAATGCACATCTGCACCTGCGACAACTTTACGAAACGGGTCAGCGTTTAATAACGACTGCCTTTAACTGCAAACTGGGCTCCAAAGCACGCAAATTGGAAGCTAATTCACCCGTTTCAGTCTGTCGTATACCTTAGCAAGAATTTCATCTGCCCTAAGAAACCACCTGGGTAAACACGAGGCCGAATCAGAGTCTTTACCCCTATTTTTTATTAGCCAGTATGAAGTCCATAGAGGTAATTACATATATACGTACCTTACACTATTTTTCCACATAGTCCCCACACCGGTTCGGACATTTTTCCCATCGCAGCACTACCTTTGAGATGCCCCTGTGGTAGAATTAGTCCTAACGCGGCCTTCCCGAACGCTCATTGTCTTGCAAGTCTTCACGGCCTTTTTCGAACTCACTCACAACACCACCACCTCACACTTCTCAAAGCGAGGCAACTTTCCCCATACGTGGGCTGTATTTCCCTGTGGATTTCGATGGGCGTTTGTCCCTTGTCAATAGAAAACGAATCGCACATCGTTGCTCGTACGCCTTCGACGTGTGAAGCACAACCGCCATTTTCAGCAACTGACAGCAGCGTGGTGCCGCCGAGCTACTGGCAGATGCAGATAAGGTCGGTTTGGTCCAAGATAGGTCCACCGCTGGGAATGGATATGTTGACTTCGCATGTACAGTAATTTGGGTAATTAAAAAAAAGAGGGGGGGGGGCAAATACTGTCTGATTCGCCCTCGTAAATATGTCCGCAAACGTGCGAAAGAATTCGCGCAGCTGTCATAGTTTCTACGAGGGAAAATGTTATTTGTGTGCATACAGGGTGGCCCAACTATCATGCACCAAGATTTAAACATATGCAAATGCCATGTAGCTGGACAGAACTAAGGTAATGCTGGTTGCCGTCGCTTGTAGATACCCAGACTATTTTTTGCATTCTGCCTAATTATATAATTAGTCTTAATTAATAAACTTCTCAATTATTATCATTAGACACGAAGACACATCTTTTCAAGAGCTTAGGGGAAAGAAGCGAAGCTATGAGTACAAATAATAATAATAATAATAATAATAATAATAATAATAATAATAATAATAATAATAATAATAATAATAATAATAATAACTGAGGAGCCATTTCACCCTGTGAAGGTGATCGACCAGCGAAGTTGCTATGGTGGGATAAATTATGTTGGTATAGAGTTTTGTTGGTATGTAACTATACATATAATAATGTATATGTCATTTATGCGAAATACAAAGAAATATGAGGCGTGCACTACGTCATACATACACAGAGCTACCGCTGAAGGGCTTTCACGACGCCGCTCTACAGACGCAGGTGTTCTCGACGCAGCTGCGACGGAGCGCCGTTTAGACGCAGGTGGCCGTTAAACCAAGCCTCGACGCGAGCGACGGTAATTGTTGACCGGGGCGCAGTCCAAATGAGTGCCCGAAACAAAACGCGTTTGTTTGTAATTTGCGATTTAGCATACTTCCTAGTTAATTAGCTTAGAAAAGCAAATGAAACTCGGCGTAATGTTAGAGTCGCCATAGCGGATAATTGTCACATAGTTTCGATAAAACAAGAGTTACAGCCGTTTTCTGTAACCATACTCCCTTCGTAGATGCCCATGAATTGACAGCCGACGGGAATTCTGTAATGTTTACAACTTCACTGTGAACTAATCACGACAAGTAAACGAAACTCGGCGTAATGATAGAGTCGTCTTCGCGGCAAATTTCAGTATGATTCTTTTCAAGATACCTACGTTAGATTGTGAGCTACAGAGCATTCGCGAGAAAGTTGGCTTTGCCGCAAGGCGTTTTGCGTTTGCCGCCACGATTTTTACGGAGGGTAGCCGCAGAGAGCTTCGCTGCGAAAGCTGCCAAGGAAAGCAGTTGCTGCCCAGACGAAAACAAGTCCTCTTGTCGTTGGCTTGAGCGACGTTCTACCAGTGTTAATAACTTCAAGCCTCCGCCTTCCTGTGAACTCCTCTCTTGTTTTGCATAATCACCCTGCTGAGAATACGAAAAGCACGAACTAAGTAAGCATTCTAGTTACCACCGCACGCAGCGGTGTTTTCAAGTGCCGCGTGATGCGCGTTTCGAGAGAGATACAAAAAAGTTTGGTACATAACGTTGCTTACAAGCTCTATTTCCAAATAAGGAATACATTCTAACACAGCTTTGTGTGAAAATCAAACTTTGAACAGGATTTAAAATGGATGGCGCGTTACAATTAGAACCATTTGTTTCTTCACAGCCTCAAGAGCTCAAACGTTCCCGAACGGCGCTCAACTTGTTGTGCCTTCGCTAGTCCAATTGGTAAATATAGCGGTGAAAGTAAGACTCCCTGTTTACTCCTACACCGCGTTACCGGTGTCAAAGTTGTCACAGCGATAAGAGAAAGAAGAAGGCGAACCCTCGCGTAGCCACGTCGGCTTTTGCAGCATCCAAAGCCGAAGAAAACAGCGCGTTTTGTACGCGTTAACTGGGTCGGCTAGAAAGGCTAATCCGCAACTAAATCTCGGCACACTCACTTTCTTGGCCGCTAACAAAAGATACTCACTGGCCATCCTAAATGTCAGTCTTAGCTATCAGGGTAGAGCGATGAGCAGAGTTAGGGTGAACACGCGAAGCCGCGTTCCGCAAAGCGCCAGTGCAGCCGCGCATCGAAGCACACCTGTACAGGAATAGCAGTAGCACCTAGATCGTCTGCTGCACTGTTCGCACGCGAAAGCTGCGTGCGCTGAAACTAGCTTCATTCGTAGCAAAGCTGCACGAGCAGAGTCGCAGCTGCGAAGAAAATCTCGCGCTTGCGCGTCGCATGTAAAATGCGAGCGGATGTCCTACCCTAAGCCAAATGACCTGCCTCAACTCCAAACTGTTCTCTCTCTCTCTCTCTTTTAAAGTCTTTCTCTTTCTTAAATTTTTTTTCCTTTCGTGAACAGCTGGAGATAACGAGAGGGGCCAAATAGCTTTCTGCGCGACGGAAAAGTTTACCGACGTCTATGCAATTAAGTTGGTGGAATCGCCGGCATTTTAAATGCTGCACACAATTACAAGGCTGGCTTCTTAGTGTCGCGACTCCCGCCTCTGAATGCGAAATTAGCGTACTGAAAATTTGATTAATGTCTGGGAATAGAAACTCTTTAGGAATGTCAAATGAAATTAGCGTCCTTAGTTTGATATTAAATTTAGACACAAACAAGTCTAGTGGCTCTGATGGTATTCCGAATTCGTTTTTACTTCGCTATTCACAATGAACATCACGCTATCTTGAAATTATATTCAATAAGTTGCTAGAAACAGGAATCGTTCCTTCGTCATGGAAACTTGCAAGAGTAATACCCTTGTATAAAACAGGTAACAAGACAGACTTAACGAATTACAGACCAATTTCTTTAACTTCCCACTCGTGCAAAATGCTGGAACATATTATTTACAAACACATAATAGATTTTCGTGAGTCGAAAAACATTCTAACTAATGTTCAGCATGACTGCAGACGTGGTTTCAGTGCTATCACGCAGTTAACCGAGTTCACCCATGACATCGCTTATCAATTGGATCTCGGTAAACAGATTGACGCTACCTTCATTGATTTTTCTAAAGCTTTCGATTCACAACTTCATTCCCACCTCTTGCAAAAATTAAATGCGACACTGAAAAATTCCCATCTGATCGATTGGATTGCTAGTTTCCTTTCTAACCGGTCCCAATACGACGACTTTAGTTCAAGCTCATCCACTCTTGAAGAAGGCTCCGGGGTTCCACAAGGATCCGTCCTGGGTCCTTTATTACCTTAAATTTATGTCAGTGACCTCACAAAAAAATGTTTCTTCCATCATTCGTCTTTATGATGACGATTGCATCTTATACGACATCATTGACTCTGCGACTAGTTATAAGCGACTGAACGATTCTTTTGTCTCTTTCGGTGCCTGGTGTGAAAAATGAAAAATGAACATTAATTTAAAGAGAAACGGTTGTTTTGTCCTTCACGAAAAGAGCAGCACCTGTACTGGCGACATATTCATTGAATGGATCATCTTTAACCAGAGTGAGACAACATAAATACCTTGGCGTAACATTTACTCACAATCTTTCATGGACTACACACATTGACCAAACATGTTCAAAGGCCTTAAAGCAACTTGGATACCTACGTCGTACTTTGCAAAAGGCTCCGAAGGCAACTAAACTCTTAATGTATAAAACTCTTGTTCGCCCCGTTATTGATTATGCCGCCACAGTCTGGTCACCCCATAACCAAAACAACATAATCAAACTAGAAGCAGTTCAGAAAAAAGCTGTCCGTTTCATTTTTCACCGGTATATATGACCGCTATTTTTCATCCTCGTTTGCCCTTCTTACGCTGAAACTAACATTACTTTCAGTACGTCGTGATGTGGAATCGTTAAAGTTTTTGCACAACATAATTAACAACTCCTCTCCTATCGTACCTCAAACACAGCTTGCATATCTTTCACCAAGCCTTCTTGCACGCGCAACTTCCACGAGCTAAATATTATCCCTTTCTATGCCCGCACAAATACTTTCAAGTACAGTTTCTTTCCCCGCACTATAGAAGTATGGAATTCCTTCCGCGGCTGCCTTCGTTCACTCCCGATAAGCGAATTCGAAAGTGCTCTCTATGAAAACCAATATGTGTAACTACTTAAATTAGGTTTAGTTTATACTTTATGTGTATGCATTCGCAGCTTTTAAGAATCGATGAAAACAATTTTCCACTTTGGGTGTCATACAAATGTTGTAAGAGTCATTGTTGATTTCACTTTATTTTTTGTTCACCATTGTTTTTACCCACTGCTGCAATAACCCTCCTATGGGGCTGCAGCATGTACAGATAAATAAATAAAATAAATAAAAATGGAGTTGTCTTTGAATACGGTTGTCTTCATGTTTCTGACATACACATGTACCATGAAGTCGAGAGTATGACGGAAACCCGTATGGTCGGGATGATGCATGCTTACAAGGAAGAGGCCCGGACAGCGACAAAAATGGTTTAAAATATATATTTACGTGTCGGCTCCGTGCCCGCCAGAGGGCGCAAGAACAGACAGTGGAGATACAGGGCCAGGAAATACCTCGGGGAACAGAATATAAATACCTTGGTATATGGATAAACGAAGGCGATGGATATATGGAAACACAAGAAAAAACAATAACAGTGAAGGGGAAGAGAAATGCAGCCATATTGAAGCACACAGCGCTATGGGGATACAATAGGTACGAGGTCCTCCGAGGTATGTGGAAAGGTGTAATGGTTCCAGGACTTACTTTTAGAAATGCGGTTGTTTGCTTTAAATCAGGGGTACAATCAGGACTCCACGGGAAACAAAGGTCAGTGGGTCGCCTCGCATTGGGCGCTCACGGGAAGACTACAAATGAAGCTTTGCAGGGTGATATGGGCTGGACTAGTTTTGAAGTGAGGGAAGCTCGCAGTAAAATTGAGTATGAAGAACGGCTGAGGAAAATGGAAGAAAGTAAATGGACTGGGAGAGTGTTCAGGTATACAGGAAAAACATTGATTCACAGTGGAGGAAAAGAACTAGGAAGCTTACCAGCAAGTATGCGGCCTGTAGGGTGAGCAACACAGCAACAAAGAAGGTCAAGCGGAAAGTCAGAGAGGCTGAAATAGTCTCATGGGTGGCGGCAATGGAAAAGAAACCTGCCATGAGTAACTACTTAAGAGGAAAAAAACGAAATCAGGCAAGAAACCATTTATGATAACTCAAAGGGAAGCTCATTATTTTTCGAAGCGAGATCGGGATGCCTTAGAACACGCACCTATAAAGCGAGATATAAGAAGGAACAAGAAGCGTGTGCTTGCTGCGGTAAAACTATGGAAACTATGGAGCATGTTTTATTAGAATGTGAAGACGTCTACCCAGCGGGCGATTTAGGCACCACTGGCCTCCTTGAAGCCCTTGGGTTCAGCGGGAGCAGTGGTAAAGTAAACATGTCCGCAATAGGCATTAGTAAGAGGCGATTGGAGGATTGGTGGAAGAAAAGTAGGGAAACGACAAAAGACGGAGACGTACAAAAGCACAGTTCGCAATAGGGGATCAGAAAATTTGGGTGTGGTGGTTCATAGTGTTCTTCTTTTTTTTTTTATTGTTTAACCTAGTTAGGACATTAGGCAGTATAATAGCAAGAGCTTGGTGGCGCAACCCACCGCCCCGTTCCAAAGGGGACGCTCATAACATCCATCCAAGAAGCATTTGCGTAGCTAGAATAACCCGTTTATTAACATTACTGATAGTTTGACTTTAAGAGCCCTGTATATTTGACAGAAATCGTCATCACGCAAATAAAAAATAGCTGCTTTTGTGTGAATACAAATGAAGCGCAATATCGCCGCGTAAAAAATTAAGTCGAACCTGCTACACCTTCTGCTGAATTTTTTAGTAAGTTTGCGTAATTTAGCATTTACTTTCTCTTGTGGCTGTACCGGGTGCTTCAACGAACACTTTCAAATTTTTTTTTTTAAAGTTGCCTGTGGCAGATGGCGCAATTCTAGTCCATGAGCTGGTCTACTCGAAGGGGCAGACATTCATCATCATCAGCCTGGTTACGCCCACTGCAGGGCAAAGGCCTCTCCCATACTTCTCCAACAATGCAACATTACTTGGGCAGACATTACTTGCATAAAAAACATGAAACGGATAATCGACTAATTAAAAAATCACTAATTAAGTTTTTAGGTAATTGCCTTATGGCACATATTGCAATTTACAAATTCCAGCGAATTTACAAATTCCAGCTCGCAAGGCGGATCCACTTGAAACGAATTCTCAGGATGACACCAGTTTCGAGATATTGATTCCCTAACTTTGCGGAGAAATGCATTGGCGTTCCAGTTACTTTTGTGCTTCAGTGCATAAAACAACATTTTGTTAAGAAAATAAGTGGAACGACAATGCATTTTTACTCAAGTTTGGCGGCGCATATGTCGTAAATGTTGTCATTCACACAATTCTTCTCAAGTGGATATGCCTTGCAGTCTCACCCGCTAGAATATGTAAATTGCAGTATGTGCCATAAGGTAATAAGCTAAAACTTTAATAAGTTCATTTTTCGATTAGTCGATTATATATTTCAATTTTTTACGCAAGTAATCTTCGCCTCTTGGAGTAGACCAGCTCATGGACTAGAATTGTGCTATCCGCCACAGGCAATAAAAAAAAAAAAGTTTGAAAGTCTTCGCTCAAACACCCCGTATATACTCAAAAATCCACATTCAGTGCTCTTGTCGTGCTGTTGTTACCATTTGCATATTTTTTGCACAATCGTATGAGTACCCATTCTTGCTAATTATTCTGTACTTCAGAGCGACACTGTCAAAGTTGGCAGGTTGTTCCCAGGAATTTTAACTTGATTGATTGATTGATTGATTGATTGATTGATTGCATAACAAGTAGTGACGAATCGTAGTTATAGCCACCATCATCCATAAAACCTCGAGTTTACTAGCGACTTCTGATCACAAAAAACTTGGGAAACACTTTTCAGCTCTTCATTTTTCAAAAGAACAGAAGAAAATGACATATAGTGGACATAATAAATCAAATGATGACACAAAAAAATGCAAGACAAAAATGTGGAGTCAGGTAGGCGGATTTAGTAGTTAACTTGCGTGTTCGTGACTGTGGAGCGTCGGAGAAATTCTCAGAGCTTGTGTGCGCTTAGCACTATGTACACGTATACATCCCAAATTACACCGTAAGAGACCATGTATTTCAATTTGGACTACGTTTGCGTCCTAACTGAAAAAGATGTTACAGTCTTCTTGTTTTTTGGTGAAGTCCGCTTCTTAGCTAACGCCCTGAACGACAACTGACAGCAGCAGTGTTGTCACTGAAGGCGAAAGTGGCGCTCAACGTGGGAAATTGCTTTAGGTATTACTGCTTTATCTTGGGGGCATATCGACAATGAGGGCGCCAGGGAAAACGAAATGCAGTCACTTCGCTTGTTCCACCTAAAGTGACTACTGCGCCATCCATTCAGAGAGAGAGAGAGAGAGAAAAAAAAATGTTCCGAAGAGTGAAATGAGTTTTCCGCCAGAGGAGGAGAAGGAGGGGGGTGAGGAGGAGAGATCGGGAAAGGTGGAACAGTTGACGTTTCGCAAGAAGACGACTGCACGGAGGAGACTCGCGGGCGACGTCGATGACCGTGTCGCGTGTTGAACCGACGGGCTTTTTCGCTTGTTTACTGCTTTGCTAGTTTCAACACAACTGAACCAAAAAGCCGGACGATTTCCAAACCACGAGGGACTGAGCAACGGAGCTGCACAGGGACGCTCCGATATTCCTCGCGACGACTCGCCGGTTCACTGCCCCGCGCGAGAAAAGGCTGGATATGGAAAAAACAGAGAGAGAAACGCAACTGCCGAATGACAGCGTCCGTCTGCGACGGCGAATGCGCGCGCTTCTCCCGTTCTCTCCGGCGTCGTGACTTGTTTGCTGCTGCCCGTGTGCCACGCTGCAAGGCGGCGTAGAAAATCCGGGGAACGTGCGTCGACGCATCCGTCAATATCGCGCAGCTATAGCCGTCCGTTCTGGCGGCGTTCTCGCGTGATGGCGTTTCGCGAATGGAAAGCGCCGGGAACAAAGACAAGGAAGCCTTACATTTGGAAACTTTTTTCGATCCGATTCGTGTCAGGCCAGTTTAGCATTACTACTTCGAGGTTTCCATTGCGTATTGGCATGTCGGACGTGCTCTGCGTTACGAGGGTCGATTCTCCGTTAATGCTGAAGGCTAGCTTAAAGTTCAAACAGCGCTAGACGACAGGACCAGAAAGAGGAGGAGACAAACACTGGTCCTGTCGTCTAGCGCTGTTTAAATTTTATTGTTACCATGGAACACCAACTCGCCCAATCCGCTGTCATTCTGTAGTTTAAAGGTATATGTATGTATATATTTGTACGATCACTTCGGTATTTCCACGTGCTACAACCGCTCCTGTGACTTTCTGTTCCTTCTAGGAAAACGCGCCCATGCTATTTTAGGATTGATATACCAAGACGGGTTAAAATTACATCACCATTTCTCCAGGGATTAAAGAAAAGGGGGGAGGGGGGCAGCGCATGAAGTCGGATCAAAAGGAAGACGTTCCAACATAGACCACGCCGCGCCTTTCTACCCTTCTTCGTTTTTTCTTGCTTTCTTTCTCTTCACAGCTTCGTGCATTCGATGTCCCATCGGAGACTTTGGCGGTGGCTTTGATCGTATGAAACTGCTGCTTACACTAGCCTGATTTCCCATGCGCATTTTCAAGAAAACCCGCGGCACCCACGCCGAGTGCCGAACGGCCGGGTCGCTCGAGAGACGTTGCGCAGAAGCGAGAAGCAGCGAAGGCAGCGCGGGCGCCCCTCGGCGTCGGTCGCCGAGCCCGCGTGGACCGGCGCGTGGCAATTCAGGGAGACTCGGTCGCCGAGACGCATCTTAGGCGAAGCACGACAAGGGCTTGATTTAGACGGTCCTCGAGGAGACGTCGCTGTTAAGTGCGCAAGCATCGTTCTTGTTAGCGACGCAATTTGCGCTTTATTTGCGTCTGCCGTGATTAAGAACGCGCCCCGCGATCGCTGCTCAATCAAACTCTCCCGGCGGTCGGTGAAAGCCAAAAGCTTTGTGCATAAAAGGTGGCGGGGACAGGACAGCCTGGAGTCCGTGTGAGGAGCCTGCGCAGATTCCGAGCGATATATTGCGCACACTCGGGGCAGCGGCCCCTGGATTGCGCCAAAACTCTTCGTGGAGCGGTTAGGAGAAAAGCGCCTCGTCGCTGCCGCCCTTGCGCGTGCCGTGGAGACTCCGCGGCCTCGAGGCAGAGTGCACTGCAGCGGCTATCAGTGAACAGGCAACGCGCGCGTTTCAATGGCGACTCTTTCTCTATATTTAGGTTTGCCCGCTCGATACGCGCCTGCCGCGCTGTGCATGGAACCCGTGATGAATCGTCTTCGCGTGGCGAAGCCGCGGAACGTGCTCCGATACTCCACTTTTGTTCGACGCCCTCTCCTTTTCTGTACGATTTACCATTTCTTTCCAGTCCCTTCTGCGTCGAACTAGCGGAGCCCTCGCGGTCTCAATACTTTTCTTCTCACTGCATGTGCGTTCATCTTTCTGGAAGTGAAAGGAAAAAGAGCGTGAGTTGCGCCTAAGGCGGCAGCTTTGTTATAGAAGTCGGCCATAGTATAGTAATGACATTTCCAGAGGGAGTAATGTTATGCGGCCATTTCCGTTCCGACGCTGACGGATTCTCAATGACGTCGGCGGGAAACAGGCGCTATCGTGCGGGACGCATATGCAGCCATTGAAGCAGCACGGAATTGACACAGCGCGTGAAAGAAAAGAAAAGTTGTTTTTGTGTCCTTGTGGGGCTCAGCGCGGCTGAGGCCGGGCCCGAGTGTGGAGCCGCGCTGTATCGACGCAAACAAGCGGTAACAGCGCGTGGGTCATCCATGGCTTTGTCGCTGCATTCTGCGTGGCAGAAATGCACTAGTGTAGTACCTCAAGAATAAACAGCGAGACCAGTGACAGACAGTTGTTCTTTTCGACCCGTCCATGTATCGTAAACAAAGCGTGAGGAGAGTTAAGGAAGAAATAAACGGCGAATAGTTCCTTCGACGTGCCACCCATCGCTAGCTGCTAAAAGAAAAAAAGAAACAAACAAGAATAAAAAAGGAAAAGAAACCCGAGTTCTTAGATGATTACAGAGAACGACAAAACTTCCACGTAGTACACCATCTAGTACACCAGGAGGAGGATGTTGCAGGCTGCAGACTGATCTACCCTTCGAAGACATGCCGGCAGTTGCTCCGTCCGAGCCCCGCCTCCTTTCGGGAAGGTTCCTCACCGTTCAGACGCGCACCACGACACGGGTGAACAAGACGACGTGCACCTGCAATAACCGATTTCGAACCGAGCTGACGATGGTGTTTGAACAACACAAAGCCCAGTTTCTTAATCATATAGGGCGAATTTTCCCTAGAAAAACTGCAAAGAAACCTACAGCAGAGATTATTTGTTAATATTTCCCTCGAAGATAACACGGTTCCTCAGCAAAGAACGTTTCCAAGCCTCTAGTTTTATAATAGTGTTTTGTTTTCTTCCTTTCATTTTTTTTTATCGTGCTTCGTGGAGATAAGATAGTGAGCATTAACGGAAAGCAGATCCACGCGTGCGAAGACGGGCTTCATTGGAGCGCCAGAAAGATCATCCAGTCCATCACCATTTGCACTCTCAAAGACGCTAGTGCCTGCCATACTCAACATCGTGGGCACTTCGTTAAGTCGTCACCGATTCTAACGAAAAGGCTATTATAGTCCCAGTTCCCTAAGACTATCGAATCCCTGGAGAGCGACCAGATGCGGGACGTGCCACGCGAAACTTTCAGTCGCCTGCTTTACCAAAAACCGAAATTGCAGGGCGGCAGAGAGAACTGAACCTGTTGGTGCGCAATTACGTGATTACTTCCGGTCCGGAAATGAACGTTCACCGGAAGCGGGACGTTCGCACAAAAGCACGGAAGAGAATTATCGACATGACCGGAATCCTAACTTGACTAATCCTGCACAAGGAAGCTGTTGCAGTTTCGGAGACAATGGTAGCGGCATGTGTGCTAGCTCAACGTAGTCCTCCTTTATATTTTTTACATTTTGCACGCGAGCTACAGGGCATTGTCTTTCTGCAGCAAGAACTAAACGCACCCCATGGCGTTTTCGTTCGGGTTTGCACTCGACGTAAAACAGTATCTGTTGACGTAAGCGCTGAGCGAATTACAAATTACTGTTGTTTATGCACCTATCTGTCAGAGCTTCAGCTGCAAGAATCATCCCAGCCAATATAGTAATGTGTAGTATATAGTACGAATAAACACGTCGTACGTGAAAACACGTTCTTTTTTGTCAAACCTTTCGGCTGGTGGGCCAGCCTTCGTCACTGACATGTAACAAGACTGACAAATGACATGTAACATGGCGATTAAAGGTCGACGCCGTGCGCATAGTTACCTTGCGCATTGTGCATGCTTGCAGTTTGTGTATCTTCACTGCATAACCGTATCAGTTTACTGCCCAATAATTTTGCGCATGTGTAGAAACATTTTGAAAATGCTTAAAAAGGCTGCTGATGTCTTGGTACATGTCACTGACGAAGGCTGGACCACCAGCCGAAACGTTTGACAAAAACGAACATACGTCGTGTTTATTCTTTTGTGCTATACCAACGGAGCCAGTGTGATTTTTTCGCACACACGCGCGCGCGCGCGCACGCACACACACACACACACACACACACACACACACACACACACACACACACACACACACACACACACACACACACACACACACACACACACACACACACACACACACACACACACACACACACACACACACACACACACACACACACACACACACACACACACACACACACACACACACACGCACACACACACACACACACACACACACACAAAAGAAGCCCGCGAATAGACGCAATGTGCCTCGAGCGGCCAGTCGCGCGGCAATATTGCGTCCATTTGCGGGCTTCCTTCACGGTCGTAAAAACACTTCTATGTAGCACGTGTTAAGGAATAGAAAGCTGTATCACGAGTTTTTCATGTCGCTGTACAATTTTCTCATTGACACTTTCATCTAAATATAATATCTGAGAAGTTGATTAATTAATTAGGACTAATTATCTAGTTATAGGCGGACTGAAAAAATAATTTAAGTGTCTCCAAGCAACGGCAACGAACATTACCTTGGTTCTGTCCAGCTATGTGGCTATCGCATATTTTTAAACTCTGGCTAAAGTTAGCTGGGACACCCTGTTTATATATCCTTTAGGGTTAGAAGGAATTTTCAAAAATCGCCTGTTGCCATTGAATTAATTCTTGTCCTAGAGCTGGATTATTCAGTGAGGCGGAGATCACTTGCACGAGAAATTAAAACACATATTCAACTATTTAAAAATCACTAGTCAACTTCTTATTTATTACTTTACGGCACTTATTGCCGTGTACGAACTGTAGCCGGTGAGTTTCACTCGGAATGAGAGAGAGAGAGAGAGAGAATGAAGAGGAAAGGCGGGGTGGTTAATCAGATATGAGTCTCCGGTTTGCTACCCTACACTCGGAATGGGGGATATGGGTTAAAAAGATGACAGAGAGGAAAACGCAAAAAAAAAAAGAAAAAAGAAACACGCACACATGGAGACACACACACACACAAAAGGCGTTCCAGTTAAAGGCGTTCGCAAAGGCCGGTAGATCGCAAAAAGCGCAATAGCGCTTGCACGGCCTTCTTCTTTGACGTTAGCTCCCTTTGAATGAATTTCCATGCGAGCCGTAAGGTAATTAATTAAGAAGTAAATTAGTGGCTTTTTATTAATTACTTGACTATGTGTTGCGATTTCCCGTGTTCGTAATGTCTGCCTTTTGTAATAATCCGGCTCAAGGACAAGAATTGTGCCATGTGCCAAAGGCGATTTTTTTTTTAGAAAATTCAAGAAAACTTAAAAATAATCACCCCGTATAGCCCAACTAACGGTGTTCTGCTCCGGACCACAGACTACCGTTAGCAGCACTTCGCTCCTCGAAGACGCAGGACGTGTGTCGAGTGAGCTCCTGAACAGCAATTTGCGATGTGGCGAACAAGGTCTAAATCTTGGATCCGGGACCTCAAAGAGGTGCGACGTAATGTTATAACGCACTTCTCTCGCATTTACCGCTAAATCGGCAAGGATTTTTTTTTTTTTTGGTATACGGTCACACAGACAGGAAAAACTGTTTCACCCTTGTTTTGTACCGATGCACTGGTCGTGCGTCATAACGTTTGCATTGAAATATACTAAATTTGCCTTAAAAAGACATTAACGCCAGTTGTTCATTGCGACAGCATTTATTTGCATCGCTGGATGCACGTGCAGCTTAATTATATAATTAGGCTGCAAGAACATTTGTGATTGTGCGTGCGTACGCGTGTATGCATGTGTTTGTGCACGTATGTTGTGTGTGTGCGTGTATGTGTAACTTTTATTAACGTAATGTCTATGTCGAGGATAAGGAAACAAAGATATGGACCATTTTAAACGGAATTGCAGCAACATCATCCTACTGCAACACCCTTCGGGCTTGATGGTTCTGTATTCAAGGCAGTGCAGAAAAAGAATAACAGAGACATAGCTCATCAGGGCTGTATGCATCGATCCAGTTGTTTTTTTTCTCCGCTCCGTGCGCAAGCGGTTTTTTGGTTAGCTGTACAGTCGCCAGAGACCACGTGAGCGGTTGCCATGGCGTGTGCTGCGGACGCTCATTGTCATGGCAGTTCGCGAACCCAGAGGCACGCTTTATGCGTCGTGACAAAGCGGCTTTGCAGCCCGCGCGTTGCACACAGGCTTGGGTGTACTAGAACATTCATATACACTATATCACAGAGTTGCGAACGCTTGGCAAAAGTAGCGCCATTTGTTTACCTATGGTAGCGCGCCAAGCTGAGTCACGCCGCCATTGGCGACATGCGCTCGAGCTACAAGACCACTGCGCGATGGGGCATGCCCTTATGCAAAGTCACGCAGCGCTTTTACATAGAGGATGCTGGCAATCCAAACTCAACACGTAACTCCTTCATCGTATTGAGTCTCCTTTGGCAAAGGACATGGGTGTGCTCTTACGGTGTTCTTCCTCGCATGACAATTACAGCAAAATAGGTTACCGCTCCCAAAGACGTACCCGCGCTGCAACTGGGGCGGTCATCTCGGGCAAAAACTTCAGTTTCATGATATTTCGCGTGACTCGGCACCGGACGCGTCCGCGTACAATACCGACAGCGATTCTGGCGCTGTGCCAAGCTCGCTATCTTCGCGCAGTGCCAACAGCGCTGTCGGCCGTACGACCGTGTGCTTCGACAAGCCCTGTGCCGAGGCTCGCAAAATCTCGCGAAAGTATCTCATGGTATCTCTGAAAGTGATTACCCGAGAATAACGCCCCTGTAGCGATTCTTTTGGCAGCACGACACCGCGCCGCCGTTATCCCCTTTCTCGCCCCAGGAGAGAGGCGTCAACGAATTGCGCTTCTGTCTCCATCGCACAGTAAATACCTTATATAGAAGGTTCGCGACTGTCCCGCTAACATGCGACTATAAGTTGCAGCACATTTCGGCTTTCCTTTGTCCACACTGGTTGAAACAAAATGCACATTCACGTTGAGCGCACCAAGCGCGGCAGCACGGCGCATACATGAAGTTCGGCGGCAGACTCGCTTCAAGTGCTTAACCTGCCGCAGCGATAACTTAATTAAATACCTTTGAGCGTCGGTATATGTGTACACGTGAAGAGCTCTATCTTGACGCATGAACGTTAGTTCTGAAATTAACGGAATATTAGAGACCGCCGGGAAATCCTTGCGTTGCCTGTAACTGTGAGTCATTCGGCAATGCAATAGCCCAAATCGTTTATGCGGATGATTCGAGCTGAAGTTTGAAGGAAGATTCTGGGAAATTAAGGCGTATCCGATAGAGAGTTGGACTTGATAACCTTGCATACAGCTTATATTCTGCGACGTTTTATCCATTCCATTGCAGCTGACAATGGCGGCTATTTTCGATCGCCATCAATGTGCCTTCTCATTGATTCGAATGGCATTGTGCGATTATAAAAAAAAAGAAAAGAAAAACATAGCACACAATAGAACCGTCTCCGCTCTCCGTGAATGTTTTCAGTCTTGCTTTGCGGCGTCATTAGCGGCTCGTGATGGTTGTTATAAATGTAGAAAACATTTGATGACTTTCGCCGTCCTTTTTGTCTTCCTTTCATGGCACGCTAAATGTCGGCTCTATGGCTTTTAATTCAACCACTCATTGTAGGGGCAAATGTTCTGTACGTCTGATCATATAAGCGAGCGCTCTTTCTATAGAGGCTTGGACGTGTGTCCAAGGAATCCTTAGTTTTAGTAAACGACGTATCTTTACTTTTTTTTTTCTTCTATGCCATCCACATAGAGCAAATGCGCTTCAATACTGGAGCGTTTGTGGTTTGGCTATCCTATAGACTTACTGAAGGTATTGTTAAGTGCAGACAATCTCTATACCTCTTTTTTTTTTCTGCACGGTGAAAAGAAACAATGACAAAACCGCCATCGCTGGCTCTCACGTAGCTTTTCTTGCACAAAAGTATGTTCTCAATTACAATGTTTAGTTGTGAAAGAAACGCGCATATCAATTAGAGCGCAATATGGAAGATATGGACGCAACTTCATTGCGTTCTGATAGAGCAACCGCTCAACCAATTCGCAAGAATCGAAACGCATCGTGTTTCCAGCTTGATAATCTCGTAAATAAGATCGACATATAAATTATACAAGCACGCTTCTACGAAACATAACGCAAGGAGGATTGACCTTTTAAATGTGGCTGCATATTATATAATTATTTATAAAATTAAGGTCTGTCAAGAATCTCGAAACGGGCGTACAATTCGATGCTGCACCGTTTAACACATCGATAAAATGCCCCTTTAGGCGCCGCAACAAACGAATATGCAATAATTTTTGTATTTGTTCTTGTGTGCGGCCGCGCAGCGTTGAAAAATAAAATCTGAATTTTACAATTTAGTGAACTAGCAGTATTTTTAGCAAAACAAGTAAAACCAAAACAAGAATAAGCTCGATACCTTGCATAAAAATTTATTTGTCAGTACGTTTTATTCCCCCCCCCCCCCTCACGGTCCACCACCCATTTGAATGTAACGAATATCATATCTAAATTGGTATAACGGGTGTTCAGTAAAATAATGTCTCAATTTCAATGCAAGGGCGCACCAATATGAAAACCAACACTAAATTTTCTTTCGAAGCCGGTGATGTTTTTTGCTGTTGTTGTACTGGCGCTGAAATAAAAGAAAAAAAAGTTCCACCAGGAATATATTCGTCAACGCAAGAACGCGAGACAACGCAAATGAGGTTAGTACTTAAGCGCTTGCAGGAGCTGCTGCTCCCATTCAGTGTTCTACGAAAGAGTTCCCTTTCATAGCTGCTTAACTTGCACAATCGAGACTCGCGTGGATTCAAACTCCTAGTTTCTAGAGACTTTGACTTGAAATACCAAAAATTACGGTGAACCGAAACACATAAATAAACAAGTACTTCGGCTTCATAAACGGGCGGATGTGCACCCACTCTGACGCTTAATTCCACGCGAATCTGTGGGTGGGGATGCGCAACGTGGAGGCGTCGAAGACCCTGCGAAAGATGTTCGTCACTCAGCAACGCGCTCTGAGAAGAGCTGTCGATGTTTGAATCGTGGCGAACCGGCTGCCTCCGAGATAAGAGCGCCCGAGGTGGCACACCGCCCGCGCCTTTTTGGCGCCCGGCGCGTATCGCGTCACTCGCACGGACGCGTTGAGGTCAGCGACACGGGCAGACTTTGCTCCGCGGCCATTTTCGGACAGCGGAAGGGCAACGACCTGCGGTACAACTTTTACTGTGAAAGTGCAATAATCAGACCGTTAGAGGACAGAGTCCTGTGGTATAGGTTTTACAGCGAAATTTCTCTATACGTCCCCGGTGTTCTCGGCTCAGTGCGTTGCGTTAACGTCTCCGTATAGTTTCATAACAGCATTTGTGCAGGCAATAATTTTGAAAGCTAGCAGGCGTGACTGATCTTTCTACAGCTTAAAAAGCTGTCCATGCCAGTGACCTCAGATTTGTTGCATTCACGGATGGCCAACTGTTCATCTTGTCTTCACCTAGATAGGTGACAATCCATTTGATTGCACTTTCCGGCAGGCCGATGGTATCGTTTCTGCCCCTAACATATAAAGTATCTTCTCTTATTTTTTTTTTCTCCAAATGTCAACGTACGTATGCCTCTTTGCGATGGGTTATATTTCGGTTCGTTTGCCGTATATGAGATTTCCGTATATGAAATTTCCGTGAGATGCCGTATTGAGTTTTTCCAATTTCCCGCCATGCGCAGCGTCGCGTAACGAACCGCAGAATGTTTCCCGATATCTGCAAAGCAATTTTATTTCTCCGTTTACTCTGACCTGATACGACGTAATCTAGTGCAAATACTCTGTGAAGCATCTGTCTCTTTATGCTGCCGTATGCATTTCACAAATGGAGCCAGGAAACGCCGCGACCGTTAAAGCGGCAAAAAAAAAAAAGAACAAGGAAAGCGCGCCGTCTAGCATACTGTTTAAACAACGTTTTTTTTTAAAGGCATGGTGGAAACAACCGAAAATTTAGTCAAATTTTTGTATAAAGCAGAGTTGAGCAAATAAGACATTTTTTTGCGAGATGTCCACCAACAAGTGTGAAGGCAGAAGCCTAGAAAATATGAGCAATTTTTGCACTGCCACAAGGTTATATAATTTTGATGCGCATTCTTTGCGGGCCTTTGTTTGTTACAACGCGTGTTCGTTAGATACACGTATGTCAGAATGCAAAGCGCCCGTGCTGTTGTCTAAAAGAATTAAGCTTGTTTTTTTCAATATGCCTCGCAAATATACACGAGGGAAGTTGAGTTTAGCCTCTCTCACGCGCACCACTATGTAGAGTATAGTTGCCAGCTGGAAGTGTTTTCTTGTCGAGCATATTCAACTAATAACATGGTGGTGTACGCGGCAGAGCAATCTTTAAATGAAATTTGACCAACAGCACAAATGAATATAAGTAATACCGCACGCCGCTTTCGTCAATATACGTCAGTAGGGCTTGGTCATGGGTACTGTACAGGGCTGGGCATAAATACTTTGAAATTGTTGTCATGAAACAAATACAAGACACTGAGAGATATAAGGTACAATCGGAATAATTATATCCCATGCGATACCCTACTAGTTATGGAGGTATTCAGATACTTTCATAGACGTGTGCCTTTGCCGTTATAGTACCACTGCATTTGCTGCTGCAAGTTCAAATCAAATAATTGATTTCTCCTTTTAAAGCAAAAGGGATGGGACAGCCGCTAAAAGATAATTTGACAAGCAGCCTGACGCGGCGACTGTCCCTATATTTACAAGAATTCTAATATTTAAGGTCTTGTCAACATGCCTCGTTCCTTCGGAATGTTCTCCTTAACAAGTAAGACCATTTTTTGACCTTATATTGCAATTCCGCAACAGTCTACGGGGATGGCAGTCTTTGCATCGGATCAACGCAAACGCAATCAGCGCAATCGGTGATCTTTCCATGCAGACTTTATTATCCATAGGAGACACTGCTCCGAGGGCCAAGTCGCTAGCAGGTGGGCGTCAAATTTCCTACGTGTTGTACAGCTTTGTAATTGCCCCAAATCACCTTCGAATGACGCACTGAATAGGTGGGCATATCTGCCGAGGACCATGGCAATAATGTCTATAAACAATGCATCGTGCTGTAAAAATACCGTTTTTAGGCGGCAGTGAGCGGGACTGAATCGCAACAACATAGATTGTTTGCTCCCAGTGAAGTGCCAATTATTTCTCGAGTGAGAGGGCGAACCATCTCTCTCTCTCTCTCTCCACACAGACAGACAGACAGACACACACACACACACACACACACACACACACACACACACACACACACACACACACACACACACACACACACACACACACACACACACACATATAAATATATGATGAGAGTGAGGGAAAGTTTGCGGGGTTTGTGGATTGGAAAGTAATCAGATCACTCCGCCGCCGCTATACCCTGTCGACACTGACGCCACGCTAACTATGGAAGCGGCACTGCTGTAAACCTGCACACATAATTTGCCCCTTTGACTTCTGCAGTACATGTTCGTTTCTCCTGTATGCTTTGCCACAAAGCCTAGCACGGAGGGCTCCTACCAAGGGGAGCGGAGCGAGCCGGCCCGAAGCGCGGGTGGGAGGGGGGTCAGGTCTTTAGCGGTCGCAGACCAATAAACAATGACGCGTTCTTTTATTTAATGTGTTAATGACATGCTGACTTATTGTAAAATATTCGCTGGAGCTTATACAGTAGTTCATGACAGGGCGGAGCATACTAATAACGGGCCCAGGTGGAACGTACTGTGAATGCGTATATACCTTGCGGATTACAGGATTGGTGTTAATATAAAAACGGCTGAAAAATGCGTCATTGAAGACTAACTTTGTCATCGAAAGATATGGTTTTCCATCGCACATTACGAACCATTACAGTCTAGTGTTGCCAATATTTTATGAAGCGTGTCACTAAAGTGAGACAAAAAAGGCACTAAAATTCTCGATATAACTGTGAAGAATATTTTAACAACGTAGGTATTTCGAAAGACTAATATAAGCTTCAGCGTGAAGGAAATCATTTACCTAGACGTTTCATGCTGGTCTAACGTCCGCGCAGCTGAAGGAAAACAGTGAATTTACCAGCAGGGTATACAGGGCTTTAGCTTTACTAGTGTATTTTACGGTGGGCGAATATTCCAAGTTTATAATACGAATAGTTGGTGTGTAATATTTTATCCGTATTCACAAATGAGTATTGGGCATTTTCCAGTATCAAAACTAACCTGATACTTTGCAACAACAGACTGTTAAAGTCGGGTTACTGTTCTCCATCTGCTGAACAAAGTATCGCAAATTATAATTATCAGAAGCAAAACAGCGACAAAGTTTCTGAAGCAGTGCAGAAACAAAATCGGTAATGCAAGGTTTGTTTTCGGTTTTGTGATGGAAGTGTGGCGCTGGTTAACACTCCTTGGGTTAGATTTTGCACACATAGATAGATATCCAAGAACGTATGAACGTGGCAACTGCCATCGTCGCTGTAGCACAATTGGTAATGCAACGCGCGCGTAATGGGGAGGTTGTGGGTTCGGATCTCACTGTCAGCCCAAGTTGGTCTTTCCTCCATTTCCCTTTAGTTTCTCATTTTTGCACTTCAATTAAACACCACAAATAATTACCCCTATGCTCTCATTTTCTTCATTATCTGCTGGTTTTTTGCGGTTCTGACTAACAAATATGTGCGAGCGTTCTTACACGAACGCGCCCTTTCACAACCAGACCCCTCGGTTCCCCATCCTTTTGTACAATACATGACATCCGGCTATTTTTGCCTCTGGCCTGTCAATTAGGCTTTCTTGCAGTCTAGTCATGTAGCAGTTTTATCTTTTACGTTACGACCAGTGATGTTTTCCTTATAACAGGCCCTTTATTGTGTCTAATGCACACAAATAGCTTATTAACGTTTTCTTTTCCTATTCTATAACTCCTGAAACTTTTTAGACAACTATTCATTTTGCGTTTTTGGAAAGTCGGTCATACAGTAGCCTGTGAATCATGGAAGGTTTGTTTGCCACCAGCCTCTAAAGGAGTGCCCTACGTACAGCTTTGGAGCACTTAGACGACTGGCCTTTCACAGAGGAGAAGATCTTGGGCCCGTGGCCTCGTGCGTCTGCGATGTGCAAGGCCACAAAGGTGCTGGTGCGTTTCTTGAAATGGACCAGCCTGTATGACCGCCTGTGACCGACTTAGCGGTGCACGCTTGTGTGCGTAACAGTGGAGGCTGTGACCTTCTTTCCTCCTTCTCCTCTTTCAACCCCCTTTCCCAGTGCAGGGTAGCCTACCGTGCTCAGCCTGGTTAACCTCCCTGCCTTTCCCTTATGACTTCTCTTTCTCTCGCTCTCTCTTGTGTTTAAAACGATCCTAATTGCCCGTGATATTTGACTGTCTGTTCAGTACAAGCGTGTTCCTAATTATACCGAAATAAATATTGTTCCTATAAATATGTGCGTCTGCCTTTGTCTATTCGATTCGATATTCAATACTTAACATTCGTATTCGAAAATGTCGACATTCGATCGCTTACGTCTGTACTTGCACAACGGATCATGACAGCTGGACTTTTTCATTACCTTCAGATTGGAAAGTTACAAATACAGCTCGACTCAAAAGAACACAAGCAATGTAGTTTTCCTAGCATTAAAACGCACTCAGCCTGCATAGTATCCGTAAATTTGTTTTGGCTTCTCGACGTTCGTGTTAGCAGAACTAGATTCTGCGGAATGCGCTTGGTCGCATGTTGTTAACACGGCGATGACAATTACCCGAGCTTTGTACAAGTCAAATACCACATTTTCTCCCTTGATCTACCTGAAAGCTGCCGTGAAGTACTGATTCGTCCGATAGCCGTAAAAAACACAAGCGATTTGTTCGGTCCCGCGTGAACGAGCTCAGCCGTTCCGATATTTACGTCTTTTTTATGCAGTCATGTTTATTCACCTGCTGTGTTCTAAATCTGAGCACAAAATTTATTTCATTTGGTTTCGGTAAATTAGCTCTCTCACACGCTTGCGCATGTATACTAATAGAATTAATTTAGTGACACTGCTGAACCCGCAGCATATAAACAGATTCAAATAGGTTTCATAAATAATAAAGAAACTTCAATTTTGTGAGCACAATGTGAAGGCTATGATGACCACTATGCTGTGAAGCCCAATCACAATGTGAAGGTTACCAATGTGAAGGCAACCGTCGGTTCGTCAGGGTCACGGAGACTGCGTCGTACAGCGAGTTTCGGCCCCTTACATGTAACTTTTGAATATTAAACTGCGTTATAGAAGGCCATTTTTCAAGCAACCGTTCTAACTTATAAGTCGTTAAAATATCGCCGATCGTAAATTCAAGTCAGTAAAAATGTCGCTGATTGCTAAATAGAAAACTTTGACGTAAATAGACAAGAAGTCGCTAAATCTATCAACAAAATCGCTAAAATGGCAACACTGATTAGCAAATCTAATTTTGTATTTTCAGAAATGGTTAGGTTAGACAGCCTCAACAGACACGTGATGATGCAAGGGATGGTAGCCGAAACTTATTTTGGACTGCCCACCGATAGCTTTCTCAGCAATGCAGGAGACACGTCTCGCAAGCGTCTCGGACCAACTGCTTAGAGCGGCCGGCCGAACGTCATCTGCTACAGCACGTGGCGGCGACACCAGAAAGACTCGCTGTCCAAGCAGGGGATACGTAATATAAGCATGGCACCTATGTGGGCGCAATTCTGAGATAAAACTTGGCATCAACTTTTTTTTTTGTCAGTGTGCAGACGACAGTGCCCGCTTTTACAAGTGCGTGTGTGTGTGGGCGGGGGGAGGTATGCCTTCCCCCCACACACACCAGTAGATATACCTACGGCAAGCATGGTGTTGCTCACGCACAGCCAAATATAAAAACATCTCACTCGATGACCACGAGCACTCGCTGTCACAACGCTGGCGTGATGAAGAGTGGTGGCAGCGAGAAGAGAACGCTTCGTGCTGCCTCTAGTTTCACCGCGAGAACACCTTCCACGGCCAAATAAATGAAAGCAGTCTTGAAAGTACTGGAAACCTCAATTGCACTATTGAGGTTCCTACTATGACGGACCAAGTTGCCCGAATGAATGCCTACATCAAGTCTTGAAAGACCACTGCAGAGAGGTGGGGAAATTTACCAGCTGGAGCCGAGTAGATCCTGTGTGCTATATACATAGCGGTGATGAGCGCCCTGAAGTACCAATGTGGCCAAGACTCCGCGTGCAGCTTGGTGGGGAGGCCAGACCCCCATTATCAGGACTTCAAGCGGCTTTGTGTAGACTCGAGTGATCTTGGTCGGGACTCAAAGGGGCCGTATTCCCGTCTTCCAAAAGTGTGTGTGTGTGTGTGTGTGTGTGTGTGTGTGTGTGTGTGTGTGTGCAGGGGGGGTCAACTGGCCTACTTTGACCCCCCCCCCCCAGTTCTAAGATTGTGGCGGGGTAGGTGCCCCCCGGCACCCCCCCCCCCCCCCGCCCCCGCCGGTATATACGCCTATGTTTGTACCAATATTCAAAGTGGGCGTATGTTTAGGTTCAGCTGAAAGAGGTGGAGCTATACGGCGCCACTGGTGATCATATTGCAAAACGCGCATCGGAAGAGCCGTTCACATAAGAAACAAATACTGGGACATGGCCTCGCCGTAATCAGGGGCCACAACAGCAGTACTACACTTTTTGAAGACGACTGAGCTCTGCGACCGCCTTTGATTGTGCGGTGAACGCTGTTGTGCGCGCGCGTGCATCACTTGTTCTTTCTTTACTTCTCCCTTTCCTTTTCTGACCGCTTCCTCCTCTCCATTGTAGGGTAGCAAACCAGGTGCAGCCTGGTTAACCTCCCTGTCTTTTCCTTCTCTCTCTCTCTTGCTTTCACACAGCCCCTGCCAGACGGCGAAACAGTAGAATATTTGTGATATATAGCATGCCGACTGTCATCACTGATGCTCAGGTTGTCTGGTGAAAGTTTCCGGAATAGCGAGAGAGAGGAAAAAAATGAGACGGGAAAGGCAGGGAGGTTAACCGGAAGAGAAGCTTATGGTTTGATACTCTACACTATAGGGGAAGGGTGAGGTGGGAAAAGACGGAAAGAATATCGGATAAGAAAAAAATGCGTCAGGAGCTCTCAAACAACGTAGGATATCTCGTCGATCGCCCGCATTTGGCCGCAGCACTAGCCTTACTTCAGTGCTTCTTTGCGTTCTCATGAGAGAGCATTATGTCACTCTGGTAATTTTAGAGGCATAGCTACGTTTTGTTTCGTACTTATTGAGGTACATGCTCTCAATACCACGTTGTCTCAAGTCCAATACCACCAGAGTCAGGAATCAGTACTTTTGATGCGAAAGCAGCAAATGGCCCATTGAGCGAAAAAGCCGGCGTCTGTAGCAGCGAAACAGCACCTAAATTCCCATTGGCTGTGACGCCACCTCACAAGCGCGCCTCGACGGAGCAGGTGACGGTGACGCGACGCCGCGGGGCGAGACGGGTTGTCGTCGGAGAGGCAGTCGCGTGACGCGCGTGTGCGCGTGTCGCCGTCTCGCTCTCGGAAGCTGGTGCGCGGTCCCTGTCTCGCTCTCTCTCTTTCACCCCCCACTGGGCTGCGCGCGCCTGCCGGCCTTGGTGGCCACTGCTGCTTCCTCGGTCTCAAGTCACGCGGGACGTCGATGGCATGCGGCGTCGGCACCGCAGGCTGCTGCTTGCTGGTTCAGGCAGCACATACCGCTATGGCACATTACTCGCAGCGCAATACTCGAAGGACCGCTCAGCGGCGTTCAATTGGACATCAATGCTTTCGAATTCACAACTCATAAGAAGTGTTTAGGTGTCCTCGGATTTTTACAGCAAAGCTGTTGGCCTTTCGGTGGTCGGCATTTCTCGTGTCCGTTCGCGAACAGAAATGATCCTTACCCCTCTGAGCAAGCAAAAATGCAGTGGTTCATTCCCCTCGCAATGCAAAGGTTAAAAGCGCTCAGCAAAGTGAAGCGAACAGTGAATACGTTCATTGAAATCACCCATGCAACGTGCAGAACAGCGTAAGTTTCAATAAAGAACAAGCTCAAAACAAGCATCCGTACCATTAATAAAGCATTGCATACCCGCCTCAGCAGTTGTAGTGGGGGTTTTGCAGCAGCTTCGCTGGACATCCATGACCAGGATGGCGAGTCACTTTTTGTTTTCTATATAAAGGGATATAACATGCCTCGATCATGCAGTTCGCAAACTTGTGCTGAATGACGATTGTGTAACTGCGTTTCCGTGGGTCTGTGTAGTTGCATGTTAGTGAGTGAGGACTTGGACACTTCTTTGAAAACTTGCCGTGTATACAATGCTTCGTACTTTGTATATGTTATCGTCCAGGTGGGATCGTGCCGTCATTGTGACTCAGTGTTCGTATCGTCTTGTGTTGAAATAAAGTTTTTCTGAACGCTCCTTAATTTTGATAATTGCTTTTAGTTTTGGTTTAACCAGCTTGGCGTTTTCAATATGCGCGCGTCGCATAAACGTCAAACGCCATGCGGGCTGGCGCTCGCCATTCGTTAAAATTGAAAAGGAGTACAGTTTCTGGGTGTCACTGAGTGCATTATTGATCTTCCGTGTTGCGTTTGGCCATTAAAAATATGAGCGAGCAAACATTTCTGTTACCTTAGAATAAACATTTAATTGCCAATATTTGCTCGCCTTCAATCACCCTGGGCGTCTTCGTGGATATTGCGATAGGAGTGCCATGTACCTTAATATTTATTTATGTCACAAACAAGAAAAGGTACACAATAAGTATCGTACAGGAAATGCTGATACTGATACCCCTGTTGTCGAATGTACCATGATACATGTATACAAGACACCCAAATAGTACAAAGATAGCCTATATAGCTTAAAGATAGCTTCAAGATATATCTTCGATATTGCTCAACCCTGTGCTTAGACCTTTGCTTAGAATTTTGTAAATACAGTCTTCAGTTTCACAATACAGTCTGTGTGACCGTTCTTTGGATTGCGAAAACTCAACATCAGGGAAGCGCGCGTTGCGGTCAGCCGCGAATGCAAGCCATGTTTTAAAATGGCGCACCATTTGGAACAGCTCGTTATTGATAAACGCGCACACCTTAAGCGCTCCAGACTGCTTCCGCCTTGAAGCTCACATACCCGTTGCGTGCAATACCAGTAACTGTACCAGTAAGATTCAGCTGGCAGTATAGTGCGAATTAGCCGAGTCTCATCGATGTTTCTTGCTATTTAAAACGTTTTCAAGCAGGCGAAGAAGCGAATGGTCATGGCTATAAGAACTAACGCTTTCATAACTAGCGTTATTCGCAATTTACATGCACCGAAATCCTAATTTTCTCTCTATTGTGCTATTTACTGTCGATTTTGCTATGGAACTCCTGATCAGGACGCCGAATAGATATCGGATGTTCAGTTAGGATGCAGCGCAATTAAGAAGCGCGCACTAAGCACGCAGAAGAATGATGCAGGACAGTGCCTGTCCTGTGTCCTTCCCACATGTGCCTACGTCGGCGTTGCGCTGCGAGCAAAATGAATGTGAAGCAACTCGCCCTACTGTGCGCTCTGCTACTGGGACGCTGTATAGGACACCGTCAGAACGAATCCCGCAATGTTCTTGCACGCGTATTGTTCGGCCTGCTTCCTTGTGGCGTTGCACGTTGTTGACTTACGGAAAATGTGCGAAATGCCGCTTCAGCGACTGCTGACTGTATGCGGACACTTCCTGACTCTTTCCTCGTGCCTGTTCTGACATTTTGTTTCCCGCCACTCGTCAATAATCTACGGTTGTACACGCTGCTCGACAGCCGACCTGAGGAAGGCCTTTATGACGGTGTTGACGCTCCCGCTGGCAGGCACCACTACGGAAAAACAAGGACTTCTTTATGAATTATTCAGTGAATAATGTATGGACTCTGTTATGCGACATTACCGGCGCTGATACGGAAACATCTGGTTGCACACAGGAGCGTATACGGCGCGTGTGTGTTGCATGTGGGCGTGCGCACGCCGGAAAAGGGAGTCCTCTCCGCTCTGACATCTGAACACTTCTCACGCACGTATAAGTGAGCTCAGACAGAGAGACGTTGTATCTAAACAAGCGTATAGAAGTGAATAAAAAGTCGAGAGCAATCAGTCCTTTGTTGTGGCAAATTTGGATAATGACCTCGCTTTGAGCAGCGTAAAGGCAGCACCTCGGTTATTCTAGAGCGCGTCTTGCAAAAAGCAAGTTGTTCTAAAACGAATTCTCCGCATTCCTCTAAACAAAGTCCGTTTAAACTTAATGCATCCTGTTAGAGGTGTCACGGTCGCCTGAATTTAACGGTAACCTGTTCAATGCTTCTCAAGAGTTTCCATCCGTTGATGTTTGCTAAAGTTTGTCCGTTGGTCCATGGAGGTAAATGAATGAATAGCGGGGTCCATCTATTTTCCTGGTATGAGGCGAACCCATTTCTTGCGGCAAAAACGATGTAATAACTTTAGTAAAACAAAAACTAATTCCTCAGCCTACGTTGAAAACTCGTCATCATGAAAGCTCTCTCCCACCTCCAAGCCCTTTTTCCCCCCAACCCCAGCTGCAAGCGAGTCATTCAAATGACCTGCATAGCCGTCCGCGGTCGGGGCTGATGAACAGTGCGCGCTTGGGGGCTCGTGCCAGTGGCCGTTGCCATGGAGCGCCGACGGGGCTGCGGGTCACGCTCGAAGTGCTCGAACGCGACTCGATCACTGGCGAACATTGTCCATCTGCGGGTGCTTTGTGTTAAAAGAAGAAATGAGGAAAAATAAAAATAAAACGTGGATTTCGCCCATTTGTTTCATAGTCACCGCCTTGCTGTTTCTGCCCTCCGAGACAATGTACTCCCAAAATTTGTCGAGCTATGTTCAAAACAATCGTCCGTACTACACGCGCGACGCTTTTCACGAACTGTGCTGAAGTCAGAAAAAAGAGCTAGCAGCTTCCCGCCCGCTACAACGTCACGGCGACTGCGCTGCCGTTGCGACGTCGAACGTCCACCGGCTATTGACATGAACAGCGGGCGACCAACTGGGTCGAACAAAAGGAGAAAGAGGAGGAACAGTGGGACACGGATACGACGGCGAGCACATTGTCTTGACTATTTCATCATCTCGCCGGACTGTCGCGAATGAAAGAAGGGCGTTGTCAAGACTGCGATCGTTTTATCTCATTGCGTAGAAATGAAAGCACGAAAGGAAACTTTGTCATTCACCTCCTCATAGTACAACCATGTGGAGAGAGAAAATCTTACGCAGCGCGATGCCGCGATCACCTGGTGGCTGACAAATTCGCTTTTCTTTTTCGAAACCCCTTCCGCCTTGTCGATAGTATAGCACACGAAGTTGGAAATCGATTCCGCGCGTATTGCCGAGTGGGAACCTGAGATGCAGTATGTAGCACCCGCCCTTGCTGTACAGCTGTACCGGTGCCCGCGCTACCATATGCGGAGAATCACAAGCGCCGACGTACTTGTGTATAAGCTTTAAGCGTGCAACTTCAATATTCTATTACAGGCGATTTCGAACTCCACGAATGTGTAGATATGTGTGGCAACCACGTATATTACCAAAAAGATAAATGTGATGCATAGTTTCGTATTAGCGAAGGCTCACAGTGTCTTCCGCGTAGTTGTTGACGAATACATGATCTGTGTGCCTGCTAAACTCTCTCGCAAAAACATTCGACAAACCAGACTGCCTTAACCGCGATATTTTTTTTTTATATAAAGTGCGTGCAACTTTATTTACCGGCGTTAAAAGCTCACCGCCTAATTTCTTGATGTAGGTTTTCATTCCTGTAAACTTCGAATTGACTTCTTTAATGGATATCTGAAAGATTATGTCGCGAATGGGATGGCGCGAACGCTTTTCTGTTTCTTTTTTTTATTATTTCTTCCCGTGTTGCAACATCGTTACATTTGGATTTGAAGTGTACTCCCCGTTAACTCACATAAATTCCTAACGGGGATCTACAGAAATCCGGCTGAGTCGAATAACAAAAGAGGTACAAAAGAGGCACCTTTTCTTTATCGCAGTGGTTTTACGTGGCAAAACCACAATATGATTTGACTATGAGGCACTCCGTAGCGGGGGACTCCGGAATAATTTTTACTACCTGGGACTCTTTAACGTGCACCGAAATTAATGTACACTAGCATTTTTTTTTTCTTGCATTTCGCCCTGCTCGAAATGCGGTCGTATAATCGAGCCCGCGACATCGAACTCAGCAGCTCAACGCCATTTTTTCTTTATCTTCGCTATCTGCAGTGGAACGCCGTGGAAAATCCGAAAGTGCGTGTTTTCTTCCCCCGGATTTAGACGACATAGAGCGCTGTAATGACTTCGAACTAGGCAGTATATACAACGCGGCAACTGAGCACGCCGGTATGACGCATGAGTGACGCGGTGTACGGTTCGTCTTTCCGTGGCTGTGTATATATTTGTCCATTCTCAGCGTCTGGCCTTCTTTAAAACGGTGCTATGGATCCACAAATCGATATGCACGAAGGCTGAACGCGCGATAAAACTGAAGAGAAAAAAAAAAAAAACACGAAAAACAAGAAAAGCAGCTCCGTCAAGCGTCCGAAAACGCTTTCCGAGGATTCCTTTCATCCACCTGCTTGTCGCGGCGCACCAGACGAGCGGTCGGCTCCCATCTCGTGATTTGGGAAGAAACAGGCCAAACAGTGCGCGGCCTGCCTGGTAACGACGTTCTAGCGTGACCCATAGGGGAGCGGCGCTGTAAGCATGAGAGCGAAAGTAGAACCTGTGCGCCCTAGTTCGCGCCCGGGCGGTGGCGGGGAAGTCAAACGGACAACGTCTGAAAAGAAAAAAAAAAAAAAAAAAAAAAAGAAAGGCCGCGCATCTCTCGCGCACTGCGGCAACTGCATGCAGCCACACTGGACGCTGCCACAGTCAATGCATTAATACGATCTGCGCGCTCCGGGCCTGTTTCACCCTGCTGGAATAACGAGACAAATATACATGTCGCGGGAGCCGCTTGCACGAAGCAGCAGTTTACTTGTGGATAATAAACATCGCGCGAGCGACAGAAAGTTTTTGCACAGGAACTTATCGAGTGGCGAAGGAGTGACACTCGCGCTAAAATTTTAACACTTGTGCACTCCGCAACTTGCCTCTGCAGCCCAGCACTTCCGCGAAGCTCTATAGCCGTCATCAAATTTATCCACGGTAAAATGCTTCGTGCAAGCTGCCCATAGTGTCTCTCATTTCGGAACCTTCTGTGCAGTCTTGAGCAACGCATAATATTTACGAGATATTTCAGATCTAAAAGCTTTAATAACCTTCTTTACTGAAACTGACATTGTGTTTCTGTATTAACACTTAGTGTGTCCTTGTGCGTTTATTTATTTATTTCGTGATATTCGATTGACACGAATGACCGATTTGTGTTTAATTTCATAAAGTGCAGAATGTGCTGTCTTGCGGCCAGTCGCGCAATAGTTTCGCGTGTATTCGCGGGCTTCTTTCACGCTCAGAAAAATGATTTTATGTAGCACGTATTCAGCAACAGAAAGCTGTATCGGGAGTTTCTCATGTTGTTCTATAATTTTCTCATTGACACTTTTCAACCAATTACAATACTTGAGAAGTTTATTAGTTAACTAAGACTAAATATGTAATTAGGCGGAATGCAAAAAATAATCTGAGTATCTCCAAGTGATGGCAAACAACATTACCTTGGTTCTGACCAGCTACGTAGCTGCGCATATTTTTAAATCTTAGTGCATGATAGTTGGGACACCCTATATATTGCTACCATGTGCAGTTCATGATTATAGACGTAATTAGACACATCAACTGCCGATTTGTCTATTAAAGTGAACGAACTAGGTCTTGGATACACGTGGATATAAAGATAAATCTGAATCACACAAAGGCACAGATGGCGAAATGTGAGAGCCCTGTAGCAGTACGGAAATACACCAAAGGAACCAATACTGGCAGAATCTTATCAGTACGAATATTGACGTATTTATTTAAAGAGAACTTTAGCAACTCAAAAGTGGTTAAACCGCATACGTAGAAAGTCTTGGTATTTTAGCTCGAATTCGTAATACATTTCGTTCGTAAGGACTGTCTCTAAATTATTAATGACCGGACGCCTTCACGGATTCTGAAATACTTTTGGCCAATGCCCCTTCTTACACAAACCGCGCCATCGTACGGACTCTCCTGTGAACACACGCACTGAGGCTGAACTCGCACAACCTTTAATTCAGGAAACCTGTTTGTCGTTGGGAGGCCGCGTTCGTTATTAATACGCGTACTATTGCTATATTCCACGGCATCTGGGCCACGATTTTGTAGCGATTCCTTCTCGCGCTTTTCGCGCTTCATTGGGTCAGAGCGACGCCCCGCACGCGTTATCGACGGGGTCAGCCAGCTGTGAACGGCGGATCATAAGAATGGCGTACAATCTAGCGGAAGGCATCGCTACAAAATCGCGGCCCTGTGATCCGCGCAAAATATCATCGGGCCCTGATTTATCAAGTTTTTATGGCCAAGGGTACTATTCTGAGCAAATTCCGCCACAATGTCGAATTCGCCATCTTGTCAGCCTTGATTGGCACAGAGAGCTGCTACGGCCACTCTGATTGGCTCAGAATGCCACCATTACGCTATTTGAGACTATGCAGGAATTCGCTGATAAGTACAATAGCACCCCGGGTACGGCCCGGCGTAGTGGAACCTTCACCAAGTCGCTGATATATTCACCACCAATGGGACAATTATTATTATTATTATTTGTTTTGAACACATGTACACAGTTAACAGGAAAGGGAAAGCGAGGAGCAGGCTGGCAACGGCCACCGGAAGGGGCACAACGCCTGCCTACTCTTCTGAAGGGAGGTGACAGCAACACAGAAATGGAAGATAGGAAGGAGGGGAGGAAAGAGGAAAGAAAGAGCAACAGGACAAATATAAAGACTAAAGTAGAACACAGTAAAGATTACACGCAGTAGGGCCGGTCACTGAAGGTCACGCTACTACAGCATGTTGAATAGAATAATTTCCACGCTACAAACGTGAACCTAAGTTAGTTAACTCTAGAAAGGTAAGTAGAGCGCGATGGGCCTGATCATGTTTAGACGCACAACCGCTGGGGTGCAAACATTCCTCGAGTGTCGCACACCGCAGGCCAAGGAGATGATAGTTTCTCACTAGCGACATGCGCTGCGCACTGAAAGCGGGACATTCAAATATAAGGTGCTGAGGTGTCTCGCAGCAGCCACAAGACGTACACAATGGAATTGCCACACGTCCTTGTCTGTATAAACGTTCGTGCACATTCACGCAACCAACCCTCAGCTTGAGTAGTTGTGCTCTAGCGCGACGAGGCAAGCGTCGACCGCGAAGACGGGGCGGGGCGGGAACGTTCCATTTGCGACGCGCTGGTCTGGATGCTGCTTGAGTAGGTGGCGACGAATCAGCAGACGAGCGTCATCAAGCTTGCACAAAATTTCTGGGCAGTCACAGTTGTTATGAGCGCAAGTTGAAGCGAGCCGATCAGCCTCTTCATTCCCGGCGATTCCTACGTGTGAAGGTATCCATTGAGCAACGAGAGACACCCCACGTGATGTAATTTTTCTCGCAGAGTCAGTAATGCTGCGCACAAGTGGACAATCAATCTCACTGCGTTGTAACCTGCTAAGGACAGCACGGGAGTCCGTAAAGATGCCAACCTTCGATGTAGTTAACTCCTCTTGCACGTATTTCAGTGCAACATTAATCGCTGCTAGTTCCGCAGTTGTTGACGCAGTTGGACGAGGTATATGAAAGATACGCCGTACTTGAGTTGAAGGGCAGAAAAAGCTGCAGAGGCGCCTTGACTATCGTTGTGTACAGAGGCATCTGTGAATACTTGACGATAATCTGGAAACATTTCGAACTTGTGAGACTGAGCCAATTGGAATACTGCCGAAACAGGCATATCATACTTTTTATGCATGTCAGGGATTGTGAGGTAAATGGGGAATACGTGTTTCGTGATATCTTTTGGAGGCGGAGACGTATGTGAAGCAGCATGTTCAGAAATGGTAGTGATATTCAAAAATAATGCCGCCATTTTTCCCATGCGAGATAACGGGCGGTGAATGAGACGACCCAGGAGCGATTGACCATTCGATGCGCGGTGCAGACGCCCAATATGATACAGAGCTCTCTGGTCTGCTTGCAGCCTCAGGGGTAACTGATGCGCTTCAGTGAGTAATGCAATAGATCACGCCTCAAGAGGTAATCCAAGCATTAGTCGAAGGGCAACGCGATGATCTCGCTTCAGTTGGGCCATCAAACTAGGTGGTATGTTTAAAACTGGTAATGCGTACATCATGCCTGAGAGTACAGATGACTGGTCGCAGCCAGCACCTCTAGCAGTCAAGGGGGCCACATACTTAAGGAGGGAGTGCGATTTGCGTCGTACAGATTTAACGGCAGGACTCCAAGAGATGCGATCATCCACAAATAACCCCAAATAACGGTGCTGTCGCACCGAGTTCATAGGCGTTTCGTCAAGATACAGTCTGCTCATTGTTCGACGAGCGCGTTGTTTAGGATGATATGCTATTGCAGCCGACTTGGCAGGTGATATGAGCAGGCCAACGTCCCCCAAGTACTCCGAAGTAGCGTTTAGAGCTCTTTGCAAGCTTGCACGAAGCCGCGGACCAAGGTGCGAAGGGCCGCTTATCCACAGAAAAATGTCATCTGCGTAGACAGCTATGCTCACAGGGAAGTCAGTGTCCAGAGGCGAACGACTTGAAAGCGCGGCGAGTACGGTGTTAAACAAAAGCGGCGATAATACGTTGCCCTGTGAAACACCGCACTTCTCATTTCGGTATTCACTAGTTACTCCTCCGACACGCACTTTCATCCGGCGCTTCGACAAAAAATTATGCACAAAGTGGAGCAGACGACCCGAAATTCCCGCGGTTGCAAGAGCGAAAATAATCGCCTTATGCAGAACTGAATCGAAAGCTTGCTGTATGTCTAGGAAGAGCATGTAGGCGGAATGCTTGTTTCCTTTAGCAAATTCGAGCGCTGAGTCAAGGTCTCATATGCTGTCCAGAGCTGAACGGCGGCGACGAAAGCCACTCATGACATGAAAAAATTCAGCTCCTGTAGCCTGACATCTAAGCGAAACAAGACCATTCGCTCCATTAACTTGATGACATTTAAAGTTAGGGATATTGGCCGGTAGGACTTGAGGTGCTTTGCAGGACGTCCGGGCTTTAAAATTGGTATTACCGCGGACAATTTCCATTCAGCAGGGATTACACCGGTTCTCCATACTTCATTATACTCGTCCAATATACGGTTATGAAAACTCTTATCAACGTTCCGCAATGCTTGATACGTCACACCATCTTCGCCTGGAGCAGTGCGGCGTTTGGAGAGGCTCAGCGAGTGTCGCAGCTCCTCAAGAGTGAAATCTGCCTCGTCCATCTGGCAGGCTGGACCGTAGGAAGCGGTTATGGTGCTGTGACTTGTCAAAGAAGGAAGGTCGCTAATTGTGGTGTCACTGGATGCAGGAGAGGCGAAAATGTCTGCAAATGCCTCCGCTATGACTTTTGGTGACTGGCCAGTCGCTATGCTCAATGCAGCCGTAGGATTCTTGCAGATTTCAGGAGTGCGGAGAGCCTTCAGTATGCGCCATACATTTCCAAAACCACTTCCAGTATGCAGCGAACTAAACAAAGCTTCCCAGCTCTTGCGACGAAGATGTTTTGTATGCCGCCGTATGGCTGCATCAATGCGATTGTATATAGTCCAGTCGGTGCGTCGTTTAGAGCGCTGTGCCCGTCTATAAGCGCGCCGTCGACATGCGCGGAGCCGCAAAAGCTTTAGATCGGGATTTGGTTTGCCGATACTCCGTCGTCGTCGTACTGTAGCTTTTCGTAAGCACTCACTCATAAGTTTAAATAGGCTGTCTTGAGATGGTGCCTCTGAGATCAGCTGTCGGAACTTGTCCTAGTTAGTCACTGTATAAACGACATCCTGGCGACCCGCAGTATGTGTTGGTGTTAACGAAATGGGTAGGTGATCTGGGCCCCACGGGTCGGGTTCACATGACCAGGCTAAGCACACATCTCTCGTTGATATCGCAAGGTCTATGGTGGAATGCCCCTTTCCTCTACTTATAAATGTAGGTGAACCGTCATTCAGTATTTGGAGATCCATCTTGATAATAACCTCGTTAATCTCTGCCCCACAGTTGTCTTGGGGACGGCTACACCATCGTGGATGGCGGGCATTAACATCTCTGCATAACACAAACGATGCCCCACACTGAGACACTAAGCATTCAAGTAGCGAGGTATCGGAAGAACGTGTAGGCCTGTTGTATATGCCTGCCACCGTCGTACACACACCTCTGAGGCTCACAGTAACAGCTACACACTCAAACTCATCGTCACAGATGCCGTCTGTGTCAATAACCGCGAAGTCCAAGTCAGCACGAACGTACACTGATGCTTTTGAAGCATTGCGCGTATGCGCCACGTCCACACACTGGAAAGAGCCACAAGCTGGTTCCGCGCATGGAGTGTCACTGTGAACACCCACGAAGCCTGGGAATCGATATTCATCTTTCCTTACGTTAGTCTCCTGAAGCGCTATAACATCTGGTGGAGCCTTCATAGCGATGAGTCGAAGGACTAGATCAGCGTGCCGCGGTCGCATCCACCTGACATTCCATTGCAGCACAAAAGGGCGAGGCTGCTGACAACTGTTAGAATTGTTTCCAATAAAATGTCTAGCGAAGGCCGTCGAGGACAGGAACGAGTGCCTCCAAAAGTTGCTCTGCTGCTGACGCTGCTGGTGTCTGGCGACCGGCGATTAGAGATCTGATGCGGTTGACAAGCATCTTCAGAAGATTGACAAGTTGCACATCGTCGTTGGCTGATACCGGTTTAGGTACTGTGTTTGCAGTGCTTTCCACAGTGGTCGAAGTCTTTGTAGATACTTCTTCCAACGGTTTCGTTGGAAGCGCTGGCCACGATGTGTCTGAGAGGCAGAAGGTTCGCCCCCCTACTTTCCGATGCGTTGTGTCTTGGTCACTCTTTGAACGCGCGGCTTTTCCAGTCGCTGGGGCAGCACTACGGCGACGGGAGCTTTCATCTCCTGCTGCCTTCTTTTTGGCTTTCTCTTTTAGTGCCTTTAGTTCATTCTTCAATGAGGGACATCCTGTATCCGTTGCCAAATGTTCACCATTACAGTTAGGGCACCGATATGCCTGACTTTCACAGGAATCTACATGGTGATTCCCACCGCGTTTGGCACAGACCAGATTTCTGATGCAAAAGCCCTGAACATGACCAACCTTAAAACACTTATGACATTACAAAGGCCGTGGTACGAAAGGTCGAACAGGATAGCGCACAAGTTCAGCCTTTATATGACTAGGCGGGTTTCCAGAGGCGAAAAGTATCTTCATACACTTTGACGAGCCCAGCTTTCGAACGCTAATTATTTTGCATGGTGGCGTGCAAACGATCATGTTCTTAAAAATGCAGTCTTTGAGATCCAAGTCCACATCAGATACGACACCAGCTGCTATATTTGTACCCTGTGGTATGTAGGGACGCGTGTGGACCCCACAGATTTCAGACAAACCAAGTAGAGTTTGATCCATCTTGTCATCAGTTGTGTCAACAGCAAGACATTTTTCAAGGGGTTCACGCGAACCTCTTGGATTAGTCCAGGGGCAAGTTTGAAGAAGAAATCATTATGTTTCTGTCGAGAGATAGCATTCAGGCTTACCATCGCGTCGACGGGCATGAAAGCTACTGTCGTAGACTTGATGGTGTTGTATATTATAGTCCCTTCACTTGAGGACGATGCCGGAGACGTCCGTCTTGGACGGCGGTGCTTGACAGGTATGAAGGCATCCGAATCTCCCGATCGATCTTGAGTCAGAAAGCTCGGAATCAGTAGCGTCGGATCCTACTGCCGAACTGAGCCGCTTCCGAGCCGCAGGCGGTCTATGCTGTCCGCCAGACGCGTCCAAGACCATATCTTCCATGGCAAGCTCCGCGGGGAGGATCTCCCAGCAGAGCAGGAGACTTCAGGGTTCAGCACAAACGTCGTTGCCTGTTACTGATGCACGAAAATAATATAGAGAAAAACTGCAGCACCAGAAGAAAACCAGCAACCGAACGCAGTAACTTCGTTGTCGTCGTCGTCGAGGTAAAGAAGCTGAGACAAGACATTGTGCGACCAATCGCGGCATTATTTTTTCATTAGTATTAAGATGTTTTTGGCGCTGCTTGCCTCAACAGCCGGTACAACAATCTGGACGCAAGGAAATAAAAAAAATGCAGGTGCCGGAGTCAACAACTCAACATACAGGGTGATCATTTTTAGGTTTTATGAAATTTTTAGAAATCGCCTGCGGCGGATAGCGTAATTCTTGTCCTTGAGCCGGATTATTCGAAGAGGCGGATATTCCTCGGACGAGAGATCGAAACACATGTTTAAGCAATTAAAGAAAATTTACTAATGAACTTCTCAGTTAATCACTGTAGGGCCCATATTGCAATTTACATATTGTAGCCGGTGAGCTTTCAAGACATACCCACTTGAATTTCCAGGACGACACCAGTTTTGAGATATTTCCGAAAGTCTGGGAAGATATATAAGGGTGTTCCAGTTACTTTTGTGCTTCAATGCATAAAATAGTGTTTTGTTGAAGAAGTAAGTGGAACAACAGTGAATTTTTACAGCGAGTTGATGGCGCATATCTCCAAACGCGTCATTCTAGAAATTCATTCCAAGTGGATACGCCTTGCAAACTCAGCAGCTACAGTTTGTAAATCGCAATGTCCAGTAAAGTAACTAATTCAGAAGATAATTAGTGATTTTTTGTTAATTAATTGAATAAGAGTTTCCATTTCTCGCGAAAGTAATGCTCGCCTCTCTGAATAATCCAGCTCAACGACTAGAATCATGTTACCTGCAACCGGCTACATTTAAAAACTCAAGAGGACTTGAAAATGATTACCCTATATATTAGTGTTATCGCAAAAGGTCATCGCAGGTTGTCGAAACCGCGCTTACATCGCTATTAGTGTTTTCTTTCTATATTAGCTCGGTCGTCCTCCGTACGGTTCGTCCTTTGTGGTTCTCGCATTCTCGCAGGGACGTGTTTACGCCTATCTACATATCGGTCAGGCGATATATATATATATATATATATATATATATATATATATATATATATATATATATATATATATATATCATCATCATCAGCCTAGTTACGCCCACTGCAGGGCAAAGGCCTCTCCCATACTTCTCCAACTACCCCGGTCATGTACTAATTGTGGCCATGTTGTCCCTGCAAACGTCTTAATGTCATCCGCCCACCTAACTTTCTGCCGCCTCCTACTACGCTTCCCTTCCCTTGGAATCCAGTCCGTAACCCTTAATGACCATCGGTTATTTTCCCTCCTCATTACATGTCCGGCCCATGCCCATTTCTTTTTCTTGATTTCAACTAAGATGTCATTTACCCGCGTTTGTTCCCTCACCCAATCTGCTCTTTTCTTATCCTCTTATCCCTTAACGTTACACCTATCATTCTTCTTTCCATAGCTCGTTGCGTCGTCCTCAATTTCAGCAGAACCCTTTTCGTAAGCCTCCAGGTTTCTGCCCCGTAGGTGAGTACTGGTAAGAAACAGCTGTTATACACTTTCCTCTTGAGGGATAGTGGCAACCTGCTCTTCATGATTTGAGAATGCCTGCCAAACGCACCCCAGCCCATTCTTATTCTTCCGGTTATTTCAGTCTCATGATCCGGATCCGTGGTCACTACCTGCCCTAAGTAGATGTATTCCCTTACCACTTCCAGTGCCTCGCTACCTATCGTAAACTGCTGTTCTCTTCTGAGACTGTTAAACATTACTTTAGTTTTCTGTAGATTAATTTTCAGACCCACCCTTCTGCTTTGCCTCTCCAGGTCAGTGAGCATGCATTGCAATTGGTCTCCTGAGTTACTAAGCAAGGCAATATCATCAGCGAATCGCAAGTTGCTAAGGTATTCTCCATCAACTTTTATCCCCAATTCTTCCCACTCCAGGTCTCTGAATACCTCCTGTAAACATGCTGTGAATAGCATTGGAGATATCATATCTCCCTGTCTGACGCCTTTCTTTATTGGGATTTTGTTGCTTTTTTTTGTGGAGGATTACGGTGGCTGTGGAACCGCTATAGATATCTTCCAGTCTCTTTACATATGGCTCATCTACACCCTGATTCCGTAGTGCCTTCATGACTGCTGAGGTTTCGACTGAATCAAATGCTTTTTCGTAATCAATGAAGGCTATATATAAGGGTTGGTTATATTCCGCACATTTCTCTATCACCTGATTGATAGTGTGAATATAGTCTATTGTTGAGTAGCCTTTACGGAATCCTGCCTGGTCCTTTGGTTGACAGAAATCTAAGGTATTCCTGATTCTATTTGCGATTACCTTAGTAAATACTTTGTAGGCAACGGACAGTAAGCTGATCGATCTATAATTTTTCAAGTCTTTGGCGTCCCCTTTCTTATGGATTAGGGCTATGTTAGCGTTCTTCCAAGATTCCGGTACGTTCGAGGTCATGAGGCATTGTGTATATAGGGCGGCCAATCTTTCTAGGACAGTGTTCCCACCATCCTTCAACAAATCTGCTGTTACCTGATCCTCCCCAACTGCCTTCCCCCTTTGCATAGCTCCCAAGGCGTTCTTTACCTCTTCCGGTGTTACTTGTGGGATTTCAAGTTCATCTAGCCTATTCTCTCTCACCTTATCGTCGTGGCTGTTACTGGTACTGTATAAATGTCTATAAAACTCTTCAGCCACTTGAACTATCTTATCCATATTAGTAACGATATTGCCGATACTACCGGGGCTTAGCAGAGAGACGAGAACTAGGAGTCGGATTCCTCATTAATAAGAACATAGCTGGTAACATACAGGAATTCTATAGACCAGAACACGCTAGCCTCGCACCCAGGCTAATCGAACGCATACTCTCGCACCCGGATTGCCCGGTCGACCGGCGCCATTTTGTTCTGGGCTGCCAAAGCGTGTTCGCCGGCGACCAGCAGACATGGCTAGCGCTAGCACTAGGACTCCAAAGTGCGGAAATGTGCCCGTTCACGCGAATCCAAAGTACAAGAAGTCATCTGGGCATCGTTGCGTCGTGTTTGGATGCCAAAATAACCAGCGAAAAAGGAGCAGGTTGCTTAGCGCTGTTTGCGAAGAGCACAATACACGTAGGGAATCGTGCCGGTGCGGTGTTTTCAGCCTGCACCGATTTCCATCCGCAACGAAGAATGACAAGCTGCGCCACCGCTGGATAGCTGCAGTGAATAGGAAGAACTACCAACCCAGTGAAAATGCACGAGTGAGTATTCGATCTGTGTATATTTTGGTGCCACGTTCAACTTTGCGCCCTACGAACGTAATATGTGTAACACGCAGGTTTGCTCCGAGCACTTTCTGGACAAGCCCACAGAGCAGAATCCCGCGCCGGTGCTTCGCCTTGGCTATAACAAGAAGGCAAGCCTTTTCGTGTTTTCATTCAGGCAGAGCTCCCGACGGTTAAGCGGAACAGTTGAGTTTGCGGTTAGCGATACTTGCAGCTGCTGCACGGCATGACCATTAAGCGTGAACGACAAGTTGTAAACGATAGTATGTTGCCCTGCTGGTGAGCGTTATTGCTAATGAAAGTAAAACGAAGTCTGCTCGTCACGTAGCATGCGTCGACAAAAACGTAAACAACGACTGCTCGTCGCCGAAGGCGTTCTTGCAGCGCGCCTGTCTTTACGAGCTGGTGTTGCAGGTGTCATTCGTAACGAATTCATTTGAGCATCCTGAGCTCTAAACTGCGTGCGGGCTGTTATGCAGGGCAAAGCGCAAAATTTTTCCGTTCATAAGGCGAGGAAAATAAGGTGCTTAATTATTGTTGTATTTTGTAACAAAATTTTGCTCGTTCTCACCAGTTTTTTTTACTGTTTTCTAAGGGAGCGCTAACAATCCGATATGGCCTCGCACAAGCGAAACAGGTCTGATACCAGGTAGCTGCAGTTGGTGGGGCTAATTTTTTGGAATGCAGGTGCGGTTGTTGTCTTGTACCAAAGACTTCCCTGATGATGCAGCTTTGAATAGGGATGGTAATTTTATGTGCCCTGTCATGGTTTGTGCAACTGTACAAAACCTGCATCCGTCATGCTCGCCCTGTTATATGGGCTTTGACTGCACATGTAGTTGAACATTATAACTACTGTAGTTCCTCATTTTCCAATGAGTGCAGGTTTAGCATCACATGCTGCTTGTTCGAGTACTGTAGGCTTGTGTTCTTAATGTTGTATTCTTAAGGGGTTGCACGATACAATTGGCCCGGTGCATTTTCTATTTCATTTTGAGAGGACTTTATGTCTTCGCAACAGTGATGGCATGGGAAAGAACTACAGCCCTTCTTACTATAACATATATATTGTTTTCAGTGTGCAGGTGGTGAAGGGCAGGCGTCTGCTAATCAGGCAGTCAAACGACCTCGCCAGTTGGTTGCCAAACGCGGCCAACCCAGTAGTGACCATGACAAACAAGACCAAACTGAAAGTGCAGAGGACAATGTTCTGCGTGCTTTAATAAAATGTGGCACCAACACAGTGCTGTAAAATCCTTCACAGGTTACGTGCTTACGTGGTTACCCGATGTATTCGCTTCTGCAGTCTGCACATCACTCAGTGTGGCCATTGCGGACTTGCATGAGGTCTTGAAGTTTGATTGAATCGAGACAGCGAAAATGACAGGCTAGAAAAAACGCGAAACACGCCTTCCGCCCAGCTAAAAAGCCCAAGTTTCGCTTTCGCGCCGGGTCGCATCTCCCGGCGTGGCAGCCCAGGCCTGCTACTTCGCGGCGCTTGGGATAGATGGCGCGACCGGCGCTCATCAATATGGCGGCGCGCTTTGAATTCACGGTGTTCTGGTGTATAGCATTAACGAGAGGGTGGCATGTCTTGTTGTGAAACTTAATAAGAGGTACAAAATGAAGATTGTACAGGTCTACGCCCCCACATCTAGTCATGATGACCAGGAAGTCGAAAGCTTCTATGAAGACGTAGAATCGGCGATGGGTAAAGTCAAAACAAAATACAGTATACTGATGGGCGATTTCAATGCCAGGGTAGGCAAGAAGCAGGCCGGAGACAAGTCAGTGGGGGAATATGGCATAGACTCTAGGAATAGCAGAGGAGAGTTATTAGTAGAGTTTGCAGAACAGAATAATATGCGGATAATGAATACCTTTTTCCGCAAGCGGGTTGGTCGAAAGTGGACGTGGAGGAGCCCGAATGGTGAGACTAGAAATGAAATCGACTTCATACTCTGCGCGAACCCTGGCATCATACAAGATGTAGACGTGCTCGGTAAGGTGCGCTGCAGTGACCATAGGATGGTAAGAACTCGAATTAGCCTTGACTTGAGGAGGGAACGGAAGAAACTGGTACATAAGAAGCTAATCAATGAGATAGCGGTAAGAGGGAAACTAGAGGAATTCCGGATCAAGCTACAGAACAGGTATTCGGCTTTAACCCAGGAAGAGGACCATAGTATTGAAGCAATGAACGACAATTTTATGGGCATCATTAAGGAGTGCGCAATAGAAGTCGGTGGTAACGCCGTTAAACAGGAAACCAGTAAGCTATCGCAGGAGACGAAAGATCTGATCAAGAAACGCCAATGTATGAAAGCCTCCTACCCTACAGCTAGAATAGAACTGGCAGAACTTTCTAAGTTAATCAACAAGCGTAAGACAGCGGACATAAGGAACTATAATATGGATAGAATTGAACAGGCTCTCAGGAACGGAGGAAGCCTAAAAGCAGTGAAGAAGAAACTAGGAATATATATATATATATATATACACCGCTGTTATATATATGTATATACCGATATATATATATCGCTTTTTGGTCTAAATTTGACCATTTGCATGGACTGATAAGTTCAAACTGCGTAAGCTTGGGAAAAAATAAAGCAAGGAAACAAACAAGAAGGTTTCTGGGAGGCGCGCAGCTTTGGCCGTAAGAGCATAACTGCGCGCTGCGTGCCTGATGCGCGGCTATAGTGTGTGGCGACTCTATTCCTTCAACAATATATATTCGAGAAAGACGGCATTTTCCGGCCGTGTTTCCAGCTTGCGGTTTGAGACGCCTGTTGTAATCGCACCGCTGGCCCGAGTTGTTGGGGTCTCGGTGCTGACGCCCGTTATTGCCAATGGGTCGCAAGCCCCAAGGGTAGCGTTGGCCTGGCGGCCTGGGGCACTGGAAGCATCCGAAGGTCCCGGCAAAGCATGAGAAGACTGGTAACAGAACAACTTGTTTATTCTAACATAGCAAAAGAGCGGCCGGTCAGGTCGACCGAAGTGGAGAGACGGGAGAGCACGTAACTCAACAGTACAAATCGGAGCCTCTCCCCTGGCGTCCGGGGGCAGCTGCTCTTATACCCTCGGCGTCGCGGTCCAAAAGGGAAAGAGGGAAGGTCACGGGATGAAGGTCACGGGACGGCGCAGCAGGAGCCCACGACGGCGCGAGCGGTTGAGCCGAGAGACCTGCTGAACCGAGTGTAGTGACGCATCGCCAACCCTCACCCACACGACGGCGCGAACAGTTGAGCCGAGAGACCTCCAGGCTCCTCATTCGGGGAACTCCGCTCCCCGGCTGCCGCGCTTTGACAAGCGAGGGCACACACACACACACGCACACACGAAGACACGTGGCACTGAAACACGCCTGGACACGCTTGGCGGGTAGGCGTCGCGGCGGCGTCGGACGGGCCAAAATGTCCGCCGCTTTGAACAAAGCCCCGGCGTCCGTTGCATCCGCGCCGGCATTACCGCGCGTTGTAGGCGAAACGTAACAGACCGCCCCGCCGGGGGAAGGAGATCCCGATGGTCAGGGGACTGCATCCGCTGTCCGGAGGGATGTCGCTCGATGATGCTCATAACCGAAGTCGGGCGTCCTTTGGCGTTTCTTGAGCGCAGCGCACAGAGAAGCCCTCGTTCTCACGTTCAGGTGCACACAGGACACTGCAAAGTGACTTCGGGAGAGTTGACATTTTTGTTCTCGTTTCCGGCCAGCGTTAGAACCACGCCTGAAAGTCAACCGCTCAGTCAGCAAGCACGGCACAACCCTCACTAAGCCCTGCCAGGCTCTTTCCCCTTTTATACTGCTGCCTAGTTCCTTACAGTAGTTTAGCAGCACTCAGAACGCGTCCACAAATCGAAAAAATTGCACTAAAAAGCACATCATCACTTTGAAACACTACACAAAAGCAATAAGTTAAAAAAAATCCTGCCTCAGGAAGAAAAACATCAGTAACAAGCAATTTTGAGGCTGATTCCCACGTTAGGGGCTTCGACTTAAGCCATCGGCGTTACCGTTGAGACTCCCCTTTTTGTAACGCACCTCAAAGGAATATTGTTGCAAAGCGAGGCTCCAGCGCAGGAGGCGGCCATTTTTGGGAGAGATGGTCTGCAGCCATTGGAGAGGGCAGTGATCCGTTTCAATGATAAACCTCGAGCCAGCTAGGTAACATGACAATTTCTGAACGGCCCACACGATACACGCACACTCTTTCTCGGTGGCGCTATACGCCTGCTCACGACTGGTCAGCTTACGACTAGCATACAGGACGGGGTGTTCTACTTCTCCATTTTCCCGTTGGCACAGTACAACGCCCATGCCTCGCTCACTAGCATCACACTGAACAACGAACCCTTTTGTGTAGTCGGGCGATCGTAGCACAGGCTGGCTTGTTAGGGCGCTCTTTAGGGCGCTAAAAGCTCTTTCCTTCGTCTCATCCCAGACGACTGTTTGCGGCTCTGTCTTTCTTAGAGCATCCGTCAAGGGAACCGCGATATCAGAGTACCTGGGGATGTACCTCTGATAATAGCCGGCGACACCTAAGAACGACCGAATATCGGTCTTCGTGCGCGGTTGCGGGAAGTCTCGCACAGCGGCCACCTTTATTTCAGAGGGGCGGCGACGACCCCGACCAATCACGTGTCCGAGGTAGACAACCTCGGCCTGTGCTAACTGGCACTTGGGAGCCTTGACTGTCAAGCCCGCATCGCGCAGGCGGGTTAGCACTGCCCGCAAGTGCGCCATATGTTCAGGCCAGGATGCGGAGAATATCGCTACGTCGTCTAGATACGGTAAAGCGAATTCTTGCTGTCCCCGCAACACTTTATCCATGAGGCTTGAAAAGCAGTATGGCGCGTTCTTCAAACCAAAACTCAAAACTTTAGGACGGAATGTCCCCATTGGTGAAATGAACGCCGCATACCTACTAGCCTCTTCTGTAAGTGGAACCTGCCAATAACCCCTGACAAGATCTAGGGTGGAAATAAACTGAGCGCTACTCACTCTCTCAAGGCGCTCCTCGATGTTAGGGATCGGATAAATTTGATCCTTAGTGATGGAATTAAGCCTGCGGTAGTCGACGCAAGGACGAGGTTCCTTGCCCGGTACCTCAACTAAAATCAAAGGGGAGGTATAATCACTGTCACCCGCTTCAATAACACCGAGCTGTAGCATTTTCTTTACCTCAGCCTCCATAATATCGCTCTGGCGGGGTGACACCCGGTACGCCTTGGATCGTACTGGCTCTGGGGAGGTAAGTTCTATGTCATGAGTAAGGACAGAAGTCCTACCAGGCCTCTCAGAGAACAGACCTTGAAACTCTTGTAAGAGCTGGTGTAGTTCGGTTTTCTGCTCAGGCGACAGCGATGCTTTACTTATTAAGTCACTAATGACTTGATCGGTGTCTTTCCTGTTCGTCACTGAGCCTAGTCCCGGAAGCTCGACCGGAAGCTCTTCTAACTTTCCCGCATCGGGAATTTCCTCTCCAGTATCTGGTGCCTTTAACGCTACAGGCTCAATTTTATCCCGTTCGGGCGTGCTCTGACTACCAGCTTGCTGCGCCTCTGACCCTTTCTCATCGTTCAACAACGTCGGCCCCGCAACTACCGCCTTTTCAGCGAGCTCCCGAACCTTCGATCTGGTTAAGGCCTGAACGCTAGCCTCACCAAACAAAAGCCCCTTCTCGCGCAGGAGGTGATCGGACCTGTTCGAAAATAGGTACGGGTACTGGGGGGGCAGCATAGATGACACTGCGGCCTCCGTCTCAAGTGCTCCGAAAGGTCCTTCAATAAGCACTTTTGCTACCGGCAGACACACGCTATGAGCTTCCACTGCTTGCTTGATCCATGCGCACTCGCCCGTGAACATATCGGGTTCTACGTAAGAGGGGTGAACGACATCCATCGTAGCTGCGGTATCGCGAAGCACTCGGCACTCTTTCCCGTTCACGAGGAGGTCTCGCATGTAAGGCTCGAGAAGCTTCATGTTCTCGTCAGTGCTGCCTAATGAAAAAAACACGACTTTTGGTTTTGTTTCTGGGCACTGCGCCGAAAAGTGTCCCGGCTTCTGGCACGTATAACACACGCGCACTTGCCTCATCTCGAACCGCTTTCTGCGTTCGGCTTCGGCTGCCGCCGTCTCCTCACGTTCGGTCGGACACTGCGCCGAAAAGTGACCCGGCTTCTGGCACGTATAACAAACGCGCGCTTGCCTCATCTCGAACCGCTTTCTGCGTTCGGCTTCGGTTGCCGCCGTCTCCTTACGTTCGGTCGGACTGCTTTCACTCGCATCCGCACTACGTGTGTCCCCCTTTGCTCTCATGGGCGTGAACTTTGGCCTCTCAAACTTGGAGCCAAATTCACCCTTTTGACCGTCCTTAGCTCCACGAGCCCGACGCGTCACAAACTCCTCGGCTAACTCAGCGGCTCTAGCCACCGTACTAACGTCTGGCCTATCCAAGACCCAGTACCGCACGTTCTCAGGTAACCGACTATAAAACTGTTCTAGCCCGAAACACTGCAGAACTTTCTCGTGGTCACCAAACGCTTTCTCTTCTTTGAGCCACTCCTGCATGTTTGACATAAGCCTGTACGCAAACTCTGTATATGACTCACTTTTGCCTTTCTCATTTTCCCGAAACTTCCGACGGAACGCCTCCGCTGACAGCCTGTACTTTTTTAGCAGACTCGATTTCACTTTGTCGAAATCCTCTGCCTCCTCTCTCTCCAAGCGAGCGACTACGTCGGCCGCCTCGCCGGGTAGCAAAGTGAGCAAGCGCTGTGGCCACGTTTCCCGAGAGAACCCCTGCTTCTCGCACGTTCGCTCAAAGTTAACCAGGAACAAACCAATGTCCTCTCCAAGCTTAAACGGCCGCATCAGGTCAGTCATTTTGAACAATACTCGTTCTCCTGCACCGTGTGCCTGACTTCCATTACGAGCGCGTTCCATTTCTAACTCGAGACGCTTCATTTCCAAAGCGTGTTGACGGTCACGCTCTTCCTTTTCTTTCTCTTTTTGCTCTTTAAGTTCGCGCTCCTGTCTTTTTGCCGTCTCCCTCTCCTCAATGGTCTCAAGGCATTCCGACAGCTCGTCATCCTCAGCTTCTAACTCAAGAATAGCCCTTAGCAGTTCTGGTTTTCTGAGTTTGTCTGAGACATCCAGACCCAACTCTCTCGCAAGCTCCAGCAATTTCGGTTTGCGCAACGACTTCAAATCCATGGCTGCTCTGAATGCTGCTTTCTCTACTGCCTACTATTGTCTTGCCGCAAACTAACCCGGCAGCAACGACAACCCCAATTACCAGCTCTGTTTCTAACACTAACAAAAGCCTGGCAAAACTCAGAAGAAGAAAGTCCCGCACTCACCAAACCTCGCAGCCAAGACTTCAGCGCAGTCGTTCCGCTGCAGGCAACCAGTCGTCACACAGGGCTCGTTGCACTGCTCCCGGATGGTCGTTGTGCTGCTCAGCATACAGTCAACCGCATCTCTTCGCTGCTGGCCTCCGTTGTCGCGATCTCACCGCTGGCAACCAGATGTTGTAATCGCACCGCTGGCCCGAGTTGTTGGGGTCTCGGTGCTGACGCCCGTTATTGCCAATGGGTCGCAAGCCCCAAGGGTAGCGTTGGCCTGGCGGCCTGGGGCACTGGAAGCATCCGAAGGTCCCGGCAAAGCATGAGAAGACTGGTAACAGAACAACTTGTTTATTCTAACATAGCAAAAGAGCGGCCGGTCAGGTCGACCGAAGTGGAGAGACGGGAGAGCACGTAACTCAACAGTACAAATCGGAGCCTCTCCCCTGGCGTCCGGGGGCAGCTGCTCTTATACCCTCGGCGTCGCGGTCCAAAAGGGAAGGAGGGAAGGTCACGGGATGAAGGTCACGGGACGGCGCAGCAGGAGCCCACGACGGCGCGAGCGGTTGAGCCGAGAGACCTGCTGAACCGAGTGTAGTGACGCATCGCCAACCCTCACCCACACGACGGCGCGAACAGTTGAGCCGAGAGACCTCCAGGCTCCTCATTCGGGGAACTCCGCTCCCCGGCTGCCGCGCTTTGACAAGCGAGGGCACACACACACACACGCACACACGAAGACACGTGGCACTGAAACACGCCTGGACACGCTTGGCGGGTAGGCGTCGCGGCGGCGTCGGACGGGCCAAAATGTCCGCCGCTTTGAACAAAGCCCCGGCGTCCGTTGCATCCGCGCCGGCATTACCGCGCGTTGTAGGCGAAACGTAACACGCCCGTTATTTACGCCAATAATTTTTGCACTAACGCAAGCACGACTTAAGTAGCGCACGGTGTACCAGGCTCATTTATGGCCCTGAAAAACGCATTGTGGACGAAACTATAGTCACTGTTGCATAAAGACCGCAGCGTTGAAGGTTTCTGCGACAGCCCGCTACGTCGCATAATGGATAGCCAAAAAAATGGTAACGTGAAGGGTGCCGTTCACGCAACACAGTATAGTTACGTAACAGTAAACTTGTACGATGCAATACGACACGTACCGGGCACCGAGTTTCCATGTGTAACGCGCAATCTACTTGCTTTATGAGTTGCTTGTTTTCCCGTCGCGCATTTGGGTCCCATGCGTTTGAGAAGCGTATAGTTGGCACGTCGGTGCTGGCTGCAATCTACTGCTCGGACAGGTTATCCGTTGCGTCTTGACCTTTCTCTGCATCCGGATTAATAATTCAAGGACGGACGGCTCTCTGCGCGGAATTGCCATCGTTCTACGGGAACAAACAGGGTTTCCTCGATTGCTTTTGCGCGTGTTTGTGGTTGATACGTATCCCAAGTAACGGCGTACCGCGCACGTAAACACACCGGTATTTCATTTGCTCCCCGGCTTCGCTCTTCGAAGAACAGTTGCGCCCAGCGCACTACGAGGTGCGAAGCATAGCGAGCTCTTCGACCCAACCGTCGCGTCCCAACAGGGGAGCCCCCCGAGGACCAGCAGCACGAAACTATACTGCGCGAGTTGTGCGTCCCCTGCGGACGCTCCACTGGCGCCGGATGAAAGTTGCATAACAAGTGCAGATAACAAGTGCGGAATGGCCGCGAAACGTTTCTTCGAGCGAATACGAGCGTGCATAATGAACGCGTCCTTGGATCCGAGGCCCTGTATGGCACGTGCGCCCGCGCCTCGGCCTGGATCAATTCCCCTCGAAATTAGGCCGACGGAGAAGCATCGGCGTTCACTTCGCCGCCACTTACCGGGATTTAATCGGCTCGCCTCGCTACGGGCAATTAACACCCAAGGCTCAAGCGATGCGCACGGCTCATTGCACCCTGCGTGCATGCAAGCAGCTGGCCTGGCAGCGTGGCGGCGGAACAGGCCCCTCCAGGCGCCAAAGCACACAGCGCCCGTCGGCTTTTCGGGCCATTTTGGATCGCCTGAATGAAGTCGCTCAGCTGCTAGATGCGAATTCACACATGAGCATGCGTGAGGCCTTCTTTTTTTCTCTTTGCCGTTGAGTGGCAGTGAGCAACAACATGCTCGCTGTGGCGATTAGACGTTTCCTGTAATTCTTATGACATGCGCACCAACTACTTATGCCCTAGTGGCCTGTACTCACAGGGTTGTTCGTTCGCTGTAGCGGTTCGTATAAAGATAGGCGGCGGTCAATGGTAATAGCTAGAGATCCGACGAAGAACTATTTCGAATCAGAGTACACATTTCGGTCGCGCAAGAAAAAAAAAGAAAGAAAAGGAAAACGCGGAGAACCACACAAAAGAAAGCTTTAAACATCACCCAACACGTTGGCATAGCTATAGCCAGACGAAGACTACGACGAGGATGACGGCAGATGGCGGTTGAGAGCTCTGAAGATGGTGTGGCGGCTGGCACGTTTTTATGCCAAGCTGGCACGAGGCTTTTTATGCCTAGTTTATATTCTGACGATAAACAAGGCGATAACTGCAACAACAAAATACGGTTAAAGTATACTCCTACCAGCCATCGCTGTAATTTAGTAAATTAACGTCGGTTCTGAGTGCATTCGGGCAGGTCATTTCGCAACTGCGGATTATGTTCACACGGGCGATACTTTAAACTCCATACACTGGCTTTTACCAATCTCTCTCTCTCTCTTCTTCTTCTTCTTCTTTCGGCCACTTAGGAGGTGCACACAAGCAGCGCATTTAGAGGCATCAGGGGCCTCGTTAACAAAACATTTTGATTTGTAAGAAACATTTATAATTGGCCGACCGCTTTTACTTGTATATGATCCCTATATGCGGGGTGATCATTTCTAAGCTTTCCGGAATTTTGAAAAATCGCCTGTGGCGGATAGCACAATTCTTTTCCTTGAGCTGCGTTATTCGAAGAGGGGCTGACATTACTAGAGCGAGAAATCGAAACACATATTCAACTAATTTACGAAAATTAACTAATTAACTTCTTGATTAATTAATTTACGACGCATATTGCAATTTACGAATTGTAGCCGGTCAGATTGCAAGGCGTATCCACTTGAATTGAACTTCCAGGATGACACCAGTTTCGAGATATTTATTGCCAAAGTGTGTGACGAAATATATGGGCGTTCTATTTTTGTGCTTCAACGCATAACAGAGCGTTTTGTTAAAAAAGTAAGTGGAACAACAGCGCATATTTACGGCTACTTTGATAGGGCATATCTCCAAACTGGTGTTATTATGTAAATACATTCCAAGTGGGTACGCCTTGCAAGCTCCCCGGCTACAATTTGTAAATTGCAATATGTGCCGTAAACTAATTAAGAAGTTATTAGTTAATTTGGCTAATTAGTTGAAAATTTGTTTCTATTTCTCGTGAAAGTAATGTCCGCCTCTCTGAACAATCCAGCTCAAGGGTAAGAATTGTGCTATCTGCAACAGGCGATTTCTAAAAATTCCGGAAACTTTCCGGAATTCCGGAAACGATTGGCTGGCGCTTGCTCTTACGAATCACTCGAGCGTTTAGTATGCTGTGTAAATACGGGAACTCTCGATCACAATTGGCTGGCAAACTGTTCTCTTGCGAACCGGCGCGTAAACAGCTTTGCGAATAAGGATGTTTGCTGTTGCATTTGGCCTGCGCCTTTTCGATTACGAAACAGTCAAGCGTGTAGAACGGCTTCGTGAATACGGGCCCTCGGCTCTCGTTCACGCATACCCCCTTCAGAAAGAACGATAATAAATAAATAAATAAATAAATAAATAAATAAATAAATAAATAAATAAATAAATAAATAAATAAACAAATAAATAAATAAATAAATAAATAAATAAATGCCAGCTTACGAGAGTGCTTATATATATAGTCGCAGCAAACCAGCCTGCAAAAGCGCGAGCATGCTTCTTCCGTATCTGAAGCGTTTTGAGTTCTTTTTATACTGGCGGCTATAGAGACGCTCCCTGGATCGTGGCTCATGAGCTTGACACTTGATATACGCTACTTCCTCTGTGTATTGCTTTTGTGTCCGCTTTTATGTTGCGCTGCCATAATCTCACGAATCCAACAAACAACTGTCCGTCTAAGAGCAGCGTACACTATGGCTTGAGAAATTCGCCCTTCTCATAATTGGCTTCCCCTAATTGCCCTTAATTGTTTCTCTCCGCGGTAATGGAAGTCTCGTGTCAGATGCGACAGTTTTCTGTGCTCGGAGCGCTCGCTGAAATCGCTGATCAATATCACGGCATGGATAAGAACGCTCGTACTGGAAGTAGCCCGCATGATTGTGATTTGCAATAATTTATTGCATTCGAACTTGACCGACCGCTATATCTCAATGCTCGATTTTGGGCGCTTTGTTTCGTTCCTTCTTTATAATTTTTTTTTCAAAATCTGCATGTCCTTATAAATCTTGATTGATAATTTAAGCCGCTGTATAATAGCTTTTTTACCCGCCGTGGTTGCTCAGTGGCTGTGGTGTTAGGCTGCCGAGCACGAGGTGGCGGGATCGAATCCCGGCCATGGCGGCCGCATTTCGATGGGGGCGAAATGCGAAAACACCCGTGTACTTAGATTTAGGTGCACGTTAAAGAGCCCCAGGTTTTCGAAATTTCCGGAGTCCTCCACTACGGCGTGCCTCATTATCAGAAAGTGGTTTTGGCACGTAAGACCCCATAATTTAATTTTTTTAATAGCTTTTTTTTTTTTTACAGATATTTCCGTGCTCTGTCTCTATGCCACAAGTTCCGGCTACGTCGCCGCAATTTGTCGATTCCATGGTCCAGGAACGTGGCTAGTAGACACTTAAGCTGTGCACATTGTTGTTCCCTGACACGTTAACCTCGAGGACAGTTCGCCTGAAATACCTTGAGCTCTAACTGACACACACGCGGTATTATGGGTCCGTGCTTGAGGCTTGCACACCTGCTACATCCGCGCTCTCTGTTTCACCCGCTCAGCCCTTCCTATAGTAAGTCCGTGTCCAAGAGTAATGGGTAGAGCCTAAGCGCCCCTGCGTTCCGAAACATCAAGACCTTTCCCCTTCAGCAAGCGTGCGTAGCTTAAGTGTCAAGGCAAAACGAGTTCATCATCGTCGTCGTCGTCGTCGTCGTCGTCGTCGTCGTCGTCGTCGTCATCATCATCATCATCATCATCATCATCTTCTTCTTCTTCTTCTTCTTCTTCTTCTTCTTCTTCTTCTTCTTCTTCTTCTTGTTATGTGCACTGCAAGACGAAGGCTTCTCCCACCGATCCCCAATAGTTGTCGTCCTGAGTAGTCCGACTGCCTGAGAAGTTCCCAATTTCATTGTCACCTCATACTCGGCCATCGCCTACTGCGACTCGCTGCGGTAGCTTATGGCGTTTTTCACTGGTCGATCTAGAGCGGCCGCCGAAATCCTCGAGCGAGCGCTCGGGTTTCACAAATCCGAATCGGCCAGCGGAGCGCAAAAACGCTCCGCGGGGGATCCCACAGGAAGTCTGCGTACATGTAACAGAAACCGGTTCCGGAAACCATGCCCGACTTCCGCTCTGTACGTTTCCACGGCAACCAAACTCGCCGTCCCCCGTGCGTAATTTGACCGCGGCAGTCGCAAAGTCCGCCATTTCCATGTCGCGCCCGCAAGGATTGTGCATGGACAACGTGCATATAATGCTTCGTACAGCACCTGCGTCACCTCGTAATCTCTGTCGACCGACCTCTCATCGCTAAACGCGAGCTCTGCAGCAGCACCGAACGCAGCCATTTTGCGAAGCAACACAAGGTTGTGCGTACCGAGTGGGTACCGATTTCGCTTGAAGACGGAAGTGACGCGAGCTATTTCCGCCCGAATCCGCGCCTCGGTGGCGGAGCAAGAGCGATCCGGCGCGGAGCGAGTTGATCCGAAACGACCAGTGGAACGCGCGAACCCGCTCCACATCGACCAGTGAAATTCAGATTCCTTGCCGCGGAGCAAGAAATCCTGCTCCGAATCGACCATTGGAAAACGCCATTAGTGGTTATGGCATGGCGCACAACATATTGAAATGCAAAATCGACTAATTAACACGAATTCACTAATTAGCGTTTTACCTAATTATCGTATGAACCATATTGCAATTTACAAATTCCAGCAGTGATCTACTTGGAACGAATTCCCAGGACGACACCAGTTTCGAGATATAAATTCCAGAGCTTTGCGGAGAAATGCATTCGCGTTCCAGTTACTTGTGTGCTTCAGTGCATCAAACGACGTTTTGTTAACAAATTAACTGGAATGCCAGTGCATTTCTCCGCAAAGTTCGGGAATTTATATCTTGAAAACTCGTGTCATCTTGAAAATTCGTTCCAAGTGAATCCGCCTTGCGAACTCCACGGCTAGAATTTGTAAATTGCAATATGGGCCATAATGTAATTAGTTAAAAACTTAATTAGTGCATTTTTATTATTTAGACGATTTTGCATCTCAATTCCTCGTGCAAGTATTGTACGCCGCTTCGAGTAGACCAGCTAATGAACTAGAATTGTGATATCTGCCACAGGCAACATTTAAAGATTTTTGAAAGTGTTCGCTGAAACACCCTGTATGTGATTATACACTTTTCAAACATACCAGTAAGCCTGCGTTCGTGACTTGGAAATTTCGGTTGTATGCGCTCATATATTTTAAGACATCTCCCTTTTTTTCAGCGCACGGATTACACCACACAGCATGTTAATGTAGTCAAATAAACGGTAAATAAATGCGTGCAGGCCTGCTTTGCGCAGAAATTGCATAGGTGACTTATGGAACCGATTGTCCATGAGTAACCACACATAGAGCCCAGGCTGGCCTGCACGTGTCCCGGCGCCACTAAGCACTCTTTCTCGAGTAGCCTTTATCCATTGACACAGCCCAGCCTCAGCGGTTGGTGAGCATTTGTTGCGAACGAGGTGGCAGAACGTTTCGGGCAGTTCACAGGGTCTCAAAGCGTAGGACCCCTGCAGGCCCAGGTCAGACAGCTAGCAAGGTTTGTCTCAGCCCAGACGCGATTATGGGGAAGAGAGCAGACATGCGGGGCATCAGAGCGCGTGTGCCCCGTCGGAGAAAAGAACTTCAGGCTATGTATCGGAGTAGAGTCCCACGGAATGGAAACAGGGACACTCAGCGGACTTTAATGGTGAACTCGGACGTCCTGTCCGACCTGTGAAATGTTACGTATCACAGCGCTCAGCATATGTCATCGTAGATGTCGACGTTTCGACTCTAGTCTATAGAGTCCGACGGATTGGATTTTCCCGAGTACCCTGCGACTACGGGGCCTAGATGAAGGTGCTCATTCACAGATTCCGTAGGATGACTTCCAATCATGAATTCTTGTTCGCTTTATGATTGGGCGTAGCCGCACGAGATGAAGACTAAAAAAGTGAGACGGCTTTTTTGCGTTTTTGTCCCTTGCGCTGCCCTCATCCACAAATATTAACTTGCCCAATTATCTGCTCTTGTTCGCTACCTCCTCCCCCTGCGCACAACTCGGCATGTTACCTCATTGCTTATTACTTTTCAGCTTTATCGTCATCATATTTATGGTCACTGAAGCGCCAAGGCTTCTCTAAGCTATTTCCATTTATCCCCGTCTTGTGCCAACTGGCACCGCCTGCAAATTTCTTGATTTCGTCCCACCATCCCATTATCTGCGGTTCTCGACTGCGCTTCCCTTCCCTAGGAACCCATTCTGTAACTCTAATGGTCCACCGATTATCTGCCCTAGGCATTACATGGCCTGCCCAGCTCCATTTCTTCTTCTTAAATGGCCCTTCACCAGGCCCCATAGCAAATTTTGCTTATACGCTGGAAGTTGTTACGATCGTTATCGCGCAATGTATGCACTGCGCTTGTCAGTTCAAAATGGCCAGACTGAAATGGACAGAAATGGTGAGGGACCCTTTAATGCCAACTAGAATATCGGCTACCGCCGTTTGCTGTCTAATCCAAACCAGTGTCTTCCTGTCTCTTAACGTTACGCCTAACATTTTTCGTTCCATCCATCTTTGCCTGGTCCTCAACTTATTTTCAAGCTGCTTTGTTAACTTTCAAGCTTCTGCCCCATATGTTAGTACTGGAATAGTGCAGCGATTGTACAATATTCCTTTAAAGGATAGCGGTAAGCTGCTGGCCATGACTTGGTAATGCCAATCGTATGCGCTCCAGTTCATTTTTATTCTTCTGTAAATTTGATTCTTGTGATCAGTGACCCTCATGACTAATGGCCTAGATAAACGTACTCTTGTCCTGATTTTAGGGGCTGATTTCAAATCGCGAATTCTCGCTAGCTATCCAGGCTATGAACATGACCTTCGTCTTCTGCGTATTAGTCTTGAGACCTGATATTACACTTTGTCGGCTAAGGTTCTCAATCATTTGTTTCAAGTAATTTACATCATTACTGAACAGGACAATGTCATGCGCAAACGGCAAAAGTTGGTGAGATATTCGTCATTGATCCTCACCACTAAATATTCCCAGTCTAACAACTTGAATACTTCTAAGCATGTGGTGAATATATCTTCAGAGAAATTGTGTCTCCTTGCATTTTCTTGATCGATACTTTACGGCTTCTTTTTTTTTTTGTGGAGGATTAATGTAGCTGTGGAATCTTTATAGATTATTTGCTTGGATATTCACGCACTGCCTTCATGACTGATGATACCTCCTCTGAATATTTCTGCCTACTAATCTCGAAACTTATCCTGGGACTTTTCCAGTTCAGGCCTTCAATAATTTGTTGTAATTTCGTCTCCAGTGTTCTCCAAGTCATCTCCAGCGTTGCTGAACCGTCATCTGCAAACCTGCGACTCGCATATAACATTCTGTTCCGCAAAACATTATCTTTTCATTAATATTCCTGAGCCTATGGAAGCGACAGCTCATTTCAACTAGAGTTTAGCCCGACCAAACAGCCAAAGAAGGCCGGCGACCAGTCATCCTGGAACGGGAGAACAGTGACAGCGCGCACTCTTGTCGGCCGACGCGTTCACCGAAATCCGGGCTGCCGTTCTGCCAGAGAGAAGGCCCGTGGCATTGGCATCGAGGACCTCTGGAGAAGGCAAGCTTGGGGAAAAGCTTTGACACTCAGCGGACTGAGTGTCATATCGATATGGGGAACATATAGGTGTGCGTGGTCAGGCGGGCTTCTGACTCGAAATGTTACTGCCATTTATTCTGCTGAACTTGTCCTACCTGCTCGCTTCGAGACGATGCTATAGCCGTAGATATTTTCCGTCCGCGATGACCAAAAGCACTATTCGCAATAAACCATGTCACAACCGCACATAATCTCTCAACACGGTTTTACCTCGACACGGAGCGGCAGTCATTAGCGCTAGTAAACAACTTAACGTTACGTCTGATACTCTTAGCCATCGACGGCGTAGCTAGCCCTGACTACCGCACTCATTGTCTTAAATCTGCGAATGTACGCACGCGCGCGAGCCATGTACGTAATTTACAGAGCGGCATCGAACCGTAAGATGACGGCACAAGAAACTAAAGCAGTGCTCGCCAGCGAACAGCTCACCCGCGCAACTATCTTTACTTCGGCCAGGACTAATTAGCTTAACCCGCGAGAACAGAGTCCACGATTACACCCAAGTTTTTTTTTTTTTTCCGATTCCTGGAAACTTTCGTTACACAATTGTCCCTGTAATCGCTTCGCAGAGACTCTTCAACGAATGCGGGCTTCAGCTGTCGAGAGCACAGCACTCACGTGGCGGAAGTTTAACTTCATTTGCAAGCTCACACTATTCAGGGCTTGCGTGTAAATTTTCTTTCATGTGGCGTCGGTGTCTCATTGTAGTACTTTCGTAGAGAATTACTGCTGCAAGTAACAGTAGCTTTCATACATACTGCATTATTCCAAGAATCATAGTACATACGTCTCGAAACGGAGCTGCTGCGGTAGCCCTGCAGTGGCTATGGCGTGGCGTTGCTGAGATCGAGGTCGCGGGTTCGATCCCCGGCCGTGACTGCGCCGGATGCCGATGGGGGCGGCGGAATGCAAAAACGCTCGTATACTATGAATTGGGTGCACGTTAAAGAACCTCAGGTGGAAAAAATTAAACCGGAGCCCTCCACTACGGCGTGCCTCAATAATGAAGCCTGATTTTTGCACGAAAAAATTCTTTTTTCACAATTTCGAAACGGTTAGCAATAATGGCCGAGTGCGTGATCTGGGATATTTGCATCGCCTTCTGATAACAGCCGGCACTAGTTATGCGCATGCGTTGCGATATGTCGATCTGGCTTATCATCCGCGCATGCTTTGCCTTAGCGCGTGGTCTTTTATATTTTCAGCGTTCTCTGATAACAAGCGGCGTTATCTGTGCGCATGTCCTGCTGCGATAGGTTCTGTCTCATCATCTGCGCGTGTGTTACATTACTTTGGATGCACGAGCCGTTCAGTGCAATGTTTATACGAGTAATTGTGAGATATTTACAGCGCGTGCCCAAGGTTTCGAAGTCGCTTGTGACGGGATACGTTACCGGACCCGCCCACTAGAAAGACCTTGTAGATATTTTGTTGGTCGAAAAACACGTATGTTTGAGAAGCGCAGTACTACTCACTCTGCAGTGTATTATACCATGAGCACTGTAACCTGGTACGGCGATAGATCTTACCACGCCTGCGTGCTAAGAAAGAAGAGTTCGTATGCACAAAATTGTTCACACGATAGAACTGTTCGTTGCATAGCTGCCTGCGAATCGTGATGTGGCACATATAATTAGCAAGAGCGGCCGGCCAATAGCCAACAGCACTTACGAAAGAAAAGTTTTGTGAATTCAGCCCAAGGCGACTATATTTCGCATTAAATATCGACGCTAGAAGGGCTTCATGGAGAGTAATGTGGTTAATAGTCACGATCTTATATCGTAACGTGCCTTCAGGTGATTATGGGAAACATTGTGACAGATAACATCGGGTCCGTGGCAGCTCCGACAATTTCGCTTTATTTAATATCGAGCAGGGAAGCCGAATTTTCACCGTGCAGAATATATTTCCACAAATTGGTTATGCTGGAAAAACAGGAAGATAAAAGGAAGCAGCACTAGGAACTTTGTTAGCGCTCTCTCTTATGACAGAAATACAGACACCACGGTATTTCTGTCATGTGTGCTGCACGCATGCGCAAGTAAAAGTGAGCAATCCCTGAAAACGGTGAGGAAGCGTCCGTTTTGGGGAAAAGCATGCACTCTGCAGTGGTACATCGCTGGCCGCTCACTGTGATCCTCGCTCTGCGCCGGTGAGGACCATTAAATTCGCAGCGCCAGAGCCCGGCGAGAGAGCGCGGTTGTGACCCGGTAGGAGCAGCAGCGCGGCGCGCGTGCGGATCACCGCGAGTACAGGCAACGTGCGTGGGGCTAACCGTGTGTCCGCAGCTGGCTCCGAGGTGGCTGCTGGGATGGGCCGCCCGCACGGCTCCGGGGAAGAGCTGCTGCAGGCGGCAGGCCGGAGTCGGCAGCGGAACCCCGCGCTCTTGGCGCTGCGGCCGTCTCCTACTCGGCGCTTCGTCCCCTTGACTGCGCCGTCCGCAGCGTGGCGCTGTGCTTTTTCTTCCCTTCGACGGCCGCCGGGCCGCCGCCGCTCCGCGCACTCACGTGACACACCAGTGCAGTAGCAGGAGAGCGACAACCGCAGCAGCCGACGTCCGGCCGACTTCCAATATGGCGCTCGAGAAACCCGCCCATCAGAGACCCCCAGCGAGGTCCCGACAACCAATGGGAGAGGTCGAATAGCATCACGTGGTTTTGCCGTAAATTGCCCCTCACTTGACCGCGGCGCGAGTTCTCCCCGCTTCTCGGCGCTGTTTGCCGGTTCGAAGGAACGGGCCTCCTCCCCCCAACCCCCGCCCAACCGTGCGCTGGGGGTCCGCACGCTGTGTGCGGACCAACACGGGAACCGAGAAACAACCTCGCGGTCGATAAGCGCCGCCGGAGAGGGCACCCGCGCCCTCCGTGTTTGTTTGCAAAGATCAAGGAACTGAGTGATCACTTGGAGGGCCGCCGCTTCTCGGACTCTTCATCCTCCTCCCCTCTCTTGCTGTTTTCCCAGCCTTTCGGTGCGATACTTTTATCTCAAGGGCTTAGTCGTCGCTCTCAGGCTGGGGTTGTACGGATACTTCAAGTTTTAGGGGCTGCGAATACACTGGCAGAAGAGAGAAGTAACAGCATAACCCTTTCACTTGTCCTATAGCAAAGCATCAAACATAGTTCGATAGCTGTTGTATCGAAGTGACGTCTGAATGCAAACAGCTGTTTGCATTCAGACGCATCAGCTCACCCGGAAGACGACGATGAAGGGGGTGGGCTCCGGCAGAGGCAAGTACAGATCGGCAACTACGACGAAGAGCAGCATTTGACAAACTGGGTTTATTGAACTTGATATTAAGTTAAAGTTACACTGTACACTTGTCAAACATACAACATACAAAGCGATGTCATAGATCTCGGCGGCGGCCTGCTTGACTGGCCTGGTCACCGTTGCCAGATGGGAAGATGACTTGGTACCCGTAGGTGCCGCGTCCCAGAGCTTACATGTACTCAGCAACCCAGCATCATTCGTTACATTGACCCTGGTGCTCCCCCCTCCCCCCTACCCGGGTTGATTGGGTGGGGGGCTTTGGTTCGGGTCAACGGTCCTTCCCGGACAAGGGCGCTGCTGTGGAGCAGCACGAACTGAGCTACTGTGCTTACCTCACAAACAGCCATGTCAGTCTTACAGGACTTGAGCCCGCCAGACCCTCGGATTCCCTTACCACAGAACAGGTCAAGGCAAACACCATGGAGAGCACCAAAACCGTCTGCGGGGCAGCGCGACCGCACGAGGGTACGCCACGACCGGTTCTGGCTCTGGGCTCCATTAAGACGAACAAGAACACGTGGATAGACTGGCGCACAAGGTCAAGTCGAGTGACCTTAGACTCATGCATCATAGAGAGAGAGAGAGAAGGGAAGACGGAAAGGCAGGGAGGTTAACCAGACTGAGTCCAGTTTGCTACCCTACACGTGGGGAGGGGAATGGGGAGTGAAAGAGGGAGAGAGAGAACTTAGGTGTAGGATGTCTACAGTCGGGCACTCAAGTCTGTTGCCCTCAGGTAGCGAAAAAGCGCTCGAACTGCTTTCTGGGCCAATGAACTGTGAGGCCAGGCTCCCAAGATCTTCGCTTCCGTAAATGGCCTGTCATCCAGTCTATTTAAGGCACACTGGAGAGTCTCGCGTTGATTGTTGAAGCGAGAACAGTGGCACAGAAGGTGACTGATGGTCTCTTCACAGTTGCACTTAGCGCACATTGGTGAATCCGCCATTCCAATACGATAGCTGTAGGAGTTGGTGAATGCTACTCCTACCCACAGCCGACACAGCAGTGTTGCGTCACGTCGTGGAAGGTTCGCTGGTAATGTAAGTTTCAGTGATGGGTCGAGGCTGTGTAAACGACACTTAGAGTTCTGTGGTGTATGCCAGCAACCTAACGTGATTGTACGAGCGAGATTGCGAAGCTCTCTTGCAGCATCGACTCTGGATAAAGGTATAAGGAGTGTCGGTGAGCCAGCCTGGGCGCGTCGGGCAGCGTCATCAGCGAGGTGATTACCAACGATGCCACAATGTCCCAGCAGCCACTGAAATATGATATCGTGTCCTCTTTCAGAAGCGCAATGGCAGGTTTCGTTGATTTGTGACACCAGCTGTTCATAATTGCCACGTCGTAAACTTCGCAAGCTCTGGAGGGCTGCTTTCGAGTCACAAAATATTGCCCATTTGTTGGGCGGTTCTTTTTCAATGTATTCGACAGCAGCGCGAAGAGCGGCCAGTTCAGAGCCTGTAGATGTCGTTACGTGTGATGTCTTAAACTTGATGACGACCGATTGAGATGGTAGAACAACGGCGCCCGTAGAATTTTCCGAAACGGAACCATCTGTGTAAACATGAATTCGGTTAGCGTATGAACAATGCAGAAGTTCCAGTGTGATCTGCTTGAGAGCCGAGGTGGTCAGGCTAGCTTTCTTCACTATTCCTGGAACAGCAAGGTACACTGGAGGCTTCTTCAAGCACCACATAGGGGACGGCGTTCTTGTTGCGGGTGAGTGCCTCAAAGACAAAGAGTGCCGGTTAGCCGCAATTGATCTGGAGAACGCTGCCCTGGGTCTTTTCTCAGGCAAGCGAGCGAGATGGTGGTCAGGGACTCTGGATATATGGCGAACATGCACCCGGAGTGCGTCGATATCTATATAGGTCCTTATTGGGTGGTCTCTCGCGGTGGCAATTGTTGCCACGGTTGAAGCATTTCGAGGTAGCCCCAGACATGTTCGAAGGGCTTGGCCTTGAATGCTCTGTAGGACATGGATGTTAGTTTTGTTAGCATTGGACAGCACTGGTGTGCTGTATCGCAAGTATCCCAGGAAGAGCGTCCTGTATAGTTGAAGCATAGATGCCACGGATGTGCCCCACGTTTTACCGGCAAGAAACCTTAGTATATGGGAGATAGAAGTAAGCCTCTTCTTCAAATATGTGATGTGGGGGCTCCATGAAAGGTCTCTGTCTATAATAACGCCTAGGAATCGGTGAGTTTTTGCGTAGGAAATTGGTTGGTGGTCAATAGAAATGGGGTACCAGGTCATGGGCTTGTGGGTAAAGGCGACTAAGGCGCACTTCTCGGTCGAAATGCTGAGGCCTTGCGCACGCAGGTACGATGATGTTAGGGTCACTGCTTTTTGGAGCCTTGCACGCACCTGGAGACGTGTAACTGCCGAGGCCCATATGCATATGTCGTCAGCATATATGGAAAGGTTTACTGTATGTGGTAGAACGTCGACAAGGCCAAGGATTGCAAGGTTGAACAAAGTGGGGCTAAGAACCCCACTTTGTTCTAACTAAGAACCTGACTCGCCAAAAACCACAACAGGGTGAGCCCACACTTCGAGGAACTTCTCGCCTAGGCGATGCCGCTCCCAGGTGAGATAGAACCAGACCTCTTTCCGTGCTGACTGATGACTCTGACGTGCACTTCGTGAAGGCGCGGCGCTGTCCCCCCGAAAACTGCATCGCAGCGTGCTAACCAAACTTGGTATGAGCACTCGACGAGAATAAGCAAGAAGTGGTTGATCGCCTGCTTAGGCAAAGGGTGCAAGAAACAATGAGTCTGAAATGCAATACCTGGGAAGCTAAAAAGACCAGCTATCCGTTGAATGAGAGCTGCGGAAAGCAAACACTGCGAAAAGATATGAACCGTATCCTCCCTACCACCACAAAAAGGGCACACCCCACGAGTCGGTATGGCTGTGAAGCGTCTGTAGCTCATCGGCAGACAGCTCCACGCCAGGCGGTACATGGCGTCAAGGAAGCCGGCCATAATGAGCTTCCAGCTTGGCCTGTGAAAGGACAGATCGTACCTTTGACAATGCGGGGGGAGACCTAGGGTGAGGATATCGACAAGTTCTTGAATTGGAAATGCCGGGGTGAACCTTGCGGAGGCGTACCCGAGAATTGGCAGCCGCCGCATAAATGGCGGACATGAGTACCTGAGCGAGGCACACAGTGAGAGAATGTGCTTTGCGAAAACGCACAGAGTCAAGTGCTAAGAAAAAAGGAAGTAAAACTTCGAGTCAGCAGCATGTCCAATTTAAGGGCGACCTAGGTCCACCTGACGTGTAGTGCAGTAGCCACGATGCCCTGGTCAGGAATTCCGACTCCTCCTTTATCCCTGGGCAACTTGAGCACCCGCTGAGCTACACAGCCAGTTGTTCCTTTGCAAAGGAAACGAAACAGGATCCTCTCCAAGATAAGCTTGGTTCGGATTAGAACAGGAGACACACATGCTACATACGAGAGAAAAGAAAACAGAAGTGACTCAAGAATTGTCGCTCGAGCTGCCAATGGACACGACAACGCGCTTAATTCCTGAATTCTGGTTTCAAGCTTCTCCTCAGCTTGCTGCCAGTTTTCAAGAGACAGACCACCTGGATCGAATGGGAAGCCTAGAATTCGCAACCTCGTTTTCAGGGGTAGACCATGAACGGGCTGCGGACTGGATGAAGTGGAATTCAAGTACATGGCTGGCACTTGTCGACCTATTCAACCTTGCACCACTCCCCCTGCAGTAGCCGTCCATGACATCCAAGACGGTGCCGGCTGATGCCTCGTCTGGGACTACGATAGACAAGTCATCTGCGTAGGCAAAAAGTGCAACTGGAGTAAAACTTGGTGGGAGTATAACCTGCCAATTTTACTGTCACAAGACGACCTCTGTAGAAAGGGTCCAAAAGCGAATACGTAGAGGGCAGGCGAGAGAGGATCCCCCTGCCGTACACCACAACCACAATGAAAGCCTCCGAGACGCGATCCTGTATGAGAACAGCGGACGTCGGTCTCGAATACAAAGCTTGGACCATTCACCGCAAACCCACGCTAACGCCAGCCGCTTCCAAAACCAGTGGCTAATGATATCGACAGCCTTCTCCTCACCGAAGGAGCAGAGAATGCCTGGAAGTATCCTGGCATTTGCCCACAAGAAAAGGTCCCTTACTGCTAAACCGTGAAGCTGAGTGGAACGCCCCTGGACACAACATGCCTAGTATGGGCCCAACACAGTGCTAAGTACTGGAGTGATCCGCATACAAAGGCACTTTACTATGAGCTTTTAATCGCAGTTCAGAAGTGTGATTGGACGCCATGATCTTAGGTCGGTGCTTCTCGACTCATCCTTACAAAGCAGATTGATTAGCCCCTCTCTTTGAGGCGCCGACAAAGTCCCTTCACTGAGCAGCCTATTCACCTATAACAGTTTCCAAAACTGAACATAGAGCTCAACTGTCCAACCATCGGATCGACCAGACATGATCTCGAAACACCACTCAAGGAACGAAACTGTAGTGGTGGTGGTGGTGGTGGTGGTGGTGGTGGTGATGGTGGTAAGTTGTAGCAACAGTAGGGTTTAGCCTGGCGATGAAGGCCGGTAATTGCTCCGCCCGAGCGTCTCTTATAAAATCACTGTGGTGTTTTACCTCATGTACGTCAAACCAGTCTCTCTTAAGAATCCGATAGGGAGACGTGAAGTTTGTTTTTGGGCTATGAGTGGTCTTTCGGGGAACGCAAGGTGTTGCAGGCACATATGTGGAAGGTCCTTTTGTTGCAGACGTTTTAGGAGAGCGTCCCTTTCGTCTCGGAATGTTGGGCACGACCACAAAAAGTGTTCAATGTCTCCGGACTCGTAGCATGTCGTATAGTTCGGAGAATTGAATAACCATGACTGATTGATAGGAGAGCTGAGTGAAAACCCACCGCGACACGTACGCACACACGCCCCCAGCTGTTTCGGGGTCCCTTCAAGATCGGCCACATGCAGAAGAATCCTTTGACGGCGCGCACCCAGATAAAGTTTCATGTATAACTGTGTCGGCCAGGCGAGAGCACATGCCCGAGGCGCCTATGCGACCACTTTCGCCGGCGCCACCACTAGCATGAAAATGTTCCAGCCGCCCGTACAGCACGTTTTCGTGGTTCCACGTCTCGGACACCGCTCTCCGCCTGGCTTGCCCGCATCGAGGAAGACCCCACATTCACACAAAAAAAGAAAAAAAATGAAAAAAGAAAATAGAGATCCGCGGCATACCTTCTTCGCGACACTATAGACCGTTTTATTGAGGGCGCCGCCATTTTGCGATCACAGCGCCGTCTACGTCCGGCGCCCTGCTGGTATGTGGGATCGCGCTGGAGGGTGCACGGCGAACGTGCTGTTGACGACGAATGGCATGTTTTCGCGCTTTCCCGAGAGGTGTCAAAAAGTTGTTCGGATTGGGAAACTTCTTGGAGTGTCGTCACTAAGAATCTAGCTTCGATATAGCCCCAATATCGAACGGCGACGGGCCTAGAGTCGCTCCCGCAGCTCTGCCCACGATCGAAATAGGAGGCGAGTCGAGTGTGAACATTGTCGATACGTAACGTAAATTGTAACGTGTTATTACTGCATGTCTAGCCTTGAACTATATTAAGTTATCACCCAGGCGACAACAATCAGAGGTGCCTCCATGTGTTATGCGGTGTGCCGCACCAGCGTACCTCCGAATCCAGATAACTGCGAAGCTCCGAGGAAGCACGTTTTGACAGCTTTCGTGCTCCCAAAATTTTCGCTGTACGATTTTATAAACATAACTTATCCGGCACCCGGGCATCAGGCTTCACAAAATAAAGAACTGTAAAATAACTCGATCGAAAGGGCGGTTAACATGGATGAAATTCTGTAACCAAAGCCATGCCTACCGTGTACCGGCCGGCAATATCGTTCACATGGGCTCTCCCGTGCTTCCGAATCTCGCCGGCAAGCTGTCGACGCCGCTCATCGCGCGCTGTATTATAAACAAATATGCAATATACCGCAAATATGCCACGATCAACCAGACGCACGCGACGCGTTGAAAGATTATGTGCGCTCTTAGGTCTCGAATGGTGTCTGTATTTGCAAGGGCACCTCGCCTACTCGAGAGAGGTGAAAAACGAGCTACTCTTTGCAACAGCAACTTTAATTTCTGCAGTAATACAGCGCGCGATGAGCGGCGTCGACAGCTTACCGGCGAGATTCGGAAGCACGGGAGAGCCCATGTGAACTATTGCCGGCCGGTACGCGGTAGGCATGGCTTTGGTTACAGAATGTAAAAGAACACACCTACATTTCTTAGTCGGCATGTACTGTTTTCATAAGACGTCCTGGGTCAACTTCCGCCAAAAAATTGGTTGCCAGGCATGATACTCTTAAAACACATTTGAAAAGAAAGTTTAAGGTGCGTGCACGAAGAAATAGTTAACTACATCCATTCGCAATAGTTGACCGACTCGAATGCGCACCTTTCTTTCATATCCCAGTTTGATCATGGCTGCTGAGTTCCGAGTTTGTCGACGAGCGCTAGATGGGAACAATACCTTCCGAACATACACGCGATGGCATGAAGTCCTTTCTGCATATAATGTTTATATTACAAAACGGACACTTCTCCGCTGTCGCAGCGGTGGTGTCCACGAAGTCGCCGCGGCTGAAGTTGCTTCGCGCTTGCTTCCCAAAGTTATTTTTGCAGCCGTATACAGCAGAGTGGTAGCCCGTCGACCTTGAGTCATCTGACATCGCAGAAATCCCCGACAGAACTCGTTATAATCGCACTAATTGGCAATTAAACCGCTACCTTTCTAGCTGTCGATGGGAGAAAACGGAATCCGCACATAACAGTGCGAGGAGGAGAGCGGCGAGGCGCGCTGGTTCGAGGTTACGTTCCTCCTCGCCGATAAAACAACACACTTTACGGTTACGAACACGCATGACGGCGTTCGACCTGTGTCAACATCGTCTGCCGCAGAGTCACATTCATATTATTTCCAAACTTCGGGTTTTTAATTTGCTATATTCACACCCTGTCAACAGCGCGGAAGACCGGGAATACACACTCACTAAAGAGAGATAGAGAGAGAAAGTGCTGAAAGCTACATGTACAGTTCTTGTGATCTTGTCAGGAGTTTGCTTTTATTATATATCCACTGTCTTCTAGGACCTTTCTTTGCTTTTGTGCCATCTCCTGAAGAGGAGTTTGTAGGCGCATATACGCTGGCTATAATAAAGAAAGCTCGATAAAGAGCTTTCTCTCTGGGTGTCAGCTGTACCGGATGTGCTGCTGCGATAGTTGTTCTGGCTCTTCATCTGCACCTATTTTACATTATTTTCCCGTGGCTCCATCAAATATTGTCATCTATTTTTTCTTGCAATTATTCCGATGCAACTTCATGTACCCCTATTGTAAACCACTTGGTATTTCTGTGAATCCTGACACAGTGAAGGAGCAGGAGGAATAAACTCTATTTGCAAAAATGAGCTGACGGTGGAGTCGGCCGAGGTGGGCCGACTCCACCTCGGCCGTCGGCCTGAGCCGATAGCTTCGCCCTGCTTACCAGACAATGCTGGTCTTCGGGGCTCGGGCTTGTCAGCTCGGCCTCCCACTGCTCGACGTTTCGTCCAGTTATGTGTGGTATCGCTGGGTTGTGCCCACGCTCCCATACCATGTGGTGGAGGGTACTGGGCGCAGAGGAGAAGGCGCACTTGTAAGTGTAGCTCGCAGGATACATAGCGTCTAGCAGGGGGCCGTGAAGGAATGTGCCGGTCTGTAGTTTGCGGAAGATCACCGCCTCTTCTTTAGTCAGCTTGGGATGCGGGAGTGGGTAGTTCCTCCTACCCAGTCCGTAGCGACTCAGGATGTCGCTGTATGTTTTCGGGACGCCATCGTGTAGGCAAACCGGGGCTCGTGAAACCGGTGGTATAGCCCGGAGAATGTGATCTCGGGCAGCGGCGTGAGCCGCTAGATTTCCTGCCATGAACTCACGTCCCGGGGCCCAGACAATGTATATTAGTTGAAAATTGCCCAGTTTCTCGAGGAGGCTCAGGGCTTGTTTAGAAATGCGGCCCTTTTGGTAATTTCTGCGCACTGTCTGTGAGCCCGTGATGACTGTGATGTGATCTTCATCTCGCTTGCCCGTCGTGGCCGCCAGAGCTATCGCCGTTTCTTGCGTGGAGTCGATGTCTGGAGTGCTCACCAAAGCCACTCCTACCTCTTCTCCCTGGCCGTTGATCACGCTGACAACGTGCTGTTGACGACGAGTGGCATGTTTTCGCGCGTTCCCGAGAGGCGTCAAAAAGTTGTTCGGATTGGGAAACTTCCTGGAGTGTCGTCACTCTCGTAAAGGGGTTCAGCATCATTGAAGATGCCCTTTCAAGCGACTTCCTTTCACTATGTCCTAACAGAAAAACTCAAGAAATGATCGTCATCACTTAGACAAGCTTTCAAAAACGCTAACAGCATTGCGACGTTACCCACCGCGAAAACTAAATACTATCTGATTGTGAAAAAAAAAAAAAAAGAATCGCAGATAAATTCGTAAGAACTAATCCTGAAAGCAAAAGCAAAAAAAAAAAAAAAATCGGTCTCCATTTCATCATGTGAAAGTGGATGTACAGCGAAGCTGTTGCCGACGTTAGGCAAGCACAGGCGACGTTAGACGAGTACCACCACACCAATTGCCGTTAGAGTACATTAGACAAGCACCACCACCACAAGCGACGTTAGACAACCACAAACTGTTGTAGTAATACTTTTATTTCGTTATAGTTGTAACGATGGCTTTGTAGTCGCTGCAATACACGGCGATGAGTTCAGCGACCACCTTGGACACGTTTGCAGCCAAGACCAAATCCAGGCACGATCTGTACCGCGTTGTTGGTTGCTTTGTGTCGTTGAAGCTCGGCCCCTTGCGTACGAAGTTGCTCGAGTTAGGCAGCAAACTGCTGCTGGTCGTACTGCCGTCAGAAAATTCGTAAAGTACGACTTACACCCCAGCTGAAGACATGATAGCTTCGGATTGTAATTAGATTATACGAGAGAACATAATTATTTTGCGTGGAAACTCAAAGACCCTCTCCAGCTGCCGTTTGAGGTTTGTCTGAGTGGCAGCGGCGGTTAGGTGGCGGTATTGTTTTTCGATGAGCACGAGCCGACAACAAATCCCGACTAACTAGAGGTAACAGCTTCGCTGTAAAAAGCTAATTAGCTTGCCTACGCCTACGCCTTTCCTTGACCCATTCATTCTGTTGCACCCCTCCCATACAAAATTGTCTATAACAGACGGCTGCTCCAAATTTCGTAGATGCATTTAGGTCAAGGCGTACGCGCTAGTAGCTTCGTCATTCAGCTGCGTTTGAACTTCCAGCCTTTTTCATGCTTGCGACCACCCTGCATACCTACGTAACAAATTTTATTGTCTCTATACTTATCCTTTGTGCGTCTTTTCTTAACTCCTTGTGGCCTAATTCTGCTCCTTGTTGGTGTGTCGCTACATTCAATACTTAATCTACCGTCCTGATTCCTTGAATCCCTCCTGAAAAAGCTACTGCCTGTGTCGCGAATCGACGTCAACCTTTATTAATTGCTACACTATCTCTGATGTGTATCGTGTCACGTACAAAAGTGTCTTCGCGGCCTGCTCGGTGTACTTCTCGGTTGATATTCACAGTGGATATCATACGCTATAGAGCGGTTCGGGAGAACAGGCGCCGACTAATCGCGATAGCGAACGTGACATTAGCAAAGGAGATCGGTTCATGACAAACAGTTTCTGCGAAGGAAAGGCTTTGCGAATTCAGCCTCCGGATTCACAAAGCTGTTCGTGATACGCAAGAACGGTTTCTAAGAGCACGGGTGGGCCAATGGTGATAGCGAACACAATAAGAGCTTACGAAAAGCGAAGGTGCCGCGCAAGACGCGCACTGCGCCGACTATGGCTACGAAATGGCACCAGAGCAGAACGCGTCGTCTGGGAGGTCTGTGAATCGCGCCCACGCGTCACCAACGCGCTGCTTCTCGCGATTAGCGAGACAGTCGCGCCACACTTCGCTCCGTTTGCAGCGTGCCGCATGAGACAGATTGTCCGCGCCAGCCAATATATCGCGAAATGAAAACAAGTATAAGCTGCGCTCAATTTTAGCGTTAGAGAGTATGGTAATTGTCAGTGAATTTTTTTTTATTATCATCCGCAGAGAATGAATTTCTCTGCGGCAGCTTCAAGTAGCCATTGACGGAGCAATCGGCAAGCAGCTACCTTTTATTCTTTTCGGAACGAGGCCCGTCTCCGGCAATTCCAAGACAAAAAAAAAACTGTTTTGTTCGACTTATTCGTGTATATTTAGGGCGTACGTGGCACTTCGACGTGCTGAGTTTTCACGGTTTTGTGACGTCGCGTGACAGAGAGGCGAAGTCGGCGCAGCCAGAAAAAGTTTGACGAATAGCAGAGGCTAATGGCGAAAAAAGGAGTAGAATTAAAACGAAACTGTTGTTTTTTTGTTGTTGTTTTGCCTAGATGTGCATAATCAGTGTGTACACATCATGTCGTTCTCGTGACGTCGCTTGACGGACAGACGAAATGAGGGCGGCCAAAAAATTTTTTGGCTAATCGTGGAACGATAGTGGCAGAAATGGAATATAAGCATATCGGAATAGCTTTACCTTCATATAGCCCAAGAACTTATTTCACAAAGGTTTCCTTTCGTAAAGAATGTTGTCGTTGGCCAGCCACCTGTGCTTTAGTTCAATTGCTCCAACGTTTTATAAGAAAAGGTGCAGGGAAATCGTGACTGGCCGGTTCTCAGTTAAAATGACTCCGACTTAAAGTACTTGTCGGCCACTTAGGTCCTGGGTCAAATATTAGAAGAGTAAAAGGGCGTCCATCAAAGCGGAGCAATCTCCTGCACGAATTCCATGGCTGGAAAACGTCTAAATTTGCATGATCGGCGTTTTTTCGTTTGTTTGTTTTTAAAAGAAAGGGTCAAAACACCAACCAAAGAATCAATTTCAAATCCTTGTTAACGTCTCGGCCCCTCCACGGGAGTCTTGTTCACAATCAGTGAAAACCGGCATAGCGCGCGGCTTTTATGTACGGCGTAAAACATGATTAAGGCATCTGGAATACACGGGCGGAAGATTCCCGTCGTTGCGATTAACGGTGTGCGGAGTTGTTTGGATGATCAATGACTTTAGATAAAGGCGTGAAGATAGATTCTTCTCCTTGGCCATCACACGTGCTTTTACCCAGTTGATAGTATGTGACGCAGTCGCTCAATGCTCCGCCAGGGCATTTGAAGCAGCGTGTTGTTTAGTGACGTCGTTCCTGCGCTGTTAAGTCGTGTCTGAGGTTGCCGGTCTCGCCTATGTAGACGTACGGTCAATCTGCACATGGTATGACGTATATGGCGCCTGGAAACTTGCCCTTGTCGAAGCGGTCCTTCACGTTAACTAGCTCGTGCCTAATGTGAGCTGCCTGCGCGTCATATATGATCGAAGCAGCCATGCCAGGGTCTCGCGCCTTGGACGTGCGGGATTGCGGCCTGTTTCAAGGCGGAAGCCTTTAATGGCTCATTGTCAAGGTCATCTGCCGTTAGTAGAAACTGTCACAGCTCTCCCGCCTCCTGATTGGTCTCCTCTGTGTGGTGACGTCACTTCGTCAGGCGCTTGAGGTGGCTTCTCGACTGGGTGCTGTGTGGCCTGACGTCACTGTCGCGAGGCGCGCGTGGCGACCGTCTGCTTGGGTGTGGTGTGGCGGCGGCGGTGGCGGCAGTTTACTTTGCGGTATCGTGTGGGAAGGATGCCTCGTCTCGCCAAACCAGTGTCTCCCAACACGTGACGTGCGGCAGCCGCTGAACGCAAGCGGCGCTCAAGAGAGGCTGAGCGTATACTTCGCATGTATTAGGGCGGTGAGGCGCGTCCGACACCACAGAGTCCAGGGACGCGACGGGCCAACGCAAAAGAGGCAATGCGTTTGAAGCGACTCGCTGCATCTCCGGGTACCAAGGCAAATGAAGCTCGGAAGCGCCGTGACCGCCATCTTGCCGCGACAAGCCGAGCAAGTACAAGTCAATCGAGCGAAGTGGATGATGAGGATGGCCAACTACACCCTGACACCGCCATGGAAGACGCGTCTCCTCCTGATCCACAAACGGTGCTGCAACAGTTCCAGGCGGCCACAAACTACGTTGACACTTCGTCCAGAACGAGTTCGCCGCCACGTGCTCTGTGTGTGATCGGCTGTGGTTCGCCATGGACCTCCGTGTAGCACCCGCATGCAGTCAGGACTTACAGCGGCAGTACTTCCCCGGGTGGCACGTAGAAACGTTTGTCATGTGCCGAACGTGCGTGGCATCGCTTCGCGCCGGTAAGATCCCCAACTTCTCGACTACTAACGGCTACGTTTACCCACCCAAGCCGGCACACCTGCCACCCCTGAACGCAGTAAGCGAGAGACTAATTTCCCCCCGCAACCCGTTTATGCCGATCCGGCGGTTGCTCCAACATCGACAAATGGTTGTGGCCGGTGACATCAATCAAGATGCTAGAGTAAAACACGGTTTCATCCAAGCAATGTACACCTCCCTTATGCTCAAGTTGGATACCCCGCCCAGCAAAGCCACTACCGACCATGGGAGTTGTCTAGACCTCGTCTTCAGCACTCGCAGTAGTGTGACCAACGTTGACTACATATCTGTGCACTTCAGTGACCATAAAGCAGCCATCCTGGATGTGGACCCACTAAAGCACAAGGAGTTCACCGGCCATGAATTGCAAGCCGACATCCTCCCAGATGACAGCTTTGAAATGATGGACTCAGAAGACATCGAAACGATAGACATAGGCGTAAACGACGTTACAGGCATTTAATAAACAAACAAACATTCACAGAACAGTGTACGAGTTGTGTGCCTCCGTGGTGTTTCCGACGCAACAAATCGCCATTGGCAATGGTGTCAGGCTTCCGCCGTTATAAAATTGAGTCTCGACAAAGTGTCTTCCGTTTTTTTTTTTTTTTTTTTGGATAGGTCCCGACTTAATTAACAGGTGCTTCGCGATCCAGTTGGCGTCTAGCAGAGTCACTAAAATGCCTGGAGTACCCACGGGCCGTTAGGTCCTGCCGTATGATAACATTGTCCGGCACACGATTATCCGTTTTTGTGCCCACTTTCTCCAGCCGGCGAAAAAGATGACTTTTCAATGAAAAAGAGAGGGGGGGAGTACCTTTACTAGAACAAATGATAATAATGCCCGCCATTTGCCATAAAGACGCGTAAACGCGCAAAAGAGAACTGAAATAAGGTGTATCTCACAGGCGTGCCTGTGAGATACACCTTATTTCTTATCGGTTCCTTTTAACAGTCCTGCTAACTAAAAAAAAAAAAAAAGAAATCTTAGCGCCGTTGAAATAAGACTGCTGGACTGCTGCGCGTCCACATAGTGTTGTTATTATCTTCATTTTAACATGAAGAAGACACTAAGGCACATAGACGGAGAGTTTTCATTTTTCTGGGGGAGGGTGGGGCCCGACACGCTTTCCGAACCCCATGTGTGTGTGTGTGTGTGTGTTTCTTGCGCTTGAAGAAACTACGTGTGCCCTCGAAGAATTGAGCGCGGAAGTGAGGGCGTTATATGAGCATATACAAGACCTCATAGTAGAACTCAGTTGAATTTGACAGCCTCAGTCCTCTCGGTGGTGTAATCTTCCTTCGTGTAATTGTCGCATACTTGACTATCACTAACACTGCTTCTCCTTACCGGCGAAACTGCAGCCTCTGTTTCTCTTTTTTTCTGTGAGTCCGAGCATAAGCGGTGCTGGGCATAACTGCTCTTGATTGCGATTTCGAGTGAATCCGGCTTGGCCTCGCTTAAGTGACTGAGTGAATTAAACAGTGTTCTCCAACTATCATGCACCAAGACTTAAAAAAAAGAGCAGTTGCGTTACTCGAAGAAAACCTAGTGCATATTGTTTTCACTACAGTGGAGTAGTTGCCAGTAAGTTTTTCGTTACTGAGATTTCATTCAGTAATTGCAATTAATTGTCTAACTCGCGAAGTACTGTCCCAATGCTCGAAGTGTCAATGGGGCATGTGTAAGCACCCCAAAATGACATCTAACTGCGGTGCTTTCAGCGACGTACTAATTGCGTTCAATTTTTTCCGACTGGAAAAGGAACCTCACGAAATATTAAAAATACCACGTTAGTGCGCTCCCACCCGCATCATAAAGTAGCGCCCTTAAATAAGCTCATTGAAAGCAATTGCATTGCCTGTCGCAAACCCGAAGAGACAGCGCATCACCTTGATAATGGTACGGAAGGAGCGCCAACAGCAGGTTTCGCGCCTTCGCAGCTATTCGTTCCTCTCATTTCTACGTCACACTTATCCGTCTCTCAAGGCCGACGGATGAAATTGATAACAAAAGCCCCTTGATAACGCGGCCGAAGCGCCGCTCTGACCACGCACGAAATGCCAAAAGCAATGTAATAGGCATAGAATGTTTCAAGATCCCGGCTTTGCTTGCACCGCATCGAAGGAGTGCGCACGAAACTATATTTCGCGCCAGAAACTTGCTTCGGACCAAAGCGAAATTAAAGTGGACGTTTTATTTTTCATTAAAGTGCATAGGTGCTGCAAAAACAGGTTCGCGTCAAAAAATAAAAGCGAAATAAACAGACCAGGAAGCGACCAACGTGTAGAGAAAAGACAAAACCGACCCGTTCAAGAAACTAAATATACCATCTAAATGAGCCGAATTGGCAATCAGGATGTATGGACAAAAACAAAAACATAAACAGAGCCCATCAGATTTGAGTGTGCCCTGTAAGATTTGGCAGACGTTCCTACCCTATCGACCAGATGTAGGAGTCGTCGGACTATCTCGCCGCTGCCACCATTTGAAGGAGATCAAGGTCGTAGACAGGAACTCGGTGAACAGGATTTATTTACATATTAACAGATTAAGCAAAATACATTGGCAGACTAGCGCGACTCCCATATGGAGCCCGCAAAACTAACATACAGCAAACAGTTTACGAGCACACAGCTCACTAGTACATTTCTAGTATGACAAGGAGCACTCAGCTCCCGACAACGATCACGACACGAGCACTCCCTAGCAGCCGGCAAACGCTGCTTATAAGCTCTCCGCTTGACGTCATAGTTCGACATCATCGTTCGGACGACGACGGAGCAGGAATGGAGGGTGAGGTGTGCCGGCTTGGAGGATGAGGTGGGTCGGAGCAGGAATGGTCGGGAAGGTTCGTCCAAGCATTGTAAACTTGCCGCCGCCCCACACTATCGTTTATGCCCACACACACGCAAACACACAGGTGCGAACCCATACACACAACGGCTCCGGAGTCGACGACCGAGGGCTTCGTAGAACCGTGCTCCGTCTCGGGTGGTGCGGCCAAGTACCACCTTCCTGAACTGACTGCGCGCCACGTGGCTGCCGGTCATCCGCAGTTCTCGGTACTGCCCAGCTTTCAGTGCCGACGTCAGAGGGCCTCGTAGAACTGCTTTGTCCCGGGTGGTGCGGCCAAGTACCAATTTCCGGAGTTGATCACGCGCCTCGTGGCTGCCGGCCGTTCGCAGCTCTCGGAAGGGCGCACCGACTGGTGGGCTTGGAACGCGTGCAGCGGGCTGAAAGCTGGCACGTTGCCACCCCGTATGGCCATTCTTAACAGCCCGTATTATTTATGAATTCATAAGCTCCGTTGAACACCAGCCTAGAGGACGGGTTCGAATAGGTCTCCTTTTGTAGCTACGCAGTACTGTGTGCGTTTAATCACATCCTCAGTGGATTTCTTGATAACCGACGCCGGAATTGTACGGCAGACATCCGTTATCCTTGCCTTGAGCTAACCTGACGTCCGTCTCCATCGTGTAAGAAGATCTTTCATATAACCCCAAAGAAAGAAATCGAGTCGAAGCGTTTGATCTACCGCCACACTTCCATGACTGATATATATATATATATATATATATATATATATATATATATATATATATATATATATATATATATATATATTTGCGGCCTTCTTGTTGCCAGTTGCAGATCCGAAGGCATGGATCGTGTTTACCTTCTGCTCATTAGAGAAAGACATGGCGAATGGGACGAAACAAAACGCATCTTTAAACCTTTGCACTGACGTTGTTGATTCGCTTTTGTGGTGGTAGGTTTTGTGGCAAAAAAAAAAAAACTGTGCACTTTATCCACGCTAAGACAACAGCTATCACAACTTGTTGCCAATTGACACCAAACGCGATGTGTTACTTCGGCCGGGGCGCGGCAGATAAGGCACTAGCTCGGTCATGATGTTTTTCTTTATTTCCTTCATTTCGTTCTGGATAACTCACACGGAGCCTGTTCGAGGGCGCTGCTTTATAATCCGGGTGGGAGCGCAGTCACGCGGTACTCCCCATATTTCGCGAGGTTTATTTATCAGTCAGAATAAAATTAGTACGCAATTGGTACCTCGCTGAAAATACCGCAGTTAGATGTCCCTTGGCTGTACCTTTAAATGCCTCATTGACACTTTGATAATTAGGATAGTACGTCTCGAGTTAGATAATTAATTACATTTACTTAATTTAATCTCAGTAACTAAAAAATTGCTGGAAGCTACTCGACTGTACTGCAAACCATATGCACTAGGTTTTCTTCAAGCAACGGATTGCTCTTTTTTTAAATCTTGCTGCATGATAGGTAATTGGGACACCCTGTAAATATTTATGACCTTTGCATGCAACTGACGATGTTTACATCTCTAATAAATGTTGTAAATTATTATAAATGTTTTTTTTTTTATGAGCGGTTAGCATTGGTTACTGGAAAGAGAAGCAATACTCAGACACACAACATTCACGCGCATTTCACACGGCATTGATAAAAGACTCTGGCGAAGGGGTCACTGAAGTTTATATTTTTTTTTCGTGGTCAAAAAAGCACGCAATGCAATTTGAACCGTGGTGAACATACAGCAACATGTTCATTCTCTAGGCATAGGCTATGCGTACCTTTAGAAATAATTTTTAATTGGCCACCTCTACGACAATGGGACGCTCACCGCTTATGTTGTTACAGTTCCTCCTGCTCGGGCTGACCTGCGGGCCTCCCGTCACTCTTGAACATGGCTCCGTGGGTGTGACACGTATCTTGGACGCGCATGCGTGGTCTTCTTGGCCAAGCTCTGTCAACAATGGAAACGTGGATCTACCGCAGACCGAAGGAGCGCCTACGTGGTACGCGGCACCAACTTTGGCGGATGACGGAATCACCACCTAGCAACGCGGACAACGCACCGGCACCAACATCGGATCCGGCGCGGGATATAAAATCCCGCCACAACCACTCTCTGCTGGGCACGACACCGCTACGACAATGGGACGCTCACCACTTCTGTTGTTACAGGTTAGTTACATGGACAATACCAGCGGCTTTTAAGTGCAATAATTGCTGTCTTATAGCGGTGTCGTGCCTAATTGAGCTCTATGACAGTGTCAAGCGCGCACTGTGCTGCTTTGTGCGACTTCACGCTTATTTCTGTGTCTCGTTGCGATTGATGCTGTCGGGGGATGTCGAACTTAATCCTGGACCTGAAGATTCTGTGTTAGATATTGCACGCAGGATAGAAGCAGGCCAATCTGCAATTTTGGTGGAACTTAAGGGGATAAAAGAGAAGCAGGACGCAGCAGACGTTGAGGTGAAATGCCTTAAGGACAGAGTCGCCACTCTCGAGTCCACCCTTAGCCTACGTAAAACCTCTGGGAGAGACACACCTGGCAGCATCCAGTCATCTTCACGTCAGTTAAAAACAATAACTTCAAGGTGCGAGGATGCCGAAAACAGACTACGTAGATCAAATTTACTTTTTTTGGCATCAGCGATGAGTCCGGTGAAGATTGGACGACTTCACAGTAAAAAGTAATCAAACTCTGCGCTGAAAGGTTGGAGCTTACTTCATCAAGCGACCAGTTTGAACGAGTGCTCAGAATTAGTCGATTCGCTCATGACAAATGCAGGCCAATAATCGCTAAGCTTGTGACATTTATAGACAAACAGAACATTTTGGCTTCTGCAAGGAAGCTAAAAGGCTCCCGCTTATCTGTTCGCGAAGATATCGCGCCAAGCACTCGCTTGGCAAGAAAAGAACTGCTAGAATATGCAAGATCACAGGACCAACCGTGCAAACCGTGCAAACTTTCACTTGACAAAATGCGCATTAATAACAAGGAATACATGTACGATGTTGATAGAGACACCATCGTATTATGTAGCAGATAGCTAAAAAAATCTACGGGTGCACGGGTCCCTAAACTACCCCTTTATACTGACTCATCTCGCTTGCTCACAATATCGTACACTAACATAAGTAGCGTACTAAATAAGAGCGATATATTCTGTTCCTTTATAGAGGATACAGAAACATGGCTGCACCACGATGTTTCAGATGGTGAAATTTTTACAGAAAGTGCCATGTTCAGCATTTATAGGCATGACCGCAATGATAAAAGGGGCGGTGGTAAATTGCAATAAATAAAAGGATTTCTTCTTATAAAGTTGAGACCTCGTCATCGCTTGAGATTATTTGGGCTGCCTGTCAAACCAGTTGTGGAAACATATTAGTTGGTGTCTGTTACCGCCCCCCTCCCCCTGAAATGTCGCTTCCATTTGTTGATAAACTACGCGAAAGCATTGTTACTGCCATGCAGAAATGTTCAACTAGTTATGTTTATCTGCTTGGCGATTTCAGTTTTCCCCAAATCAATTGGCCATGCTTGTCATCATTGTGCAAGCACGCACCCGATTTCATTGAAGTAACCTTGGACTTGAATCTTTATCAGGTAATCAATCAACCCTGCCGTGACAATAGCCTTTTAGATTTGACACTAACTACTGCACCTGAAACCGTGTGTCCTCTGTTAATTTCTGACGGTTTTAGTGACCATAAGCTGCTTCAGCTGACGTTCCAGATACCCATGTTATATACTGGATTTCGGTATTTAAAAAAATCGGGATTACAACAAAGCTAACTACGTTGCCATCAACACTGAACTTCAGTTATTTCTCAGTGACTCATTCTTGCCGTCTTTTCCCCAATGTTCCGTGAACAAAAACTGGATACTTTACAAAGACAAATTTCTCGCTCTTGCAGACAAATGTATTCCGTACGTTTCGGCAGCCAACGACAAGTCTAAACCATGGTTCAATAAAAAACTTTGAACAATGCGTAATAAAAAAAAAAACGTCTGTACTGCAATGCTATAAACCGTGCAAGCGAGTCCTTATGGAGCAAGTACAAAAGTATCTTTAGTGAGTACACTTTTGCCTCACGCACTTCTAAAGACAAGTACTTCGCTCACGACTTACCTTCGCTCCTGAAGATTACTCCGCGAAGATTTTGGCAAATGTTAACACCCGGTCACACTTCCGATATTTCCCTGTTAGACGACAAACAGCAACCTTTTCAGACGGGGAATGTTCATCGCTATTTAATGCATATTTTTCTTCTGTTTTTACAAGGGAAGACCATTCCGATATTCCAGTGGTTCTGGATTACGATTCACCAAGTCACCACTGACGTCGGACGTCAGTGATCATTGTCCTGTGTTTATGACATATCGTATCAATGCGAGAAAAAGTTGTTCTGAGTCAAATGTGTTTGCTATACAAGATATAACTGATAGAAATATGTGTCTTTATAAACGCAGTGTTTGCAATTATGACTGGTCTTTCCTATACGAAATCAGTGATTTAAATTTCGCATATTCCAAGTTTCTTTCAGCGTTTCTACAAATCTACAGTACACATTTTCCTTTCCAAAACATTAAGCAAACCAAAAAGATAAGAAAACCCTGCATTACATAGGAACTATTTAAAATGATAAAACACAAAGACAAACTGTACCATAGATTTCTTACTGCACGCTTGCCTGAAACACTGGCACTGTTTAAAAAACACAGAAACAAACTAAATACGGAATTTAGACGCGCTAAGAATACTTATCATGAGCATCTGTTTGCAGACGCTCCTGGTGAACATCCTGAAACCACGTGCAGCATTATCAATAAGGTTCTTGGCCACGAAAAGCGTTCTACCTCACCAGAGAAGATAATCTATAATAAAAATGAAATTTCAGGTTTAGCGCTTGCAAACCATTTCAATCGGTACTTTGCAAGTATAACCATGCCACAGCAAACTCGGCCTGATACGCCGTCGTTTCTTTCTGTTTCGAACAACTTATTTTTAAATCCCACTAGTGAATCTGAGGTATTTAGCACTATTATGAACCTTAAAAATAGTAAAGCTTTTGACATTGATGATATCCAAATAAAACCAATAAAGTATGGTTTAGAATGCATCACTCCTGCTTTAACACATATCTTTATCCTAGCTTTACAGTCTGGTGTGTTTCCAGAAAAAATGAAAATGAGTAGCGTAACTGTACTTTTTAAAGGAAGCAACAGAAACGATGTGTCCAATTACAGACCCATCTCAATCATTCCAGTATTTTCCAAAGGATTAGAAAATATTATTTTTTCTCGCTTGTCAAACTTTTTCGACAGACAAAACGTTCTATCTAGTGCTCTGTTCGGCTTTCGTAAAGGCAGGTCAACAGAAACTGCTTTGCTCACACTCAAGGAACATGTACTAAAAAACATAGAAAGAAATCTCTTCCCATTGGCACTATTCATTGATTTCAGTAAGGCGTTCGATTGTAATAATCATAAAATTTTGCTATGGAAATTATCACAGAATGGCATTAGAGGTACTCCCTTAGCATTATTTGAGTCTCACCTTACTGATCGAAAACAATCAGTATGCATAAAACAGGAGAAGTCAAGTTTTGTTCCTTTACTAAATGGCGTGCCACAAGGGAGCCTACTAGGTCCTATGCTTTTTAACCTCTACATTAACGACATCAGTAATATTGATACAACTGTAAAATTTATCGTGTATGCCGATGACGCTAATCTTCTTATTTCTGGTCCGAATTCAAAAGAATTAATGGAAAAATGTAATTATCTACTCACTAAGCTATCTGAATGGTCAGTCGCTAATTGCCTGAAAATAAACCCTAGGTAAACTAAAGTAATGTTATTTCGCGCAAAAAATAAAGTTCTTACTAGTAATCAAACTTTACTGTGTGCTGGTAAAGAACTGCAGATAGTTGATGAACATTAAATATTAGGCGTCACTTTTTCCTCGCACCTTACTTGGGATAAACATTGAAAATATCTGCACAAAAATGTCTGCTATCGCAGGTGTTCTGTCTCGATGTCGGCGTCTTCTTCCAACCAAAGTAAAGCTGAACATTTATTATGCCTTATTTTCTTCCCATTTAAATTACTGTAGCTTAGTCTGGGCGACTACAGGAAAGACGATCGAATATTATGAAAATCCTTTCTTTCCAAAAAAAAAAAAGAAAGATTCCGAACATTGACAACATGGGTAATCTGGAGACAACGCGGCCTGCGTTCCTAAAGCATAAAATTATAAAAATGGAATATTTCTACACTTTCCGCCTTCTAAATTCATTTTATTTCTCAAATACTGTCTTCAAAAATTCCCTAGTGTCTAATGAATCTTTGACACCAAAATTAATTTCTTCCAATACAAGAAATAGTGATCCGTGGTATGTTCCGTGATTTCGTAATAAATATATCCTACAGTCATTACAACATAATCTACCGTACATTTCAAATAAATATCAAGGTGCATATATTTCTTCATCCAAGGAACTGCAAATGCATTTTGTCAACATGTGACCAGTGATTGTTTATCGTTATTCAGAGCCAACTGTGTTACTGATTTTGTAACCCATACACATATATTTCTATTTTCCGGTGTATCGAATATGTTTGTTTTTAGTCTGTATTTTCTAGTCTCTATATCAGAGCGAATTGTGTTAGCTTTTTTTAGTAACCCTTACACACATACTTCCTTTTTTCTGATGTATCAAATATGGTTTTTTCTCTTAGTCTATATATTATTTTCGGTCTTGTTATTGTGCATTTATGTAAATAATTTATTCTGAGTGTCTAACAATGTTACGATTTTTTATGCAATCACCATGTATGCCTTGTAACGGACCATCGGCACAATCAAGCTGTTTTTCCAACAGCTTTTAGTCTTGGGGATCCATCAGAACACTTGTAATTCTGGAAAATAAAAATCTATCGAAATCTAAATTACCCATTTATGGCACCCATAAATACAACTGAAGGCATTGTTAGCCTCATTAACGAATTTAAAACATCTGCCTCTGATATTGACAATATTGCTACGGAACAATATGTGCGATCACGAAAAGGCGAGCAGTGCGAAGACGACGACGACGATGAGAAGCTAGCGCGGGCTGTTGCCTCTTGGCCAAGCGCAGCGTATTTTCTTGTAAATATACTTGTACATAGCTTTTCGTCTGCGTCTTCCTACGTAACATATCTGGTGGAGGTGGACGTTCCCTGTACCTCGTCACGGAGCTTCGCAATGGACGGTACGTCGAGCCTTCCTTCATGGCTCCCGGCGACGACAACCGGACTCCCCCGGCTCCGACACCTGCTGCCACTTCGACGACCTACATCACTCTCCCCGCTCCCCGTGATCCTGGCGTATTCTCGGGCAAAGATGGGGAAGACGTCGATGACTGGATCAGCCTGTTGAACACGTCAGCCGCAATAACCGGAGGGACCCTACTATTATGCTCGCCAACGTAGTCTTTTACCTCGGTGGCACACCTAGAGTTTGGTATCGCACGCACGAAGATGAGCTCACCAGTTGGGATTCACTTAAGACACAGCTTCGGGACTTGTTCGGCAACCCCTACGGTCACCAACTTGCCGCGCAGAAGGCGCTTTCCGGCCGTGTGCAGACGTCAACAGAGCCCTATGTCACGTACATTCAGGACGTCTTGGCTCTGTGCCGCAAAGTTGACACCCACATGATTGAGTCAGACAAGGTTGCCCACATCCTCAAAGGCATTGCCGATGACGCCTTCAACTTGCTCGTTTGCAACAACGTAGCGACGGTGGATGCTGTTATGAAAGAGTGCCGCCGCCTGGAACTGCTAAAAGCCGACGTATTGACCAGCAGTTTGCCCGTCTGCTCAACACCCCAGCGACATCTTCCTGTGCCGACACTCCTCGTCCCAACAACACTGCCGATGTTACCAGGATCGTCCGGCGTGAGATCGAGGCCGCCTATCCGGCTGCCTTCGACTCCAGTCCCACCAACACATCTGCAGTCACGGTCTCACTGATCCAGGCAGTTGTCCGCCAAGAGTTCGAAAACATGGGTCTTCACACCATCTGTTCGGCCCATCGTCCTGATACCCGCCCGGCTTCTTCGATTCCGCCCCGTCCCGCACCTTCTTACCCACCACGTTTCCGCAACCCATCTGAATGGCGCACTGCTGACGACAAGCCCATTTGTTTCCACTGCCATCGAATCGGGCACATTTCTCGGCACTGTCGCAGTCGCTGGAGTTCCCCGACCCGGTCTACTTATACCGCCTACTCTCGCCCCCCAGGTGGCCCTTCTCGTCCCTATGCCGCACGCTCCGATAACGCCGCCGCTGATTCTCCTGCACCGAACCGCTCCTATTCTCGTTCGCCTTCCCCCCAACAATGACAATCTCGCTCTCCCCAGCCCCGTCGCTCCTATTCGCCGACTCCCTTCGGACGCCGCTCCCTGCCGGAAAACTAGACGATGCAGCGCCTCGAGGTGACGCTGCATTGCTCCCTACGCCGCCAAATCCTCTACTGACGTTGCCCACTCATCTGAACCTTCTTAACGTGCAAGTCGACGGTGTTTCTGTGTCTGCACTCATAGACACTGGGGCGCATTTGTCCGTAATGAGCGCTGACCTTCGTAACCGGCTCAAGAAAATTATCACGCCCGCCACGACGCCTGTTGTCCGTGTCGCCGATGGCGGAACAGCCCCCGTAATTGGTATGTGTACCGCCCGCGTCTCCTTCGCCGATCGCTCAACAATCGTGCTATTCACAGTCATCGCCCACTGTCCCCACGACATCATCCTCGGCTTAGACTTCCTCTCTGCACATTCTGCTCTCATCGATTGTTCAGCCAGTACTCTCCGCCTTGACCTGCCTGTTCTGGATCCTGTTGAACCACACCCCAGTCGCCTCAGTTCCGTCGACTTCGTTCGCTTGCCACCTTCGGCACTGACCTACGTTGACCTAGTGTCTTCCCCACCAGTCCCCGACGGTCACTACATCGCGGCTCCTATGCAAGACGTCCTCCTTACACACGGGATCACAGTACCTCATACAGTTTTATCTATTACGGCGAATTGCGTCTGCCTGCCAGTGGTCAACTTTGGCTTGACGACACAAGTGCTGCCACGCGGGATGTCTCTGGCCCAGCTTTGCTCATTCGCGGATCACTCAGTAGCATCCATTGCAGTAGACGACACTTCATCCGATGCTCCTCTACCATCGCAGTCGGCAAATTGTACCATCGCAGTCGGCAAATTGTACCATCGCTGACTTACAGAAAACGATTGCGCCCGACTTGCCGTCCGAGCACGCTCGTGAACTCTACCGCGTTCTGTTTTCCTACCACGATATTTTTGACTTTAACGATCGTCCTTTGGCCCAAACTACAGCTGTCAAACATCGCATTAATACCGGGGATGCCCCTCCTATTCATCGCCGCCCGTATCGAGTGTCACCAGCTGAGCGTCAAGTTATTCACGCAGAAGTTCGCAAAATGCTTGCCAAGAACATTATTGAACCATCATATAGTCCATGGGCATCACCTGTTGTACTGGTCAAAAAGAAGGATGGCTCATGGCGCTTTTGCGTGGACTATCGGCACCTTAACAGGGTTACCAAAAAGGACGTGTATCCCCTACCTCGGATTGATGACGCCCTTGACTGCCTCCACGGTGCTCGTTATTTCTCCTCTATTGACCTTCACTCCGGCTACTGGCAGATTGCCGTGGACGATCTCGACCGCGAGAAGACTGCTTTTGTAACACCCGACGGTCTTTATCAATTCAAAGTGATGCCGTTCGGTCTATGTAACGCCCCTGCCACTTTTGAACGCATGATGGACTCCCTTCTTCACGGTTTCAAATGGTCCACGTGCCTGTGCTACTTGGATGACGTTATCATATTCTCCCCAACGTTCGCTACGCACCTCGAGCGCCTCTCAGCAGTCCTGGACGTTTTTCGTCGAGCCGGTCTGCAACTCAACGCATCGAAGGGTCAATTCGGCCGTCGCCAGATTACCGTCCTTGGACATCTCGTTGACGCGAACGGAGTGCAACCGGACCCAGGCAAGATCCATGCTGTTGCGCACTTCCCTGTTCCGAAGTGTGTCAAGGATGTGCGCAGCTTCATCGGCCTTTGTTCGTACTTCCGCCGTTTTGTGAGAAATTTCGCCGCTATAGCACGACCACTAACCGAGCTTTTGAAAAAAGACGCCCCTTTCCAGTGGGGAGATAACGAGGCCTCTGCATTCTCGCTTCTAATCGACCTTCTCACAACGCCTCCCGTTCTGGCCCATTTCGACCCTTCTGCGCCTACCGAAGTCCGTACTGATGCCAGCGGTCACGGAATTGGCGCAGTACTGGCACAACGCCAGCATGACCACGACCGTGTTATCGCTTACGCCAGAGCAGGCTCCTCTCACCCGCGGAGCGCAACTATTCCATCACTGAGCGTGAGTGTCTGGCCCTAGTTTGGGCGGTTGCGAAATTCCGCCCATACTTATATGGCCGACCCTTTTCCGTTGTCACAGACCATCACGCGCTTTGCTGGTTATGCTCACTGAAAGATCCTACAGGAAGACTTGGTCGCTGGGCCTTACGCCTCCAAGAATATTCGTATACTGTCACCTATAAATCTGGCCGTCTACACAAGGACGCTGACTGCCTGTCTCGCTACCCGGTCGACGAGCCTGACGACGCCGACAGTAGTAGCGCCAACGGCATTTTCTCTGTATCTGCCTTCGCTAACATCGCCGATGAGCAGTACCGAGACCTATCGCTGCGAGCACTTATCGAGCGTCTGCGCTCAACACCTACCGACGCATCCGTTCGCCGATATGTCCTCCAGGACGGCATTCTGTATCGAAGGAACTTCCTCCCTGACTGCTCTGATCTTCTTCTTGTCGTGCCAAAACAGCTACGACAGACTGTGCTCTTTGAGATGCATGACGCACCCACTGCAGGACATCTTGGGGTAACCCGCACGTACGACCGCGTCCGCCGCCGCTTCTATTGGCCTGGTCTCGCTCGCTCCGTTCGACGCTATGTTGCTGCCTGTGATCCCTGCCAGCGTCGGAAAACACCTCAGGTGCTACCTGCCGGTCATCTCCAGCCGATCACCGTCCCTGTAGAACCGTTCTTTCGTGTTGGATTAGACTTGCTCGGTCCCTTTCCCACGTCATCCTCTGGGAACAAATGGGTAGCCGTCGTGACTGATTACGCCACCCGATACGCTATCACTCGGGCTCTCCCTACCAGTTGCGCCACTGACGTCGCGGACTTTCTCTTGCGTGACATTATCTTGCTTCATGGCGCCCCGCGACAGCTGCTTACTGACCGTGGTCGGAACTTTCTCTCGAAAGTTATCGCTGACATTGTGCGTTCCTGCTCCATTCAACACAAACTGACTACCTCATACCATCCTCAAACCAATGGCCTGACAGAGCGGTTAAACCGTACTCTTACCGATATGCTGTCCAAGTACGTTTCCAAAGACCACCACGACTGGGACATTGCCCTTCCTTACGTAACATTTGCGTACAATTCTTCCCGGCACGACACCGCCGGATTTTCTCCATTTTATCTATTGTACGGTCGCGAACCGACCTTGCCCCTAGACACGGCACTTCCTCCTGCTGCGATCTCAACAAGCGAGTATGCGCGCGACGCCATCGCCCTCGCCGACCATGCACGCCAGCTTGCCCGTGCTCGACTGACGGCCTCACAAGCCACTCAGCAGTGTCATTACAACGCCCGCCATCGTGACGTACAGTTTTCGCCTGGTGCGCTCGTTCTCCTGTGGTCGCCCTCCCGTCACGTCGGACTTTCAGAGAAGCTCCTTTCGCGATACACAGGGCCCTACCGCGTGCTGCGCCAGGTGACGCCTGTGACTTACGAAATTGCTCCTGTGGGTTCAACCTCGTCCTCTCTTCTGGCATCAAGTGATGTCGTGCATGTCAGTAGGCTCAAGGCCTACTACACTGCTTCCGAGTCCGATCTTTAGTCGCTCCGGGACGGTGCTTTTGCAGCCGGGGGTAGTGCTACGGAACATTATGTGCGATCACGAAAAGGCGAGCAGTGCGAAGACGACGACGACGATGAGAAGCTAGCGCGGGCTGTTGCCTCTTGGCCAAGCGCAGCGTATTTTCTTGTAAATATACTTGTACATAGCTTTTCGTCTGCGTCTTCCTACGTAACAATATTAACACTAAGCTATTAAAAAACAGAGTATCTATTTCAAGTGTCATTCTGTATCATATCTTCAAGCAGTCCTTGTCGTCTGGTGTCTTGTCCGTTGACTGGAAGATTGCGAAGGTTGTCCCCATTTTTAAAACTGGAGATAGGCATAGGCCTGAGAACTATCGCCAAATATCGCTAACATCTGTGTCATGCAAACTACTTGAACACATAATCGTCTCGCACATTTACTCGCACCTAGAAAAAATAACTTTTTCTTTCGGAAACAGCATGGCTTCAGGAAAGGTCTATCTTGTGAAACACAGTTACTGGATTTCACCACCGATCTACACAGCAGTATGACCAACAGTCAACAAATAGACGCTATTTTCCTGGACTTCTCAAAAGCATTCGACCGCGTTGCCCATTGCCGGCTCATTTCTAAAATATCTCATCTAGGTTTCGACTCACTAACCCTTTCTTGGCTTAGAAACTTCTCATCGCTTCGTCGCCAATTTACCGTTGTTAACGATTGTCCTTCTATCACTCAGTCACGTCTGGTGCACCACAGGGGAGTGTGTTGGGACCTCTGCTTTTCCTAATATTTATTAACGACCTACCTTCAAACATTTCCTCTTGCATACGACTGTTTGCCGATGAGTACGTTGTTTACCGACCAATTAATTCCATTAACGATCATACCGCCTTGCAGTATGACCTTCACATTATTACCGACTGATGTAACATATGGAAAATGTATCTTAACCCTTCCAATTGTAATAATATATCGTTCTCACGCAAGCGTACTAGCTCCATATTCACATACACCATAAATAACACGAATCTGTCACGTACCACTACTTACAAATACCTTGGTGTAAACCTCACTAGTAACCTTTCTTGGTCTTCGCATATTACTACAATTTGCGCAACTGCATCTAAGACGCTTGGCTTTCTGAGGCGCAACTTGCAAAATTCATCTGCTGACGTGCCTAAATTAGCATACCTGGCGTTCGTACGCCCGCAATTAGACTTTGCATCCGCTGTATGGTCACCACACCAAGAATATTTAATAACCATGCTGGAACGCATCCAGAACAGAGCTGCCCGATATATAACTCGGAATTCTAATCGGAAGTCCAGCATAACGCAGATCAAGCTCGATATTTCTTTACAGCCCCTAGGCATCCGCCGCAAGGTTGCTTTGCTCTGTCTATTTCACAAATATGTTCATTCCGATAAGCCATGCATATTACCCCTCGGGACCCCCGCCCGTACGTCCTGAAGATTACATAATCATTTTAACTTCAAGTGCATTTTCGGTAAAACCACTGCTTTCAATTTAGCTGCTGTACCTCGTGCCATATATCCCACTGGAATGGTCTCCCCGATGATATCGTCTCAATAACTGATCGTAAAATATTTCGTGAACGCCTGTGCGTGCTTTTTACATAATCTCCTTCCTCTTATTTTGCTGCTATGCTTGAGCATGCTGTGCTTTGTTTTGTTTTTTAGTTCAGCCACTGTAAAGTTGTCTTAGATTTATTTTTGAGATCTTTCCATTGTACTTAACAGTTCTTTGTTACATTGCCCCCCTTACTCAATGCCCGACAGGGTCTGTAAGGTGTTTTCTAAATAAAATAAATATAATAAACTTTGTCCTGTGTGTATATTTAAATATATTGTGTATGTGCATCGTGTTTACAGTGGAAATATAAAATAATATTGGTGAGAAAATATGGATCAGGCAGCCGTCGCTAGTGCTTCTAATGCGCGTGTCCTTCTATTGTCAGGATTTACAGAAATAAAGCGAAAGTATGAATTAAAAGCCGTGCATGTCCGCGCCAGGAATGAGCAGTAAGCTATTAGCCCGAGTAGAATTTCGCGTGAAAAGGTCGAGGAAAGTAAAAAGAAACCTTAAATGATGTGGGTGACAAGGCTGTGGTAATGGCACTTTAGGTGTGTGTGAGGGGGGGGGGGCTGCCCCCCCCCCCGGAATACTCAGGAGGGGGCTCGGGACCCGGAGCCCCCTCCCCCGTAGTCGGCGCCTACACCAAGGTAAAAGGAGAAAGAAACGAGCTGGTAGTTCCCGCCGGCGCAAGTAGCCACCATGGTGAGAGCCCAACGCCTGCGGCAGTTCAGGGAGGAGGGGATGCACAGAATGCTGGAAAATATGGGAGAGAACTGGAAAAGAATGACACGCCATAAAGAATTAAGCGAAATTGCGGCACTACGGCAGCGTGTATGGCTGAAGTGTCAGATAGACGAAGCGGCAGTGTACACTTGTTCGGCAAGATGTCACACATTGAAGTACTGAACTTTTGTCCAGCACAATTTTGTGTTCGTCGAAATTTTCGTACGGCATTACTTGTTTCAGGATTGTGCAGGTCAGTGATGCGAATGCGTTCTGAAATAGTGAAACGACCTAAAGTGATGATATCTGTTTCAATCGATATGTTACTATTGTCCAAAACTGCTGGAAGCAACAGCGGCTGTTGTACACAGAGAGTATATCTTGTCTTACAGCCGCTCTTTACATCTCGTTTCCGAGCAACCAATTTCTGGGATAACTATGCCTGCTCGAAATTTTATTGCTGTTATTGCAGTAGGCTTGGCGCCGCCCATATATTATAGTCACAAAGTTTGTCTGCGCAAATATAAAGGCATGACAGTTTATGGGTCTTTTTTTAACTTTACTCCTTTGGGGGAGGGGGCGGGGGTTGTTCCCGACCACGGAGCAATCCAAACACGTTTGAGTGGCAAGTGCAGCTAAAGGTGAACCAGACGGCTGCGTGAAAACTCTTCTTACGACAGGCTCACAGCCATAAAACGGGGCGCAGACGAGGCAGTATTTCTCCACGTCTCTGACCTGGATTTCTGCTGCTGGGTTATGCCGTGCAAACTGGAAACTACACGCTTCACTGCAATGTCCAGCCAAAGCTCGAAAACGGACCTGCCTACTATTTTATGGCCAGCGACCCCCCATGGACGGAAAGCAACGGGAGACTCTCATATGGTCATCTTACGCGTACTTTCGGACTATGGTCTCCTTAGACAGGGCAACGCGGACAGGAAGGACGGAGGCACCCACTCTGTAGGGGGGGAAGCTGTCGGGCGGACCTTGCCAGTGAGCGCCGCTTTCAATGCGTCAAATGCTGACGACGACGGTACGATAACGACAACGGTCAACGACGGTGCACAACGACCATACGGCAGGACGGCGTCGTGTTGGCGGATTGTGATACTGGGTAAAATGAAAGTTGTCATCTTAGTAGTAGTAGTAGTAGTAGTAGTAGTAGTAGTAGTAGTAGTAGTAGTAGTAGTAGTAGTAGTAATAGTTGTAGTAGTAGTATCGCGCGCGCGCGCACGCACGCACCCACCAAACAGAACACCATATAAGAAGACGCTATTAAACAGTAAACATGTTGTCGGCGCCAGATCAAGCTTTTACAAAATAAAAGCAATATGAAAAAGCAATAAACTGCAGGGCTTCTTCGGAAGCCCAGTGTGTAAGGCTTCCAGCTTTGATGCAACATCTACGGTGGCCTTCCCAACAAAGTCCGCGACGTCTGCGATATCGGTGCGTCAGAAAGCGGGACATGGTTGCTCTCGACTCCCGGTCACGTCTGAACGACCCGATTACAATGAATCCTTAAAGAATACCTATCAAGACACTAAGATGGGCTAGTTGGTTACGAGTATGATAGAACACCGTTTTCCAGCGCAAATTTAGACGACACATGACGAGATACACAGTACAAACGCCGATCATGTGTTTGTCCTGTGCAGCTCGCTGTGTCCGGTCTGAATTTGCGTCGTTAAACCATGTTCCATAATCTTCCAAAAGTTCACCTCAATTGTGGAATACAGCAAATGCAAGTTTTCAGATCAGTATATATATAGAGCGTTAATGATGGGAAAATAATTTGGGACCACCTCCACCTCTGGAAGCTTTTTAGAATGAAATGGATGACACTGCAAGAGGTCCTTGCACGCTAATGCTTGACGCCTGACGGGGAAGCAAAACCACGTGCACATTGTTTCGCTAGTGTAATCATTTGCTTTCTGAAAGGCGATTTTGGTACCCTTACTGCGCATCGACTCCACCGCTGCAGTTTCGTACATTGGAATGGCCGACAAAGCTCTCTCCAATGCCTGTCTTTGCGAGGAGACGCTAGAACAGATTCTGTGTGACTGTCCTGAATATAATGTTCAGAGACAGTCCCTGGCGTCCGTCCTAGCGCAGCTTGACAGTAGACCATTGTCAGTTGAAACGATTTTCACATGTCGCCGACAGAAGACATCGCAGCTGAAGGCGACGAAGGGACTACTTCGGTTTTTGAAAGAGACGGGCTTGGGCAAGCGGCTGTGACAGTGATGTCACGTACCACGCAAGAGTGACGGACTGTAACTGACGACGTGTGCGTGCTGTGCTATGTGCTCTCTCTATCTCTTCTCCCCATCTTTCATCCCCCATCCCGCTCCCATGTGTAGGGTAGCAAACCGGTTGAGCTAAACTGGTTAACCTCCCTGCTTTTCCTTCTCCACTTTTTTTTTTCCTTCGTGCGTTGACAGATATTACCATGACGAGGTGATTGCTTAAGAAACACAGGGGATGCATAGGATCATGCATAGGCGTAGCTTTTTTTGCCTGCCTCCCAGTGTTTGGCGTGAGTCGTCGGTTTCTCGCCTGATAAACACACGAGCTAGGCTGGCATACAAAGTAGTGCCAGTGAGCGCGCCTCTGCATTGCGTAGCCAAAGAATAAATCACGACATAACCCCTACACATATAATGTCGGCTTATAGGTATCTCTAACGCACACAGACATATTAACGAAATATCGCATGATATTCAACAGCTCCTGTGTTTTTTTTTCTTTAATTTCTTGTACTTAGGCTACCCATTGTTGAGCCATTGGGTATGTGCCCATTCATGGCCAATCCTTCAGAATGCGCATGAGTCATTTGGCACGAGGGGTACACAATGTATATAGATATGTGTTGTACTTCTCTGTGCATACACTTCTAGCCATTCTTGCCTCCGACAGACATCACGCATCGCCTTCGTGCTTGTGAGGTCGTTGTATCGACGTCCCGCACAGTGCATCCGCATGATATGGTGTTTGCATTTCGGCGTAGCTTGTTAACTGTGTATTGCATAAGCGTTGCATGGGATCATACGTTGCATAAGATGACAAGAAACACAATGCGCATCGAATTTAGTATATAATTTCATTAATCGCTTCATTAAAGCTTCGCCCCACATAGGTTCGAACGTGAGCGTTGGATATGGATAATCTTTCTTTTTCCGCTGATTGCGCGCGCGCACGCACGCACGCACACACACACACACACACACACACACACACACACACACACACACACACACACACACACACACACACACACACACACACACACACACACACACACACACACACACACACACACACACACACACACACACACACACACACACACGCACGCGCACGCACCATTTTACACTGGCCACCCTGGTGTGACGCTTTTGTGACGATAATGTTACCATGTTAACAAAAATTCTACAAACCGTCGCTATCCATCAGCACTCCAGACGGACTCCTTCCAACTTCTATTTAATTACCGTAAGTCAAGTAAAAATTACTGAGTAAACACCTGAAGCTATACGACACATAGATGTTGAGAAACCTCCGTAAGCTCGAAGGTCCAGAAAGAAATAAAGAAGAAAAATAAAGATATCCGCTCACTTTCGAGCTAATGTACGATGTATGCAACTTTGTGTCTACGTGCGAAGTTTTATTATTATTATTATTATTATTATTATTATTATTATTATTATTATTATTATTATTATTATTATTATTATTATTATTATTAACGCTACCCCACCCTCCTTTTTTTCTTTTACGCCTAACTGTGGTTTATCGTATCGGCAGCGTTCATGTCGCCAAGCTTACGACGTTGTTGTCAGTTGATAAACCACTGTTTCCTTTATAACTCGCCATTCAGGCAAACACAACTTGTCGCGCTTCCTTCAGCACAGTCAGCGCCGAGCGCGAGAGGAACCCCGCGGCACAACCGTGCACTCTCGGAGGGGCAGAGCGCACGCGGGACCGTGAGCAGCTGACGCGCGGCTCGCGAGCCCCCGAAATAGGAGCAGCGGCCGCTGGGGGTCTGTGTGCCACCACAACGCAGGGGTCCGCACCGGCAGAGGAGAGTGGGGGCCGCATACCCCACGCCTTCGCGAAATCTCTTCCGCAAGAATTGCCTTTGTGCATTGTTACGCTTTATGAATTGCGTAGATTTAGAAAGAAGCGTCCGCGATCGGTGTATGCGTCTTGAAATATGAATTTTGGAGGCTTCTGAAAAGGTCCTCACACTAAAATTGTTCGTAGCAGCAGGCGCCAGCCAATCGTGATGTTGGACATTACTCTTAGCGAAAGCATACGGCCAACGACAAACAGCTCTCAAGGACAAAAAAAAAGCGTTGTGAATTTGGCCTGTGATCAAACTGCCATCGATCGTACTCAGCATAAACGCTTTGATTACGCTCAGCTTGAGAAGTAGGTCCTGCTATAACCAGTTTATCCTTAACCGGCATCTGCCTGGCTAAGCAGATGCGTGTTACGCAGGCTACGCGCGGAAACATTAGTTGTACTCACTTGAATACTGATTAGATGCGGGCGTTAGCGAGCTCTTCACATAAATAAGACGTAAAAGGTGCCTAGAGAGAGAGAGAGAGAGTAGTAGTAGTAGTAGTAGTAGTAGTAGTAGTAGTAGTAGTAGTAGTAGTAGTAGTAGTAGTAGTAGTAGTAGTAGTAGTAGTAGTAGTATTTTACGCTGCAGAAGTACGCTATAACTAACCTGGCTATTTCGTGTTATCGATATCAAGAGCAGCATGAAAAAAAATCGAATGGTAAGATTCTTTAGAATGGGTGTCCTGGGTTCGTGATTAAGCTTTGCGCCTACACAGAAACTATGTTCGCCCCGGGCAAAATCATCATTACTCAGACTAACGAGCAAGGGTAAAGAAACGAACGCGAAAAAGACCGCGCCAAAAGTGAGCCCGATCACTGCAGCTACGTCTCTGCGAATACTGCGGCGTCATTTCAAGGAATAAGTGGTGGCGAGGCATCGCATATCTCCGAAATGATGTCGCGGCAGGAATGGTTACTGCGGGCGCCATTATACGCCACCTGCGAATTCCCGGTGTCTTTGCATAAGACGACTGCCGAAGAACCAAAGCGAGCAGGGAGGCGGTGGGCTGATCTCTCGATCCTTCCGAATCGCGATTAGTGCTGACGTTGAAAACCACGCACCGGTAGATCTCGTGTGAACAGAGACATCATTAGCAATGGAAATGTGCAGCCACTGACTGGGACCGCGATATGGCAACACATCCTGTGTATAGTCACAACGCGATCAGCTCATGCCTGCACCGAACTGCACAGTCCGGTGAGTTCAGTGAAAGCCTGCAGGTAGCGTAATGACTACGTACTATGCGAAGGAGGAGAGGCGTCTAATCTCTACACGAACTAAATGTGGCGGCTAAACCATTGTTTTAGCGTGTGACATTTTACGCTCGCCTCCACGCGTCATCCATATGTATACGCAGTATATAGACTCAACACGCACAAATGTCGCACCCTACCTTGCAAAGTATTTACGAAATTATCGATCGCTAGACCTTGGAAGGTTACACAGAGGGGTTTGGTGAGCTCTGTCCTGGGATATTGCACTCATCGCGCTGCGGCCACTGCGGTGGATTAATTGTGCAAGTTCGCTGATGGCAACGTGGGGGAGTATCTAGTAATTTTTTCTGTATAATTCGTATGGGAGTTCTGCATCCACGTATTGTCACAAAATAAAGCGTCGATTTATTTGTGTTCCAGTACCAAACGCAGTCTGTCGTAATTCCTTGCTAGTCATAGCGCCGTATGGCGTTATACCCTTGCAGGACTGCTTCTCGAAAACATATTTATTCTGTACATAGGATGTAACTACAGTGCTGAGGCGCAGGATCTTCAGTCATACCGTGTCGATGTGGACAAACTTAGTGAACCGGATAGCTTCGGCGCGGAACAGTGTCCACTGAAAAAACAAAAGATGCATGCTTTTTTTTGGTATATAGAAACAAAAAGCGAGCAAACTACGCCGAATTTCGGAAGGATAAATCCCAAAAACACTGAACCCTAAGTTTAATAGTACTGTTCACGAAGGCGACGGTTCGTTTCCTGGTGGTCGAAATTAGTCCCAGGGCTTGGTACTAAGGCTTATGAGGCTTCGGAACTTTGAAAGCACAAATGAATCATTTATTTATTTATGTACTCTCACATGTAAGAGAAGAAGAAAAGCGGCGAAAATAAATGAAGACACGCGACAGGGGATCAAAGTACAAATGTGCACGAAGTCGCAAGAACTTTCGTTCGCGGAGTGGCAACTCAGTATCATCTTCCTAAAGCTTGTTGCAGTACATTATATTTAGCTTCCGTATCACATCAGCGCGTGTGCGCCACCATCGTCATAGCACGGCATCCGGGATGCAGCACCCGCGCTAGCGACACGACGGCAAGTAGGAATTTTACTACACGTAAAGTAAAAGGCCAGCGCCATTCTTTGTTCAACAAACATAAAACTTGATCTTCGATTTCCTTCTTTATTATTATTCGTAACATTATTTCGCGATTCTTTTTCGTTTTCTTTTCCACTGAGGAGACGAACTTAATTTTTCTCGCTTCCGTGTCACTAATCGCGAAGATCATTTAATAAGGCCGTTTTTTGAGCGGTAACTTCTGCAATGTGATTGACTCGCTGGTTTCCGTCGCGCGCATCGCGAGGATGCCTGGCGCTGCATCGGCGACGCGGAGCACGCGCCCACGGCCCGAATCCCCGCGTGCGCCGGCCGCGTGCTCGCCGACGTAATTGGCGCGCGGTGAAGGGCGGCCTGATCGAGCGGGAAAGACGGTGGATCGCATTCCCGTCACGGCAGTCGACGCGTGCGGCCAGCCGCGCGGAACAAACGGCACGACAGCGGGCATAAATAACGACCAGGTGCCGTTGGGGGGACACCGCGCGCTTGCCTAAGCCTCGATCACGCATAAGGCGCGCCTTCTCGTCCACCCCAAATGTAAAAGAAAACCCGAGCTGCCGAATTTATCACGCATACTCGGCAAAGTCAGATAGGTACCTTTCCTATAGTAATTGTAGTCACTGTTCTGAGTGGTACTAACTATAAAGCTATGCTCTGTTTAGCGTCGTGACACTTCTAGGCACATCTTCATGGATGGGAAAGCGGACAAGATCGAATCCTAAGGAGGAATAAACGGGGCCACGGTTATGCCGGAGGTAATCGTATTCATTAACGATCCAGAAAGTGACCAGCCCAACCTGAAAGAAACTTCTATCGTGTCCTGTTTATAAACCACGCGATATATACAGGTTTGTTGTTGTTGTTGTTGTTTAGCTGCACCAAAGTTTTAAAAGTTGCCTGCGGCAGATAGCACAACTTTAACCCTTGACATAAATTACTCGATGAGGCGGCGATTATTACTACGAGAAAGCAAAATGAATAACTCAATTATCACAACTACGCTAATTAATTTTTAATTAGTCAGTTTACGGTACATATTTCTAGAATTATAGCCGGTGAGTTCGCAAAGCGTATGCACTTGAAACGAATTCTCAAGACTGCACCAGTTTCGAGATATTAATTTTCAACGTGTCCGACAAAATGCATTGGCGTTCCAGCTACTTTTTTCAAGAAAACGCAATTTCATGCATTCAAGCACAAGAAACTGGAACACCAATGCATTTCATGTATAACTAAATAGGTATCTCCATACCTCCAGAAAAAGGACATACCGAGCCAGCAGTGTCTGATGTTATAATGCACGCCAGCGTAGTAAGCGTGGCGTAACTCGACCGAGCTGCGAACCGATCGAATTCCTTTGTGGGCGTTTATATCTCGACATATTGCACAGCTCATGATGGAAAACAGTCGCATAGGCAGTTGATAAAAAAATTCCCAGATTCGGCGGTTGCGTTCCGGTGGGGTTATTTTTTTAAATTAATTCTGGTGTTTTACGTGCCAAAACCACACTTTCATTGTGAGGCCCGCCGTAGTGGGGGACTCTGGATTAATTTTGACCACCAAGGACCACCAAAGAAGACCACAGGGGATATTCAACGAGCCCCCATTGCACGCGACGGGGGCGCTTTTCATTTCGCCACCATCGAAATGCGATCGCCGCGGCCAGGGTTTGACCCTGTGACCTCGTGCTTAGCAGCGCAACACCACAGCCGCTAAGCCACGGGGGCGGGTGCCTGTGGAGGTGGAATGCAAACACGATCTTGGATAGTAGCGCGAAGTGACACGGACACGGACAGGACGAGCGTTAGCTCTCAACTAAATTTTTATTGAAGCGAAGAACACACACACACACACACACACACACACACACACACACACACACACACACACACACACACATATATATATATATATATATATATATATATATATGTTGAATGTGGTGTTTTGTGGCGCAAGGGCCAAATGTGGCCAAAGTGTGCCAGGCCGGTGGTAATGCGTTCGCAATGGAGCTATGAATAACGAAGGGCAGATGTTACGGTGGCTGTAAAGGGGCCTAAAAACAGTCGCTCTAAAGTGCATAAAACCTATAAAAGATAAAACTATGCCGATGGTTAATGGGCTGTACAACGGACACGAAATACACATTGTGAAATAATGATGATTTAGTTATATATCTCACAGATATACTTTTTTCAATAAGCACTACTGCCCTAATAGAGTCTTTGGGATGCAATGGCCTGTAGGCATGTGCTATGCAAGACTACCATCACAGCGGCATCCTCTAGAAAGAGGATGTGCTATGAATTTCTGGGGCTACAAACATGCAAGTCGACATCGTTCAAGAAATCCAGAACTGCTTTGGTGTCAAAGAACGGTTCTTCACCAAGAAACATAGCTGGTTGGAGAGGGGTGTGCTGGCGATATACAAGGGGAAAATGTCTCCTTGTCTCAGCTTCGGCTTCCCGACACTCCAGGAGGACGTGGAGAACGGTCAGCCTCTCACCACATCTACCACACGTTGGAGGTTCATTTCCGGTCAGTAAAAAATTGTGGGTGTCATAGGTGTGTCCTATCCTGAGTCGACAGAACAGGACATCAGTTCGTCGTGTTTTCGTTTTCGTGGGCCAGAAACCTAACTTTGGCTTAATCAAGTGAAGCTTATTCGTAGCTTCCATGTCCCACAAGCGTTGCCAGTGGCTTCGCAGATTCTTCCGTAAGAGAGGCTTCAGATCTGTGACAGGGACAGCAGCCGTAGGAATAATAGCTTGCGAGGTCATTGATGTAGCCATTTCGTCAGCTAGTACATTCCCCTCGATGCCTCTATGGCCAGGTACCCAGCATATAAGGACATGCTGGTTAGACATATACGCTCTACAGAGAATGGAATAGAGCTCAGTAAGTACAGGGTTCTTGTGTTTACAGAGTGACTTCAAGGCTTTTACGACGCTTAAGGAGTCTGTAAATATAATTGATTTTTGAAGATTTGATTTTCTGATATGTTTCACAGCCGACAATAAAGCATGGGCCTCAGCCGTAAATATAGTTGTTTCAGGGTGCAGTACACCGGATTCCGAGAAGGATGGACCAATGGCTGCATAGGACACCCCCGCATGCGACTTAGAAGCGTCTGTGTAAAACTCTGTGCACGAGTACTTGTACTGGAGCTCCAAGAAATGCATTTTGATATGTGTCTCTGGCGCATGTTTAGTGACCTCTACAAAGGATGTGTCACACTCTATCAGCTGCCACTGCCATGGCGCTAACAGTTTCGCTGGAGCCATAAGACAATGTTCAAGCACCGGAACACCCATTTCCTCACTAAGGTTCCTTGCACGAAAAGAGAACGGCCTTCTCGCTGCAGGTCGGTTATTGAAGAGTATGGAATCCGTCATATCGTTTATGCATGAATAAAAGGGGTGTTCGCGGTTAGAATTTAGTTTGAGGAAATATGTAAAACTGCTATATGATCTCTGAAAATGGAGTGACCATACATTTGCTTCTGCATAAAGGCTTTGTACGGGGCTTGTCCTGAAGGCTCCGGTCGCGAGGCGGATTCCTAAATGATGGACAGGATCCAACATCTTTAAATCACTTGGTGTAGAGGACTGATATACTATAGCGCCATAGTCAAGATGTGAGCTGACAAGACACCTATACAAGTTCAAAAGACATTTCCTGTCACTGCCCCATGTTGTACTTGATAGAAGTTTCAATAAGTTCATTGTTTTGAGGCACTTAGCCTTCAAGTATTTAATATGCGGGATGAATGTCAGTCTCGAATCCAGTATGATGCCGAGAAACTTGTGCTCAGCACTTACAGGTAATCTGCTACCAGAGAGCTCAATAGCAGGACGTGGTACTATTCCTCTCTTATTCGTGAAAAGAACGCAGGTACTTTTCTGTGGACTCAACCTGAAACCGTTTTCGTCAGCCCATTTTGCAACATTATTTAAGGCATGCTGGACATGTCGTTCGCAGATAGTTAAGTTGCATGATTTAAAACCAAACTGCACGTCACCTACATATACAGAGTATGACATCGTTCGTGGGATAGCCATGCCCAAAGAATTCATTTTCACAATAAAGAGTGTGCAGCTTAGCACACCACCTTGTGGAACACCAGTTTCCTGGGTGAAAGACCTTGACAAGGCATGGCCCACCCTAACACGAAATGTGCGGTTAGAAAGGTAACTTTCAATGATACTTAACATACTTCCGCGGATAGCCATAGCGGAAAGGTCTCGAATAATACCGAAGCGCCATGTGGTGTCGTATGCTTTCTCCAAATCAAGAAATACGGAGAGAAAAAACTGTTTGTGTATGAAGGCATCCCTTATATTTGCCTCAATGCGGACAAGGTGGTCTACGGTCGACCTGCCTTCTCTGAAACCACACTGGTAAGGATCTAGTAGTCTATTGCTCTCAAGGATATAGATTTGGCGCCGGTTTATCATTTTTTCAAAGAGCTTGCAGAAAGAGCTTGTCAAAGCGATAGGCCTGTAACTACTAGGTAAGGACGGGTCCTTACCTTGTTTGAGTATGGGTATTATTACAGCTTCTTTCCAAGAAGATAGGATATACCTAGCGGCCCACATGACATTAAAAAGTGAGAGGAGTGTTTTCTGTGTTTCAGGATGCAGGTACTTGATCATTTCATAAATGATAGGGTCACCACCTGGTGCTGAGCTGTTGCAACAAGCAAGAGAAGCTTGAGCTCCGCTAAACTGAATGGGCGGTTGTAATCTTCATTTTGGGCACATTTCCGATCAAGGCGCTGTCGCTCTGCGCGTTCTTTGAACTTCAGGAATGACTGTGAGTAATGCGATGCACTGGAGATATACTCAAAGTGTTCCCCCAGACAGTCTGCCTGGTCTTCCAGGCCATCTCCATGGGTACTTACTAAGGGCAGGGGGTTAGTCTCCCGGCCTTTTAGTTTATTCACCCTATTCCACACTTTTGCCTCGTCTTTGTAAGTATTTATTCTAGATATGGTACCGCTCCGAGCTCCCTCTCTTTGCTCGTCGACGTATTCTCCTGCCTTGAGATTTGACTTGTTTGAAATTAATAAGGTTTTCAGCTGTCGGAGAATTGCGAAGCAATCCCCAAGCTTTGTTTTGATTTTTGCGTGCATGTCGACAATCGTCATTCCACCATGGGATGCGACGGTTCTTTGTTTAATGCATTTTGTTGCAGCGTCAATAATAAAACCAGTTAGGTATGCAACAGCGTCGTCTATATTAAAATCAGAAATGTCGTCCCATCCTAAACACGTGAGTTCTCGAAACAGTTCCCAGTTTGCTGATTCGAGGTTCCATCGAGGGAAATGCGGCGAGCATGCATCTGGTTTGGCTAGGTTTAATGTAATTGGGAAGTGGTCACTCCCATAGGGGTTCTTGAGAACAGACCAATCCAGGCAAGGAAATAGTGAACTCGAAACGATGCGCAAGTCTATGGACGAGTATGTGTTATGTGTAACATTGTAATACGTTGGTTCTTATTTGTTCAATAAACATGCACCTGAAGAAAACAGAAAATTTTCTATCAGGCGCCCGCGCGCATCGGCACGCGAGTCGCCCCACAGGGGGCTATGTGCGTTTACATCACCAACGACTATGTATGGTAGAGGAAGTTCATCGATAAGGCTTTGAAACTCTGCTTTAGAAAATTGACAGGAGGGGGAGACGTATATCGAACAAACTGTGATTAACTTACCAAACAGCACAGCTCGGACTGCAACTGCCTCGAGGAGAGTTCGGAGTTTGATTTGCTGACATGCAACGCCCTTATCGACTATTACGGCTACACCCCCTGAGGAGGTGAGTGCATCTTCGCGGTCTTTGCGGAAAGTGGCATATTGCCTTAAGAAGTTGGTCTGTGTTACTTTCAGGTGTGTTTCTTGGACACGCAGCACCTTTGGAGTGAACTTGCGAAAGAGTTCTTTAACATCATCAAGATTGTGAAGAAGTCCTCTCACGTTCCATTGTATTATTTGGGTATCCATAACGGAAACGAGGTTAGTGCTGTGTGTTTAGAAAGAGAATTTAGGTTACAGGACCCTTTTCCGGTCCTGTAATGCGATGTTTCTCTTTTTTGGAGCGGTCGAGCGATTCTCGCCGCTCCTTAGGCGCTAGTGGCGCCGTTTGACTTGGTGTGGGTGTCCATCGCCTCCTGCGAAGCGCTGGACACCCGCTCTTGTGAGCGATTTGTTTGTTGAGAAAGCCTCTTCTCAAAGGATGAGGCCCTTGAGGCCACCAGCCCGGAGGTCGACGGCCCCTTCTCGGATGACGGTGCAGCGCTAGCCGCAACCGCCGAGGGGGCAGGTGACGTCACTGCCGGCTCACTAAGTGTGGGCCGGACAGCCGCCGGAGGCCGTTGTGGCGCTGCCCCCTGACGCGCCACTTCGGCAAAGCTATTCTTCGGTAAGAAGGATACGCGCCTGCGTGCCTCCTTAAACGAAATATTCTCTTTGGTTTTGATTGCCACTATTTCCTTTTCTTTTTTCTAATGTGGGCAGGACCGCGAGTACGCGGGGTGCTCCCCTTCACAATTCACACAGTGTGGAGTGTTCTTGCATGACTCGGACGGATGTTCATGGTTGCTACATTTGGCACAGGTTAGTCGGCCACGGCAGTTCTGGGAACTGTGGCCAAACATCTGACACTTAAAACATCGGAGGGGATTTGGGATATAGGGCCTCACCCTGATCTTCACATAGCCTGCCTCGATTGTTTCGGGCAGAACAGATGAACCAAATGTAAGAATAAGATGCTTAGTCTGAATTTCTTTACCATCGCGCCTCATTTTGATTCGTTTTACACTGATCACATTCTGGTCACTCCAGCCTTCAAGTAGTTCAGCCTCTGTCAGATCAATCAGGTCACTATCAGACACAACACCACGGCTGGTGTTCATGGTGCGATGCGGTGTCACATTCACTGGAACGTCCCCAAAAGAGACAAGATTCGGCAGCTTTTCAAACTGATTTTTATCTCGGAGTTCCAAAAGGAGATCTCCACTTGCAAGTTTGGTTACTTTAAAGCCTTGGCCAAGAATATCGGTTATTGATTTAGACACTAGAAAAGGAGAGATCATTCTCGCTGACTTTGCGGTTTTCTCCGAGTGAAAGACATGAAATTTGGGAAAGTTTTCATTATGAGGACCATAGAACCTAAATACTTCTTCGGAGCGCCCTCGTTTATGAGGGCGATCAGGAAGGGGTGGAAAAGAACTTGCCATAGATATATGCGGAAATTCAGCAGCACCGCCAGCCACCCACCATGGAGCCCAACAAGGGGACGCTGCAGAACCGTTAAAAGACACGGCCTGCACGCGCCAGCTGTACGACACTACTATAACCAAATCTGTTATAACCAAGGTTGGCTATACCACACAAGGTTACACAAGGTTAACCCTTGCCGCCAGGAGAAAGGAAGTAAACAGAAGAGAGAAGGAGACAGGAAAGGTAAAAAAGTGAGAGATATAGACGAAGATTCGAGGAGGGAGAGACAGGAAAAGGCGACTGCCGATTTCCCCCGGGTGGGTCAGTCCGGGGGTGCCGTCTACGTGAAGCAGAGGCCAAAGAGGTGTGTCGCCTCCGCCGGGGGACCTTAATGGTCCGAACACCCAGCATTGGCTCAACCCCCAGGATCCCCCTTTCCCCGGACACGGCTAAGCCGCGCACGGCTACACGCGGGAGGGTCCGACCCTCATGTGCTCGGGTCCGTGGTGTCGCAACACACCAAACTCCTGCTGACGCAGACGCCCCTGCGGGGACATATGTATATATATATATATATATATATATATATATATATATATATATATATATATATATAGGTGATTGCAGAAAACCGCATCATAAGAACATGACAAGGTATGAAGACATCAGTTAAACATATCAGGAGGTAGGGAAGTGAAAAAAGGGAACAACAAAAAGACACTACTTCAGATTAACACACGTGTTGTGAAGATACTGAAATTCGCATTCTAACAGAGACAAAGATGCATGGCTAACGCAAGTCTCTCCTAATCATTTAATTTATTTCCCGTGTGGTTTGGCATTTGTGACTTGAAAGAATTTTTGTGTCTTCAAACAAAGGTTTACAACGGCAATTGAAACAATGTGACGCTAGATGTGAAGCATTAGGGTTGTTAAGGAAAGGTTTGTGTTCTTTTAGTCTAATTTAGTCACCTGCCGCTCTGTCCAATGTAAGTCTTCCCGCACTTGAGTGGAATCTGATAAACTATACCAGTATTAGAAGGCACAAAAGGGGACACATGTCTAACGCCGCAATCATCTTCTCTTTTTTTGCCACCCTGTTCAAGTTTCCTATTTATCATAGGGCACATGATAGACAACTTGCGGGGGGCCGCGAGAACTGTATCGACGTCATATCTATTGGCCACGTTCCGTAAATCATGGGATAATCTATGTACATAGGGCACTACAGCAAACCTTGTTTTCTTTTTTCTGTTTTTCTTGTTTCTTAGCGGGGCTTATTACCCATTTTAACAGCTTTTCGCAGGTTAGTGATAATAAATGCACAGGATAACTAGCCTTCTCGAGCCTAACTATTTGTTGTGAAAAACTTTGTTTCATATTGTGTGGACATGACTTAGTAATGGCAGACTTAAGAGCTGAATAAGCTATCCCCTGTTTAAGAAGTTTAGAATGACAAGAAGAAAATTCAAGCAGTGGTTTCTTTGACCTAGGCGAATAGTGCCAGCAGACGTACTCCTCCTGGAACGTTAAGCATAGATTTAAAAAACTGTAATTTGTTGTTTTGGATAAGATCAAGCGTGTAACCTAGACCCCACCACATTCCCTAAAAACTTTTAAAATATCCGTAGCTTTCTTGGTGTAGTTATCGCGAGAACAAAACACCAGGTAGTCATCTACGTATCTAAAGGCATGCACAGCCAATTCCTTAAGATTGTTTTGTAGCTTTCTATTGACGCGACTTAGATAAATATCACTAAAAACTGGCGCAACTTTTGAACCAATGCAAACTTCCGATTTTTGTACATACATAGAACTACCCCACTTTACAAAGGTATTCTCTAGGTAAAACAACAAAAGTTCCAAAAAAGATTCAACAGGCATCCCACAGTCCTGAGTAAACTGGAACTCATCATTGTAGAGCGTCACTGCTTCTTTAACACTACACATTAGTTCCGTTTGCGGAAGCGAATAAAAAAGATCTTTCACACCAACACTGATCGCCATTTACCTGGATTATTTTTGGTTAGGAAGGCTACAATTCCTTCTGAATGTCTTATCAGGAAAGGGCCTTCAAGAGGAACTGAAGATAGCACATTATGCAAAAATGTCGAGCAATGTACTGCCACGTTCCTTTTTCAGAAATTATGGCTCGAAAAGGAACTTCCGGCTTATGTGTCTTAGCACTAAAAAAATATGTCGAGGTGCAGTCCCTTGGATTGTTTTACTCCCGACGCGAGGCGCTCAAGTCCAAATTTCTCAAGCAAATCAATTGCGGTTTTCTTCACTTTCTTTAAGTTGGTATTTTTTTAAACAAAATTTTTGTCAATAGCAGTTTTAGCTCTTTGTGTGTACAATTCCTCAGGAACAACAACAAAGAAACCTTCTTTGTCCACAGTAACCAACCTAAGCTCGTGCTTGATGAAAAAACGTGACACACCAGTTAGGTTGTCTGACTTACAGGGCTGAGGTGAAGTCCTCGCGATCACATCAACGCACTCAGTGACACATCTTGATCGAAAGTCTTCATTGACCCAACGAGAAACGGATCTAGACAAGCTGACCTTTTCCAGAGGTGACAAATCAGGTTCACAGGCAAACTTTGGTCCCTTGCTCAGAGTGTCTTCGATGTTTCCTGGGAGTTGTTGATTGCCGAGCTCAAGCACTTTTCCTTGCTCCCACGTAGTCTTATCCTTCTTCGGTAACGAAAGACGAGCATGGGCCCATAGGAATTCCGTGGTTTGCTCCGCGATCTTAATCCATTCCCGAAATCGCCGTTCTTGGCCTTCCGCAGATGGGGCTCTCCCGCACAAAACCAGTAGCTTAAGGACCGGACCTGTCGCCAGAGTTCTGAGTTCAGTATACGGGCCATCCTTCGGGAGTGTCCTGTTGAAGGTTTCATGATTCGAAAAAATTGCTTGAATATCCGGAGGCCACCTGCCAATGGACTCGTGTCTATTGCAAACAGACTTTTGTGCTTTCATGTAGGTGCGCGTTAAACAATCCCAAGTTGTGTAGAAATTAACCTTGGGTCCTCCATTATTGCGTCTTTCAATGTTAAGATATGGCTTTGCAATGTTAAAACAACACCAATCGAACAAAGCAACCAAGGTCATGACAGTGAAGCTTATCCATTCGCAACCAGTTAACGCCGGCTTGGTGCGCTTTCGTCAGTATAGTAGGTTGTCAGCGTTGGCTCGGTGTGGTTCTCTTTCAATGTTTCAAATTTTCCTTAGTTTATACTTAGTACTTTTGCAAGACGCACTATTGCGTTTTATTTTGGTTTGTCCTGTTCTGTTATAATTGTCTAGTGCATGTTAATTTTTTAATGCCATTGACATTATTTGGGAACTCTGACCCAGTCCGTCCGTATCTAACTTCTTGCACTCTCTTTCACTCCAACTCGGGTCGATGGTCCATGGTCAATTCGGTAGACCATCCGGCTGCTGTACTGAGGGGACCGTCCGGGTTCGGTACCAGCTGTCCAACCAACTTGGGTCACTGGCTATGTGCCACTGGGTATGTGCCGGTATTCAATGAACAACTTTCACGCCATCATTCTCGCCAACTCAGCGTCTTTCACGCCAACGCTTTATCGGGCTGCACCATGAATGCACTGGTTATGTGCCACTCTTCAATGAACATCTCGCCAACTTGGGTCACTGAGTATGTGCCACTGCGTGTGTGGCTGGACAGGGAACTATTTTCAGCGTTCCCATCGACCAGCGCGCCACGCATCTCGTCTCGGAGACAACGCGCGCACTTCTCGACAGCCTCACTAGATGGCACAGCTTGTCAAGAAAAAAAGCCCGAGAGAGAGCGCGGCGGCTGCATGACGCATTTCTGAGCGCATGCACCGGCGCACCATGTATTTCACTGGGTACGCGCAGGCTTCGTGGCGGCGCCACTAGGTGACGTAGCGTTCACAGAAAAGCCCGAACGAGGAGTCCCGCTGCAGTACACACACGCCTCATACGTAAGGCGTTTCAACGTTGGCTATGCGTTTTATCGTTATATTGCTTCAATGCTAATCGCATTACCGGAAACAATCGTCGTGAGATGGGCTCTGCCGAATTTATTCACAAGGTAATTGTTACGGGGTTAAAAACAGTCAGACGTATATTTACAGGATATTTACAATAATCGTAGTGGCTGACAAGATGGTAGACAGCGCGCGAAGTCCAGAGCGTCGTCTTCTTCCGACCAAGCTGACATCTTCGTCAGCGTGTCACATGACCCCCGGCGGCGGAAGCACCGGCTCGGTGCTCGTTAGGAGGCGGCCGAGTGATACAACTTAAGACGCGCGACATGAACCACGTCGGAGCGATGCTGAGCCAAAGTTGGCTCAAGAGGGGCGATTTCGTACGTGATGTCAGTTACTTTACGCAAGACACGGTAAGGGCCAGAGTAGCGTGAAAGTAACTTCTCCGAGAGGCCAACGCGTCGCGACGGCGACCAAAGGAGAACCAGGGTGCCCGGTGTGTAATGGACGTCACGATGGCGGACGTCATATGAGCGCCGCTGATTGTCCTGCGACTCTACAAGTCGACGTCGGGCAATATGGCGTGCTTTTTGAGCTTTGAGTATGGCTTCACGAGCGTACTCGGACGTGGAATTCAGGCTAGCAGGCAGAATGGTGTCGAAAGGTAGCGTAGGGTCGCGGCCAAACAAGAGGAAGAATAGAGAGAAGCCTGCAGTATTATGGCGAGACGAATTATAGGCGAAAGTAACGAACGGCAGCGCAACGTCCCAGTCGCGATGGTCAGTGGAGACATACATGGACAGCATGTCAGTAAGGGTGCGGTTAAGGCGCTCTGTTAGACCGTTCGTTTGTGGATGGTAAGCAGTAGCAAGTTTGTGTTTAGTCGCGCACGAGTGCAGAATGTCGTTGACAACTTTAGAAAGAATGTATCGGCCGCGGTCGGTGAAGAGCTGTCGAGGGGCGCCGTGGTGAAGGATGACGTTCTCTAGGAGCAAGTCGGCGACATCGGTTACACAGCCTGTCGGAAGAGCCCGTGTGATTGCATATCGGGTGGCGTAGTCTGTTGCTACAGCAATCCACTTGTTTCCCGAATCAGACGTAGAAAAAGGGCCTAAAAGATCAACACCTACACAGAAGAATGGTTCTGATGGTACGTCAAGTGGTTGAAGGCGACCAGCAGAGAGTGTGGTCGGCTTTTTGCGTCGTTGACAAAGGTCACACGCAGCGACATAACGGTAGACGTCACGGTATAGACCAGGCCAACGGCCGACGAACGCGGTCATAGGTCCGTGACACGCCAAGGTGACCGGCAGTCGGGACATCATGAAGCTGAACGAGAACAGTCTGGCGCAGATGCTCAGGCACAACGAAGAGTCGGGCAGGGCCGTCCGGGCGCATGTGAGAGCGGTACAATATACCATCTTGGTGTTCAAACATGCGAAGGGAAGGATCGGGCGTCGTTGAAGTGAGCCGTTGAATAAGGTCTTGTAAGGAGGCGTCCCGACGTTGTTCGGCTCCAATCTCGCGAAAAGCAGCCAGAGAGAGAACGGTGACAGGCATGCCGGCCGCAGAAACGTCAGGAGGGTCGACAGGATCGCGCGACAAGTAGTCTGCATCTTGATGTAACCGGCCGTTCTTGTATACAACTGAATAGTTGTATTCTTGAAGGCGCAGAGCCCAGCGGCCAAGGCGCCCTGAAGGATCTTTGAGGTACGAAAGCCAAGACAGAGCGTGGTGATCAGTGATGACTGTGAATTCGCGGCCGTACAAATAGGGGCGGAATTTACCCACTGCCCAAACGAGAGCCAGACACTCGCGTTCGGTGATGGAATAATTGCGCTCAGCAGAGGAAAGAAGGCGGCTGGCGTAGGCAATAACACGTTCTCGCCATTGTTGTTTCTGTGCCAAGATAGCGCCAATACCGTGGTCACTGGCATCGGTACGGACTTCTGTTGGAGCTGACGCATCAAAGTGAGCGAGAATGGGTGGGGACGTAAGCAGCCCAATCAGCTTGGTGAAAGCGCCAGCTTGCTCAGGGCCCCAAATGAATGCGGCGTCTTTCTTCAGGAGATGATTGAGGACGCGCAACGTTCGCAAAATTTCGGACAAACCGACGGAAGTAGGAGCAAAGGCCCAAGAAGCTGCGAACATCCTTGGCTCATGTTGGCACGGGAAAGTCTCTCACTGCCCGTATTTTATCGGGATCAGGGCTTACACCAGAAGAATCGACGAGACGCCCGAGCACAGAGATTTCCCGACGACCGAAGTGGCACTTGGACGAATTTAATTGTAGCCCCGCCTGACGGAAAACAGATAGGATCGTCGATAGGCGTTCGAGGTGTGTCGCAAAAGTTGGAGAAAAAACGATCACGTCGTCCAGGTAACAGAGGCAGATGTACCATTTGAGTAGGAGGGCGTCCATCATTCGTTCAAATGTGGCCGGGGCATTACATAAACCGAAAGGCGTCACTCTGAACTGATACAGGCCATCGGGAGTTATAAATGCTGTCTTCTCGCGCTCCATGTCGTCGACGGCGATTTGCCAGTTGCCGGAGCGAAGGTCGATGGACGAAAAATATTGTGCTCCATGCAGGCAATCAAGGGCATCGTCAATGCGTGGTAGCGGATAGACGTCCCTCTTGGTTACCTTGTTAAGGTGTCGATAATCCACGCAAAATCGCCAACTGCTGTCCTTCTTTTTAACTAGTACAACAGGGGATGCCCATGGGCTGCAAGAAGGTTCGATGATGTCTCGAGAAAGCATCTTGTCAACTTCATGTTGGATGATTTGTCGCTTAGTAGGTGAGACGCGGTAGGGTCGCCAATGGATCGGGCTCGCATCACCGGTGCTTATTCGATGTTTTACGACAGATGTTTGTCCTAGAGGGCGCTCTCCAAGGTCGAATATGTCCCAGTATGAGGCAAGGAGGCAACGTAGTTCTTCAGCACGGTGGGGAGGAAGGTCGGGAGCAATCATTTTTGTTAGGGCATTCAAATCTGAAGGGACAGGGGGCGAAGCAAGCGTTGAACACGAGGAGGTGTCACAAGTTAAAACCGAAATGTGATAGTCTCTGGCTGGCGTTATTTGCTCCAGGGATATTCCGCGCGGGAGTACTTGCGTACAGAGTCCAAAGTTCACAAGCGGAAGGCAGGATGTGTTGTCCGAAATGGTAACGACGGTATGAGGGAAAGCAACGTTAAAGAGATACGATGTAGTCACCGTGTGGGACAGGTGGAACGGGGGAGACAGCTATGTAGGTAACGGCACGGTGAGGGAGGCGAATATGCTTTGTGGAACATAGCCGTATCGGAGCACTATCGGGAGGGTCAATAGCAGCAGGTAGAGCGAGTTGCACAACGCCAGCAGAACAGTCTATCAAGGCGGAATGTGTAGACAGAAAGTCAAGCCCCAGGATGAGGTTGTGAGAGCAGTGCTCTAGTACATATAATAAAACAGAAGTATGATGTCCGGCGACACTCACGCGAGCCGGACACATGCCAATAACAGCTGGTGTTCCACTGTCGGCGACTTGGACCACAGTCGAAGGGGCAGGTGTAAGGACTTTCTTGAGACGATTCCGAAGCTGAGCATTCATCACAGATATGTGCGCGCCAGTGTCAATCAGAGCCGTAGCAGGTACGCCATCCACGTTCACTTTAATGAGGTTCCGATGTGTGGGCAAGGTCAGAAGAGGATTTTTGCGTCGGGTCGGTTTGGCAGCATCACCTCCAGGTGCTGCACCCGTTAGTTTTCCGGAAGGGTGCGCCGGAAGGAGCTAGGGGACGGTGATCGGCGAGATGGGGGCGATCGGGAGTAAAGCCCCTACATCCACGCGTCACCGCCGACCAGGTTAAGTACCGCCAACCTGCCCTCCTCCTCCACGCTCCTCTCCCACTCACCCCCTCAGCTTCCGGCGTCAAGCGGAACTTACGTAGCTTCAGCTTCCTGTTCCGAGTGGAAGTGACCCTATGTTTTTTTAGCGTTGTTTACTTTCGCGTCTACGGAGAGGCTTTAATTGCTCCAGCTGCGGTTGAAACTGTTAATGCGATTCGATCCAAGAACCACCGCCTACTGTAATCGGCGATCTGGTCGTGTTCGCTGCTTCGCGTCAACCTGCGACAAGTTGTGCCACGAGAGACAACGTACAGTGGAATGTAGTGCCTGGGTGCTTGGAGACCGCTCCCGTTTTTCGTGCATTTGGAAAACAGCGACCGCAAACTACTACGTCAGCGGAATACAACAGCTTGTCCCCTTTGAATTCTTCTTGTTTTGAAGCATACATCCCCTCCAGCCAGCACGTATGGAGGGACTTTAGTGAAGGAGTTCGCGACGCCAATTTGTACGGCAGACGCATAGAGTTTATGCTGTTGATTCTGAGGTTGAACTTGTCTCGTACGGCAGATCGAAGGTAACGAACGTCCCAAGTGCGTGCACTGCGTGAAGAACTGCAATGACGTGAAGCTATGAAATATAACAAGTTCAAATTTGCGTGGAGGGCATTCAGTGACATGGTGAAAACAAGTGTGCTTTTCTTGTGCGATATGAGTGGAGGTGTGCAGTGAATTGGTGCGTGCGCGCGTGTTGTAACGCGTGCAAAGGTGTACGGCGAATTGTGTTAGTGTTGTGACGCGAGCAGATGTGTACGGCGAATTGTGTTCGTGTGTTGTGCCCCAGCCCATGGCTCTCCGCACTTTGTCAGAGAAAGGGGACGACAGGCAAAGCGTGCGGGCGCAGCGTACGCAAACAAGCACGTAGATGCACACGAATGACGCTTGGTGGAATGGCTAGAGCGAGCTACTCAAATTAGCACCGGTTGCTAAGCGCGGGCGTCTCACCATCGTCTGCAATCACAGTGGAAATTCTCGCAGCGCAACTCCAGGAAGCGTAAACGCCGGAACCGGAAATCTTAAAACCGGACATGCCGGAACCGGAAATGCCGGAAGCGGAAATGCCGGAACCGGATTTGGTGTGAGGGGAAAAGGCGGTTGTCGCTACTTAAGAAAGCGGCAGTGGCGCGTGGATGGAGGGGCTTTAATCGGGAGAAGCGGCGACGAGGCGAAGGAGAGGGGCTAGAGCGGGTAGGCAGAGAAGTGTCGCCAGAATGTACAGGCTGCGTTTGCGGGGGGAACCGAGGAGCAGCATGAGGGCCGTGGGATGGGAGGTAGGACCAGGGGGTCGAAATCCACGAAGACCGGTAGTGACGTGAAATATGGCCGATACGGCCACAAGTGAAGCATATAGGCTTTTCGTCTGGAGTGCGCCATTCGGCCGGATTGCGATACCGCGTTGGGGCATTCAGGCTGTGGGTGCGTATGACAGTGCTGGACGGAGTGTAGTCAGGTCGATTAACTGAGCAGAAGCCAATGTTGGCCAATTCCTAGCGCACGACGGACTGTATCAGTGAGACAGTCGCCTGGCCATCCATCCATCCATCCATCCATCTATCCATCCAGACATCCATCCATCCATCCATCCATCCATCCATCCATCCATCCATCCATCCATCCATCCATCCATCCATCCATCCATTCATTGTGAGATACGTTCTACCAGAATTTTTCTTTGGTGCTGTCTCCTATCGACCTTTTCTTGACCTATCCCAAATAGTGGGTTTGTGCCACTGACCTTGGAACAGAATAGTAACAATATTGCTGATTGCATTAAGGAGAAGAAGAAGGCAACCAAACTGAACTCATGTCGAATATCCGCATCTCCTCGTCCAAGCGTCAGACGGCGCGAGTCTAAAGTAAGTGGTCCCGACCTGAGGAATCCTTGCACGCTGTGAGGGGCTGAGTGCATGCTACCCACGCTAGTGTGAATGTCAACCCATGCCACTGTAGCCGTTTCGCTTAGCGTGCATTTACGGGTTACTGGGTAACAAACCGCCAGCGACACGGGCTTTGTTCCTTCGGACGCGCATACAATACCGACATGAACGGTACGCAGACGTGCGAGCCTCACAAGCCACACTCAGTGACACTGTCTACGAGTTCGCAGGAGATGCTGAGGGTTAGTCTCCGATTCCGAGCACATGCAGCCCGAGTAATGGCCGAGAAACGTGGGCGGCGCTTTAATCTTCTTTGCCAGAACGAAAGTACTTGAAAGCGAACTCAGCTGCAGCAAGCTGTACTATACACGTGTAATGGCTGCTGTCAGGAGAAAGGAGCGATGGTTTCAGCTTCCGTGTTTGCGAGAAGCGTTTCGCAAACTCGAAAGCCTTGCGTGCAACTGAGTGAGTTGCACCAGTAAGAATTTTCCTTCCGTCACTTGATTTTTATGTTTTCTTTTTAGTTATTTAGTGCTATCGCTCTAATGTTTTGATTCTCAGTCGAAGCGGTGCAGGCAAGCTGGACATCTATCGATCCAATATCGGGGAGGCCGCATTTGACGGCGCTCTTGCGCTGTTTGCATTCAAACGGAACATTGGTTGGAGTACTTCCCAAGCCTGGCATTTCCTCTTTAACGTGATTGTGTTGTTGGCATGAAAAAAAAAAGGGGGGGGGGGGGGCAAGTCGCGTTGATTGTTGCTGATGTCGTGAAGTCGTGTCACGCACAAGCCTTTCTCACAATTACAACCATCGTCAAAAGTCTAGGCGATGAGCCACCAAAGTTGGCTCTGAGTTGGGTATAGTCGGTCATCTATTGAATATGCAGCAAGCAACAGCCAATGAGAGTGATAGGGTGAGGACAGGTTTCCTCACCGTGGACAGCATTTGAACCCTCGGCAACGCTTGATAAGAAGGATTATACACGGCACGAAGTCTGTATATACTTTGAAAACACACCATTTTTTTTATCTAAACGGCATGTTTTTGCGAAGGTTGCGAGTCTTTTCTTACCAAAGCTGCCACATTTGACTACAAAAACGAACAACCACTCCAAACTTTTTTTGTGCGTATTAGTGCCTCATATAATGGCGTATAATTTTCTACGTACATATATTTTATGCGAGATGGTGCTCCTGTTTTATTTTACGCGTTATAGTTAATTGCTCTGGTCATTATTCGGATAGATATCACTGATGGGATAAATGGCATTAAGAAACGAGGATTAGGGGCGCCTACGACGTAAATTTATTCCATTCTGACTTATATCCAATCTCCTGACGTCAAATTTACGTAACCGACGACGTAAGCAGAGTCGGTGAGACGCAAGGTTGTTTCAAAAGCCCAATCAAACACTCCTCATTTATAGGGGGCGATTTTGGTTTCAAAGTCAGTAGTATTGCCCACAACTACATGCTTTTCTTATCTAATTGGCTGACGAGAGCTGTAAGCGAGGCTCAGCCAGAACTGTCTACATAGTAGCTAGAAACTGGTGTCGTCCTGAGGATTCGTTCTAAAGGAATACGTCTCGCGAACAATTCGTAAATTGCAATAGGTGCGGTAATGTAATTCGTTAAAAATTTTATTAGCGAAATTTCCTTCATTAGTCAATGATGCATTCCGTTTTCTCGTGCAAGTACTGTCAGCCTCTTTGTGTAAACCAGCTCAATGACTATTATTGCGCTACCTGCCACAGGCGATTTTTTTTTTAGTTCTGTAAGTTTAAAAAAAGCCACCCTATATAAAGCCTAATTCCTATTGCCTCGTTCAGGGATGCTATGAAGAGTTATTCCATTCTGATTTTATCCCAATCTCCTGACGTCAAACTAAAGTAGCCGCCGACGCAAGCACGTGCGATTACACGCAAGGTTGTTTCAACAGCCCAAACAAACGCTCTCCTCGTTCATAGGAGGTGATATTTGTTTGTTTTCAAAGCGAATAGCATTTCCTACCACTACAGATTTTTTCTTATCTAATTGGCTGATGAGCGGTGAGAAGCGCACCGAAGAGGAAAGGGCTAAGTGGGGCCGATCGAGCGCAGTGAAAATAGATGACCGGCTGAGGACAGTAGCACTGGTGTCTCCGAATGACCCTCCTTTTTTTTTTTGTGCTTAGCTTGCGGTGGCTCGTCGACGGTTGCGGCGGCGTGCAACAGGAACGTAAAGAATGCCCGTAGAACGCGCCCTCCACGAAAACGTGTTGGCAGAGGGATATTGTATACGTGCCGAAAGGGCTCGGCAACCTTATATTGCCACACAAAATGTTAAATGCGTAAGCTTTTCTATGCTTACACAACGAGAAAAGCCGTCCGTCTCTTCATCGATCCCATAAGACGATCGCTTTCAAGATAGAGCCCACAGCAGCGAGCGAATTGACCTTCGTGCTGCCTCTCGCTTCAACGCGAACTAAGCGGCGAGAGCACAGCGCTCACGAAGCGATCAGCACTCGCTGCACTCTCTGCCCTCAGATAGGGCCCGCGTGGCCGCGCCATACGCAGCCGCCGCCGGAGTACGGTTGATCACATTTCATACCGGTTCGACGCGGATTGAGAAGGTTATAAAGAGCGACAACGACTTATAATGGCCGGAACGTGAGCAAGTGGCACAATGCTTACGCGTACTTATACAACTCCCAAAGGAGTTTCTGCGTGACTTTTTTTTTATTATACGCAAAGAAATCAATTCTCGCAGACAGCTTCGAGTACAAAGCGCCGGAACAATCAGCAGACAGTCATCTTGTATTCGTTTCGGAGCGGGGCAGTCTCCTGTTATACCAAAAAGAAGGTTAAGCGTGCTCCGGCAATATAAATGCATCTTTAGTGCATGCACGTCCCTTTTACATGGCGTTTTTGCGACGTCGGGTGACAGACAGGTGAACTAAGCGTGGCCCGAAAACATTTTCACCAATCGCGGAAAGCTAGCTAATGGTGACGAAGGCGTAGAATCATAAAAAAGAATGTTTTTTTTTTAGTCTGGCCTATAATCCAGCATAATCAGTCTATATACGTCATCTTGAGATGGGGAGTTTTCGTGGTTTTCGTGACGTCTAGTGGCAGACAGGCGAAGCGAGCATCACCCCAACAATGTTTGACCAGTGGGGGGGGGGGGGGGCGTTAGAGAAGCAAATTGAATAGACACAGATTGGAATAGCTTTACGTTATGGCGCCCTGATTCGCGGAGCTTAGCCTTCTTGAGGCCCTTTTTTTTTCACTGGCCGGCGCCTTCTTCTTATAGGTACTGTTCGTTAACTTGATTGGTTGGCATCCGTGAGAAGGAGCCTTGAGCAAGCGCCTTTTGTAATTCTTGGCTTTGTCGTGTAGTAAAATTTTCCTTCCTGTATCGTGTACATGAGCGAGAAGTGTATAATTCCACGTAAGAGAAGTCGTAAAACTACAATCTCGTGTCATGACATCACGGCAGTCGTTCGTTCCTATAGAAACGACGAATAACTGTAGTACCGGGTGTTTTAAAAGGGAGACGTGCGACGCAGGCTCTTTTGTCGGCGCAACGTTCGGGTGGCACGTAGCGCGGTCGGCGGACTGGGCCTGCAATGGAGGAGGCGGGTGGGAGAAGCCCCCTGGCTCGACATCATGAGCATCAAGAACAGACATCACCGCAGCAGCAGAAGCACGAGCACCGACAGCAGCGGCCTTCCAAGGTGGTGCCGCGGCGCAGCGTGCCCAACATTCAGCCGCTGGTCATCGAGGAGAAGAGCCCGTCAACGTCGGACGACAGGAAGCGCGTGCTGCGCAACCTGCTCGTTGTCAGCATGAGCTTCCTGCTGCTCTTCACGGCCTACCAGTCGATGCAAAACCTGCAGAGCAGCCTGAACCCGGAGGCCGGCCTCGGAACCGCCTCGCTGGCCACCATCTATGTGGCGCTCGTCTTGTCGTGCATGTTCGTGCCCACGTACATGATCCGGCGGTTGGGCCTCAAGTACACCATGGTGACGTCGGTGGTCATGTACATGCTCTACTTTGTGGCCAACATGGAGCCCAGCTGGTACACGCTGCTACCCGCGTCGCTCGTGCTGGGCATGGGCGGGGCGCCTCTCTGGACCTCAAAATGCGCCTACCTCACGTACCTGGCGCAGGAGTACGCCGACCAGGTGGGCGCTCTCGACTCGGCGCCATTCGTGGCCGGCTTCTTCGGTGTCTTCTTCATGCTCTTCCAGACTACTCAAATATGGGGCAACCTGATCGCCTTCATCGTGCTACGGCCGCCCAACATGACCGAGGTGATCGCCGACATCGAGCAGTGTGGCGCCTCGTTCCACCCGACCGACGACTTGGCCATGCTAAACCAGACCAACCTGGGCGTCGTGAGCCGCATGCAGACGTACACGCTGAGTGGTGTTTACACGTGCTGCGTGCTGTCCTCCATTGTGATACTCGTCGCCTTCCTGGACCCTGTGCGCAAGGAGGTGTCCGATCCAAACCCACCCATGCAGCTGCTCGTTGAGACGCTGTACCATATGCGCCGGGGCTACCAGCAGCTTATCATACCGCTCACCATATACAGTGGTATGCAGCAGGCTTTCTTCTCGGGCGACTTCACTCAGGCGTACATCAGCTGCTCCTGGGGCGTCCAGTTCGTCGGCTTCGTCATGATCTCGTACGGGCTCACCGACGCCACCTGCTCCATGGCATTCGGCTTTCTTGTCAAACGTGTCGGCCGCGTACCCATCGTATTGCTGGCTGCATTGCTCAACATCGCCGTCATGATCCTCTTGTTCACCTGGCACCCGCGCCCGTCGGAGTTACACAACTTCTTTATCATCGCCATGCTGTGGGGCATGGCCGACGCCTCCTGGCAGACGCAGATCAATGGTGAGTACTCCGCAGATAAGCGTGCAGATTGCAACGTCACGATGACAGAATTTTCTTTCCTGTTCGATTTATGGTCGCCAGATGCTTGAGCGTCCCAGATCACATGAAGACTTTCTTCAGGGGCACCTGGTTAGTAATATGACCTTGAAGAAGGTATCCATGAGACCCGAGGACAAGATAGAAGACTTCTTGAAACTTTGCCGACCACCCAGTCGCTCTGTGTTTCAAAACTAAAAATCCGAGGACATCTAAGCACTTCTTATAAGTTCTGAATGCGAAGGCATCAATGTCCAATTGAACGCCGCTGAGCGGTGCTTCGAGTATTGCGCTGCGAGTAATGTGCCATAACGGCACGTACTGCCCGAGCCAGCAAGCAGCAGCAGCCTGAGGTGTCAACGCCGCATGCCACCGACGTCCTGCTCAACTAGAGACCGAAGAAGCAGCAGTGGCCACCAAGGCCCGCATTCTCGCGCAGCAGCTAAGCCCGTGGGAATGAGAGAGAGAGAGAGAGATAGAGAGAGGTACGGACCGCGCGCCGGCTTCCGAGAGCGAGACGGCGAGAGCGAGAGGCTCGCTGTTGACGCGGCATCGTGGCGATGCCCTCTCCCTTCACGCAACACCTGGCGCGCTTTCACTGCAGCTGTTCCGTTTCGCCCGCTCTGCTCTGTCGAGGCGTGCTCGTGACGTCTCGTGCTCGTGACGTGGCGTGCTCGTGACGTGATGTCACAGCCAATGGGAATTTAGGTGCCGTTTCGCTGCTGCAGACGCCGGCTTTTTCGTTGAATGGGCCATTTGATGCTTTCGCATTAAAACAAATACAGCGACCGCATGACTAGAAAATATTGCCCCGTTGGGCCCCTCTTGAAAGCCTTGGCTTTATAAGCCGAAGGGTGGTTGAGAATCAGAAGAAACCTGGCTGCTGTTGAACCGGAATTTAAACGTGCCAATGCTATGTATCAGAGGTGAACATGAATCTGTGGGTAGCAGATGCACAGTACGCTTGCAGAAAGCGCGGCCAGCCGAGTTCTGCGTGTACAAGATACCTATGGTCGCAGCTTTGATGAGTGCTAAGCATGCGTACATTGGAAGGTATAAAGAAAAAATTCGAAGTAACGATAACATGTTCACGGTCATCATGCTAATAAATGTTAGCGTCAAGCGACAGTAAAACGTAGCAAGGAGGAAACGCAGAAAACACATTGCTAATATTAAGGCTATTAATGTCTGGTCATACAGTGATATTTCTTAAGGGCGGAACTTTAGACGTTTTTGAAGTGCTGTCTATACGTCCGCACGTGACTTCTTACTAGTTTGTGTTATTTGTGAGGATGCTTTCTTCCCAACTCGTACCTTATTCAGTCCAGCCAAACTAAATTTGGTTCATTAACGCTTAATTTCTGGTTTCCAGGCCCATGTTGCAATGGAAGTATTAAAGCGGGGCGCCGTGGGAGGCTAGAACAATCTACGCGATAGCATACAGCAAATTGGCTAATATGTTCATAGGCGAGGAAAGAGCCAGAAGTTTAGGGAGGCAACATTAACATGCTACATTGCGCAATGGGCATTGAACCTTGAAACAAACAGGAGAAGCACGTGGAAGAAGGAATCGAGTTGAAGTGACCAATAGCAAACATAGCAACAAGCGTTGAAAAGGAAATATGAACGATACCAAGGGACATGCAGTCTCTGTAATGTCATGACGTGAACAGTGAACCTTATCGTATGATGGTAGCAAAAATAATGTAGGAAGAAACAGTATCCTGTGGAAAGGAAAAATAATGTGCGTAGATGGGTGAATACCGAGATAAAGGAAGCAATCGAAGAACGGCGAAAAGCACCCAAAGAACATGGACATGCAAAAGATCACAGCTGTCGCAGGGAGAAATAGACACAAAGGGGGAATTATTTCTGCTGACCCTGGTCTAGAAGAAAAGTCGGAAGCACAAATGTTCGCCTGGTTTCAAGTGTACGTGGAAAAAACCTAGCAGTGCACCAAAAATATTCTGGAACTACTGGTCTCTAGGCAAAGAAAATGCAAGAGTTCAGACCTATGTTCAAGACGGAAGACAGAAACATTTCGAAGCGCGAAGACTAAATTAAATTAGAGGAATTATAGCCGACCAATTCAAAAGCAGTGGAACGTCAATCACTGAGAAGCAGCGCAGTCAGTCTGGTTCAGCACAAAAAATTGGTTCTCAATACCTTCAACTGGCAAAGTCCGTAGTGCAAATACTAAACCGCACAGCAACTGGACTGACTGAAATGCATGTGAGAATAATTAATCAACTGGTGCCAAAAAGGAAATAAGCATTGCTAAATCAATGGAAAAAATCGTACAGGACGAGATCTCAGATAGTTCATCAAGGAGTGGAATGAACAGAAAGGTTTGGAAATTTTATTCGTTAGTTTATGTATAATAAGCAATCGCAACAAAATATATACACAAGAGAAACAACATTAAACGCTACACACTGATTTAATATATTTATTAGTATAAAGGTTAACAATGTAGGCCATACAATTGAAGTTTAAAGTACTGACAAAAAAAGCTATGGGGGCACCTAAACAATCCTTATGATGTGTAAATGCGAGAGCATTACTTGCCGCTGAGTTATGTCGCTGAGTTGAGTCTTGCGGTGAAATATAGCTGAGTTTAGTGCTGCTGCGTTATGTTTCCGAGTGTAACGTTGCTGCTTATGAGGTTGCAACAACTCAAGATGACAAACCGGCCATGTTGCGATCTCTCAGCTGAATAGATGAATTTTATTTGCGGAGTTCTCACTAAAGCAGAGTTTAATGCACATTGCGTTGAGTGCTCTTTCTCGATGACACCACTTTTCGATACGATGACACCACTTTGCCGAGCGATGTCAGTACTTTTCCGAGCGGCACCACCATACGGTGCTGACGCTACATTTGTTCATCGGGTCCGTAGGCGAACTCCACCTCATACTCGGGGGGGGGGGGGGATGTCTCAGTCATCGTCGGGCTCCGGCGACGGTGTCTGCTGCTGGTCTAACCTGATCGACAGTAGCATCGCCTTGTGATCGGAGTAGTGTGTTGATGCGTACCTTACTTCGTGCACTGTGCCAGGTATGTCCTCGAACGCCAAGTCGATTCCGGGGCCGCGCGAAGTGTTCGATGGCGTTGGCGTCGGACGTGCGTCCCGTTTCAAGTCTCCTACGACGAGCATGGACGTGCCGTAGCGTAGAGCCGAAGGCAGATTCCTGTACATGGCGCGCCTTCTAGAGAATCGCCTTGGCAGGCAGAGCCCAACTGCTGTCGCCTGCTGCAACCGTGGCGCAATGCAACGGTGGCGCTGTAGTTAGCGCGCTCAGCTTTCAGAGTGGTAGCAGTGGCGGTGGGGCTGAGAATCGAGCCCTCACCGTGGTCACTCTTTTATTACTTCGGTGAACATGACGTCATTCGTGTGCCGTTTTTCCGCCACGGCTTTCTGATGACGGCGTGGTCGCACAATGAGCCAAGTAATGCTATCGCTTTTAAAGAGTGAGATGTTCGGAGAACTGCAACACGGTTTTGGAGTAGGTAGGCGCATAGACTATCACTCGATGATATCTCATTAACATTCATAACATTACTACTTTTACCGCTTATGTTCGTGCTCAGCATAGAGCCCATCTCTTTGGAATCCACACCATGTCATATTAATTAAATGTTAAAGCGATACACAATCTTTCTTTCCATCTTGTAATACAGCTAGCGCAACACAGATGAAAACTGTTCTTAACATTCCCTTGCTAGCTATTCGTGAGAAGTAAGCCAACATTTATCTTTTTCATAAAATGTACTATCGTAATGCAGCTCCCTCTTGATCCAACCCACACCATTTACTTCTGCTCGTAGATATCATCACCATAAAGGCAATGTATTCTACTGTAACACTGTCACGTGCTCGCAGTAATTCTTTTCCAGAAGCTCTGTCGAATGGAATAATCTACGTGCATCATTAGCAATCCCATTCTCTTTAAAAGTGCTCGCGTTAACCTAAACTGCTGTTGCAACTTCGCTTTACTGTTGCTGTTTCTACATCTGGCGCCTAAATAATCACTCATATTTAACTACAATTTGCTTGTATCTTACAATGATGTCCTAATACTTCACGCTGCTTCTATTTTATTATAATCTAACTTTGCATTCCTGTTTTCAATAAATACTGTTCTCTATGTGTTGTATTCAGTCTACTTTCTTTTTTTGCATATCTCCTCTGTAATGTAGTGTATGTACTTTGATGGCATTCTAAAGAAATAAATAAATAAATAAATAAATAAATAAATAAATAAATAAATAAATAAATAAATAAATTCGTTATCCCGCAGACTATATAAATAGCCAGAGAACAGACCGTTACGTGTAATCTTACTGGATGTTAGCGGTGCGCGAAGCAACGTAAACACGAAAAGTTTGTGGAACATTTTCAGAGGCAGTGGGCTCAATTAAGACAGCAAAACGTCGCTAAAGGAATTGCACCATGCGCAGTAATAAAGTTCAGGTACCATGGGAAGGGCTCCTACGAAGGTACAGTAGACCTTCAGAAAAGATTGCGCCAAGGTTGGCCGTTATTAGAGCTATGTTATAAACTTAGAAAATATCGTGTGAACAAGACGGTGTGATTGTGGAACAAGGTCTACTGGACTTAATGTATGCTTATGACACGGTTCTGTTGGACAAGAGTCGGCTTCAATATTGCGTTTGTGGAAAGGAGGCCAAAGCTCTGAGCTTTAAGTATAGCGGGGGGGGGGGGGGGGAGCAGGCTTCATGATGTTTAACAATAGCACTGATAAGGTGATCACAAAAGACAGAATGAAATTCCGCGGGTTGAGGAAACCAAGTACCTAGTATACAGTACGATTACACGAAAAATTATGAACAAGTACTCAAAGCGAAAAGCAAGAGAAACGTGACCATAATGAAACATGTAGAAAGCACTGTACATGTGTTTATGCAACGCTCCATATAAACATATAGAGCACTACAATTACACTTACCTAAGGGGTATGTTCTGCATACCGGCTCAAAATGCACGCGCTCGCGGTGTCACCTTCGTTTGCGGAGAGGTTGCCTCGAGGGCGAAGCGCTTTAATAAAATTGGTGCGCAGCGAAGGCTCCTAATTGTTTTGCTTTCGCAAAGTCGCCTACATCGCCCGGGTTATAACTATCCAATAATTTTGCCTATCAAAGTAAACCACGCGCAGACGCGGTTGGCGCTATCTTGGCGTGCTATCGCACTATGTAAGATGATCAGCCACATTTAGTGGAATCAGCCGCCCCGTGGCATTAAAATTCGCTCCGCGATTAGTGCGCGTGCTAGTGGTGGAACACGCTTATGGTATAACAAACCTTGGAATATACGAAAAGCGTTGCATGAGTGTATAGCGTAGCGTCACTGCATTGACCGTTGGCTCTCTTGTTGTAGTTGGACCCCATTGCGCCACTGCCCGCATTTCCGCACGTATAGGGCCGAGCAGTGTTCGCTCACCCGTGCCTCCTGAAATTCGTACGTTCGCTTTCCCGAGGTTAGCAGTTGTCTGATGGCTGAGCTCGCCGCATTTTGCGCGCGCGTGGCGCTTAAATGTACACGTATCGTCTGCTCTGTACGAGAGGGGGTACCGTTGATGTTTAAATTGTCGGGTTTAACGTCCCTAGACTGGGCACGGTACGTTATGAGTGACGCCGTCGTAGAGGACTCCGGAATAATTTTTACGACATGTGGGGGCTTCTGACGAGCACTTATACCTAAGTGCACGACCATTCTTGCACACACTTGACGTCACTCTCAAGCCCGTGCCTGCAACTGATTTTGTGTGCGCGTAGCGGAGACTGATTTAGGGAATGCTCAATGCCACCGAGCACATCTTCATGGAGATAACGAGGAAACATTCGCACGCACCACACGCATATAAAGCTAGCGCGTACTGGTGTGTTGCGTCTGGGTTGAACTGGGCCGATCCCCTCTGAAGACCCGGTCGTGCAGACCATGGCTATACTGAACGGGCTGCCAGCGTTATGGATCGAAGTAACATAAACGCTTGAGTGCAGTGGGGTCGTGTGGGGGCCAGGGAGCCTGCGTGCGCCGAACTCCTCAGTCTGTACAACAAAGTTTTCATGATGATGACGACGACGACGACGACGACGACGACAACGATGATGATGATGAAATGTCACACAACGTGTCAATTTACACACTAGCCGCCACCAGAGAAGGACGGGTTAACATGGCGGGCTCTCACTTCTGTAAACTGTTGCTATGCGACTGCGCGCACGCACCATGCCCCTCAAAGCGCTAGCTGGTGCGTTAGGACAACGTGACAAAATTGTTATTCCGTCGATGTATGCATCCATTTCTGGTCTATTGGGCAGAACGTCGGTCCGCTGCGCTAGCCTTACCGGTTCCGAACCTTCGGAAGCGAAACTTTTGTTGTTGTTATTATTGAGGCTGCGATTCAGGCTTCTCGGCCTGTCGCGCGAAGAAAACCGGGGAGTCGACCCTATAATAATGCTTCTCATTAAATAAAATATGTTATGTTTGGAGCCATGGTCCCTAATATAACGTAAAGTGTTCAAATTCCATTACTGAATTTGGCGCCGAAACTCCAGCGCCAGAGGTCAGCCTGGCGTCACAAATTTCAAAGTTTCTAAGTGCATGTTGTTGAGCGAGTCCGTCGTACATCGTTAAGCAAGGCGCTACGCAATACAAACATGGACGAGACGAGCATAAGGACGGGCGCACACTCGCGACTGGGTTTTATTCAGAAGAACACGCATATTCATATCTTCATTGCCGCAAAATCATAGCAATGACAATCATCTCTCTTGTTCCTTATGAAGAAAGCCTCAGCAAGCTCACGTGCCATTTTTTTCAATACTGCGTTTTAAATTTTTTGTTCTTGCCAGCAAAGGCAGGCACGGATTATCACGTGTAGCCAAAGGGCATGCGCTGAAGTGCAAGGGCAAATTAGACCCTTTTCCGGTATTTACCGAAAGCTGGCGTTCTCTTAGCCGTTTATTGATACACCGGCCCGTTAGACCGATGTCGCGTCTCTGCGCCCGTCCTTGTGCTCTTCTCGTCCATGTTTGTATTGCGTAGCACCTTGCTTTTCGAAGTTTCTTTTTTTTTCTTATTTGGGCCGTTGTCGCACAGTATAAGTTTCTGAATCTTGCCAAGCTGATTCTTTGACTATATTAGAATACAACGTTCTCATCTTTAACGATAAAAAAAACATTAACAAGGCCTGAGCAGTTGCCAAAATATATGACGTCACGGCGCGCTGGTGCGGAAACTTCAAGGCGGCGTCGCCACCTGTCTTTCGTCTTTGAGCCTTTTCTGGCTTATACCAAACCCTTCCTCACGGTAAGAGTGCCTTCTTTTATTGTATTGTAATAAGGTAACAAAGCTGAGAGTTATTTTTCTCTTAGGTGTCCCTTTAACACAGTTATCAAGGGCTTCTTCGTCGACTGAATAGCGCGGCGACAAGTTATTCCTGCCACATCTTGATAGTCGGAAACTTTCCAGGGAACAGAGCGAGTCGATGCTCGTCCCTTCCGTTGTGTTAAGGCACGTACCAGCGCTCCTTTATACTTGGAATTCGCCACAACGTACGCTCAGGCAACATGAAATGACACTCTTGTTAGTTATTGTCTCAACACGTTTTTCCTCGACGTCGCATTCCCGCTGTGCCCTGCGTTTCGCTTCTGGTAGACCAGTTTATACAAGTTTATTTCTCTTTGTGGTACAGTTCGGACATTACAAAAAGCGGACTCCGAGCTCTTAGTTAGTCACACAATTTCGCGCGGTTCTTCCTGTTCCACTTCGGTCTAGGCAGGACACCGCAAAAATGATGCGCCTCGGCACGTCTCCGTTTACACGAAATTTCTGTACTCTAGAGGCACAGACCGAAAGAGGCCTGGTTGACAGTACATAACTTAAGGTAAATATAGCGCAATTTGGCACAGGGAACGGAACACGAAAAGCGTCATGTCCATCCCGTTCTCTCCTGTGTGCAGACTTCCGTTATATTGAGCTATTTACCAATGCGTCATTATGTGCTCTCTCTTCGGAACAAGACACGAATCGTTCCTCTCCATCTTTCTCTCTCCTTCGCGCTTGCTGCTTCTCTAAGAGGCTTCGTTAGACAAGTTCACGGTGGGAAGCCCGCATAAAAATTCAACGCCTATAAATTTTTTTTTCGAAATTTCAGACCTCCACTTTCGTGTTTCACTATTTTGCAGTAATATGAGAAAGCGTTTTGGCTCGCGAAAAGAAAAAAAAAATGGTGGGAAGAAAAGGTTCGCGAGACGATGTTTTGTGCGCTCGCGGGATGACAAAGTTTGGAAAGCCCTTGGCTACGGTGTTCTAGGAACATTTAGGAACAGGATGTCCACAAAAACCACAAGGACGATATGCGTTGCAGCATTCTTTGTAGCTCCTCTGAGTGTTACAAAGGGCGTGTCCAGCAATTTAGAAAACGGCGCATAACCGATTGTTGGCGTTTTCTATTACTTCGCCACACACAGAATAACAGATGCAACAGCAGAACGCCGGTCTAAACATGCTAACTCATGTATAGAGGGGCACGCATCTTCCCATTTTAACGGTAACCAGCGCTCTTCATTTTAAATAATAGCAATATCCGCGTGATTTCGGACGCTTTGAATATTTTTCTTAATGTCTACAGTTGGACATCGATCGCAGTAAAATTTACCGAAGTGTCATGTTACAGCATGTATAACATGACGCTTGGCACTTAAGTGAAGCGTATACATTGTCCCTCTGAATCTTAATAACATTCATGACCTAATAAAACCGCCAAGGAAAGGAGTTAAAAAAATTCACGCAGAAACTCCTCTGGGTGCTGTCTAACTGTGCGTAAGCGTTGTGCCACTTGGCTATCTCCACGCAGCCCGGTGTCATTATCAATGTTATGGAACTCGACTGAGTCAGTATAAGTCACAGCGCTGCGGCGACACGAACTGATGCGGACAGCGGCGCAATGTCAATTGACGACGCAATCCAACTACTGCAGGCGGCGGCGCCAGGTGCACTGATGACGTTCCGATCATTATAAGCCGTTATCTATCTTTAGTGCCTTATCTATCCGAGTCAAGCCATTATCAGTCGTGATCAACCGTAGTCCGGCGGCGACTGCGTATGGCGCGGCCGCGCGCGCCCTCTGTTGAGCGCGGTGCTATGGGGACAGAGTACGCGGAGTGCTGATAGCTTCGTCCGCGCTGTGTTCTCAACGCTTAGTTCGCGCTGAAGCGAGAGGTAACAGGAAGGTCATTTTCATCGCTGCTGCTGCCACGCTTTTTAAATGCGTAAGCATTTCTATGCCCACCCAACGGGGAAACCCGTCCGCCCATCCGTCCGTCACGTAAGACGATCGCTTTTAAGATAGGACCCGCAGCAGCGAGCGAATTCACCTTCGTGCTGCCTCTCGCTTCAACACGAACTAAGCGGCGAGAACGCAGCGCACCCGAAGCTATCAGCGGTCGGCGCATTCTGTCCCCATCGCAGATCGCACTCAAGGCCCGCGCCATACCAACACCACCTAGATAGCACAATGCCTTTTCACTCCGATCCATGACGTCATGCTACCTGGCCCGACTGCAGTATAATCTAACGGGGACGCTCCCGACTAGGCAACAGTGATTTTGACGTCACCGCTTTCATCACGCCAGCCTTGTCAATGGAAATTTGGGGCCAGATAGCGTGACGTCATGGATCGGAGTAAACAGGCCTTGTGCTATCTAGGTTGTGTTGGCCAGACGCAGCCGCCTCCGGAGTACGGTTGACCATTGTTAATAATGGTTCGACTCGGATGGATAAAGCGCTAAAGAGCGATAACCGCTATAATGATCGGAACGTCATCAGCGCACCTGGCGCCGACACCTGCTGTAGTTTGCTTGCGTCATCAATTCCCCTTGCGCCGCCGTCCGAAGCAGTTCCTGTCGCCGCAGTGCTGTAGTTTATACTGGTCGGATCAAGTTTCATAACATTGATAATGACACACGGCTTCGGTGAGATGACTAAGTGGCACAATGCTTACGCATACTTAGACAACTCCAAGAGGAGTTTCAGCGTGATTTTGTTTGTTTTATACATTGATTTCTTTATAGCGATGCTCCGTATGGCGCGGTCGCGCGGGTCCCATTTTGAAAGCGATCTGCGATGAAGGCAGAATGCGCCGAGCGCTGATAGGTACGTGTGCGCTGTGTTCTGGCCGCGTTGGTCTTACGTGACGGACGGACAGACGGGTTTCCTCGTTTGGTAGGCATAGAAATGCTGATGCATTTAAAGAACATGTCCGTGTGGCTGTTACCATTGATTAATGTAAAAGAGCAACGGTTACCTTCAATGTATTTAATGTGCACCTCTAGAAAAGTTACCATTGTCAGGATTGGAGCTCAATCCCATCGCTCGTGATCCGTTGCCAAGATTGGAGTCGGGCATGAATTAGAAGGTAGTTGGCCCATGCCGACGTCCAACTTATCAACGCTGAGGACGTTGATGAAGGGAAGGACTGCTTCTCATCGAGAACGAGGAATATGGGTTTATTTACAGTATTTATATCAGTCTAATATGACTGTATGAGAAAGTACATCAGTCTAACATGACTGCTTGAGAGAGAACATCAGTCTAACATGACTGCTTGAGAGAGAATGTCAGTCCGACATGACTGCTTAAGAAAAGTGTGTCGACCATCCGCACAACAGCAGTTTTTAAACACTCGGTCCTCCCGCGATACAAGGCGACGCGAACGTTCGTTTGGTGATCGCAAACTAGCCGCCTCTCCGCAGGACGGTCTACACGCACAAAAGCACACACGTTCGAAGGTCCGGAACCGACGTCAGAGGGGCCCCGTAGAACTCGGAGTCGTTCCGGGTAGCGCGTTGGGGAGTTTGGGAACAATAGTTGGCCCGCCGAACTCATTCCGTCACAAAGTCGATTTAGTCACACTGTGGCTAGAAGTTGGCGGCGACGCTCCCGGTATGTTGCCGTCATAGTCGTAAGTGGGTGGCAATCTTGCACTGCAGCTCGCCGTTCTTAACAGCGCCGGGATGTTGCCTCCACAGTCGCAACGGGTTGGAAAACTTTGCACTGCAGCTGGCCGTTCTTAACAGCGCCTCCATGGCCCGAAAAATCTCGACTGTCTAGCGCTGACAACCGCTGGGCAGGAAGAGAACGGCTGGTGGCCAGGGGGTGATTGATGCCTTGGCTCGCAGCGACCACTTGTGTATTGATGTCACCGCCCCAAAACAACCAACAAGGACAGGCAACTGCAAAATGAACCCCACAACACGGCTCTGCGCCGAGATGACGTACCTTGGCTCTCACTTTAGACCCACTAGGCTTCAAAAAAAAAGAAAACATAAGTGCAGAAACAAAAAAATAAATGCTGCATTTCGCTATGCTAATTTCTGAAGCAATTTCGTGCTGACAAATTCAGCAATCATGGAGGGAATCCTGTTAAATGAGAGGAGATCTTCTTGGCTTAAAATATTAACACTAGTAACCCTAAAATTTAGGCGGGACCCTCAAACGCAGAATTCAAATTAGTCTGCTCAAACCATCAGCATTGCTATGCAACTTTCCCTTCTTATATCTAACGGAGAAGTTGTACTCTTGGAGAGTGAGACTCCATCGGAGCAAGCGGCCATTAACTTGCAAGTCGTGAAGATATGGACTTAAAAGCTCCATATTCTCGTCTTTTTCGTCCACGTAGGAGAAAACTACGCTAGGCTTCCCGCAGTTTACAGCTATATGTCCCAGTTTGTGGCATTTGTAACAGCGAATTGGTCTAAAAGATTCGAATTTTCTTTTCTGTTCTTTTTGTGCGGTTTCTCCGTTAAGTTTCTCATCGCTCTTTTCTGCGGGCTTTTCCTCCATGTCTACAGGTTCCGATCGTCTAGTCTGCGAACCCCTTATGTACGGAAATGGTTTCCGCGGTCCATTTCGACCGTCCAAGTTTCCGTCCTCGGCGTTCAACTTTCTACAGGTTGCGTACTCTTCGGCTAATTCAGCCGCCCTTTCCAGTGTTTACATTTCCTCTGTCTTGCACCCACAGTTTCACAGCTTGGGGGATGGTTTTGTAAAACTGCTCTAGACACATGCATTCAATGATCATGTCTCTGCTGTAGTACGCTTCCGCGCTTTTAAGCCACTCGACTAGGTTGGCCTTTAAGCTATATGCAAACTCCGGATATCCCTCGCTATCTTTCTTGCCTGTGCTCCTAAACCTTTGCCGAAAAGCTTCAGCTGAAAGGCGGTATTTCTTCAAGAGACTAGCCTTAACTTTTGGATAATCATATGCATCCTGTGCACTCAGTCTGGCGATTACTTCCGCCGCCTCACACGGCAACATAGACAGCAACCGCTGTGGCCATGTACTCGGGCCGAAGTTCATCTTCTCGCAAGTCCTTTCAAAATTGCTTAGGAACAAGCCTATGTCGGTCCCGACCTCAAATCGCTTTAATAGCCCGTCCATGCGGTACGATTCTGCCTCACTTGATCGTCCCAGAGCGCCTTCACTTCCTTGAGACAACTCCAAACGTTGGCTTTCAAGTTCCAGTTGCATTTTTCTTAACTCGCGATCTTTATCGCGTTCCTCTCTCTCTCTCTCTCTCTCTCTCTCTCTCTCTCTCTCTCGTTTTTCTCTTTCCCGTTCTTCTCTTTCGCTTTCCCGTTTCTCCCACTTTTTGAGAAGTTCCAATCCCATTTCAATTTCTTCCTCACTGGCCTGATTGGAAATTAGCTCTAATAATTCCGACTTTAGCATTTCCTTGCGTACATCTAGGCCCAGTTCCTCACCAACAATCAACAACTCGTCTCTCAGCAGTGTCCTTAACTCCACGATTGCTGCTTTACTGCCTTGATCCTGCTCTCTAAATCTAGCTAGGAAAACACAACCTAGCTAACACTCAACAATCTAGCTTCCCTACTGTTCTAAACAGAACCACAAAATGAAGCCTAGAGAGTCAAAGCAAGAACCAAGCACTCACCGCAGTCACAGCACCACGTCGCAAAGTCCACCTCACCGCTGTCAGCCAGTTTTCAGGATTGGGGCTCAATCCCATCGCTCGTGATCCGTTGTCAAGATTGGAGTCGGGCATGAATTAGAAGGTAGCTGGCCCATGCCGACGTCCAACTTATCCACGCTGAGGACGTTGATGAAGGGAAGGACTGCTTCTCATCGAGAACGAGAAATATGGGTTTATTTACAGTATCTATATCAGTCTAATATGACTGTATGAGAAAGTACATCAGTCTAACATGACTGCTTGAGAGAGAACATCAGTCTAACATGACCGCTTGAGAGAGAATGTCAGTCCAACATGACTGCTTAAGAAAAGTGTGTCGACCATCCGCACAACAGCAGTTTTTAAACACTCGGTCCTCCCGCGATACAAGGCGACGCGAACGTTCATTTGGTGATCGCAAACTAGCCGCCTCTCCGCAGGACGGTCTACACGCACAAAAGCACACACGTTCGAAGGTCCGGAACCGACGTCAGAGGGGCCCCGTAGAACTCGGAGTCGTTCTGGGTAGCGCGTTGGGGAGTTTGGGAACAATAGTTGGCCCGCCGAACTCATTCCGTCACAAAGTCGATTTAGTCACGCTGTGGCTAGAAGTTGGCGGCGACGCTCCCGGTATGTTGCCGTCATAGTCGTAAGTGGGTGGCAATCTTGCACTGCAGCTCGCCGTTCTTAACAGCGCCGGGATGATGCCGCCTATAGTCGTAAGTGGGTGGCAAACTTGCACTGCAGCTGGCCGTTCTTAACACCATGTGCCAAACAAGATAACCCGTAGAGGACCCTTCCTGACAAGAACTATCTATGCACACATGTGTAGTGGAAGGTGGGCGTAAGTTGCAGTGTCAGCTGTTGCGCCGCATGCATATACGAGTCACACTTACGAATTGTCCTTTCAATTGACAGTCATATTCTTGGCATCGTTAAACACCATGAGGACGAAAAAAACATTTATTCTTCATAACTCGTAGCTTGGCAGGATGACATCATATATTTAAGAATGTCGTCAATTTCATTACTTTATCTCTCTCCATAAGCGCATGTCATATTATTGCGGGCGTACCTCATGTTATGTCAGGAGATGGAAAAGTTGCCGACGAGTTTCAGCAATCCGTATAATTTGAAGAAGAGGGTGATGTAACTAGCAGAGGAATTGAAGTTGCTCGAGGTACGGGCCCGAGCACACGTTCTGGGCCCCCTTGCCAGCGAGCTCTCGTGGCGCTGTTCCTCGAAAGTCCGTGCAGAATAGGAGATTAATACACATTTCTTTCCATAATTAATCTATTGTCGACAGGGCAGTAATGACATGACCTAATCTCTATTTGCAGGGTTTGCCTGTCGGTCAAAGGCCATGTACGATCAAATTGACGTTATCTTAAATGTGTTTACGAGCGAGAGCTAGGAGAGCTGCTGGGCTAAAGTGGCGCCAGTGTTCTCAAGTGAGAAAAATCGGGGGATGCAAGGGACTCGATTGAAGCCAACAGACAATGAAACCAAGGAAAGCATAGAGGAAATGAACTGTGTTTTTTAAAAATTTCGAATGTGCAATCAGGGTCCTTCAACACTTTTAATCGGCAGTAATTAAACTTCCCTGAAAGTTTCATATAGGAACAGACGGTGGCTCCAGAGGCACTTGCGCAAGTAGAAGGTGAACAACCTGCCCCGCTAGATGGCCGGGCTGCGCGATACTGCAAATGTTTCACGAAGAAAGGCGCCTCTCCAACATTTATTTCAGCATGTTTGTGGCGTGAACATGCAGCGGGGACTTTTGGCAAAATAATTTAACGTGCGATGCGTTTGTGTTTAAATTATACACGGCACCGTTGTATGATTGACGTCGCCCCCTCCCCCCTCATTCAGTATTGCAATCGTATCTAAAATCCTAGTACTTTCAGTAACAAAATTTTATCTCCCAGAGCACTTATTCATATCCGCTACTTTTTTCCTTTCTTTATAGATTGCACATTTTTGTAATATTTACCTTGTTAGTACGTTTCACCACTTGTACCAAAGTGCTGTATCAACCACCTGCAATGCTCTTTCGTTTGTGAAAATTGTGTTCTGCTTTATGCTCCCCCCTATGTAATGCCCCTTGTGGGGCCTTAGGGTATCTAAATAACTAAATAAATAAACGGTAGCCTTCCTTTCACAAACTGTTTCGTTCGGCTGTCTCTATTTGCACTTTAGTTAATTAGTTGGATAAGTCAATTATGTTTGGTTAGCTAGTTCAGTGTGTTAGTTATTAGTTGATTAGTTAGTAAGTTAATTATATTTGCTTAGTTATTATACTTAGGTAGTGTACTAGTGAATAATTGTGTTATTTCAGTTAGACAACGTAGTAAATCAGTTGTTTACCTATGTTAGCTTGATTAGTTAAGTAGTTTTGTTAGTTACTTTGTTTATTTCATTGGTTTAGTTGGTGTATTCCTTAGTTATTACTGCGTAATTAGTTTATTGGCTGAGTTGGTTTTGTTACTGTAGTTTGTTGCGCTACTTATTAAGTTTAGTTAGTCATTTGGTTGTTAGATTAGTTAGTGAGATAGGTTAGTTAGTTTGATAATTAGTTTAGTAATTACCCATTTGTTTGATTAGTTAGTCAGTTGCTTAGCTCTGTCAGTTTATTAATTAGTTGGCAATTAGCAATTTCTTATTTGTTTGTTTAGTTAGTCAGTTGGTTAGCTTTGTTAGTTTAAAGCGGAGGTTTCTTTACGCGTAATTACATAAAACCGCGACGTGCACTTGATCTGTAGTCGGATTATAACGACGGAGTAGTAGTCCAAGTGTACAATTTGAATTATGAATTAAGCCGCTGGCGAACGCAGTCGGACCTGGAAATGAAACAAGGCGTTGTAGTTGTTTCGAAATTGTTCGCGTTTAAGTTCTTGAACACTTTACAGAAACAGGGCGGCGATTTGCACCTTGTGTCGACGATATTCGCACGCCGATACAGGCAGTTGAGCTTTGCGCAATAGCGAGCGTACGCACAGAACGCCTGTGGCGTCCCTGCGGCTGCTGCTGCAGTCCACCTTATACATGCGCCAGCGCCTGGGTGCGTCCACTGTGGGCGCTATATCAAGCTCTCTGCCGTAGCGTTACGCGGAAGTTTCATGACCAGATGAAAAGTATCGAAACCCTGGTAGAATGAACAATTAAAAAGAATGTGAAAAAAAAAGGCAGCTTGACGCCGATTAAAGCTGAACCCACAACCTCCGCATGACGCGTGCGATCTTGACATTTAATCAAGGGTACCCCTTGAGAAAAACGCGCAAAGCATTGAGTTGCACTCCAAAGGACACACCAGAGCTAAAGTAGAGACCATAGCCTCTATTCACAAAAATATTCTTATGCTAGAACTGTTGGTATAAGACCAGGTGCCAGTATTTAGTGTTACTGGACATGTTATTAGTGAAGACGGTAGGATAATAATAGGCAGCTCTTGCGAACGAAAGAGATTTGTGAATTCTGCTCCATGTTCTATAGAAAAAAATATTGCGTACAGTATCAGGGCCCTTATTCACAAGAAGCTCTCACACTACAATTCTTCAAATTCCAGCCAATTCTGATGTTAAACATATCATTAGTGAAGGCGGCCAACCAATGACAACGAGAAGCTTTGTGAATTCGGCTCCAAGTCCTTAATGGCCGCACTGTAGTGGTATCGGCTGCTGTGCCAATGAAAACCAAATTTACTCACATCAAAGTCTTATAGTAGAACTCATTGAATCAGATATACACATGAACTGGAAGTTTTGGTTATAGCTAATATTCGGGAAACGAGAGGCTGAATTCACAAAGTTTTTCGTTCATAAGTGTTCTTTGCCATTGGGTGGCCGCCTTCGCTAATAATATGTGAAGCATCAGGATTGGCTGGATTCTTTTCTTACGAACAAATCTAGCGTAAGAGATTTCTGTGAATACGGTGCCTGCGTCGGTATAATGTAATGATACCTTCGCTCGATTATCTCCCTTTCTTCTCATTCACCATTCGCGACCAGCCAGATACCTGTGGTAATGTGGGCGGAGCACCTCTCGGACAACTCACGAAGTGCGAAAAGGAATATCCTTGGAATTGAATCGCTACGTTATCCAGACCCAGTGTCCGTATTTCGTAACCTCCCACGTCAATTTCCATTCTTCTTATCATGCGTCGCGTCGAGTAGCCGATCCCAGAGATAACGGACACGCGACAGCGCCTCCGAGCCACGCGTGTGCACTCTCCTTCAATACGACATCCAGCGCGGATCTTTACAGATCGCACCAAGCTGAACGGACTCTAGCAGAACATTATCCGAAGCCGAAATTCTTAGACCCTGGCCACATCCGTCGATGGCACAGAAAGTGATTCTTGCGTCACTGCCGTTTTTTAAGGAACACCAACCTCAACGGCCGATCGTACTACTGCTGTGCACCCTGCTGTGTGCGCGCAGTGCGCATTCTCTCTTTCTCTACCTCTTTTCCTCTTTCCATTCCCTCTTTCCTTTACGCCCAGTGCAGGGTAGCAAACCGCGGACGATAGTCTCGTTGACCTCCCTGCCTTTTTGGTTCATTTTGTTTTTTCTTTCACTCTCTGGGTCAATGACGAAGGACGAACAGAGTGGAAAATCAAATGGATCGTTAGAAAATACTCTCCGGGTGATCGAATGTCGATGCGTTTAAGGATGCCTTGTCCTCCGGAACACTGTGTGTGATGATGTGGGCTGTGATTTTTTTCTTCACTGCATTGCAGAAAAACCTGCGTGTTTATAGAGAAATTGATCGCGTTGGTTTACAGGTAACTGCCAGATCGAGCAGGCAACAAAACGTAAAAATGACTAAAAACATCAGATGCCATTCTAATCTAAGTAAAAGTGCTTATCTGCGATGTTCGCGGATTTAGTATAGCGTGCAGACTGTGTGGTCAGGGTTCTCATAACAGGGTTCATACTTGCATGCAAAACTTCTTTTTATGTAAGAGCGTCTTCTCATTGACCAGCATTCAGGTGCCCGTCAGTCATGAAAGCGATCAGCATGATAACGAGACAATTGCAGCAGCGGTGGCCAATCGCTGATAGCACTTATACGTAAGAGGAGTTTTGAAAACGCGAGACTCATTTGCATCTGCGGCAACTATGGTAGTTCGCCATATGTGCCCGAACGTCCCATTGTTGTATATAGCGTCGTGCCCGAGACTTTCTTCCGCAGAAAGTCCAAATCAAACGACCTCGTTCTGGCGTCGGATGGTCATCTCCAAAGTGAAGAATTACGTTTGTTGTAGATTTTAGTTGCGCCATCTTTTGTCGTTTTGACGATGATCATGTCCATGACGGAAAGAGGGGCGGTGGGATGAGGGGCACACTGATGTATTCTCGTGTTCCTTGAAACATTCGATCAAATGTTTCAAGATTTTACGTAGCTTCCCATTTCTAATTAACGAACCGGTACTCGAGATTCAAACAATCGGCTACAGATATCTTGCAAATTCCACTTAAGCAACACTAACAGAAAAGCTTCTATTACGCTCACGTGAAATGACTGCAGTTTTTCTTCAGTCGCTTCACGGTTCGTTTACTCGCCTAACGTTGTAAACTTCGTCTGATAAACGCAAGATGCACTCCGGAGAAAAAGGAAATAACCCAGACCCAATAAAACTAAACAGTTGTTCGTTTCGAGAATTTCTCTTGAAAAAGTATTTCATTTTTTCTTCCTCTGTTGAACTGAAGTGTTCAAAAAAAAGTTAAACGCGGGAAAAAAGCGCTACAAAACAAATGTTCGATGCTTTATTCATGAGAAGTGACAAAATCTGTAAGCATGTAAACTGGAGTGTTTATTACATGACTTACCGACATCATTTCGGTACACGCGAGTGCTAATGTGGAAAAATCAGAGATATTGATGGGAAATATGCACTCTTACACAACTTAGGTGGAAAAATAATTTCCACCCTGATGAGATGAACAGACACGCACGCGGATACCAGTATCGCATCAGAATAGTGGCCGAAGTCTCTCGCCTCGTCAAAGTCTCATCTCACAGGTGATGCGTGCGGTGTCCTCGTGGAAGCTTCGCTCGATTGTAATGCGAAGCATTGTTTGCCTTACGCCAGGTACTTTGCGGATCGGTTGTTGTAGGTAGCTTCCTCTCACGCCTCGTTTCGGGCCTCTTCAATAAGAAAAAAGAAATCACGTGGCCGTTGGTCGGATTAAACCAGGGTTCTCCGGTACAGAAGCCCGATGCTATACCCATTAGGCCACACACGCATGCACGCTTATCTCGTGTCAACGCCAATTAGCGTATTGAGACAATTTACGTGTGCGTAACGTCGTATAGCGACAACTCTCTTAAGAGGAAGCTTTAGCTTGGACCCAACTCCGACGCGCCCTATTCAAATACATGTAAAACGCAAGAACGTTTTTCTGAGGTAACCCCTGTACCGATTTTAATGAAATTTGTTGCATTTGAGAGAGAAAGTTAAATTCTAGTGAGTGTTGGAAGCGGAATTTCGATTTAGAGCCTGAATTTTGTTTAATATATTATCAAAATTCGCAAGTCTGAAAAAAAAAATTGAAGCACGATGTTTACAAATTAATAGCTCTGCATCAAGAACAGATATCGCGGTTCTGTAAACAGCATCCATTAGATCATTCAAAGCGGACAAGTTATCTATGCCAATTTATATCTTACGCGAATTTGTTACGTTGTGTATGAGGGTTCTGCAATATCTGTATTTCCATATTACTGAGTATTTTTTAGATTCATGTGTAACACATCAATTTTGTCCGCGTTAGATCAACTATTAGATGCAATTCACAGAATTGTGATATCATGTTTCATTGCTGAGTTACGGAGTTGTAAATTGATAGCTTCGTTTTCTGAAAATTCTCGATCAAGAATTCGAAACCAACAGTTCCTAAATATTAAGTCTCTCTTTTAAATGCAACAAACCTCGTCGAATTTGATGCAGTGGTTGCCGAGAAAAACGAATGCTCCTTTTACATGTATTCAGAGATAGGAGCGCCCGAGCTAAAGCTTCCTCTTAAGGAGCGAGTGCACGTATACGCGCGCGCCAGTTTTCATTATGCCACAGACACAGCAATGGAACGCGCGAATAATTGTCAACCTTACCACTGTCCTTCGCGTGCAATCTGCCTGGTATGACAGAAAGGATGCAAGGCCTCCAGAAGCGACCATTTGATCGCTGTTATGAGACGAATTGTCGCTGGCTTCAACAACAACGTCTGGATGCATCCCTAGCTTCGAACAGCGGTGTTAGATCAGTAGCTGCATCAGCGACGACGTCGTCTCGGCAACCGAAGAACACTTGATCTGGAGATTCCTGGATATGCTCACAGTATGTCCAGATGGCTATTACTGAAACGCACGGGTCAGTGAACGCTGCGAATGACGCGCTCCGCAGAGTTCCTCATTGTAGGGCACGACACTCGACTGGTTTCGGTAATGTGAACCGTAGGTTCTGCATTGCTCAACTCTAGCAGACAATAAACTGACTGCAGTCGGTCTTTAAAACGATGTGATGTACACATATATGTTCTTGTCGATGGCCATTAAACGATATACGGGGGATGGCGTACGTGACTCATATAGGGTGTCCCAGCTAACCTTAGCCAAGCGGTTGCAAAAAAAGAAAAAAGAACGTTTAAGAAACACGGTGCAAAAATACAATTTCAACATCTATGGTGTTCAGTCGCCCGACCTCTGTCGACCGGACACCGTACGTCTTTTAATCGTACCGTGCGCCGTGTTTTCTTTTAATCTTTATTTTCTTTTAACAGCTTGGCTGACGTCATCTGGGACACACGGTATATATAGTGCACTTTGGTACGTTGTATTATTGCGCTACTGTTTATACAACAAAGTTACTGTAGCCCACTGTTGTGCGGCTTAAAATGGAAGTTTGGCGAACACAATTCCTTTCAAGCAATGCTACATAGGAGCCGTGCATGAAATAACCTGACACTTTGATGCGGTGGATAATTTGAAGCCGCCGCGAAGTGCCGCACAGAGCGTAGAAATCCTACATGCCGGTTTCATGGCCAGCATGGTTTTTGCCGATTATTATTATTATTATTATTACTATTATTATTATTATTATTATTATTATTATTATTATTATTATTATTATTATTATTATTATTATTATTATTATTATTATTATTATTATTATTATTACCTTTGAAACTGGGCGGTGACGAATAGTCGCCTATAGTCTTCTTGATTTAATCATTTTCATTCTAGCATTTTTCTCTACATCTCCATAAATTTTCTTCTTCTTCAGAACTTCTCCATTTGCATCGCTACTTGCGCCTGCAACGTTCCGGACCCTTTCCGCCAATACTCTAAACGTCTCTTGCATATCTCGAGTGCTGACCGGTTGATGCTTCCGTCCACTTTAAATCCAAGTGCTTCTGGAAGGTGTACGTGACCTACGGTTCTCACTGGGTGAATCTCTTCGCATTCCATTTGGATGGACTGAGTGGTCTGCGGATTTTTCGCTGCAGCATACACAGACCTCAACTTGTTGCGAATATATATGCTTCGGTATGTTTGTATCCTAAGGAAACCAGCTCGAGCCTCAAATAGCAAGGCACCGCCCGTTGTATTATCGCGCATATTTTCCCTTCTAATTTCTTTCTTCCCGTTCTTGTAAATCTCCATTGCATTTCTGTTTCCATTCTTTGCGTCCAATTCGCTGCCTCTGTTTCTCTCTCTTTCTGATGACTACTGGTTGTCAATTTACACTTTCAATAGCCCTGTACTTGGTTGCAAACTTTCTTGACCACTTCCTCCATTCCGTGTCCACGCTTTTCAGGTACAGATACTTGTGCACTTTAGCCGCCTTTTTTTTTTATCCATGTTATGAGTCTCTCTTCAAAGTTAATTTTGCTCTGCGCTTCTGACTTCAAAAAAAGGCCACACCCATATCACCCTGTACTACCTCATTTGCGTTTTCTTTCTTTTTTCACCTGCTGTGGTTGCTTAGTGGCTATGGTGTTGGGCTGCTAAGCACGAGGTCGCGGGATCGAATCCCGGCCACGGCGGCCGCATTTCGATGGGGGCGAAAACACCCGTGTACTTAGTTTTAGGCGCACGTTAAAGAACCCCAGGTGGTACAAATTTCCGGAGTCCCCCACTACGGCGTGCCTCATAATGAGGTCATGGTTTCGGCACGTAAAACCCCATGATTATTTTTTAGTTTGTAGTTTTTCCGTGGGCTCCCAAAGCCGACCGGCCTACCGATCTTTGGTTAACTTCCAACCCCGACAAGATATCCGACTATAAGCACGCAATAACATTTCCAAACGTTAACGCTGGCACCATTATTCCTTTCCTGATTGCACGCACCACCTCATATTTATTATGGGCCTAAAGTGCTCTATGTTTCATTATTGCTGCATTCCGCTTCCCCTTTATTATCAAAGTGTCTTGGTGGGTGCTTGAGTAAGTCCTTCTTTCGTTTATGTATACGCCGAAGTATTTATATTGCTTGACTATGGGTATGATTTGCTGTTGAACTGACACAACATAATTACTCGCCTCTTCATTAAAGATCATAATTTCCGATTTCTCTGTGCTAAACTTGAGGCGCAGCTAGAGTTGTCGCTGCGTTGCCACAGATATTCGCAAGTGCCTAAATTTCTTGCATTGTCCGCTAGTAGCACTATGTTGTCCGCATACATCAGTCCGGGACCTTCTGCTGCACCATTTGTCCATTACGCGTGTATGATCAGATCATGTATGAATCGTGTATGAACAAATCCTAATTCGCTGTTTTCCAGTCGTCTTTCAATGCCCGTAACATAAAGCGTGAACAACAATGGAGACAGAGGGCATGCTTGCTTCAGTCCTTGGTGAATTTCCACCACTTCATTACAATTTCGGCCCTCCCATACAATTTGTACTCGGTTGTCGCTATATATACATCTCCCAGCAGCTCCACGAAATCGTCATGTATGCCTTCGTGCTTGAGAATATCGCATAACAATTCCCTGTCTACTTTGTCGTAGGCTCCTTTAATATCTAGAAATGCTATCCATGAAGGCCTATTATGAGCTACTGAAATCTCTATGCACAGAGTTAGTACAAACATATTATACTCTAAGCGTCTGCGAACTCACTCTGTAGTTCCACCAGTACATCACTTTTTTTTTCTACCCACTTCGACACTTCTAATTTTATGGCTTGCATTGCCATTCTATAGATCACCGATGTTACCGTAACTGGCATGTACGAGCGCGTCTTATCCTTATCACCTCAACCTTTGTAGACGAGGTTCTTCTTGCTTTCATGCCATCCAACCGGAATTTTCTTCGTTCTAATCACTTGCTCTATGGCATTCATCAGCAGTGCCTTGCTCATCGGACCGAGGTTTTTGATTAACTGTACGGGGATTTCACCGGCTCCTGCGGCCGTGTTATTAGGGACATCTTTTTTCCAGCAAAAGTATTCTATGCTAAATTTTGATTTCTCAAGCTTATCTGTTTGTGGATCTGTTTGAGTCTGATCTATGCTTTCTCTTGTGCCGAAGTTATCCCTAATAACGTCTCTGATATACCGCAGCGCATCGATCTCCTTCAAAGATGTTACCGTCTTCATCCCTCATAGTAGTTTGCGAATCTTTAGTTGGAGTTTCGAGTGCTCTTACAAAGTTCCAGTACCTTTTTTGGTGCGCCTTTGTCTCTTTTGCGAATGTTATGCACCCGACTTTCACTTGTGCATTTAATTTTCCCTTACACGAGCTCACTCACTACCCTTTTCTTTCTCCGTATTTGTTCCATCCAAGGAGCACCTCTTCGTGTAATCCAAACTTTTGGCTTCTCCATGATCCCTTCACGCCTGCTTACACTCTTCTATAGCTTGTTTTATTTCCTTCTTCCACCCCTTGCATGGTTTCCTCTTTCTAATCCAACAGTTTTTTTGTTTTTTGTTTTTTGCCGTGTCTTTCCGATTAACTGCATAACATCTACCATTTCCTTATCTTCCCAGATTGTTGTAGGAAACGCTTCCATATTCTTCTCTCTGTGTTTGGCGATCTCTGTTATTTGATTTTAATTAATTTTTAGTCATTCTGATGCTATTCGTTCATGTTTTGCATTAGTATTTCTCCCAAATGTTAAGGTTAAACGTTTATGAACGCTACCCAGGCTATTTTCTTCATATTCGTCTATCCTCATTTGGTCTAGTCGCTTGTAGTCCGTTTCTGAGACTAAGGCGTAGTCAAAAATTGGCTGCGTGCCTCTTTCCGCATTGCCACGTTACTTGTACATGACACTTATTCTCCCTGCTAACTACTATAAGGTTCTGTTCATCGCTCAGATCCAGCACTAGAGAACCGTTGTAATCAGTATATCCGTCTAAATCATCCACGTGTGCCTTCATATCTCCCACTAATATCACCTGGCCCGATTTCCCGAACTCATTAATATCACTTTTAATGCAATCAATTGATTATTTATATTTATCTCTGCTTTCACTACCAGTCCATAGGTAAGCTACTCCAAGCCACGTCTTCTTGCCTTCCCATGTGCCGCTAATCCATGACTGTTCCTTACATGTCTCTTTACCCTTCCCCAGTTCATACTTAGCCTAATTAGCATGACTACGCCTCCGCTTTTCCTTGACCCAGTCATTCTATTGCAACCTTCCCATACAATATTGTCAGTAAGAGATGGCTGTTCCAAATTTCGTATGAGCGTTTCGGTCAAGGCGTACACGCTAATAGCTTTGTCGTTCAGCTGCGTTTCAATTTCTAACCATTGTTTCTGCTTGCGACTACCCTGCATGTGTATGCACCAAATTTTACTGTGTCTAAACTTATTCTTTGTGCGTCTTTTCTTAACTCTTTGTGGTCGAGTTCTGCTCCTTGCTCGTGTGTCGCTACATTTAATACTTAATCTTCCTTCCTTATTGCCTGGGGCTCGTGTAAAAAAGCTACTCCCCGTTCCGCGATGGGACGTCCAACCGGTGTTGCTACACCATCGCTAAAATGTATCGTGTCACGCACAAAAGCGCCTTCGTGGCATGCCCGGTGTACTTCTTGGTTGATGTCAATGACCGTTACAATTCATTGCCTTAGCTAGCGTCCAAGTTTCCCTGCTATTACAGGCACTGTCCTTCCATTTGCATACCCCTGTCTTTCGACCTCTGGCAGCCTGCGCACTGCGATTTGCACTTTCTTTGAAACATTCCGGAGATCCGTAACCCCTTTGGCTATTTTCTGTCCCTCGCCCGTGCAGTACGTCAGTCACTCCGCCCATTTTATGAACACTAGGTGCCTCTCCTCCATTGTGTCCCACATATGTTCCTTGGCTTTCGCTATCACTTTCCTAATCGGTTTCCTCGGATGCGCGCTAATCTGGACTCGCTCGACTGCAACTACCCTCCCCCTCCCTCTGTTATCACCGGTTCTACTTTACGCATGTTTGAATTGCCAACAAAGTCAACTCGACTCTTTTCCTCCTCCTCACCACCGAAATCTGCACCTGAGGCCACGATGCCCTCCCCTCCTGTCTTATCCTGACCATATACGCATTGTTGTCTTCATCCGCGGCCGACACGTGAGTGGTAGCCCCATAGTCATCATCACCGATGTGTTCGCCACCATAGAGTTTCCTACAATATATTAGAGGGAACTCTGGCGCGGCAATCGTTGAACCACCATGGGAATTATGGGAAGTACACGGATTTGCCTGATCTTCGTGCTTGTGCATTCAGACGTTCTTGTGGATTCGTTTATTATGCTTTGTATGCCTTCATTGTCGTATATTTCAGAGCAATCTATACTTTTGTAAGTGCAGAAGACGCTGCGAACACGCTCAAGCGCTACTAATTGCAACGGTTCAGCTTGTCGAGGTGGCCGAATCGAAATGCGCCAAGCGTCTCGGGCTTGCCCGCGATTAATTCGTAAGGGCGTTATATGTCGCCTGTCGATGCATGCGTCCGTCGCGTTATGGTTTCAATATCGGTCGTCTGTGCTAGAAGTCCTGTGTTCAAATCCTGGCGTCGGACAATTTTAATAATGTTTATTTAATTATTTATTACGCGGTACATTGTTGAAAATGACGAGTTTACAAAGCCACGAAGCTGTTTGAAGCTAGAAGGACGAAGTTTAGGCCAATCCATGTACTTCCCATAATCCCCATGCTGGCTCAACCGCTCCCATTGCAGCCACAGTACACACCAACGCCATAGTTCCCTCTAGTATTGTATGAAATCTTTTGTTCGCCACTGCTTTCTGGCGTGGTGGTTTCGGCTTCGTTACCCGTTATCACCTCGGAGCCAGCTCCGTTCGCGGTGCGCGCATCGAAGCATTCACCATTGCCTTGCGTAATGGTGGCCCTGAGCTTCATCTCTACGTTGTCCAGCTTATCTTCTACCACTTTCCCCTGCTTCTGCTCGCTCTTGAGTTTCCTTTCTAGCTTCCCAACCCGCTTAGCTAGCTTATCGTTTTGATGCTCTAGACGGTGTAGTGGCGACCCTAGCACTCGACGAAAACATGCCCTGTTTGCATCGCGTTCTCACACGAACCGCGTTTCTTCCAACGCGTAGGAACGCTCGTACTCAGAACAACGTACTCTTGGATTCCTCCTAGTACCGACTAATTATATTGTATTAACAAGGCGTCGTACAAAAGTAGCCCTACTTGTCGAAAAAAAAAGTACAATTATTCGTTACCTACTTATATATATCTAACCAAAAAGACCAAGAAATTGAAAAGCATGAAAAATAATATATACAGACTGCTCGTTTAACCTACACTTCTACCAACCAAATGAGCAAAATATCAAATAAATAACTTATCGCTTTGGCGCGCTGCTCCTGCTGCGCTGAGCCGGTACTTCCAATCGGCACGTCTGCTCCTCTCGGCGTCACTTGAGAGAGCTGCCGAGATGCGTGAGTGGCACCACGTGGTGATGTTTCCCACTGGTGCCACTTTTTCCCGAATGTGTGACCCAGGTGGAAGCCTGCCTTTTACTTCTGTCAACAGTTTCAGATATACTGCGACATTTATGCGGCTGAAAATGAAATTTTCCCTGTTCCAGCTTACCATGTCGATATTTACTTATTATAAAGTAAGTAATTATCCGGATTTTGGAGGCACTCTACTGTCTTTCATATTTTTATTCATTGCACGGTCTTTTGATTACAACACATGAAAAGAGGCAACAATTATTAGACACTTGAACAGTGCTACCGTTCGGCCTTGTTGTGGGACACATGCTCTAAGAAAAAAAAGAAAAAAAAAAAGACGAAATGGGGTATCGAGGTTACTCCTTTTGGGGAGTAACTGACCTGCCACAATCATTCGTCCTTTTGGGGCGTAACTGCGAAGGGATTCACTGTTTCCCCATGCGGTTACTGCTTCAAGGACTAACAGTTGCTCTTTTCCGATGCTCCTAAAGGGAGTAACGGTCACTGTTTCCGATGCTCATCAAAGAAGTAATTAACGAAATTAGCCGTTTATACGCTGATAAAAAATGATTGAGCTGGAGAAAGAAAAGCGCCCCAATCAAGTATTCTAACTTACGTCCTCACGTGTAGAAGTAAGGCACTCTAACAGCTACACCACGGCAACTCAGTTGATGTGACAGGATACTGAGACCAAGTTAAGCATCTGAACGTAGGTGCGGCAACACAAAAGAGACGGCATTTTCTGTATGCCATGCGGGAAGAGCCTAACGGTGCGTGTACTTGCAACCATAAGCGACTGCAAAGAGAAAGCTGCCCGATTGTTCTTAGGGCGATTTCAAGTGAGACACATTACGTGATGTACAGTACGCGGAGCGAGCGCAGACGGGGCACGCAAGACAACAGAGAAGGCTCTGTCGCTTATCGTGCCCCGTTTGAGTTGCGCGTCGCTTCACTTAAGTTTGTAAACTCTTTGGAAAGGAAGGAACTTTAGTACCATTGGCCAAGGAAATCTGCCAGCCCATCAGTGACTGGCGCGTTTAATGTACATCGTTCACTTATGGCGTGCACTTGAAGTTCATGGCTCCTAACATTTCATTTTTTTTTAATTTCACGAAATTTTCCCACCAAGAGACAAAGTGCTGACTTGTATGTAGTTCAATAAACACTGCACAAACGTCAAGTTGTTCACGATCTATAGACAATACCGTTTTCGCCGCATCACCTCATGACACGGAGGAAAATAGCGGAGGACATGGGGAGGAAATGTTGCCGTTCGTACTCTAGTCGCTCTCTTTCAGACCAGGGACTAAACAATTACTCTCCGAAATTTGCACACAGTACGCATACTCCTGCAATTAGTCCCTTGAGGGACGAAAGCGCCCTTTTTAGGACTAATGGTCCAGTTACTCCCGTTTCCCCTGGTATTTTTCTTCAAGAAATCAAGAAACTTAATGTCAGAAAGCTACGCTTTCGTGACATTACGTTTACGTTCCATGCTGACCGAACCTGCTGGCAATATGAACCACGAGGTAATAAACAGCTGTTGCCGTACAGCTCAGCTCATTCCACAGTAAAGAAAAGCATCATCGGTCTATGCCTTCTGAACGCTCTTAACAAATCATGTGGTCACTTAATGATGGACAATCCCTGCAGTGAATCTTCTCACCTTTCGGAAGTAGGATACCTGCTGCACATTCAGGCGGTGGTCGCGGAAGACTTGATTAGGAAGTTTCGTATGGGTGAGGAAACGAATATTCCGAGTAGCGCGAAAGATCGGAAAAGAGTAGCTCGTTCCATATTTACGCAAAAAATTCCGCATTGCCTAAATAGGTTGGCAGAAAGGGCCAACGTCAAGGTAGTGTTTATAGCCCCGTGCGAATAAAAAAAATCACCACCCAAGCACTCCGTACAGATGGTTAACGAACAAAGCTGAAACGTACGGCCCCGGCGTTTATCACTGGGTTAATCCCGACGGTTCATTAAACAACGGCTTGGTAGGCTGCCCGATCCTCGGTACGCAGTTGCTGCTTGCGCTCGGCCGCACGAGCGTGTTCTTGTGCCCGGGCTGCAGCATCGGCACGGTGTAGACGAACTCGTTCCCGGTTCTGCTCGCGGCATTGCCGATCGAACGCTGCCTGCTCCTCAAGAGTACGTATGACACGTGCGCTATGGCCTACCCATTTCGGAGCCGGAGAGCAACTGCTGCACCAACCCCCTCTAGAGAACTTAAGGCCTTCTGGCTGTACCCTCTCCCCTTGAGCTACGTCACGCAAAAGAGGCCCACATAGAAGTTCCGTGCAGCGTGCAACGAAGCTACGAGCGGCGCACATGTGTTGAAAATGAGACGCGGAAGATCGAGTGGGCGACGACGGCGATAACAATTCGATTAGTTCCGGGAATCCTGCAGCTCCTTGGATAGCTTCGGGGTTACAAAAGTCCTGCCATGCTGCGACATGCTTCCGAGCGCACTTTATTTCTGGACGCGAACCGTGCATGTAGTCTCTGCGCTTCTGCTGGGATTGCGGTTGTGTGTCCGGCAAGCCTTCATTGCCGCGGAATGTGGATTACGTTCATGCCAGGATATGCCTAATGAGTGATGCGTGCCCAATTGCTGGAGCAATTACAAATCGGGGCCGCAAAATCGTGCGTTCATGTTTCCGCAAGATCAATGACAGAATATTGAGTGCGAATGTTGAGGCAAAGAAGAGAAAAGCTGGTATTCTGCGGAATAAGGCAGCTGTTTCTTTGCAACTAGTTGCACGAATGTTTTGTATCTCTATTGCTAAACTCATTTGAGGAGTTGTAAATATGTGGACTGTGGTACTGTATGTAATAATCCCTCGAAAGCGAAATTATTCGTTTAGAGCCTAATCTAGACTGGAATAAATACATGTGTCCCGAATTTGAAGGGCACACCAATGAAGTTATCATGAGATATGGGTTATGATGCAGGGCTAACATTTCGTTGAAGAACTTTTGTGCTCGCATGAACGGCAAACTCTTTGACGCCGACGATATAAGTCAAGGCAAAGAAGCTACACTGAAGAAAAGGGCAGCACTGACTTTTCAACGTAAGCCATGATCCCTGTCATCATTTACCCGAAATTCGTACTCCATCCTAAGGTTGAACCATTCCATTTTTTATGGACGGGTATTGAATAATGCAGCGCGCAAATAGTTTTGCATAAATAAAATAATCTTGGGAAAAAAAAAAAAACTAACGGCGCTCTGGTTAACGTTGCCCATAAGGGCGCGATCCCTTCATTCAACCCGTATCCCCGACCCAGACAAGAGAAGGCTCAGGCCTTCTCTTGTTTAGGTGGTGTTGGCTGCACGCGCGCTCGGCTGCGACGGAGAGCAACGACGCCACTAGTGGCGCAGCTAAACCAAGGCTAATCGCGCGTCTCCCTTTCTCTTTCTTTTTTTTTGTTTTTTTTTTTTTGCACATGCGCATGGGGTTGCGCCGGAGGAGTTTCTGGCGTATCGGCGACAGACGGACGGACGAATCGGCTAGCCATATACAGCTTCGCTGTAAAAACTATCTGTAAGGCCAGCAATGCTCCACAGGATAATACGCACGCCTGCAAGAGGCGTCATAGAACACAATTTATAAATTGCAAGGAATCAATAGTATACCAAGTACCTCTTTCCTGTGGTAAGCAGTACGCCGGGCAGACAAGCCGTTGCCTAAACGACAGATTAAGAGAGCATTCTAACAATGCTAAGAAAGGACGCGATCGATGGCTAGGACAGCATTGCAACACGTGTGGATGCGAACCAGTTTTCCGAAATACCGTGGTGTTAACGTCACACAGAGATGAACTAAGAAGACTAATCATTGAAGCAACGAAGAATGCAACATTGGGCACGGATTGTGTCAGCATTCCGGGGGGTCCATCTCGTTGACCGAGATAGAAATTTCATTTTTAAATGTTTCCTAGCGTGCGCATTTGATAGTGTGATCGCTTTTGGGCATATACGAGTACTTGAGTATAAAGGAAAAGAAAAAAGTCATATCTGTGCGCATGTAATTTGCTGTGGTATAGGAGTGTCGTGTATGTATATATTTGTGCCTTGGTCTTCAAATATACCAATTGTTGAAAATTAGCGCTCGTGTCGTGTCCCCCTCTATTGTCCTGGTCTGCTCCAGCGCGTCACATAGTTACTGTTAGACATAGTCATAGGTTAGTAAAGAGTCTAAACCAAAATGTGTGATTACCTACAGGCAACAAATTGTGTTAACAAAACAAACCGTACATAAGAAATCTATTTCTACCGCAAAATAATTGCGAATATACATCGAGTGTGAATCAGTATTAGGTAATACATAAAAGAAAAACAACAAATACATGATAATGTCATGACAACCTACAACATAATGCCACAAACGTTGCAACTACAGCATAATAAAATACAAATACACGGTACTAAAAATAAGGTTATACATGCGAATAACACCGCGGATAAAAAAGATTAAAAGAAACATCAAATGAGAAGTGACCGAAAGCAAAGGAAAAGTGTGTGCGAGTGCTTAATTGAGCCGTTTTTCTGGTGCACACATCTCTTTAAGTGCACATGAAAATCCATTTCTTCTAAACAAATAACTGCGCCGTGCAATGTTTATACTTTGGATGAATGGTGGATTCCCTCCTTCCTCTCCCTTTTTTTCATCTTCTTTTGTCTCTCTGTGTATATTGTTACTTTTATTGATAGCGTGTACGTTAAACTTTCACCGGCGCATTTAGTGTCACGTGTAGGTCCCTATTATGTCAGTCACGCAATCTCTCGCCCTCTCTTAGAGTGGCGCCATTACAGAGCGGACTGGGCTTAAAGTCCTTAAAGTCGATGACGGAGACGATGCAGTGAGAATGAGCCGGAGAAATGTAATTGGCTTAATTATTCGACTTCGCAGCTTTCTACGGCGTCATCTTTGCTGACGCTCGCGAGCCGGCGTTCGCCAACTACCGCCTGTGGGAGTCCATGGGCTTCATCATCATGTTCGCCGCACAAAGCCACCTGCGCGTCTACGTCAAACTTGTGGCGCTCGTAGTGGCGCTCGTGATCGGCATGGTCGGCTACCTGATCATCGAGTTCCATATGAGCGGGGAAAACAAGTCACCCATGTAGCACAAGCGTCGACCACGACTGTGGGGTACTCTGCTTCACGGACTGCCGGCTAGACGTCACCTCTCTCGTTCGCCGCGCAGATGTTCTGCAGTGTCACAGATTCTCCACTGGGTCATATTTCGAGTTCCGAGGACCTAAGTGGCCTAAGTCTACTCTGCAGCGTCGCGAGATAAAGCATCTTCAGCGTCACAGCTTTGAAGCAGTCACAATGGTGACTTGCCAGCGGGTTTCCATGATTCAATCTACTATCGCGTGGACTGGCGATGAATATGTCTTGAGCCTTGCGTGTAGACTGTGTCCCGGTGAACTGTTTTCTTGTGTGTGCGTTCTGATACAGATTGCTTCGGGATTCTCACGTTTACTTCATTCTATACGCAAAATACAGACGTTTCACGAGCGTGATTGCCGCCCGATTTTGTTGCCATGCCGCCATGTGGACGCTACATGAGGGCTCGCAAACGTTCGTTAAAGGAGCGTTTTATCGTATTTTTTTTGTTCTTGTGTTTTACCCAGCAACACCATGTTATTCTGTCTGCCCTGCTCCACGCACCATTAAAACGTATAGCGGCTCTTTGGGTCAATGGTGAAGCCGTTATCTTTATTTCACGTCTAACACTCAGTGATTTTCTCCGCGGTTACTGTATCAAGTGTGCATTTCTGGTGGACTCAAAAGCAGCTAAGATGTTGCGGTTGTCTTACTATAGAAACGAGCACGTTAGAATTTACTACCGAGTGAATTAATATTTCTAACAAAGGAATGTCCAGATAGCACACCAACTGCTTTTACGCACGCGAAGATTCCGAACTTGCGTTTGTTTAATTAAAAATGATAGGTGCATTTGACTTATATAGACCAACAAACAATTACAAGCGCACTCAGTGACCCGGGCTCTCACTCGGCTTCGCGCGCACACACACGCACACACCCACACACGCACGCACGCACCCACACACGCATGTAATAATATCTGTGTCTAATGAAAACGTAATTATTTTTATAACACTGCCGCACCTCGTTTTACAAATCAATGCACCCATTCCGCAGTTTGTTTACCTGCAGACAGTACTCTATGGATTTCTTGAACTTTAATTAAAGTATTGTATGGTTCATTTCTGCTGCCATTTATCGGTAGTCTTTGTTTCTCAGCTGTGTTTTTGAATTTTAGAAATGATTCTGTATAGTGTGATGAACTGGAAGCTGCCGAGAAATATTCACCCAATATGTCTACCTGTTCTATGCTTGTCTGTATACCGGGGGCTGTGAGAAGTGGGACTGTGAATGGGGAATAGCTGCTATTTAGCTCTCGTACCTTCTCCCACATTTGTTTTGATGTGGTTGAGCTGTTTTTTGAGGACACGTAGCTTTGCCATGAATGCTTTTCAGCACTGCGGCGGATATATCGAGCTTTCGCTCACGCTTTTTTAAAACTTATAAAGTTTTCTGCCGTTGGGTATCTGCGAAATATTCCCCAAGCTTTGTTTTGTTCTTTTTTCGCTTCTCTAGATTCTAGTGTATGCCAAATTTTGTGATATTGTTTTACTACTCCAGAGGACTGAAGTATAGCTAGGTGTGCAGCGTCAATAATACAGTTTGTGAAAGCTTCTTTAGTTCGTATATATGGTGAGATTATCTGACATCATTTTTTCTAGGCTGGCTTTCTCTTGAAACAGAGCCCAGTCGGTTAAATGGAGCTTCCACCGTTGTGATTTTGTTGGGATTACTTCCGGTGAGGATCTTAAGCTGATCAGTACAGGTAGGTGATCGCTTCCATATGGGTTGTCTAGTACGTCCCATTTTAATTCAGTGAAAATAGAGGGTGAACAAAAGGAGAGATCGATGCAGCTCATTTTTCCTGAGCTAGGTTAACAATAGGTTGGTTTTCCAGTGTTTAGTAAACATAGGTTATTACTCAGTATAAGATCCTCAATAATTTGGCCCCTTTTATCGGTTTGTCACTACCCCAAAAGCTGGAGTGCGCGTTAAAATCTCCGACTATCAAATACAGCTCTGGTAACTGTTCTATAAGGTGTTCCAGTTCATGTATAGTTACTCCTAGATATGGCTCCAGGTATACACATCATAGTGTAATTGTTTTAAATGTGTGCAGGATGGCTGCCCCAGCTTCTAATTTAGTATTAAGATGATGTTCTTTAGCTGAGACCCCTTTAACTATAATAGCAACGCCTCCTGAGAGCCTGTTTGCGTGCTCTTGGTCGCGGCGGAAGACTATACTTTTTGAGTATGTTTTCATGTTTGGAACCTAAGTTTGTTTCTTGGAGACACAGGGCCACGGGTGAGAGTGTGGTCAGTATGTCTTTTATGTCATTTATGTTGTGTAAAAGTCCCCTGCGATTCCAGTGTACGAAAGCCATTTTGTATTATATTTGTGGAGTGAAAGAGGATCTAAGTTGTGTTTTCAGGCCCCTTGATTCGAAGCCTCTATTTTGTGGCGATCCAAGGAGCCCCGCCGTTCACCCGACGTCGACGGTACAGGGCTTCCTATACTTGTGTCCATTGTATCCTCAGATACGCTGGACGTCCGTGCTGGACACATGGTTACGTTCAAGTTGGGCCTCGCCGTGTCTGGAGGGGCCCTGGAGCCTGCTGACCTGGGGGTCCGCACGGCTTGCTTTTGAGGCAGTGGCGCAAAGCTAGCTGCGTCCACTGTAGGCGCTGGAGTCTCTGCCCGAGCCTCACTGTGTGTGACCTGGGCAGGCTCTGAAGGCCGCTGTGTTGCCGCGCCCTGTTGCAGCACAGCGGAATAGATTTTATTTTGCACCAATGAAAGTCGCTTCCGCGCTTCCCTGAAAGCGATATTTTCTTTTACTTTGAGTGTGATAATCTCTTTTTCTTGTTTCCATGTTGGGCAGGCACGCGAGTAAGCAGGATGGCTGCCCTCGAAGTTTATACAATGGTGTAATTCAACTTCGCAGTTGTCTGAAGGGTGGTCATGGGAAGCACACTTTGCGCATGTGGTTTGGCCCCGGCAGCTCTGTGAGCCGTGGCCGTACCTTTGGCATTTGAAACAGCGTCGCGGGTTGGGTATGTATGGTCGGAGTTTCAGATTGGTGTAGCCTACCTCCACAGAGTCAGGCAGTATGCTCAATGCGAACGTTAGGACGAAGTGCTTTGTTTCGATTTCCTTGTTTTCCCGTCTGATCTTCTCTGTGACACATCTTTCTGGATCTTCTCTGTACACATCTGTGACATTTTGTTCTTTTGGGCCGTTTAGGAGTTCTTGTTCGGTCACATACTTTAGGTCATCGTCAGAAATGACGCCACTAACGGTATTCAATGATCTGTGAGGGCTGTTGGAATCGCACCGCTGGCCCGAGTTGTTGGGGTCTCGGTGCTGACGCCCGTTATTGCCAATGGGTCGCAAGCCCCAAGGGTAGCGTTGGCCTGGCGGCCTGGGGCACTGGAAGCATCCGAAGGTCCCGGCAAAGCATGAGAAGACTGGTAACAGAACAACTTGTTTATTCTAACATAGCAAAAGAGCGGCCGGTCAGGTCGACCGAAGTGGAGAGACGGGAGAGCACGTAACTCAACAGTACAAATCGGAGCCTCCCCCCTGGCGTCCGGGGGCAGCTGCTCTTATACTCTCGGCGTTGCGGTCCAAAAGGGAAGGTCACGGGATGAAGGTCACGGGATGAAGGTCACGAGACGGCGGAGCATGAGCCCACGACGGCGCGCACGGTCGAGCCGAGAGACCTGCTGAACCGAGTGCAGTGACGCATCGCCAACCCGCCCACACGACGGCGCGAACGGTTGAGCCGAGAGACCTCCAGGCTCCTCATTCGGGGAACTCCGCTCCCCGGCTGCCGCGCTTTGACAAGCGAGGGCACACACACACACACGCACACACGAAGACACGTGGCACTGAAACACGCCTGGACACGCGTGGCGGGGAAGCGTTGCGGCGGCGTCGCACGGGCCAAAATGTCCGCCGCTTTGAACGAAGCCCCGGCGTCCGTTGCATCCGCGCCGGCATTACCGCGCGTTGTAGGCGAAACGTAACAGACCGCCCCGCCGGGGGAAGGAGATCCCGATGGTCAGGGGACTGCATCCGCTGTCCGGAGGGATGTCGCTCGATGATGCTCATAACCGTAGTCGGGCGTCCTTTGGCGTTTCTTGAGCGCAGCGCACAGAGAAGGCCTCGTTCTCACGTTCAGGTGCACACAGGACACTGCAAAGTGACTTCGGGAGAGTTGACATTTTTGTTCTCGTTTCCGGCAAGCGTTAGAACTACGCCGAAAGTCAACCGCTCAGTCAGCAAGCACGGCACAACCCTCACTAAGCCCTGCCAGGCTCTTTCCCCTTTTATACTGCTGCCTAGTTCCTTACAGTAGTTTAGCAGCACTCAGAACGCGTCCACAAATCGGAAAAATTGCACTAAAAAGCACATCATCACTTTGAAACACTACACAAAAGCAATAAGTTAAAAAAAATCCTGCCTCAGGAAGAAAAACATCAGTAACAAGCAATTTTGAGGCTGATTCCCACGTTAGGGGCTTCGACTTAAGCCATCGGCGTTACCGTTGAGACTCCCCTTTTTGTAACGTACCTCAAAGGAATATTGTTGCAAAGCGAGGCTCCAGCGCAGGAGGCGGCCATTTTTGGGAGAGATGGTCTGCAGCCATTGGAGAGGGCAGTGATCCGTTTCAATGATAAACCTCGAGCCGGCTAGGTAACATGACAATTTCTGAACGGCCCACACAATACACGCACACTCTTTCTCGGTGGCGCTATACGCCTGCTCACGACTGGTCAGCTTACGACTAGCATACAGGACGGGGTGTTCTACTTCTCCATTTTCCCGTTGGCACAGTACAACGCCCATGCCTCGCTCATTAGCATCACACTGAACAACGAACCCTTTTGTGTAGTCGGGCGATCGTAGCACAGGCTGGCTTGTTAGGGCGCTCTTTAGGGCGCTAAAAGCTCTTTCCTTCGTCTCATCCCAGACGACTGTTTGCGGCTCTGTCTTTCTTAGAGCATCCGTCAAGGGAGCCGCGATATCAGAGTACCTGGGGATGTACCTCTGATAGTAGCCGGCGACACCTAAGAACGACCGAATATCGGTCTTCGTACGCGGTTGCGGGAAGTCTCGCACAGCGGCCACCTTTATTTCAGAGGGGCGGCGTCGACCCCGACCAATCACGTGTCCGAGGTAGACAACCTCGGCCTGTGCTAACTGGCACTTGGGAGCCTTGACTGTCAAGCCCGCATCGCGCAGGCGGGTTAGCACTGCCCGCAAGTGCGCCATATGCTCAGGCCAGGATGCGGAGAATATCGCTACGTCGTCTAGATACGGTAAAGCGAATTCTTGCTGTCCCGCAACACTTTATCCATGAGGCTTGAAAAGCAGTATGGCGCGTTCTTCAAACCAAAACTCAAAACTTTAGGACGGAATGTCCCCATTGGTGAAATGAACGCCGCATACCTACTAGCCTCTTCTGTAAGTGGAACCTGCCAATAACCCCTGACAAGATCTAGGGTGGAAATAAACTGAGCGCTACTCACTCTCTCAAGGCGCTCCTCGATGTTAGGGATCGGATAAATTTGATCCTTAGTGATGGAATTAAGCCTGCGGTAGTCGACGCAAGGACGAGGTTCCTTGCCCGGTACCTCAACTAAAATCAAAGGGGAGGTATAATCACTCTCACCCGCTTCAATAACACCGAGCTGTAGCATTTTCTTTACCTCAGCCTCCATAATGTCGCTCTGGCGGGGTGACACCCGGTACGCCTTGGATCGTACTGGCTCTGGGGAGGTAAGTTCTATGTCATGAGTAAGGACAGAAGTCCTACCAGGCCTCTCAGAGAACAGACCTTGAAACTCTTGTAAGAGCTGGTGTAGTTCGGTTTTCTGCTCAGGCGACAGCGATGCTTTACTTATTAAGTCACTAATGACTTGATCGGTGTCTTTCCTGTTTGTCACTGAGCCTAGTCCCGGAAGCTCGACCGGAAGCTCTTCTAACTTTCCCGCATCGGGAATTTCCTCTCCAGTATCTGGTGCCTTTAACGCTACAGGCTCAATTTTATCCCGTTCGGGCGTGCCCTGAATACCAGCTTGCTGCGCCTCTGACCCTTTTTCATCGTTCAACAACGTCGGCCCCGCAACTACCGCCTTTGCAGCGAGCTCCCGAACCTTCGATCTGGTTAAGGCCTGAACGCTAGCCTCACCAAACAAAAGCCCCTTCTCGCGCAGGAGGTGATCGGACCTGTTCGAAAATAGGTACGGGTACTGGGGGGGCAGCATAGATGACACTGCGGCCTCCGTCTCAAGTGCTCCGAAAGGTCCTTCAATAAGCACTTTTGCTACCGGCAGACACACGCTATGAGCTTCCACTGCTTGCTTGATCCATGCGCACTCGCCCGTGAACATATCGGGTTCTACGTAAGAGGGGTGAACTACATCCATTGTAGCTGCGGAATCGCGAAGCACTCGGCACTCTTTCCCGTTCACGAGGAGGTCTCGCATGTAAGGCTCGAGAAGCTTCATGTTCTCGTCAGTGCTGCATATAGACAAAAACACGACTTGTGTTTTTGTTTCTGGACACTGCGCCGAAAAGTGACCCGGCTTCTGGCACGTATAACAAACGCGCGCTTGCCTCGTCTCGAACCGCTTTCTGCGTTCGGCTTCGGTTGCCGCCGTCTCCTTACGTTCGGTCGGACACTGCGCCGAAAAGTGACCCGGCTTCTGGCACGTATAACAAACGCGCGCTTGCCTCATCTCGAACCGCTTTCTGCGTTCGGCTTCGGTTGCCGCCGTCTCCGTACGTTCGGTCGGACTGCTTTCACTCGCATCCGAACTACGTGTGTCCCCCTTTGCTCTCATGGGCGTGAACTTTGGCCTCTCAAACTTGGAGCCAAATTCACCCTTTTGACCGTCCTTAGCTCCACGAGCCCGACGCGTCACAAACTCCTCGGCTAACTCAGCGGCTCTAGCCACCGTACTAACGTCTGGCCTATCCAAGACCCAGTACCTCACGTTCTCAGGTAACCGGCTATAAAACTGTTCTAGCCCGAAACACTGCAGAACTTTCTCGTGGTCACCAAACGCTTTCTCTTCTTTGAGCCACTCCTGCATGTTTGACATAAGCCTGTACGCAAACTCTGTATATGACTCACTTCTGCCTTTCTCATTTTCCCGAAACTTCCGACGGAACGCCTCCGCTGACAGCCGGTACTTTTTTAGCAGACTCGATTTCACTTTGTCGAAATCCTCTGCCTCCTCTCTCTCCAAGCGAGCGACTACGTCGGCCGCCTCGCCGGGTAGCAAAGTGAGCAAGCGCTGTGGCCACGTTTCCCGAGAGAACCCCTGCTTCTCGCACGTTCGCTCAAAGTTAACCAGGAACAAACCAATGTCCTCTCCAAGCTTAAACGGCCGCATCAGGTCAGTCATTTTGAACAATACTCGTTCTCCTGCACCGTGTGCCTGACTTCCATTACGAGCGCGTTCCATCTCTAACTCGAGACGCTTCATTTCCAAAGCGTGTTGACGGTCGCGCTCTCTTTCTTTCTCTTGTTGCTCTTTACGTTCACGCTCATCTTTCTCTTTCTGTTCTTTAAGTTCGCGCTCCTGTTTCTCTTTTTGCTCCTCCCTCTCCTCAATGGTCTCAAGGCATTCCGACAGCTCGTCATCCTCAGCTTCTAACTCAAGAATAGCCCTTAGCAGTTCTGGTTTTCTGAGTTTGTCTGAGACATCCAGACCCAACTCTCTTGCAAGCTCCAGCAATTTCGGTTTGCGCAACGACTTCAAATCCATGGCTGCTCTGAATGCTGCTTTCTCTACTGCCTACTATTGTCTTGCCGCAAACTAACCCGGTAGCAACGACAACCACAATTACCAGCTCTGTTTCTAACACTAACAAAAGCCTGGCAAAACTCAGAAGAAGAAAGTCCCGCACTCACCAAACCTCGCAGCCAAGAATTCAGCGCAGTCGTTCCGCTGCAGGCAACCAGTCATCACACAGGGCTCGTTGCGCTGCTCCCGGATGGTCGTTGTGCTGCTCAGCATACAGTCAACCGCATCTCTTCGCTGCTGGCCTCCGTTGTCGCGATCCCGCCGCTGCCAACCAGATGTTGGAATCGCACCGCTGGCCCGAGTTGTTGGGGTCTCGGTGCTGACGCCCGTTATTGCCAATGGGTCGCAAGCCCCAAGGGTAGCGTTGGCCTGGCGGCCTGGGGCACTGGAAGCATCCGAAGGTCCCGGCAAAGCATGAGAAGACTGGTAACAGAACAACTTGTTTATTCTAACATAGCAAAAGAGCGGCCGGTCAGGTCGACCGAAGTGGAGAGACGGGAGAGCACGTAACTCAACAGTACAAATCGGAGCCTCCCCCCTGGCGTCCGGGGGCAGCTGCTCTTATACTCTCGGCGTCGCGGTCCAAAAGGGAAGGTCACGGGATGAAGGTCACGGGATGAAGGTCACGAGACGGCGGAGCATGAGCCCACGACGGCGCGCACGGTCGAGCCGAGAGACCTGCTGAACCGAGTGCAGTGACGCATCGCCAACCCGCCCACACGACGGCGCGAACGGTTGAGCCGAGAGACCTCCAGGCTCCTCATTCGGGGAACTCCGCTCCCCGGCTGCCGCGCTTTGACAAGCGAGGGCACACACACACACACGCACACACGAAGACACGTGGCACTGAAACACGCCTGGACACGCGTGGCGGGGAAGCGTTGCGGCGGCGTCGCACGGGCCAAAATGTCCGCCGCTTTGAACGAAGCCCCGGCGTCCGTTGCATCCGCGCCGGCATTACCGCGCGTTGTAGGCGAAACGTAACAGGGCTGATAGCTATGGGAATGTCACCAAAGGCTGTTACTCCTGAAAGTTTCTCGTATTGATGTTGGTACAACAATTCCAAAAGAAGGTCCCCATTTGCTAGTTTCTTTATTTTATATCCTTGTCCAATGGTGTGGGTTATAGTCCTTGTAACATTGAAAGGAGAGACATGTCCTGCAGTAATTTCTGAATGTTCACTATGTATCACGTGGAATTTCGGAAAGTTGCTTTTGTTCTTCACGAAGAACTGGGCAGTGACATCGGTGGGCGCCCCCTCTTGTTAGGAGGGCGATCGCTTGAAGCAAAAGAGCTAGCCATAAAAATTGTCTTTTTCGGTCACGGTACCAGCCGCCCAACAGGGAGCCCAACGAGGGGACGGGACAGGAGCTTGCAAGCAAGCCCTGCCCACGCCAGCTGTATACTGCGGCTATAACCCAATATGGCATAACTCAGGGTAGTTAGTCACACAAAGGTTAACCCTAGCCGCCAGGAAAGGAAGAAACAAGAAGTGGGTAGAAGACAGGAAAGATGGGAAAGTGAGAGAGAAAGAAAGATCGCTTACTTCAAAAACCCTGGTAAACACTGTACAACCAACAGAATGAGGGAAGACAACACTAAGTTTAACACGAATAAGGACATAATGTTTGTCTCAGATAAGTTTAGAATGAGCCCGTCTAATTGGCACCATTCAGAGAATGAAGATAGGTCGGACTGCAGAGTGTGGCAATCCTCATTACTGTGTATCTTTTTAAATATTTTGATGTCGTCAGCATAAACAAGAAACGAAGACTTCTGTATTGCTGACGAAACGTCGTTGATGAAAATTAAGAATAGAAGCGGACCTAACACGGTACCTTAGAGCACACCAATAGATGTCGTATAAACAAAAGCTGCAATAGCAGCTTCAACACCGCAGTGCGCAAACTTTTCGAGCGGTAGGGGATGACGGACCCCGCCAAAGGCTTTGTTGAGGTCGCAGTACACAGCATAACCTTGACCCCTTTGCGTGACGGGCGTGGAAACCTGCATCATAAAGCTGACTAGGTCGGTAGTCGTTGAGCGGTGCAAAAAGAAATCCGTGCTGATTTGAAACAAGAATTTTTTTTACACTTAACAACAATATTCTGTGAATAGCTAATTCGAAAAGATTGGAAATGGCAGAGAGAAGGCAAATCGGCCCATAGTTCGTGACATCCTTTCTGGCACCGGATTTAAAGACAGGAAAAGCGCGAGCGGTTTTCGGAGCACGGGGAAAAGTGGAATTATTCAGGCAGTTATTAAAGATGTCACCACAGGTCCAAAGATACTGTCGCAAGCTTTTGTAATGGTGGCCGGGATGCCATCGAAGCCGCAGGATGAAGGTGGCCTCAGATGCCTAAGGTATTCGCTGATGAGATTGTCGTCAAAGAGTACCGAGCAGGAAGTTTCTGTAAATGACCTCGGCTTATTGACAGTGCCGCCATCTGATGGTTTATGAAAGGAAAGCACACGAAAGAACAAACCTTGTCCTGTACCTTTATCGAGGACTGACGCACCCAAACAGTAAAGCAATCTAGCTCACCGTATGACATTGGAAAAGTGGAACAGATCTGAATTCTCACCATCGGTTGCGCATTCTCTCGACCCGCCATTTATGCAACTGCGGCTAGTTCCGCAGTTCAGGTTCCGCGCAGGATTACGACAAAAGTTCTCGTGGGCAGCCTGCAGAAAACCCGACGCTCTCTAGAACTTCCCGTTGAATCATTTGATTCAATTCAATGCTTTATATCTTTCTTTTTAGTGATGGCGGAGCAACATGGAGCGAACCGCCACGGAACAAGTTGATTCGAAGTGACGAGTGGAAAACGCGAAAACACTGAACAGAGCAGCGGTAAACAAATGCTCCGTCGCTCAGCAATGAGACACAAAGAAAAGAAGAAAAAAAAAAGAACCTATTGTAAGGGAAGTCTGGTAGGGGTGTTCGAATAGCTGAATTTTCGAATCGAATATGAATATTCTAGAAAAACCTCCTCCGTATATAGAAACAAATAATGAAAATTTTATTTCTAAACGCAGTAAAATATAATTGACGTCCGTTTGTTCCTAATGACATTGCTTACACGGATTATTTACAGGAATATTTAAATACATGTAACGTCGCTCGCAACGTCTGGTCAGCTGAGAAGCTGGTAAATGAGAAACAACTGCTCTCAGTTATCTGGTGCACCGCTACGATTACAGTAGGCAGGCGAGGGTGGGACAATGAGACATCATCAGATGCATGTACGATGTTTAGTTGGTTCAAGGAGATAAATATGATATTATAGCGCCGCAGATCATTCTAATTTCACGTAAACATGGTGCGAGTGGCCAAATAATAAATTGCTTTGCTTAAATCAAGATAATACGTGTGCATATAGGCAGCCTAAACTTGAGGCATTCATAATGAATGACGGGAAATGACGGGACCAGAAGTTCTCTGCGCTGTGCATTCGTTCAGGAACTGTTGCCCCTGCATGCGCATCAACCGCAGCTCTCATGAAGCAGAATCATTCCGAACATTGCTCACTTTCATCGTTGTCTCTCCTGTGAGGCTTCCACACGTGTTGTTATCTCTTATATATTCAAAAGAAACGAATATTCGACAATCTCAAATAATGAATTTTTGAATGGAACACGAATTGAATTGCATATTCGATTCGTATTCGAACTTCGAAATATTCGCCCACCCTAAGGTCCGGACAGGAAGCGGGAACACAATGAATTGTATTTACATTATGACTATTGAGATGAGACAAAATGAAGACATTACGTCAAAGAAATAAAAAGAACCACCTTCTGCGTGCTGTCGCAAGCGGCTTTTGTCAAGCGTAGTTCTTCTTCAAATGAAATGCCAGTTTATGGTTCTCTATAGGGCAGCCGTAATATTCACAAACTCGCCGCCGGCGTGGGGCTCTCTTCACGTTGAAGAGATTAATAGGACCGGATCCATCACATGCAAAGGCAACTATACAAGGTAGATATAGAGGTTTTAAGAAAGAGATAAAAGATTAAGGAGATATAGGCAAAATGCTACACTGATACGCGTGTATGAATAACCTGAAGGGAGGAGGAAAGAGAAAAGTAGAAGGCAGGGAGGTTAACCAGAATAACGTCCGGTTGGCTACCCTACACCGGGGGAATGGGAAAGGGGAAAACAAAGATCACAGGGAGAGAGAGGAGGGAAGGAAAAAAGGAAATTACGGCAAGTTCGCTAACGCGTGTGGTTTTACAGAAATTGCATTAATAGTCACAGATGGTCGCAGAAACCCGTCGTCCTTAAGAAACACAAAAACGCCTTCATCGCTTTATGGGCCGCCGGCCAAGGGGGCGTTGTTCCAGCAGCACCTGCACAGAAAGCGGCCGATTGTCCAGTTTTTGGAAAGCTTTGGCAAGTTCTTGTCTCTCTAGGGCATATCTTGGACAGTGGAACAGCAGGTGGTCGATGTTTTCTTCGGTGCCACAGACCTCGCATGCTGCACTGTCAGTCACTCCAATTAATGTAGAGTATGCCTTTGTGAAGGCAACTCCTAACCAAAGGCGACAGACAAGCGTAGCTTCACGTCGAGGAAGTCCGAGTGGAGGTCGGAGTTGCAGGGAGGGGTTTAGTCGATGCAGTCGTGTAAGTCGTAAGTTTGGCGAGTTCCACTCGGTCACTGTGAGACTGCGTGCCAGGTGTCGAAGCTGCCTTCCAGCATCAGTCCTCGAAAGCGGAATTGGAACGCTGTGCTCTTCTTGATGTGCTGTGCGAGCAGCGTTATCGGCGAAATCATTGCCACTGATTCCACAGTGGCCAGGTACCCATTGAAAAACGACCTCGTGGCCTTTTTGTTGGACATCATGGTAAAGTTTCACGATTTCGTATGTCAATTGGTCATGACATCCGTGTCGGAGAACTGACTGCGTGCACTGCAATGCCGGTTTTGAATCACAGAACACAGCCCATTTTCTAGCCCAAGCATACAGGCTAGGTGACTATTTGTCACCCCCGCGTTTCGAAGGGGGTTGTCAATCATCATCATCATCATCATCGTCGCCGTCGTCGTCGTCGTCAGAGAGCTCGAATGGGTAAAGGAGCTGCACCGAGGTCTCCGCATGGTGGATCCGTTGGGAAGTTCAACCACGCCAGCCCTATAGCGTTACCGCCACGTCCCACCACAATTTCTGTCACTTTTGCGCTATTCCACATTTAACAAGGAGACTTGACGCGGTGGACGAGCACATCGTCGACTGATATTGTCCGGTCGACTGTATCGCTGCATGTGTGCGCTGAACGCAGAAATAATAAATATTCGTTTCTCGACCGTTTCCAGAAATGGCTTAGCAGTTGTTGACAGTGTAGCCATCTTCTAGCTATCTCATTCTTAGAAGACGATCATTGCGTTCTTCGTGTTGACCGGGAATTGAAAGAGTAGCGCACCTCTTCGGCCAGAAAACCGAAAGTGTTCAGGCATTAGGAGTTCAGCTTCTAGCTGGAGGAGATGGTGTGGCGTGAGTGGTCGAGAGTTGACCACAGTTGAGGATAAGAGTGGCATAGAATCGAACGGAAGGCATCGATACATTATACCGGTCCAGGATTCATTTCTTCCTTCCTTCCGTTCGAGTACGGATAGACAAGTACAAAGAACGCCAACGTTCGGCGGCAATCTAGTGAGATAGTTACGTATGTGTATGTATTGTCATGCCACATAGGTGACGATAGAGCTGTACATGCAGCGTCGCACAGGGCCAGCCTCTTACGCCCATTACTGCATGACGTCAGTATTTTAAGGCTACGTTAGCACATTTGCCTGTTGGCGCCGTGTGTGCATGTTCTTACGATCGCCCAGAGGGGGTAGCGACCTTCTAGCCTTACCCGCACCACTGCGATGGATCGCTTCGGGAAGCTAACAATGCACCCTAACTCGGAAAGGCCTGCGGCGCCAGCAAGGCGAGGCACGTTTGGCGGACCGAGTATTGTTTGTTGGTTCACTGTCGCCTTCACGGACCAATGGTAGCAAGGAAACTTCTGGAAGGGGATGTTCTAAGGCGTTCCCTCATGGACTCCGGTAACCGCCACGGTCGTTTGACAGACGGCCCAGCTAACTGCGGTTTCATCCCATGAACCAAGACGCGCCAGCTTGAGTCAAGGGTGGCAATCCCCGTCTAGGAAGCTCTCCTCCTTTCTGTGTGTTTAATGAAAAAAGGTGCGGGAGTGATTGTGTGAACCGTCGCCCTCAACGCGGGTCCTCCGATGACTTTGGACGCTCCGATTGGACGGAGGGGGCGGCAGTTTTTACTGGCCTAGGGATCTAGGGAGGACAGAGGGGCTTTAAGCGGGCTTTTTCGGCTCGGAGTGTTTCACTTCAGTCATGCCAGACTGATGAGATGTAACGTTCTCCCCTCCTTATGTAGATATTGTAAATAAACCCAGTACTCCTAGTTCTCGATGAGGACACGTTCGTCCCTTCAACAACGTCCTTAGCGTGGGTGAGTCGGACGACGGCATGGGACAGCCTGCCCCTTTTGACATGCCCGACCCCAACTCTTACAATACACGGCACGCGAATGGCACCAGGGCCGCCGTTATCTTGTGGCGATGCCTTCCGCTCGATTCAATGCCAGTCTTATTACCCACCGTTCACGGCCGGCTGATCGCGTTGATAACGCGGGCGGAGCGTCGCTCTGACCACTGACAAAGAGCGAAAAGCGCAAAAAGGCATTATCATAGGAAAAGGCATCCCTACAATACAACGGCTGAGAACCGAGTCATCTACGTATGGACAGCGCGCTGGTCGCGACGATGGATGTCTTGAAGTGTTATAGAGAGTAGCTCTGGCGCTCTTTGGCCATCGCCGGCCCTTGCGCCAATAAACCCCGTACATCATCATCATCATCATCAGTAAGTCGTTACGTAAAGAGAGACGAAGCCGCGCGCAATTCGTTCTGAGACGTTATTCCTAACGAAACAGACCAAACGTCAGAGTCATTGCAAGAGTTGAAATGTTGATATGTTTTTCCGCGAGCATTGCAGACTAGAGTTCGAGCGATGCTATAACGGCTCCGTAAAATTTTGTTGCGCTTGAAAGAAGAGAAAGACAGAGAGAGAAGAGCAGTATACATATCTACATATATATATATATATATATCACTGCAAAAAGTGCTGCAGTAGATGACAGAAAATATCTTGGCAGCTCTATTTCGAAGCATTTAACCGTCAACATGACGTCAGGCCGTCATTTTTTAAGGCGTACACTAACACCAACTACACAAGGCAGCGAATCAAATCGCGTTCGTATAACGAGCGATTTCTCTATCTCCCTCTCTCTTTCCGAAATTAACGACAATAGAGTTCTCAAACAATACTTCATCCGTCTGAACTAGTTAAGTGTTTTGCTTTAGATTGTCCCTTTAAGTGCGAAAATGTGGCATTGGAACGCGATATATTATCACTTCACTGCAGCCAGCGCGTTTCACTAGCAAACAATCGGCCCAAATCGTCCACAGCGAAGTGCCGCCGTGAACATTTCAATGCGCGCTACCGACGGCTCATCCACACATCTCGCGGCCACTAGCCCACCGCTGAGACAGTGATTTAGCGTTAATCCGCGCCACTTTTTCATTGCACGCGCAGAAGAGACAGCGCAGAGGTATTTGTGAACATATGTTAATAATTATATAATTATAAAACAATAATTATGGCACTCGAGCGGAAGCTACAACTGGCGTGATCCAATCATAATAGCCCACGGAGCGCCAGAGCATGCCTCGATAGCTTCCACTTCAGCCACACGTATAATGGTAAGCGACACCAGCCGCATTCCCATGGATGCGACAGTGGCGCATCGCGTCCATGTAAATGGCGGTAATGAGCTAGTAAGGCGAATCCCATTAATGCGCCAGGAGAGGGCACGGATAAATCAAGTCACGCGATACATGTAAGCGCTGGCGTATCCCATCGAGGGAAAGGGGAAAAGCGAGACGGCTGCAGTCGTGTGCTCTCCTGCTCGGCTCACCGCGGAACGCACTCACCGAAAACAGGTTCCAGCATGTCTCCAACAAAGGGGAATGCGCCATGCACATGCAAATATATGGCTAGTGTAATGTACTAAGAACTGTGATACGCTATACTGCCGAATTTGTTAAGAAATTAAATTATGGGGTTTAACGTGCCAAAACCACTTTCTGATTATGAGGCACGCCGTAGTGGAGGACTCCGGAAATTTCGACCACCTGGGGATCTTTAACGTGCACTTAAATCTAAGTACACGGGTGTTTTCGCATTTCGCCCCCATCGAAATGCGGCCGCCGTGGCCAGGATTCGATCCCGCGACCTCGTGCTCAGCAGCCCAACACCATAGCCACTGAGCAACCACGGCGGGTAGCCGAATTTGTGTAAACGCGGCTACTGCAACGCGGCATGCTGCACATCGTGCTTCCTTTCATCCCAGCCGCGGTAAAGACCAGTCACAATAATGATCACGTATCACCTTTCCTGGAAGGTCGTGCTGAGAGCTGGACGACTCGCTTGCATGGGGAGAGCGCCTAAGTGCAGACGTTGGCGAATTGAGCCGCACAAACGCCGTGCTCGCTTCACGTGTGCGTCTGGACAACTGGCCACGTGCGCGTTATATACGAAAAGCGAAGCCGCACGAGCGAGTGAGAGAGACACGTGCGTCTATCGGTGGGAGAGCATGGGGCGGTAACTTGAACGGCAGCGCGCGCGATCCGAGCTATAAGCGCGGTTTCTACAGCACAACATGGCATAACCACAAAAAGAAAGAAGAGATAAGACAAGAAACTGAGAATGGCCGAAGCCCGCGGCACACAATGCGGCGTGAGAACGTTGTCTGCTTCTGCTTCCGGGGATGCTATATACTCATCGACTCCTACACGGATCGTCTGCTGGTGACGCGCAGTTTCAGCACCGCCTTCACAAGGAGGAAGCTGTCGGCGATAGTCGCCTCCTGCGTGGCGAGACCAAACCAACACCAACTAGATAGCACTAGACCCGTTTACCCCGATCCATGACGTCACGCTACCTCACCCCATATTTCCATTGACAAGGCTGGCGTGACGAAAGTGGTGAATCCATATTAGATTCTATGGTTGCCGGGCCAGGTAACATGACGTCATGGATCAGAGTGAAAAGGCCTTGGGCTTTCTAGGTGGTGTTGGACCAAACATAGCCTTGACGGTTGATAAAACTCGTAGCACCCTAAAGCGGCGAAAAAAAATGAAGAGGTAAGGAGAGGAGTGTGTGTGGGGGTGGGAGGGGATGATGCTCTATAAGAGACGTATATAGGCATATGAACCTGAAACGCATCACTACACTTCATTACTCATTAGTTCGTCCGCTATAATACACACTTTAGAAGTCCATGCACCGGACACGAAATAAACTGTACCAACTGTTGAGTAATCTAACATCCGAGGCTTGCACATAAATTATCAAAACATGGTTCGAAATATAAATGAATGCGTTCTAGGCATCCTTTCCGTAAACCGATCATTAACTAATTATACCTAGCATTAAATGATTTGGCAATTTCGCCCAAAGGGCCAAGCATTGAAAGCGACAGCAAGGTTTAGCGTTCCACTCGAGTTCCTCGCGCGGTGAACGATACGCGGAGGCGACATGGGTGCGACGCAACACGCGAGAGACAACCACTGCTGCGCCGCAAGAACCATGCACCAGGCTTGGCACGACGCCGGTACGATGAAGTCCGGCATGCAGGCGTCTCCCCTCGATGATGCAATACATGAGACCGCCGGGAAACTGTCAGCGTTGCCGCCTATGAAATAATAGACTACGTTAGCTTGACGTTTACCGTTAGTTCCGCTCGGACCAGTGACACAGCAGCTCAGCAGCAATGCTATGTGGTGCTTATAGTGTGCGTGCGCACAACGGTCATGCCAGCAGCGCTAGTCACGACGCTGTCTTGGCTCCGCCGCCGAGCCGATTGAGCGGAGCGCCAATTCGTTGCGTCCGCTTCGTTTAGTCGTTTTTGCGGCCAAACGCTGTCCGGGTCTCTGGAAACCCTCTAGGCCATTGGCGTAGACAGGGGGGGCGGGCGGAGGCAAGGTGACCCCCCTCCGAAATTTTCTGACGAACCCCCTCCCCCTTACTCCCTTTCCCACGGAACAGGAATACTCAGGAGGTGGGCTTCGGAAGAGCGACATGGATGAAAGAGATAGCTTGTATGTTAAAGCAAGGGGAGGGCTAGTAGCGGTCTGAAAGGGAGGCGGGGAGGGAATTGTCATGGGGGCGATCCCCTCTCCCATGTAAAGAACACTGCGGCCCGACTCATGGCGCGCCTCTACCTCCTTCCAGATCGTGTTAACCATAACTGCTGAGGGGGGATCAGCGCTAAAAATTCCACACATTGATAAAGATGGGACGAGCGCGTGCAGAAAACTTGAGGACATCGTTGCTTCCCACCAGGTCTTCGTGCCGTCGAAGAGCTTCTCATATCTGGTACTTGACCCAATCGTCCACCACGCTGCGCGGAAGAAAAGCATTCGAAAATAATGCTACTTGCTTGTCCAAGACATGCATAATAAGCACCACCGCCTCCTCCATATTTTTCTTCTTCTTTGTCTTGCCTTTGTCTCTCACTTTCATTATGTTAATAAACTTGAGAAGAGCTTGCTGTTAGGCTACTTTGTACACGCTGTTAAGGATGAAAACGGCAAAAACAGGACAAGAAAGAAAGGCCTACAGCACGCTAATTTGCTCACGGCAAGATAGTATATCAAGGACGGGGTTACTGCGTGGACCAGGGAAGCCGAGAAACCGCCACAACAAACAGGTGGGAAGGCAGGTATGTGAATAACCTCGAAGTCCAAGCAGAAACAGAAATATAGAAAGGTTAGCGGTCGCCACGCCGTTCAACAACCCGGTGAATGTTGAAGAGTCTGACAGTGAATAATAGAAAATAACTTTAAGGGGAATGGGGTGATGTATGCGAGGAGGGGGAGGGGAGACGTGCATAAAAGTCGTCAAGAACGATGTTGGCGGTTATCTACGGACAAAGGGAGAGAGTCTCGTCAATGCCCGCGACGCCTCCCGATCCGCCAGCAACCACGATTGCGATGATTCAGGCCGTAGTCAGACAGGAATTTGAGAACATGGGTCTGAACTCCGTGTGTTCAACGTCTCAACCCAGCGTTCCCCAGTTCTCTACCGGCCCTCATCGTCCCCGGCAGTCCTTTTCTGCCGTACCTCGACGCAACCCTTCCGAATGGTGTACCCCTGATGACAGGCCGATCTGCTTCCACTGCTGTCACATCGGCCACGTCGCTCGTCACTGCCGCAACCGATGGCCACCACTTCCTCGGACATACGCCACCACTTATTCCCGCACCTTTGGACCTTCTGTTTCCTATGCCACCCGCCATGAACCCACTGCCGCTGACGCCCATGCTCAGAACCTTCGCTACAGCCGCTCGCCCTCACCTCGACGCCATCAGTCTCGTTCGCCCCAACCCCGCCGCTTCTCTTCGCCGCCTATCGCCTCCCGGACCCAGCCGGAAAACTAGGCGCTGCAGCTTCTGGAGGTGAAGCTGCGTTGTCGACCCTGCCCTCAAATCCTCCGCAAACGTTACCTATGAACCAAAACCTTCTTGACGTTGACGGCTATCCTGTCACTGCACTCATCGATGCAGGCGCACATCTTTCTATTATGAGTGCTGCCTTCCGACGACGACTCAAAAAGCTCCTCACCCCAGCGTCGGCACGCGTCGTCCGCGTTCCGGATGGCGGTACTGTGCCTATCGTCGGCATGTGTACGACACGTGTCAGCATCGCCGGCCGTCACACTCCTGTCCTCTTCACCGTGGTTGCTCATTGCTCCCACGACCTAATCCTCGGCCTCGACTTTCTCTCCGCGCTTTCTGCCCTTATTGACTGCTCCGCCAGTACCCTTCGCCTTGAGTTGCCGATTCTCGCAGAACCTTAGCTATCCACGTCACCCGACTCAAGTCCTACAACTCCCCACGCGCCTTGAATATTTAACAGCACCGTGACGGCGCTTTTGCCGCCGGGGGGTAGTATTACGATATTATCGGGAAATACTCAAGAGACCAGCCGCCGCGAGAACGACGATGAAGTTGGTTTGTGCCTTGGCGCAGGCGAGTGTCGGCCTGGCTGTCTGGTTCCAGTGTAAATAGCCTCTTTCGTCTGTGTCTTTCCTGGGCATGTTTGTCGAATTCAACGGCGGGAACGGAACGGCTCTCCGCAAGATCATCGCAAAGACGGACAACGCTTTCCGCCTCGTTCGCAGAATAGCAAACCAGCACCGAGGAATGAAGGAAAACAATCTCCTCAGGTTTATTAATGCCTTCGTACTATGTCACTTTACGTACACAATTTCTATGCACAACTGGCTCAGAGCGGAGCGAGACAAGCTCAACGCTCTCATCCGCAAAATGGTCAAGAGGGCTCTCGGGCTACCCATCAGGACCCATACCGAGGATCTCCTCAAGCTGGGGGTGCATAACACTGCCCAGGAGATTGCCGAAGCCCAAGAACGCGCGCAACTCACTCACCTGAGCACCACAGCGGCAGGTAAACACATCCTCGAAGAGCTGGGTTACCACCCTGCGGGATTCCCGATGGTCAGTACTCCGATCCCTAGGTGCATTCGAGACAAGTTTGAAGTGGACCCTGTACCCCGAAACGTCCATCCCGTCCATAACGAGGGCAGACGCAAGGCCAGAGCAGCAGCCATCCTCAAACAGATCAAGCAACGAGACGTTAGGGCAAGCTTCGTCGACGCCGCGGAGTACAGCGATGGGAAGACCTTTGCCATCGTTGTGGTCGACTCCAGCGGCAAGATTTGCAATAGCGCCTCCATTCGCACTTCAGACCCCGGAGTCGCCGAGCAAGCCGCTATCGCCCTCGCCCTGCTAGACGGTCGTGGGTCCGAGATATATAGCGATTCCGAAACGGCAGTTAGGGCTTTTCAGAAGGGTTGCATCGCCAAGCAAGCTGCTCGTCTTCTCAGCAGCTCGAGCCGATATGCTCTCACGCATCATTCAATCCACTGGTCTCCCGCTCACGTAGGGTCGGTCGAGGGTGCTCCCCCGAACCTCAGGGAGTCTGCTCACGAGGCTGCGCGTGACCTCACCGACCGCGCTTCCTCTGCAAGAAGCACCGACTCCCCTCCTCCCTACGGCCACAGGGACGCACCCGATATTCACAACGAGATTATTATATTCTTCCATGTCTAGAAGGGTCTTTCCACCCGCTCACCCCAAGTTTAATAGGGCGCAAGCCGTTTCGCTTAGGCTTCTGCAGACCAGCACGTATCCGTGTCTGTCCGTTCTCCACGAGGCTTACCCGGACGTGTATCGCGACGACGCCTGCCCCTCCTGCGGGCAGACCTCCACTCTAGCGCACATGCTCTGGGAGTGCGGGTCGACATACTCCAAGTTCATCAAGGAGGAGTGGGACTCGCTTCTGCGTAGCCCCGCTCTAGAAAAGCAAATCCTGGCTCTCCGGCGTGCCCGCGACCGGGCCGGTGGGCTAGACCTGCCGGTCCCGACGTGGGACTAGCCGGGTGTGCGACGAGTTCGCGTCCTCGCCGGACCTGCAATAAAGTTTCTTCACTCACTCACTCACTCACTCACTCACTCACTCACTCACAGAAGTGTGTGTGTGTGTGTGTGCAGGAAAGAGACGACGAACATTTTGGAAGACGTATTCACTTAACGTAATACGTCTTCCAAAAGGTTCGTCGTCTCTTTCCTACATATGTTACGTCGGGTCCTGCGTGCTGAACCTTGGAAAAGAATATATATATATATATATATATATATATATATATATATATATATATATATATATATATATATATATATATATATATATATTGTCACGTAGTAGTGACGGTGAAGAAGGCAGCTAAACTGTGATTATAGAAACTGGTGTGTTATTGGGCGAACTTTGCCCTCAAAAGCAGGCTACACTCAAAGAACAACGATAGCGGCGAACACACTCGGCGATCGTCGAAAATCTGATCTGCGGGTCAAGCGCGTCGGCTTTTATACTTCAGTCGTCGAATGTTCCAGAGTAATCGCTGCGACCCGCGTGCCTTCCACAAACTTCTACACCATTCGCGTCGCGCATACATGCAATCAGACAACGCAAGGTTCGGCGACAACAGGCAGCGGATTGAACCATCGATAACATTCCAGAAACTTCCGAAACATGCAGCGCATCCTGCGCTGTACGATAACATTTGTTAGGCGGTAAAACGTGCCGCCCGATAAAGAGAGAGAGAGAGAGAGAGAAGGAGGGAGAGGAGTGGTTGTTGTCAGCGGAGACCCCCCCCCCCCCCGGAATAAATTTCTGGCTACGCACTGCTCTAGGCTCTAACCTTCCCCGCGCGAGCCGCACATGGCCGTCGATAGCTGGACAGCACTACGGCGAGAATGCGCGTAGAGCGTTCGTATAATTGCTATCGCAATAAAAGTATGAATCAACCAATGTAAATTACAGCAGTTCACGCCGGTGTATAGGAAGAGACGTCGAGCGAGGAACCCTGCGCGATGATTTAAGAAAAGCACCACCGCCCTCACACCGTGCTAATGCCGTATACATATTATAGTATGCATAGCGATGCTGGGCGGCAGTCAGGCGGCAGTCAGGCGGCGTCGGACTTGTTCTTATTTTTTAGAATGAAAAATCGCTTTTATCAAGCTAATGAGCTGTGCTATAATTACACACGCTGTTAGCTGAGCTACTATAATTCTGCTTCTACCGCAACTGCCTTAGTGTAAAGATAATGCCATGTTGTCTCGTCACAAGGCCATTGTTTCTTCTCAACGTTGCATTCCTGTCGGGTGCATTTTTAGCCGTCTCGCATTGAAGTTCTTTTTTTTTAAGAGTAGCAAGAATGCAGGCGAGCTACGCAAGCATTTTAGAGGATCCGTGAAGGGGGAAGCTGTACAGGATCAGAAAAGAAAGAAAGAAAGAAAGAAAGAAAGAAAGAAAGAAAGAAAGAAAGAAAGAAAGAGAAGACACATATCTTGAATTCCCCGTTTGCAGGTAAGACAAATAGAGTGTAAATGTTGTTTTCTTGAGTAAGTAAATAAGGTGAATCTTCATTTGGGAAAGAAAATCTTCGCTCGATGGAAAACCGTGCGATAGCACGGCTCTGTGGGACACTGAAACGAAAAAGCCAACGCATCCTTTTTTATTTATTCTCGCACAAAGCTATCTCGAGGAAAGGGCCACCCACGCTGCGGTTAACCACCATCGTTTCTGTACTAGTTTCCCGACAAGCTGGGCTCGGTTCAGTCAAACCTTCAGATATGCTGAACGCTTCCGGAGCGGATCTGCCGAAGGCGCAATGTAAAAACCAACCAATGATAAATGATATAATGATACAATGATAAACAGAGAGAGAGAAGAAAATTCGTAACGGCGGAGCCAATTTATTAAACCGAAATTTCGCAGGTGACCACCCGCTGTGGTGGCCTATTTGCTATGGCGTTGCGCTGCTGAAGACGAGCTTGCGCGATCGATAGGGGCGAAATGCAAAAACGCCCGTGTACCGTGCATTTGGTTCACATTAAAGAACCCCAGGTGACCAAAATTAATCCAGAGTCCCCCACTACGGCGCGCCTCATAATCAAACCGTAGTTTTGGCACGTAAAACAACAGATTTTAATTAAATTCCGCATGCGCTGTTTTTTGGAATTATATCTTTCTATTCGGAAACAATTTCAATCATTTCTTCCTATAGTAACAACCATACCAAGCAGCCATGCAGTTAGGCGCGTGTTGTATTGGATAAGGTAATAACAGGGAAGTTAGCACGCAATATCAGTCACGACTATCACGGAATCGCGTATGCGGCCCAGTTCGCAATTTTCCCAAAGCTTCGATACTCCGCTCTGATGCACAAGCGCGCGATTCTCCTTGAAGTAGCAGGCATTAATTATTTGAACGACCATTTACTAAAAATTGTCTCAGGACTTTATTGACGGCGCAGCCTAAATTAGCAAAGCCGGTTCGACCTCGTTAATGTGTAGGGAAGCAGTGTAGTCGGTGTTCGTGCTCTGGCGCTCTGCTGCCGAACTTGCATGCCGTTGTTTTTGTGCTCGCATGGCAAACGCTTCGGGTCTGGGGCAGCCGTATAGTGCAATGACTCTTTTACTGCGGTTTCATTAATTTCTTATCACGTTTACTTCTGAGTGGCCGATCCCGGCGAAAGCAGAACCGCGGCTTCGTGCGATTCGCCAATGCAGAACGGCAAGAAAGAATGAAAAATGAGAATAATTCTCGACTTCAAAATACGGCTCTCTGTAATCGCTTGCGTCGGCTGTGGCTGCGTCACATATTTGTATAAGTGGCTCGTTTTTGTATTCCGTAGCAGACGTAGTAGTAGGCGAAAATTGCCAAACTTCTCTGAGTTGGTTGAATTTGAAGGCTCACTTTAAATTTACTTGCACCCTCAACGGTGCTTTCTGTCTGTAACTAACACACCCTTTACGGATATAAGGGTGTGAGTTATAGGCCCATTTGTACCCCTGAGGACACTTAAGTGCGTGAATACGTTTACAGTGCATAACTAATCGAAGGAACGCCAACTGCACACACCATCGAGCCGCGCACGTATATAATGACCCCATATTTCAAATCAGTCTCAATTTCTCTGCAGTGACGATTAAATCTTGAATTCACCTTTATTTTTCAACAGACTTATTACAGAGCCTGCTAGAGGGGCAGAGGCTAAAGGCTTAAAATGCCCGACAAATGCCTATGAGTGAGTGAGTGAAATAACTTTATTAGGTCCAGAGAAGACGCAGGGGAGACCCCGCGCCACCGGCTAGTCCCACGTATAGGGACCGCCAAGCCGAGCTTGACGGCCCGATCGCTGGCACTCTGGACGGCCAGGGTTTGGTCGTTGAGTTCGGGGCTGCCCAAGAGCGCTGCAGCCCACCTATCCTCGCTGAAGCCGATGGCTTCGCGCTCCCACTAACATGGTCCAATGTTGTCCTTAGTCCACAGGCAGGGCAGTCCACAATGGGTTACTTTTCAGGGTACATTATTTATTGCATGAAGAGCCGCAAGGTTAGGATACGCACGGGCTTGTAAAAGTCGAATGGTCAACGCCCGCGCCCCGCATAAGGTGGGGTGCGGGAGGGGGAATACCCGTCTTGACAGATAGTAGTGTGTGGTGACCTCATGAACGTGAGCAAAGGTTCCCCGCGGGGCAGGGGCACTGCTGAGGCGTCGCGGTCAGTAAGTCCTCGTGCCGCCTCGTGCGCGCCCTCGTTAGGGTTAGAGGGAGAGCCCCCCCCCCCCCCCTCCGCCTTTGCCATTTAGAGCATATATATATATATATATATATATATATATATATATATATATATATATTGGCGCAGTCTATGACAGGATAGCAGCCTCTATTATGTGGGTAACGCTGATTATAGCCAGAGACGCGCAACATTAGTAGCATTTTTCAACGTGTGAATTGGATGAAGACGTCAAGTACGATTTACCCGATAGCATCACGACTCCCAAGCTTCGTGAGTTCGTCACCCAAAAGGCTGGGAAGACGCTGCAGGAGACATGTTCAAGCATCAGTGAAGATAAGAATGAAGCACTCCGAATTTCAAGAACACATCATGACGCCGCTGGTGCAGCTGACAGCAAGAACTGCTCCGAGCAAGACCGATTCTTCCATGGACTCGTGCCTGCCAGAAATGCTTCGCCTGCAGCAGCAACACGCCGAGCGAAAGCAGCAACTCATGGAAAATCTTCTGACTGTTATTGAAGCCCAACAACGACAAAACAAGCAGATGGTAAAGCCCGACTTCTTTGATGGAGAGAGCTCAAGCCCTGAGACCTGGATCCAGTTCTGTGAACAAGCATGTGAGGAGAACTCCTGGGACGAACCCTGCGATCGCATCAGGAACATGCGTCAGTTTCTCAGCGGACTTGCCAAGAAGTACTATGACATCCATTACGTTGGACATATAACGGATACATGGAAGTAGTGGAGAAAGAGCTTTTTGGCAGCTTTTGACGAAAGCCCGGTTGAAAGGTTGGACTGAGCTACTTTTTATACATATCGCTCAGGAAAGCCCCTAGAATATTTTTACGAGGAAAGGCGGCTTCTTCACATAGCAAATGCAGAACTACCGGAGTCCGCAGTAATGCCACTAATTGTTAATGGCTCACCCCAGGAACTTCAGTGGCAGGTGCAAGTAAAGTTGCGTAAATCTATCGAAGAACTGTTGGGATGTTTCAGAAACATCTGCACCGATTGTACACCACAAAATGTGCGTCGGACAGATCAGATTTTCGAAAGGGCTCCATGGAGGTCTCGCGAGCTCGAAAATCCTCATGGCCCAAATCGAGTCGTCAACTTAATGTCTACTAACAGCAATGACGTAGAACCAGTAGCCCCTCATTTAGAGGTAGCGCAACCAAAAACTAATAAAGGAGGGTGTCCAGTCCCACTTGACGACAAAAATTGACTGTTTTTCTAACCGCCCTTAGCCTTGTCTATATTAAACTCAATATTGATGGTGAAGATGTTGACGCATTGGTTGATAGTGGTGCATCTGTATCTGTAATAAAGGAGGCTCTTGTTAAAAGTGGCGAAATAATTAGAGGAAGACCGGTGCAGGTCCAGAGCTTTGATGGGACCAGACAAATATATGATGAATGGGCGAAAGCAAATGTCTCTTATCAAGGCCGGAGGGCTAATACCGACACCCTTGTCGTGAAGGGATGTGACTATAAATACTTACTTTCGAGACCAGATATGAAGACAATGAAGTTAAATTTTTATTGGAATGATGAGGTAACTGTGGCGCAAGAGACGAGCGCGTCCTTGAACGTCGCGGACCGCCTTGTTAAGTGTGAAAAAGACGTTCATGAAAAATTGTCTGAACTTATCTGTATAGGCAACTATCTACTGGCTGCAACAAAATTTACTGTTCCCTTTAAGCTGAGAAATGTTACGCCGGTCAGGAAAAAGCCTTACAGCATGTCACGCGAAAAGAAACTTTGGTTGAAAAATGAGATCCAAAATATGTTAGATGCTGGAATAATACAGCCATCGGTGTCAACGTTCGCCTCACCTATTACTCTGGCTCCGAAAGAAGACGGATATCTGCGACTGTGTACTGATTACCGGATCTTGAATAGCCAAACGAACATTTTTCTTTTTCCAATGCCAAGGATCGACAAGGTAATTGAGGAAACCGGAGGCTGCAAAATATTTTCCCGTATAGACATTTGCAAAGGATTTTGCAGATTCCGCTCGAAGAGGAATATAAAATGTATACAGCCTTTGTCTCTCCATTTGATGTGTACGAATATAATCGTTTGCCTTATGGATGAGAAAACAGCGCAGCATGGTTCCAAAAGATGATGAATAGTGTTCTCAAGCCATTTCTCGGATTATTCTGTAGTGTGTATGTAGACGACATCATAGTCTACTCCAAGGATGAAACATCACACGCCGAACACTTGACATCTCTTTTGATGGCATTAAGTGACGCCAAACTTAAAGTGAATTTTAAGAAAAATGAATTTTTTAAACACAAAATTACATTTCTCGGTCGCATTTTGGACGGATTCACAAAGAGCACGAAAGAAGAGTCCGTGGAACGTATACGACAGATGAAGAAGCCAGACAATGTACACGCAGTCAGAGTTTTTCTTGGCCTCGCCGGAGATTTTAGAAATTACATAAAGGATTTTACAGCACGAGCTAGACACTTGAACAACCTACTCCTTAAAAACACAGATTTCATTTGGACTGAGAAATGTGAGAAGGAGTACAGAGATATGGTATTAGCCATATCATCAGACCTGTTCCTCACAATACCGGACTTCACTGTTCCATTTGAACTTACAACGGATGCATCGAACTACGAAGCAGGTGGTGTACTGTGCCAACGAAGAAGCACAAATGGCAGCGATAGAGGAAGACAGGTGGTTGGATATTACACTTATACTTTCACAAAATCGGAACAAAACTACAGCACAACTGAAAAAGAGGCATTGGCTGTTGTGCTAGCGATTAGGTACTTTCGATCGTACCTAGAAGGCACGAAATTCATACTGTTCACTGACCATCAGGCGCTTACTCATTTGCTCAATGGTAATCAACCGAAAGGGCAGATTGCTCGCTGGATCAGTGAAATTCAACAGTTTGATTTTGAGGTGGCACACAGGAGCGGACAAGATTTGTCAGATGCTGATGCACTTTCTCGACTTCCCATTGTTAGTAACTGTGGGAACGAGGAAAGCGGGAACGCACTTAAAATGTGGGAAGGCACAGAACAGATGATGTATTTAGAGAGAAAGTTTCACGTACCGGATACACTGAAAACAAAAGTTCTCGACCTCTATCCCGACAGTCCAGAGTCAGGAGGGCATGACGGCTTTTGGCGAACATACTAAAAAATGAGAAGATTTACATGGCCCAGTATGAAGAAATATATTCACGATTACATTAGCTCTTGTCAACAATGTCAACTGAACAAAGCAAAATATAAACAGAAGACAGACAGCTTGATTTTTCCGTCTCATTCAAATGTGCCATTTGAAACAGTACATGTTCATTTCGTTGAACTGAAAAAAAAAGCGATGGAGTGATGAAAACGCAATCATTTTTAGTGTGCATTGATGAATGTTCAAGGACGCTAGCTGCCAAGTCAGTAAAAGAAAATGCTGATGCTGTCATATCTCTCTTGAATAGATACATGGTTAAAGAATTGAAATGTGTTGTATCCGATAATGGCCCTGCATTAAAAAATCAGGCCTTTGCAAGGTGGGCAAAAGACAGAAACATTACCCTGAAGTTCACAGCACTATACCATCCATCATCTAATGGACTAGCAGAGCGAGTAACCCGAGATATAAAACAATATATAAGTAAGTACCCAGGATTCCTAGGAAGGTGGAAGTGCTGTCACAAGCAGCTCTGTCGCACCACAATAGATCTCATACGAGCCCTCTGGGATGCAGTCCTCAATACGCCGCCTTTGAGGAGCCTGCATATTTGCCTGCGGACGATATACTTGGCATAACAGAGAAGCTTAACTTGAAAAAAACGAAGAAAACTTCAGACAGCAAAGGAAGCACAGGGAAGCAATGAAGAGAGCATTTGACAAACGTCATAACACAAATATTCCCGCAATTGCATTAGGCGACATGGTTGGGTGCGGAAAGGATACTAACACAAAACTTGTGGGACCGTTTAAAGTTGTAAAATTGGCTACAAGAGAAGCAGTACTCAAGACCATCGGCTACACGACGGAAGACGGTGTGATAGAAATAGCAGCCATTGCCAACGTCATCCCTTATTTGCAGCGGAAGGATGAAACAAAGCCCGGGAGTGTGTAGTGGGCTGAGATAACAGGACAGATCTGGTGGGAACGGGGGGAACAAGAAGAAGAATAAAGGGATCGTGCTTCGGTTCTGTGCACGCTTGACGTGGAATGTTTCCCCTGCACACACACACACACACACACACACACACACACACACACACACACACACACACACACACACACACACACACACACACACACACACACACACACACACACACACACACACACACACACACACACACACACACACACACACACACACACACACACACACGCACGCACGCACGCACGCGCGCACGCGCGCACACACACACAAACACACACACACACACACACACACACACACACACACACACAGGGTTCGGAAAGCTGGTCGGGCCAGAAAAATAAGAACTCTCCGCCTATGGTATACAGGATGACCATTTGAGCAGTTTTGTTGCAGGCCTAATGACTTCTAGCTAGCAAAATGGCACAACTGCGTTATGAGAACACACAGATAGACGCAACATAGCAAATCAGTTAATAACATCCAACGGGGTAAGTTTCAGTTTTACGAGTGCACCATTACACAACCGCCATGCCGAACGCGCGAAGTGCATGCGCGTCGTAGGTTGAGGAACACCTCTCCCACGAAGGACACACCGCCGATAGGAAGTACGAATGCGGGCCTCTTCCTCTACAATCAAACCCTCTCTCTCTCTCTCACGTCAACAAGTGTAGTGTGCGCAGCACACACTACTAAGCCCGACACAATACCTCCTAAACTGCACACTGCCCGCGAATATGGCTGAATGGCTGACCATGAACATGCACGAGTGCGCTGAATTGGATTAGCTCAGTGACCTTTTAGCTCATTTAGCTTTTATTCGTGGCAGGAGATGCGACGGCGCTCTTCGTATAGGGTGGTGGCAACTTACACCTGACTTTCCCCACAACTTCTCTTCGCAGTGGCCTCCGATATTGCGCGCCGCAGCTCATTTAGCAGCTTTGGAGCCGTTTATCTCATTCGTAGCATGAATATAGCCGCTTTAATGAAGTGTAGCAGACTGGAGCAATTGTAGCAGCATTCCCACCACTGAGCACTAGATAACTTTACAGCGGTATTCTTACAAAGCTGTGTTTTCATTCATTTAGTAAGAATTAAGCTAAGACGTTCTGCTACTGAGCTCAAGGTCGCACCACGGCGGCCGTACATTGATCGGAACAAAATGCAAAAACGCTCGTGTACTTAGATTTAGGTGCACGTTAAAGAACCCCAGGGGGTCGAAATTATTCCGGAACCCTCCAGCTACGGCTTCCTTCGTAACCCATGGCAATGTGCAGTTTCGCGATGTCGGCGGCCACAGTTTAACTAAATTTGGCTGAAAGAGGTTTATTATTACCAGAGAAAGTGAAAGGCAAATATCCTTGTTTATTTTCGTACGCTAAAGCTTGAGCGCCAGTATACGTCTTGACTTTCAAAGCCTTGAAGAAGACAAGTCCACTTGTCGAAACGTTGGCTCCTGCTTTCACCTTGTTCTCGTTTTTCTCACCGTCTTGAATTTCCACCTCCCGCCTTCCCCATGTTTTTCCAAGTGTTTTCTCGTATTTCCCTGTTATGGCACAGGAAGAACATTGCTCAAGATTTGCAGCTGAGCCTTTGGTTCATGTAGAATGCAACGATTAGTCCTCCTTTATCTATAAAGGTCACAGTTTCGCCCAACAGGCGAAAAATTGATTACGAGAGCAAATTACTAGACAGCTATACGAAGTAGGGTTATCGTTTTATCAGCTAGAACTGCTATAAACATTCGCTTACTAACTAAATTAAGAAGCACGTTGTCACGCGTGCACAGGCAACCACGAGCACATCTCACTCGATGACCACGGATGCTCGCTGTCAGACGATGGCGTGATGAAGAGAGGCGACCGAATTCTCCTTCGTGCTGTCTCTCGCTTCAACGCGAACTAGGCGCTGTTAGGATTGGGGGCTCAATCCCACCGTTCGTAATTCGTTGTCAAGGTTGGAGTCGGGCATGAATTAGAAGGTACCTGGCCCATGCCGTCGTCCAACTTATCCACGCTGAGGACGTTGATGAAGGAAAGGACTGCTTCTCATCGAGAACGAGGAATATGGGTTTATTTACAGTATTTACATGCAGTTCATCAGTCTAGCATGACTGCGAGAGAAAGTACGTCAGTCTAGCATGACTGCTTGAGAGAGTGTCCTGAGCATCGGCACAACAGCGGTTTTTAAACACTCGGTCCCCCCCCCCCTCGATTCCAAGGCGACGGAAACGTTCGTCCAGTCATCGTAAGCAGGCCGCCTCTCCGCGGGACGACTTACACACACACGCGCACACACACACAAAAAGGTTCATGGCCCGAAACTGACGTCACACGGACTTCGTAGAACTCGGGGCTTACTGCAAGAACGGTGCGTGGGAAGGGGTCTACGTCGACGTTCCCGCGGCGCTTCCCCGCTCGCGGCAGACCAGGGCGGCGGTGGCGAGTGCAGGCACAAAGCCTGCTTCGTCGAACTCGGCTCCAGCGACGGAGAGTGGAGGACGCGAGTATTGTTCTCGACACACAGTCGACTTAGTCACGCCGTGGCTAGAGGCTTGCGGCGACGCTCCAGGAAAAGATGACGCCCGCGATCGCAACTGGTTGGCAAAACTTGCACGTCAGCGGGCCGTTCTTAACAGCGCGCGAGAATACAGCGTCCACGAAGCCATCAGCTATCTCCGGTCGGCTAGCTTTCGAACCACGCGCAGATTGCCTGCAAAATGGGACGCGCGCAGCCACCGCAGCTGGAGAAGCGGGATGCGCACCTGCCCCCTCGCACCAACCTTCCCTTTTAGCGCGTGCACATCCATCTCTCCACTCCCGCCTTGCACGCGTCAAGACGGCGCGCACCCTCCCCGCCTTGCTCCCTTGCGAGCGCGAGAAACCAACGCCGCATCAAGTCAACGCCTCTTAGAATTGCCGCGAAGTGACGTGTAAATGTTTCGATAAGTTAACCTATATAGATTTAGTGCCAAAGTGGCGAGGGGCGCAATAATTTGACTTCGCATGGGGCGGCAAAGTACCTTAAAACGTTGCTGTTACGAAGCCCCCTTTCCAGTTGAGAGTGGCCACTTTGCTACTGTAGAAGGCGTAATATGGTAATGCAGCTTAACATTCCTTTTTAGCATTGACATGACTGCATAGCGCAAAAGACGAGGACACAAGAACGGACACAACTCAGCGCCTGTGTTGCGTCCTTTCTTCTGTGTCGTCTTTTGCGCTGTGCAGTCATGTCGATAGTGAATCACCAACTCGCCCAAGCTTCCACTTTATCCTTTTTAGCGTTCTTTTCTTTTTCAGCGCAAATGCATCCCTGTATTGTTCTGCGGCATATCTGTGTTTGTGCGGCAGCTCGGAGCCGAAGGAGAGAAATGGCGGCTCGCTGAGCTTCTTTCCCCTGCATCTCGGATAACTTGAGCTCATATGCAGGCGTGGGATCCTCACGAATGGTCGGCAAGGGCGTGAACCCGGCACCACTGGTCGATCTATAGCTTCCCAAGGAGCTGCGAGTGTGACGCACGATGGGTAGGATCGTTAGACACGCTAAACTTCAGCATGCTGTTCCCGAACGCTCGGTGCTCCTCTGGGAACCTCGCTCGTCTCGCCAGGCGTTAGTGCGCTTTCATTGTCATCGGCCGCAGCAAAAACTGCAAAAGCAAAAATGCTTGGGCGACTGACGGAAGCGCGCCGCCGCCGTCTCATGTGGCCGCGATGCATCCGCCGCAGGCCGCACCCTTTCCAAGCTGCCCCCGCATGTTTGATGGATTGTTTTTACGCCTGCACCTGGACAATTAGGGACGCCGTAAGAGAGTGCTATAGGAGCTCGTTTTGAGCGCGGGGGTTACTACTAATGCGGAAGTAATGTGTCCCATGCGACAGAAAAGCCGGCGCTGTCCGCAACGAGTGGTACCAAAAATAAATATGACGTCATCAGCGTCGTGTATGACGTCAATAGTAATACATAAGATGGTATAACAACGTTAATTTGTAGTAATTGTGGGCAATTAATTTGAATTAAAGTGAATTAGAGCGATATAAAGTGAAATAAAGTTAGAACAAGTTAGAGTAAGGTGACTTAAGGTGGAGTAAAATGAATTAAGGTGGGTTAAAGTGGATTAAGGGTGGTACAAATTAGAGTGAGGTGGATTAAGGTAGAGTTGTGAAGGCCACGTGGCAATGTAAGACGTCACGAATTACGGCCGTAACCAATTAAGTAGAGCAGTCATTATGTTTCCACATTCACATCAAGTTTCGTTCTTTCTTCGTGGGAGCACTGTCAGCGCAGCTGGGAAATGAATGCACCAATTTCCACTGCATAGCCGCCGAGGAAGGTCGAATGTCGAATGCAGCTGCGCGACACGCCTAGTTTAATGTATTTGGTAAGGAAAGGACAAGCTGATCGGCATATACAGTACAAGCGTATTTCACTGGATCCAGCAGGCGATGCGAGAAATATAGCGTACTTTCTTATATATATATATATATATATATATATATATATATATATATATATATATATATATATATATATATATATATATATATATATATATATATATATATATATATATATATATATATATATTCTCGGCCATTTGGAATATCTCTTTTCCTCGTCAATACCTGTCTTTGTTAACCCTTCATAGCCTGGTGCAGCGGGGCACACAGCCATCTCAATACCTTATGGAGCTCGCACATTCGATTGGGAAGAATTGGGGATAAAAGTTAATGGAGAATACCTTAGTAACTTGCGATTCACTGATGATATTGCCTTGCTTAGTAACTCAGGGGACCAATTGTAATGCATGCTCACTGACCTGGAGAGGCAAAGCCGAAGAGTGGGTCTAAAAATTAATCTGCAGAAAACTAAGGTAATGTTTAACAGTCTCGGAAGAGAACAGCAAATTACAATAGGTAGCGAGGCACTGGAAGTGGTAAGGAAATATCTACTTAGGGCAGGTAGTGACGGCTGATCCGGATCATGAGACGGAAATAATCAGAATCATAAGAATGGGCTGGGGTGCGTTTGGCAGGCATTCTCAGATCATGAACAGCAGGTTGCCATTATCCCTCAAGAGAAAAGAGTATAATAGCTGTGTCTTACCAGTACTCACCTACGGGGCAGAAACCTGGAGGCTTACGAAAAGGGTTCTACTTAAATTGAGGACGACGCAACGAGCTATGGAATAAAGAATGATGGGTGTAACGTTAAGGGATAAGAAAAGAGCAGATTGGGTGAGGGAACAAACGCGAGTTAATGACATCTTACTTGAAATAAAAGAAAGAAATGGGCATGGGCAGGACATGTAATGAGGAGGGAAGATAACCGATGGTCATTAAGGGTTACGGACTGGATTCCAAGGGAAGGGAAGCGTAGCAGGGGGCGGCAGAAAGTTAGGTGGGCGGATGAGATTAAGAAGTTTGCAGGGACGACATGGACACAATTAGTACATGACCGGGGTTGTTGGAGAAGTATGGGAGAGGCCTTTGCCCTGCAGTGGGCGTAACCAGGCTGATGATGATGATGACATTCGTTCCTTGTACTTCGCCATGTAAGGCGACCACCACCAAAGGTCAGGATCCTTGGCCCCGCATATGTCACCGTCAATCGTTCAAAGCGCAACCCGAGGCTGTGCCCGAGCTCATGCATAAGTGGCCGTTTGCGACAGCGCAGTTACCATGTTCGCCTTCCATTTCTGTGCGCCAAGGGAACTTGCTGCTCGGCGAGTTGGTCAAGCCTATATATATATATATATATATATATATATATATATATATTGAAGTGCGTTGAAATACATTAATATTAAATTATGGGATTTTACGTGCCATAACTATGATCTCATTATGGCACGCCGTAGTGGGGAGCTTCGGAAATTTGGACCACCTGGGGTTCTTTAACGTGCACCTAAATCTAAGTACACAGGTGTTCTCGCATTTCGCCTCCATCGAAATGGGGCCGCCGTAGCCGGGATTCGATCCCGCGACCTCGTGCTTAGCAGCCCAACACCGTAGCCACTAACCAACCACGGCGGGTGAAATACATTGGAAGAAAAAAAAAAGAATAAAGTCAGGCTAGACGACAAGCTTCGTGCTTCTTGTCGTTACTCTTCTTGGACCATTTCACTGGTCTGTCACGTTGTGTGCATTGCACAGGTGTGGCGGTGAGTGGGGTTAGAGCGTCCCAATTTATTATTTACAGTCTCGATATTTACTTTGTTTACGTGAGTTTTGCAGAAGTAGCATATGCCAGTTCGCGTATTTCTACGTAAAGTAAAATGTGCCACTTTTGTTTGCTTTAGCGCCCTAATAAATGTAGTCCACAAAATTGTAATACGCACTTTTTATTTCGCTGTTACATAATCGTAAACTTAATGCACAGATTTTCGAAAATATTTCTAGAAATATTCTGCTGGCCAAAAGGCCAGTAGAATGGAACTTGATATTTTAAATGCATAGGACTTAACGAAAATTGATTCAGTTTCTGCCGAGGAAAACAATTTCTATGTTCCTGTGTACTTAGATAGGAGCTCCCCAGACAATTACACTTATATTATGTTATCCCCCTCCTCGTCCTTTTCGTTCTTTTATTTATTATTTTTATTTTTTACTGTTTATTTCCTTCCGTTCTTCTAAGATGCGCCAACAATACCTAACAGATGGCACGCCATTCATTTGGTTTGAAAAGGCAGGCATAGAAAGTAAGGACACAAGAGGAACAGAAATGACAATAGAAACGTCGGCTATTAAGTGAAAAATCGCGCTAGAGGGTAAAAAAAAATGAAAACACGAAAAGCTATCCGCGAATGCTCTCGGGAAGGCAGCGCCAACCCGTAAACCATGGATACACGTGTTCAATATCGATCAGGTATGATTAATTCTTCCTTTCAAAGGATAATCCCAGTCTGCCTTACACACGTGCCACCTAAATTAAGGATATCGCAAGACTGCCGTACTGAGAAAGCAGTTGACCGACAAAAAAAAAAAACACGCACATTTTATGCATATACCTAACAAGTTCGTAGATGCCTTATCTATCTAGTTTATAAAAATTTCTTTCAGTTGCGGTCGCTCTTATGTGGGCAGACCGGTCGCTGCTTCGGAGATTAAATGGGCACAAACGGTCATTGACCGGCGGAACGCCGCCTAATCTTGCGCTGAACTGTCCCGAATGCAGTCGTGCTTCCAATTTCGAGCATATAGAGGTTCTGTGCAGACACAGGAATGAAGTGCGCCTTATAGTCCAGGCTTGTCATATCAGTAATTGCGGTAGAACGCACGTAAGCCAGTCTTCGATTATTTCTCAGAAACAATAACTGTCATGCTTGAACCGATTATATTTCGAGAATGAACACGTGTGTCCATGCTTGACAGGTTGGCGTTGCCTTTTCAAGAATCGTGTGCAGATAGTTTTCCTTCTATTCCTTCAGCGTGACCTTTCAGTTGACAGCTGGCGTTTGTGTTATCCTTTTCGTTCCTCTTGTGTTTGTGCCTATGTATGTTCAGAAATAAATCCCTACCACCTATCTAGGCTTTCTGACGTTTTAAATGGTGCCAAGCTAACCATAGCCATTACAGAGATTACTCACAGCACAGATGGTTCTCGTAGGTTTATCCGCGATTAGGAGAAATGGGCCCGACAAAAAGAAGGAAAATAACTTTCCTTACAAACTGTTTAGCTACGAGCAACGTATTCGAACCACTATACCATGGCAGCTACACTTGATGGAAAGAATAGTGGCATTTTGTGCAGCGCGACGCACGGGCTCGGGGTCCGCTAATCTACAAGACGCGCCCCTTTGCGCGCATGCATGGCGCAGGAATATCCGCATGGTTTTGCAAGCAATGAAAGGCAATACGGGAAAGCGGAAAGTCAGCTGCGATTAAACGCACCAAGATAGCTTGAGTCTGGCGATGCAAGCTATGCTCGATAATGAGCACGCACATTTCACTGTGCGTTCAGCGAGAGTGCTGGTGTGATACTAAATAATAAACACTAAACACTTGTTACAGGGTATGTCGATGAACGATCCGTCTCTATACATCGCGGTGCTTGGAACATCCCATAAATAATACCACACATAGATATTATGGGGCGTCCCGGACCAGGCTAACTAAGGCCATTGTTTAAAAAGAATATTCGGGTCCGCTAAAGGAAGACGCGGCTGAAAACATGTTGTTGGTCCCTCTTCTATAGAGCAAAGCGCACAATTATTTGCACAGAGCATTCCAGGAAACGTCCGATTCAGCAGTATTTAAATTCCTACCTTTGCGCAATCATTTTTGTCGGCACGCTTACCGCACTTGTGCCCTTCACTGCATTTGATTGTATACCTTGCCGACACGCTCACCACTTTGAATAATGCAGAGTGGATATTAGTTACCCTTGTAATAGTTGGGGTCGGGCATGAAATAAATGGTAGCTGGCCCATTCCGTCGTCCGACTCATCCACGCTGAGGACGTTGTTGAAGGAAGGGACTTGTTCTCATCGAGAACGAGGAATATGGGATTTATTTACAATATCTACATGAAGGGTGGAGAACGTTACACTTCATCAGTCTAGCATGACTGAAAAAAAATGCACACCAAGCAGCCGTAAACGGCTGCTTAAAAACACTCGGTCCTCCCTAGATCCCTAGGTGAGGGAAAACTGCCGTTCAACCTTCAACCAATGGGAGCGTCCAAAGTCACCGTAGCCGACTCGCCTTTGAGGGGGAGGGTTCACACACTCACTTCCGCCTTTTGGTTTCACTGAAAACACCGAGGTGAGAGGGTTCTCGTAGGCAGGGGTCTTAACCCAAGCAGGCGCCTCTTGATCCCAGAGCTGACCCCACAGTCAGTAGCCGCCGCGTCTGTCCATTGACTGTGACGACTTCTGGGGCCCGTGAGAAAGCACCGAAAAACATCCTTTTCCAGGAGTTATCTTGCTCCTAGCAAACTGTGAAGGCGACAGCGAATCAACCAACAATACTCGGCCCGCCGAACGTGGCTAGACATGCCGGCACCGTTGGGCTGTTGAGGAGGCGCATTGTTGTCCTTACAAAGCGAGTCGTAGCAGCGGGCTGGGAAGGGTTCGGAGGTCGCTTCTCCGAAGATCGCCAGCCCCCGCAGGCCGATCGTAACATCCTACACTTGGATGCTGACAACACCCAACATAGAATTGTCGGTGGAAGGAATAATACGCAAGACTCGTAGATTAAAATATGCACCGTAAATAATTAAGAGGTTGTTTAGTGTAATTATATGAATTCAATTAAGCATTTTGATTTCTCGTAGAAGTAATGGCCGTCTCATCAAGTAATTTCGAACAAGTGTTAGAATTGTGCTGTCTGCCACAGGCAATTTTCAAAAAAAAATTGGTGCATCTAAACACACGCAAACACACCCTATATGAAAGTCTGAATACTACAGGCGATATATATGCGTCAAGCAAGCTTAAGTTTTCTATTGATTGATAAATATTTACTCAGAAAGGATTCACTCTAATCTCTATATAGGGGATTGGAGAGAGATAAACGAAGAGGGAAAGGTAGGGAGGTTAACAAAGAACGTGCCCGGTTGGCTACCCTACACTTGGGGAGGAGAAAAAGGGAAGAACAGATAAAGAAAGAAAAAAATAATAGAGCGCTCTCAGGAGAAAAGATCCTTGGACCATGGCCTATGTATTGCATGCAAAAGGCCACAAAAGCCCTTCTGCGCTTCTTGAAGGACAGTGGAGATTCCTCGGCGACTGACTGTGAATGATTAGGGGATTGGGGTAAGTAGAAGGGAAATGGGGAAATCAGAAACAGCGGCGAATCCCTGCCCCGCGTGCAAAGCCCCATAGGCACTGCAGCATCGCGACGCTCGATCAACCGTCGTAGTTGGCATTTCATATATTACACAGTTATGTGGTATGTGCCTCAGGGATCAATATTAAGTCCACTTCTTTTCAATCTATATGTCAATGACCTCGCCGCTGCTATCCCTACTTTTACATTTCAGTACGCAGACGACACAGTTATCTTGTCTCAAGCTCCCCGTTTTTCAGATGCAATCTCCCTTTTACAAGATGCAACGATTAGCGTTATGAACTGGTTCACTAAGAATGTCATTAAAGTGAACGTCTCGAAAACACAGCTTATATGTTTTCATAATCCTTTGAAGAAAATTAGTTTAAACCTTCCATTACTGGCGCACTCTTCATCTTGCCCCCCCTGCACCTGCTCACCCGTTCCATATGTTTCAACAGTGAAATACCTCGGCGTCTTCCTCGACAGTGACTTCGCACGGAATTCGCATCTGGCCCATATATGCTCAAGACTACGTGCAGTTTCAGGTACATTATACAATATCAGATATTACATGCCACTCTCCGTTCGTAAAATGGTTTTTCAAGCTTTGGGTTATGGTATGCATGCTTCGCTATGGGATTACGGTGTACGGTCACTGCGCGATTCGATGGCAAAATAGAGTCAACTCTATCCTTCGATCTATTCTGAAAATTATTGGTTATGATTTAGGATTACCCACCGGCATTGACCTTTTCAAAGCCTTAAGGTTGCCAGATTTTAACGCCCTTCTAGCGGAAGCGGCCATCCTGAGGCATTTCTGGTCGCACAAATACTAGGTCGAATATGTTCCCGCTCGTTGTCTCCGGCCGAAAGACCGTTTTCGGGTGCCTCGCTGCTCTACCAAGTATGGTCAGCGCAGTCGTAATTACTTCATCCCTTTCTCTCTCAATAAACTACCAGCAAGTGCCTTTCGCGCGAAATCAGAGTATAAATTAAAACAAATTCTTTGTCGCATTAACCTCTAATCCCTTACACGGTTGGTTCTTTCATGTGTATTGAAACCCTACATAACTTTATGGTACTGGAGCAAGGACATCAATTTATTTGTTTCATTATACACCTACTGATGTGTGTGAATAGAGCGTGAAAAGAGTACTTTTGTTTTGTTTCTGTGCCCTGCTTCCTGCAGATCTCATATGCATATTCCTGTCTCTTTTTTGGTTCCTATTTCGATTGTGTTTTGTTGGCTGTTGTCAATAGGATAATTGATGGTTTTTTGAACGCCTGATGTATTGTTTTCTTGCTCTGTATTAAGAATGCTGGGTAATGCTACTTTTCAGCGTAGGATACGTGGTTCTTTTTTTTTTTCATTTTTACCTTCTCATTGCTGTTTGTGTTTCTCTTCTGTGTCCGTTCCTGCCAACAATGTTTCTGCATATCTTGTGGTATCCGCGATATTACATTGTGTTAAACGCTGTCTGTCGGCTCTGCCCTTCAAGCCCAATGCGGCTTTGGCAGGCCTATTATGTATTAGTGCTGGCAGAATTCCTGTGTCAATAAAGTATTATTATTGTAACGTAATTACATGCACTAGCGTTGGTCCACTCGTCTGCAATCAAGCACATTATTCACTTCTTATGGAACGGTGCATATTTATACGTTTTTGCGCGTTCATGTACTGTGATTTCCTGGACTATAGTGTGCAGAACCAGCAGAACTCTGTATGTGTTCATGCTCGTTGACTTGGTTTGATTTTTTTTATGTGTGTGACGTAATAGTTCTGCGGAAACCCGCACGGTGGAGAGAAGTAATCAAGGCAGAAAGCTGGGCTAGTTGGTGTGTCATCATTATTCAAAAAACTAGCGCAAAATAACAGGGACACAGACAGAGAAGACGACAGGACGAGCGCTCGTCCTGTCGTCTTCTCTGTCTGTGTCCCTGTTATTTTGCGCTAGTTTTTTGAATAAGGAGAGAAGTAATTATTTAGGGAAAACCAAACATCCACCCATTCGTAGCAATTGCTACAAAGGAAACTCATACAGCTTCCTCGAAAGAAAAGCCTCGCAGTTGGAAGAAAAATTTGTCCTGGTCCGGGAGTCGAACCCGGGACCACCGGCTTTCCGGGGGCAGCCGATCTACCATCTGAGCTAACCAGGCGGCTAGCAGACGGCAGGGCGAAGTAGAAGTCGTCAACAACTCGAAAGCACTTGGGTTTCCTTTGTAGCAATTGCTACGAATGGGTGGATGTCCGACTTTCCCTTAATTGTGTGTGAGTGTGCGTGTGTGTGTGTGATTTCATTTTGTTTGCCGTGCGCGAAGAAGTAGCCGCGGTGCCACCTAAAGATGTCCTTATATATGTGTTAGTCCATTTTAAGAGGATATACTTCGCCAATACTGAGAGACACCGGTTTCCAACGTGTGGAGCAGCAAATGCTTCTTGCACTACACGGGCCCGACGACCCCTGCCCCATCGTACCGGACACTGTTCTGCCGAACGTGAAAGCGGCTCGAAGGGCCGCGCTCGGGAACATTCTCCCAGAGAAACCTTGGTCTCTGTCGGGGAGGTTCACCCCGAAATTAAGCGGCATACCCCCCCCCCCCCTCGCCCTTACCCGCGCCCCCCCACCACTCCTCACACACATTCCTAAAGCGCCACCAAATCAATTTTGAGACTT